>NC_053498.1:89616656-90816656 GCF_905171775.1 Rana temporaria
TTTGTGGTGCCAAGTAATTTATATGGAATTTGGTAATGATATCAAGAAAAGCAGTAAAATAGATGCCCTGCAGCCAGCAACAATAGATTCCCCTAACAACAATGGACCACCCACAACAAAATTTCCCCGCCAGCAACAATAGACTCATGGCAGCATCAACAGATCAGCAAGCATTAATAGACTCTCTCTGGCTGCAATCAACACTAGACCCTTCCCCCAACAGTAGATCTCTTTCAGCAACAACTGACCCCCCCTCCACCCCCCTAGAAACAATAGGTCCCCCACCAGCAACAATAGAGTCCCCCTGCAAAAATAGATCCACAGCAGTGAGCATCAATACCCTGCAGTACACCCCAGCATCCCTTGCCATTACATACAGTCAGTTCAGAAGGTGCCGGAACTGTGTTCCCGCTGAAAAAAAGCCCTGGTCATATCATGATAATCTGGGCAACAGTGACCATAACACACTGTAATATCGAAGCAATCGAAAGACAAATGCACACTGAAGAGATAAAAATGAATATACCATATTGGAGTTTAATCCTTACTTCCCTGCATGAAATTAACATTTAACTGTTTAAAGCATATCAACATAATTATTCTACTGTATATTGCTGTTTGTAGCATAAATCTAACTGACTGATTGTTAACAATAAATGGAAGCGAGTAGTATTTTTTTAAGAACTGGTTTGATAATCTTCCTGTGTTATCCTTTACAGAAACATTGTTTACCCCTTAGAAAAAAATGGGACTTTAAAGGCACAGAAACATAACCAAAGAATGGTATAAGCTTTTGAAGTTTAATTGTATCAAAAATTTACATAAAGTAAAAACATGTATACGAAAAAGATATTTGAAGTAAAAAATCTGGATTACAAGGAGTGAGGTTCAAATTACCTCACCATGTTGAACATGATATGACAGCAGTATTGATAAATTTGCATAGGTAATAGTATAGACATTCCCAACACGTTTTGGAGTAATCTTGACTCCTACCTCATGGACAGTCCTTTTTGCAATCAATGTAAATACAATCTAAAAGGTAAAAAGTTGAAAACTAATTACAAACATATTCCTCAAATTGTACAGCGGCTAGTTGCCTATATAGCATTAAATGGAACATTGAGTGTAGTACTCACAATGCCTTGAATCCACTCAACATCGGTCAGCACATAAAAAGAAGTGATGAAAGCAGACCACCATACGATAGATGGACAAAAACCCTGGAGTGATAGAATAAGAAGAAAATGTCTCTGGAGACCAGGTGGTTGTACGCACTGGGACCCAATGGCATGACTGGGAGGAGAGAGTGAGAAGGTTGAAAGATTGAAAATATATACTATATATGTGTTGCAAACATGGTATAAATGGAAGTTAAACACAACTGTATTAGGCAGACATATGTACACACATACCTATGATGCAATGGAAGGTGACTAGGCGTTCAGCTCTATATGGAGTGGGACTTTGGTTAGCCCTCTCCGGCTGATAATTATTGGTGAACCAAATCACAACCAGCTGGGGCTTGCAGCAAGCCCCTAATAAATATAAAAAAATATGTGAATTGAGTCATTTAAGCTATGTGTCATGATTTTTAACAGCATTATCCAGCAGGTGTCAAAGTATAGTATACAACCACCTACCTAGAGAGTATGAATCTCAGGTATGGTCATAGGCACATGACAAAAAGTATATAGGATAGCCTGATAAGCTCACAGTGCCACAGAAGCAATGGACCTAATGGTAACCGGAAATGGAGAATACAAGACAATATGTCATAGTCGCTCACTATGTAGTAAAATATGCCAACTATGTGGTAAGAAAACAAAACAATAATCTCCTGCGCTTCGGTGTTTCGAGTGGTGTGATCCACTCTTTGGATTAAGGCAAAGTCTAAAATCCTGCAGCCCATCTCAGAACAATGGGTATTCATACAACTAGAAAGAAAAAGAAAAGAAGGAGGGCGCACCGACCTAGTGCATTACCAATATAAACGTTTTATTAAAAGTATACTCACAAACAAACATATTCAAAGGCTTTTCAATTAGTCAAACTACATCCCTTAGTACATGCAGACAGGACCTGATGATGGGGGGATCAGATGGTACCCCAAACAGCTGAACGGCTGATGCGTTTCAGGGGCGTATACTTTTTTTCAGAGCCTAGGCAGTCAGTGGCTCATCTCTCCTGTACTGTATGCCCCTATATACATCCATATGTTTACGCCTCAGGTGACCATTACCCAGCTAGGCCATGCTCATCTGCATGCGCTCTCTCCACCCAGCAGGACAGAACTTTTTTGTATTTATAAATAAAATTAGAGTGATTGATAAGCAGATCAAATACAGTAGTTTTTTATATACAGTGGGGATTGAAAGTTTGGGCACCCCAGGTAAAAATGTGTATTAATGTGCATAACGAAGCCAAGGAAAGATGAAAAAAAATCTCCAAAAGGCATCAAATTACAGATTAGACATTCTTATAATATGTCAAAAAAAGTTAGATTTTATTTCCATCATTTACACTTTCAAAATTACAGAAAACATAAAAATGGTGTCTGCAAAGTTTGGGCACCCTGCAGAATTTATAGCATGCACTGCCCCCTTTGCAAAGCTGAGACCTGCCAGTGTCATGGATTGTTCTCAATCATCGTCTGGGAAGACCAGGTGATGTCAATCTCAAAGGTTTTAAATGCCCAGACTCATCTGACCTTGCCCCAACAATCAGCACCATGGGTTCTTCTAAGCAGTTGTCTAGAAAACTGAAACTGAAAATAGTTGACGCTCACAAAGCTGGAGAAGGCTATAAGAAGATAGCAAAGCGTTTTCAGATGTCAATATCCTCTGTTAGGAATGTAATTAAGAAATGGTAGTCATCAGGAACAGTGGAAGTTAAAGCAAGATCTGGAAGACCAAGAAAAATATCAGACAGAACAGCTCGCAGGATTGTGAGAAAAGCAATTCAAAACCCACGTTTGACTGCACGATCCCTCCAGAAAGATCTGGCAGACACTGGAGTTGTGGTACACTATTCCACTATAGAGATACTTGTACAAATATGGTCTTCATGGAAGAGTCATCAGAAGAAAACCTCTTCTACGTCCTCACCACAAAAATCAGCATTTGAACTTTGAAAATGAACATATAGACAAGCCTGGTACATTTTGGAAACAAGTTCTGTGGACCGATGAGGTTAAAATAGAACTTTTTGGCCGGAATGAGCAAAGGTACGTTTGGAGAAGAAAGGGCACAGAATTTAATGAAAAGAACCTCTGTCCAACTGTTAAACATGGGGGTGGATCAATCATGCTTTGGGGTTGTATTGCAGCCAGTGGCACAGGGAACATTTCACGAGTAGAAGGAAAAATGGATTCAATAAAATTTCAGCAAATTTTGGATGGTAACTTGATGCCATCTGTGAAAAAGCTGAAGTTAAAGAGATGATGGCTTCTACAAATGGATAATGATCCTAAACACACCTCAAAACTCATGGGGGATTACATCAAGAGGCGTAAACTGAAGGTTTTGCCATGGCCTTCACAATCTCCTGACCTCAACGTAATTGAAAATCTATGGATAGACCTTAAAAGAGCAGTGTGTGACAGACAGCCCAGAAATCTCAAAGAACTGGAAGATTTTGGTAAGTAAGAATGGGCAAAGATACCTCAAACAAGAATTGAAAGACTCTTGTCTTTATACTCCTCACCTGGTTGCCGTGACACACGCTTGACACCATCTGAACCAAATAATCTTGGTCTCGTCAGACCACAGTACATGGTTCCAGTAATGTTCTTAGTCTGCTTGTTTTCAGCAAATGGTTTGCGGGCCTTCTTGTACATCATCTTTAGAAAAGGCTTCCTTCTGGGACGACAGCCATGCAAACCAATTTTATGCAGTGTGCGGCGTATGGTCTGAACACTGACAGGCTGACCCCCCCACCCCTTCAATCCCTGCAGCAATGCTGGCAGCACTCATACATCTATTTCCCAAAGACAAACTCTGGATATGTTGCTGAGCATGTGCACTCAACTTCTTTGGTCGACAATGGCGAGACCTGTTCTGAGTGGAACCTGTCCTGTTTAACTGCTGTATGGTCTTGGCCACCGTGCTGCTGCTCAGTTTCAGGGTTTTTCAATTCTTTTTTACAGATCCTCAGTTGAACATGTTGAACTTCCATTGACCAGTATGAGTGTGTGAGAGCAATAACACCAAATTTAACACACCTGCTCCCCATTCACACCTGAGACCTTGTAACACTAACAAGTCACATAACACCGGGGAGGGAAAATTGCTAATTGGGCCCAATTTGGACATTTTCACTTAGGGGGTGTACTCACTTTTGTTGCCAGCACTTTAGACATTAATGGCTGTGTGTTGTGTTTTTGAGGGCCCAGAAAAATGTACACTGTTAGACAAGCTGTACACTCACTACTTTACATTGCAGCAAAGTGTAATTTCTTCAGTGTTGTCACGTGAAAAAATATAATAAAATATTTACAAAAATGTAAGGGGTGTACTCACTTTTGTGAGATACTGTATATTTACAGTATAGTGGGATGTTAACTTCAAGAGTAGAGCTTCAAGTACTAAATTAACTTGCCAATTTGTGTTTTTTGGAATGCATGGTGCTGATTGTTGGGGCAAGGTGAAGTTCTTTTACACAAAGGTTTTCTTTGTAAGAGTTAATCAGAATCACACTGACGCAGAACAACAAATAGCACTTCAGCCTCCTGGCTATTGAATTGTCTGCCTTGGACTATGCAGGCTCTCTGCCTTTTGGAAAGGTATTATTCTATTTCATTGTTCATTTCATGGTCGCTGTGTAGGTTTAACAATTTTAATACATTTTTACTGTAATCTAGAAAGATTAAACTGTACCTTCAGATTTATATTTTTAAATATCTTGTTTTTAATATTAACTGCTTTGTTAATGCTACACCACAAAGGTTTTATTTTAGTATTTATATATACACACGCTCACCAGATATTTCTGATTTGCAGTAGGGAGATAATTGATATGAAACAATTTCCAAAGTACTAACATCTCACCGGGAGTGCAGTTGTGATTCTACTTAATTTCATTGTTTATTATGTTGAAATTCAATTACAATTGCTCTTGGACAGAGTAGGTACACATATTTTTAATTCATACAGTTAAAGGAAAAATAGAAGGCATTTTCAAACTGTTCTTGATAACGAACTTTCTAAACCCCCCTATATTCTGCCAAAGGTCTGGTCTCCCCTCAGCACACAGACATCTGTTGAATGGGTAACGCATACCAGAGTGCAGTCTATAAAACTTTCAATGTTAGGTTTTGCTAGTTTATCTGTCAATCTCAGATTGTTGGGTAACACATGGAAGTTTGTAATGGAGACAAAAAGACCATGGCCCGAATTCAGGTAGGACTTACGCCGACGTATCTTCTTATACGCCGCGCAAGTCCACGAATGTGCCGTCGTATCAATGCGCCGTATTCTTGAAACCAGATACGCCTGAATTCTGGCTCCATCCGACCGACGTAAGTCTCCTACGCCGTCGTATCTTGGGTGCATATTTACTCTGGCCGCTAGGGGCGCTTCCATTGATTTACGCGTCGAATATGTAAATAACCTAGATACGGCGATTCACGAACGTTTACGTAAGGCGTACATCCGGCGTAAAGTTATCCCACCTAAAGCAGGGGTAAGTCATGTTAGGGTATGGACGTCGGAACAGCCGTCGTATTTTACGTCGTTTACGTAAGTCGTACGTGAATGGGGCTGGGCGTAGGTTACGTTCATGTCGTACGCATTGAGCCGTCGTATCTTAGGGAGTATATGCGACATGATTCTGAGCATGCGCGTGCATGCGCCGTTCATTCGGCCATTCATTTACATGGGGTCACGGTTAATTTTAATACAACACGCCCACTACCTTCCTAATTTGAATTAGGCGGGCTTACGCCGGCCCATTTACGCTACGCCACCGTAACTTAGGGAGCAAGTGCTTTGTGAATACTGGTCTTGCCTCTCTATGTTACGTCGGCGTAGCGCATATGAGATGCACTACGCCCGCTCAAAGATATGCCGCTGTCTGTAAATCTGGCCCCATGTTTCTTTTTTACACAGTAGCTGCTGTGGATGGAAGATACGTGTGGGCTGATTATTGTATTGTAATATAAATGGTAATTAATAATTTTTAGAGTGTATATATAACCAAGGAATTTTTTAGTGTAATGCCGCGTACACACGATCGGAAATTCCGACAAGAAAAGTTTGATGTGAGCTCTTGGTCCGAAATTCCGACCATGTGTAGGCCCCATCGGACTTTTTCTGTCGGAATTTCCGACAACAAAAATTTGAGAGCTGGTTCTCTTGTCGGAAATTCCGATCGTCTGTATGCAATTCCGACCCACAAAAAAAAATGCATGCTCGGAATCAATTCGACACATGCTCGGAATCATTGAACTTAATTTTTCTCGGCTTGTTGTAGTGTTGTACATCACTGCGTTCTTGACGGTCGGAATTTTGTGTGACCATGTGTATGCAACACAAGTTTGAGCCAAAATTCAGTTGGAAAAAAATCCACGTTTTTCTTGTCGAAATTTCCGATCGTGTGTACACGGCATAAGAAGCTGCTTCATTGTTGGTTATAGACAGGTACGTCCTGTCCCTGCTAGTTGAGTCAAAAACAGTCGGGTCAAAAATCCCAATTGAAGAACTTTCATATCTTCAGTTGCTTAACCAGCTGCCGTTCTGGTTGACCATTCTGCCAAACATTGATGTGAGGGCAGGGGCGGACTAACAACTCATGGGGCCCCCGGGCAATAGAAGATTATGGGGCCCCTGGGCTTACAGATGGCCACCACGCCAGGAGGCAGTGCAGAGGCGGGGCAGCTAAAATCTCGGGATTTTCACATCAAAAGCATGTCGGTTTCGGACATATCAGGGACAGATGTAAAAAAAACATAGATTTTTACATACTGTCCCTGGTTTTACTGAGCCTGGCAACTCTGATGGGGCCCCCTAGTGGCATGGGGCCCTCGGGCAGTGCCCGAGTGACTCAATGGTCAGTCCGCCCCTGTGTGAGGGCTATGGGGGAACAGTAAAACGTGTGGTATTTCCTGTACAGGATCAAAGAGACGGATAGAAGTGCTTTGGGCTCATAGGTCCTAAATTTATTGTTGAAGTTTCTGGTCCTGGTGTTGGGGCTCTGTGTGCCAAGACCGCAATAGTTGAAGATTATGTGCCATCTCTGACATGCAGCTTATAGGTTCTATAGGAGTGGACAAGAAGATGTGCTAAACACCTGCCCAGTTGCACTGGGGTAATTTGAGAACTGCTCCATGACTCAAGAGTCAAAAGTCTGACCCCTATTTGGGCCTCTGAATAGGGAAATAATTGCCAAAAACCAAGAGATATCGAAGAAGTCTATACCTACAAAGTGTGGCTAGTTCCTGAGAGAAATTGAAGAAGTACTGTATATACCTAAGAAGAGTGGCTAGTTCCTGAGAGTTTGGGAGGAGTTTGAGACAAAACCCTGTGTAGTATTGCATCAGGGCCACCCTGGGAGGTGTCAACTGGTTCCCCTGTATTCTGAAAGATGAAGTATTTGCAAAGTGCATATTACACAAAATGTGGGAACATATAAGCACATGGGAGCTTGAATAATCATAAGATAGTTTCAAATCACAACATTATTTAAAAACTATACATTTTATTGAAACATATTTAACTGTTTAAAACACAAATGGCTGATTTGATCACATTTAACATCTGTATATAGATCATAACAGGTTCATAATACACCATTCATATTGCCACATAAAAACACTACAACAGATCTTGGATGAAGCTATCCATGTGGAAACACCCAATGCGTTTAAAAAAACTGTCTTCTTCAAGGGTATGTGTGGCACTGGAGAATGTTTGTACCATATTAGGACATGGAAAACATCATCCATACCTTTAAAAACTACAGACTAATGCCCTTATTTGGTAACCCTTGGAATGTACCATATCCCCAAAGGGTAAGGAACAGACACAAGGACTGCTAAAGGGTTTACAGATGGATGCTGAAGGAGATGTCCACTGCAACTCTTAAGATGGACATTGTAGGTGATAAGTAACTATGCATATTGCCTAAGGTAATGTCAATAGAGCACTTGGTAATGCAACCTGTTATCTACTGTTCCAGCGGTCATGGATTATCAGTGAAGGCATTAACCATGACAGAGACTGTCATGCAAGTGTTTCTGTGTTCTAATAGTTTAGCTGTTGCAGCTTATGTATGTATCTGAAGTCTGGTGACAGAAATGTAATTGTTCTATTGTTATTATCTTGCATGCACAGTGCCAAATAGGTAAATATATTCTACTGTATGTGTGTAGTTGTTACTATTAGAGACTGAAATTGCTTCTCAGGTTGATTGAGTATCGGTTGGAGGATCTCTGTATTACCACTGATCCAGTATTCAGCTCTTCTGAACCAGATGCCACACCTACCAATGGTTTGGAACCAGATTTCAGCCCTACGACCTTCCCCATGGGCCACTGCTACTTGTAACTTTTAATGTTATTTTATATATATATATATATATATATATATATATATATATATATATATACACAACGGGTGACACAACTGAAAATATATTTCATATTCTAGGTTCTTCAAAGTAGCCACCTTTTGCTTTGATTACTGCTTTGCACACTCTTGGCATTCTCTTGATGAGCTTCAAGAGGTAGTCACCTGGCGCAGCACCCCATCACTCTCCTTCTTGGTCAAATAGCCCTTACACAGCCTGAAGGTGTGTTTGGGGTCATTGTCCTGATGGATGGAATAGCATGCTGCTGCAAGATGCTGTGGTAGCCATGCTGGTTCAGTATACATTCAATTTTGAATAAATCCCCAACAGTGTCACCAGCAAAAGCACCCCCCACACCATCACACCTCCTCCTCCATGCTTCACGGTGGGAACCAGGCATGTAGAGTCCATCCGTTCACCTTTTCTGCGTCGCAAAAAGACACGGGGGTTGGAACCAAAGATCTCAAGTTTGGACTCATCAGACCAAAGCACAGATTTCCACTGGTCTAATGTCCATTCCTTGTGTTATTTAGCCCAAACAAGTCTCTTCTGCTTGTTGCCTTTCTTTAGCAGTGGTTTCCTAGCAGATATTCTACCATGAAGGCCTGATTCACACAGTCTCCTCTTACCAGTTCTAGAGATGTGTCTTCTGCAAAAGGTGACTACTTTAAAGAACCTAGAATATGAAATATATATTTCAGTTGTTTCACACTTTTTTGTTACCACATGTGTTAATTCATAGTTTTGATCCCTTCAGTGTGAATCTACAATTTTCATAGTCATAAAAAAAGAAAACTCTTTGAATGAGAAGGTGTGTCCAAACTTTTGGTCTGTACTGTATATATAAATAGATAGATAGATAGATAGATAGATAGATAGATAGATAGATAGAGAGAGAGAGAGAGAGAGAGAGAGAGAGAGAGAGAGAGAGAGAGAGAGAGAGAGGTCCTTAAGCCCTGTACACACGATTGGATATCTGATGGAATCTAATCCGGTGGATTTTTTCGTCGGATATCCGATGAAGCTGACTTTCATCAGTCTTGCCTACACACCATCGGTCAAAAATCCGACCGTGTCCAACGCGGTGACGTAAAACACTATGACGTTCAATGAAGTTCAATGCTTCTGAGCATGCGTCGACTTGATTCTGAGCATGCGTGGATTTTTGACCGATGGACTTCCACACAGACGATCGTTTTTTTTCTATGTTTTTTTTATCCATAGGAAAATTGTAAAACATGTTCTATTTTTTTTCACAAATGGAAAACAAACCGATGGGGCTCACACACGATTGGTTTGTCCAATAAAAACTGTCCATGGGTCCGTTTTCATCAGACAAACCGATCGTGTGTACATGGCTTTAGTGTTATTATATTTAATAATATTTTTTTCAATGCTTTTTTCTAGATGGAGTATTGGTCCTAGATGCCCTTCTTTATTCAGTTCATATTTGAAACCGAGGCGTGGTTGCAATTACAAGTGGCATATGGGAAGGAGGCTTGACTTAACCTAACATGGCCACCATGTGAAAACGAGGCCTGGTCTTTTTACATTGGTACTTATAGCGATGGCTCAGCGTGTCACCCGTGCCCCAGGAAGACGTCAATGTGACAAAACATGTCTGGCAAAGCTACGCACTTGCCATTACGCCCAACGTGACCCCGGAAGTGCGGGTGATAGGTTTTATGTTTGGCGGCAGACGATTTTATTCCAAATGCGATTGTTTTTTATCCACTGTAAGTAGCCATTTGTCTTTTTTTTAATAAATGTAACATAAACAGTATTACACTTTGGAGCTCTCTTTTGTATGGTTCATCTCCTGGTACATAGGAGGATTCACCTTACCACCAGAGTGTCCCAGAGGCCTCCTGGTTTTAATAACCTGCAGAGGTTGTTCTGCCTGCCTGTTTGACCATTCTAGCGATAGGTCGTCCCTACTATCTGGTAAGCGTCCCTGATCGCGGGGTATGGGGTGCCACAGAAGGCTCTGCATGATGGCTTGGTGGTGGAATATCTGTCTAATTGACTATTGGATTCTCATATATCAACTATAAGAATTCACTGTTTGCACAAACTCTGAACTGTTTAGTCCATATTTTTTTTTCACTTGGAAATATAGGATATGTATGCACTTAGTGTATTATATGACATCAAGAATTAAAGGGGTTGTAAAGGAATTAATTGTTTTCCCTAAATAGCTTCCTTTACCTTAGTGCAGTCCTCCTTCACTTACCTCATCCTTCGATATTGCTTTTAAATGTCCTTATTTCTTCTGAGAAATGCTCACTTCCTGTTCTTCTGTCTGTAACTACACACCATAATGCAAGGCTTTCTTCCTGGTGTGGAGAAAGCCTCTTGAGGGGGGAGGGGGCGAGAAGGAGTGTCAGGACGCACACTAACACACAACTCCTTTCTCTATCTGCAAAGTAGAGAGTGTCCTGACTTGCCTGCTCGCCCCCTCCCCCCTCAAGAGGCTTTCTACACACCAGGGAGAAAGCCTTGCATTACGGTGTGTAGTTACTGACAGAAGAACAGGAAGTGAGCATTTCTCAGAAGAAATAAGGACATTTAAAAGCAAAATGGAAGGATGAGGTAAGTGAAGGAGGACAGCACTAAGGTACAGGAAGCTATTTAGGGGAAATTGTTTCCTTTGCAACCCCTTTAAGTTTAAAATCACCTTGTGAGACTAGCATGACTTTTTTGTTTAGTGTATATTTTACTTTGTTAGTTTGCTTCATTATAAGTACACATTATTCACTGTTTTACTCTAGCACGGTATATCCTCTCCTATATTGAAATAACGTTATTTACCTGGGTTTACTATACAGTATGTGTACTACACCAGGATTCCTATTACGTTAATTTGCTAATGGTATAGGTTTGCATATTGGATGTATGCACTGGTACTAATCTTTTAGCATTTAAAGTTTGCATTTTTGCATAGTGGTGTGTATCTATAAATCTATGGTTATTGTTAAATGCTGGGTGCAGTAGTTCCTTTGCTTCCAATGACTTTACTTAGATTATTGATTCATTACCAAGAACAGAATCTCCTCTGCCTATAGGGGGTGTCAGGGATGCACTGGCCATAGTGGAGTTTAAGTTCCGAGGCGCATGCAAATGCATACCTCCCAACTGTCCCTCATTTCTAAAGACTGTCCCTGATTTGGAGGTCCCTCTGTCCCTCATTCTCCTCATTTGTCCCTCATTTTGGTCTGATCTATACAGATCAGAGGCGTCCCTAGGGGGGGCCAGAGGGGGCCCTGACCCCCCCAACATCATGCTGTGCCCCACCATGTGTATTTTGCTCCCCGAGAGGGAGAGCGTCCCCAGTCAGCTCTGCGGGGGATTCCTCCCCCTCTCTGTGCTCGCCGACACTGCATAATGCGAGCGCTCACACAACCAGATATTCTAGCCTGGACCGTGTTTAAGTGTGTGCACTGCAGACTGCAGTACACTGTAATCACTGAACTACATTATCTCCATCCCTTCTCACACCCCCATCTGTCTCCCTCCCCCTCTCCTGTTCTTTCAAAACATTCACAATTTACTTTCACTTTCACTTAGGCAGATAATATACGGTGCAAATTTCTTTCCTGCATCCACAGATTGCAGGAAAGAAACTTGCATGATTCCCCCATCAACAGACAGTGGTGACAGGGGAATATCCCTCCTGCCCAGCAATTATATTCTCCCGGCAAACAGTGATTATCACCAGTGGCTATACAGCAACCACTAGTGATAATTATAAGAGAATCTGCTCATTAATGGTTCAAATCTCAGCCAGTTTCTGATGAACCAGCTGAGATTTAAACTGTCTATGGCTGGTCTTAGCTCTTAGGCAGCCCATACATTGATTAGCAACAGGGATGGACTGGCCATTGGGACTACTGGGAGTTTCCCGGTGGGCCGATGGCTCAGTGGGCCGGCATCAGTGATAGCGGACCGCCACCTCCCTCTGCTCCTCTGTCTCTCCCTTCTCACAGCACTCACCTCCTCTCCCTCCCCACAGCGCTCACCTGGGGGGACAAAGAAGCAGGGGGAGGACCAGAGGAGCATGGGGGAGGGGACAGACAGCTGACTCAACAGCTATGGCCTGGGAGTTTCTCACTTCTTTCTAATCTTGTCCCATAAGGGGGGGCACCAAACTGATTCTTTGCCCCGGGTGAAATAATGTCTAGCTTCCCCACTGGTCTGCCTATAAGAGTACCAGTACCAGCCATTCTACTCTAATAAAGTAGAACGGCTAGTGGCTAGTGAAGGGGGAGAGGGGGCTTGGGTGGCCGGGGGGGGGGGGTGCGGGAGTTGTCCGGCCGCCATGGGAGAGACCTGTCAAAGTGGGCCAGTCTGGATGAAGTCCAGGGCCAAATTTTTGCCCCAGTCCAGCCCTGATTAGCACTGTGGAGTGTCGGCTTCCTGGCGTGATCGGGCATGTGGGATTTCAAACACACCCGAGCCCATCTCTATTGGTTGTAGACAGTTGAGCTCCCTGCAGGTTGCTTAGCAGCAGTGGACCCTTCTCTGACATGCTGATCGGGATGCAACCCAGGTGATGCTCTTAGTCAAATCCTAGTTATAAATATCAGTGATTTTATTGATCAAAGCCCACACTTTACAGGCATAGAGCCCACATGGCTGCTGATTTATGTGGTTGTACTCTTGATACTAATAAATACTATGTTTATTAGATCTGACTGGGAGCATTACCTGGATCACATGCCGATCAGCATGTCAACAGAGAAGGTTATACAGCATTACTGCTGCTAGGTGACCAGCTGGGGGCTTGGCTCTCTATAACCAATAGTGCCAGCCTTCCCATGCATGCACCCATAATGTCACCAGCACTAGGTCCTAATAGACTGCTGCCGCTGCCAAGGAGACAGACGCCAGACCAGCTCTGTAAATAGCAGGGACAGGACAGCTGGGGATCCCCACTGTGGCAGAACACCAGGGCCCGGTGGCAAGACAACCTTTGCAAACCTGAGAGTTCTCCCACTGCTTTGGACCCTTATATTTTCTTGGTGTGCTGGTGACATATATCTCTTGTTTTCTGCCACCCTGGGGGGCCCCAGTATAGTAGGAAGGGAGCTCACTGCAGAACATGTGAAAGGGCCCATAGTGGGATCGTAGTAAAGGGCCCCAGGATATATATATATATATATATATATATATATATATATATATATATATATATATATATATATATATATATAAAATTGCATTTTATAGTTGCCCCCCTACTTTTGTCCCTGTCCCCCCATGTGCCCCCCCTAAATATGAAAGCTGGAGACGCCACTGATACAGATGTATATAAAATGCACCTTTTATCTATCAAAAAGTATTTCCCAGTGCTAAACCTTTCATCTGATTTCTAAATTGCTGCATTTGTAAATTCCAAAAGCCAATACAAAGAAATAGTAGTGGTAAAAAAAGCACTCGTGGGTTTAACCAATCTTATTTTTTTGTACAATTCTCCTTTAAGGGGGCGTGGCACGGGGTGTGTCCTATGCCTACATACTTTTGCTGATAGGTGTCCCTCATTCCCATCTCAGAAAGTTGGGAGGTATGCAAATGCACAGGCGTGGTCCTACAGGTGCCTGTCTTGCGGTGCACAGGCGCACGCATATGCAAAAGCATTCATCACTGACATTGGTGCTAAATGCCCTATATAAGTGCAGCAGATGCACTAGGAGGTTGCTGTGTGATCTGCAGCTGTAACCTGTGTTCCTTTATTCTGTTTCCTGTGTTTAATTCCTGTGTTTGACCCTGGCTGAGCACATTTGAACTCTGCCTGTCCTGACCTTGGCTTGCCTCTAAGACTCAGTTTACCTCTTGCACATCTGCCTGATCTCGTGTTGCCAACTTCTGCTTGTATCCTGACCATTCTCTACCTGCCATTTATGCTTATACCTGATCGTACATTGCTGACCTGGCTTGTCTGACCCTGCATCTGGCTAGCCATCTGCCCTGCTCTGCATTGTGCCTGATCCTGCTGATCCTCCATCTGCTGTGTGCTGCCAATCTTACTGCATATGCTAACAGCTACTGCCTACTCAGCCTGGGGTCTGCTGTTCCTGCTGCCATCTGCTGCATCAGCTATCTAGCTCAACTCTAGTGACGTACCTGCCACACACCTCTGCAACCAAGAGAAGATCTAAAAGGCACTCTTACCTCACTGCGCTCCTGAAGCCACTGCCGTAACATCAGTGGTCTTTGAGCTGGGGCTGTACAAAAGGTCTCTCTCTACACATCAGTCTCTACCACAAGGTAAATGGCAGAGGCCTTGTCTTGGGTCAAATTTACTATAAACCACGCTTCCATTTGAAGGAGATACTGGTTCTTCGGGCCAATAGGTTTAGGTAGCCGGAAACGACTCCACGAGCCCAGCCACAGATACCGCGTTCACCCGGTTCCGATGAACCGGCAACCACGGACACAAATGTCTGAAGGTGGCATCTTCTCCAGGTGGTGGGAGACGGCAATTAGCCCTCCAAATCTCCCATTCTTTGCTGGGCCATAGTATGAGGGTATTAGGCCAGCTCACAGCCCCTTTCAAAACACACAGTGACAGTGGGTCCTGTCACAACCTCATATATTGTATACAGTACTCCTTGTAGCATTGGCCTAGAAAGATGGAGATCGGGGGAATCTGTGTTCCCAATCTAGTGCATAGTGCCAATGTCTCCTTTAAAGTTGACTTGTCACCACCTGTATACATTGTGGTAAATCTAAACTAAGGTACTAAAAACAATCCAGAATACAAAAATCAACAACAAAAAACATACACAAATAATACATAAACACATAGGGGGTTATTTACGAAAGGCAAATCCAATTTGCACTACATGTGCAAACTACAAGTGAAAAGTGCACTTGAAATTGCAGTCACAGTAAATCTGAGGGAAAGACCGAAATTGGGGGGAAGCTCTGCTGATTTTATTTTCCAATCATGTAAAGCTAAAATGCTGTTTTTTATTTTCCGTACATGTCCCCCTCGGATCTACAGCGACTGCACTTCCAAATGCACTATCAGTGCAATTTCAAGTGCACTTTGCACTTGTAGTTTGCACTTGTATTGCAAAGTGGATTTGCCTTTTGTAAATAACCCCCATAGTATACATATATGAACCATTAGGATACATAGGTATACCTCAGACACCCATTGAACTACACATATTAGGTATTCTGACATATGTTGAAGGTTTAAGAATAATTTTACAAACATTATTTTAGTACAACACAAAATACTATCCCAGGTAGTTGTCTTAATGGAGGCAGCTCTCATTACAGCACATTACACTAACCCATTTCTTCACAAAATACTATGTAAGCCCTGAAGGTGCCACTGAAAGTATACCCAGGTCTTACTACTACAGAGGCTGCCTGCCACATACACAGTTCCATGCACACAAACAACACAGGTTCAATCTAGGGAATGTATTTTTTGTATTTTTTTTGGAAACTTTGAAACAGAAGAGGGTTGAGGGTCACAGGATACTCTAAAACGATAATAGCAATCAATAGGAGAACAATATTCTCACTAAATCCTGCAGTCACATATGAAAGTCCCAAAGCAGGTCCTACTCACAGTGTCCCAGGAGCCGTACACAACTCAGTTTCCACCAGGAGTTTTCCTATGTGAGGGAGACAAAAAGATCCTTATTGCAGACCAGGACTTCTGACAGTGCCAAAAATCATTTAAAAGACAAGTATGGACTAAAACAAACATTTATACTCATCTAGGTGGATGCAGCAAAGATCCCCCTCTGGCTCTGCACTGAGAACTGAGTGAACAAACACTGCTCTGAGCAGAGAGCAGTGTCTTAGTCACTGGCTTCCTGCTCTTCTTCTACAGCGCTCCCTGGATTGCTGGGCTGTCAAGGGGGTGGGAGGATCTGGCTTAGACTCTCAGTGGATCGGTGAGAGGCTGAGCCAGGTGCCAGACTAGGTATCTGGGTGGATCCCAACTATATGGTCGGGATCTTTACTGAGCCTGGACCAGCTGAGAGCAGGCTTTAGACTGCTGTCAGCTGAAAATGGGTCACTTGCCACAACTTTTTGGCAGTGTTGAATTTTAAGTCTGTTAACTTGCTGCACATTTTCGCTGCATAGCACTAAGGCTGCATACACACCTAGGCGTATTTACGCCCGACGCCCGACGCTCGTGCCGCTGGAGGGGCGAATTTACATTGATGTCTATGAGATGGTTCACATCTCACGCTGAACGCCGAAACGCCGTACGCCTGCCGCCTGAAAACAAGTCCCGGACCCTTTTTTTCAGGCGGCTTTCGGCTTTTGGCATAGACATCAATGTAAATGTTTTTTGTAAAAAAAAAGTTTACAAATGGCGGCAAAATACGCTGCGTACGCCGCGTTATAGTGTGAATGCAGCCTTAAAGTACAAGTTCTAGTAGACACAACTTTGCGTGGCAAGTCTCTTGCAAGAGCAAAATTGCAGTGGTGAGTCCACAGCAAGAGTTCTGCAAGTCTACAGCATGTGGTGGGATGACTATTGTACAACATAACTGAACCAGAACTTGCAGCAGACTTGCAGAATTATTCCAAAGAAAGTGGATCTGGAGTCGTGCAATGCGGACTTGCTGGAAATATGCAACAAACTCGTGAAGCATGGCAAGTCTAGTAATAGCTTAGCAAGTCATTTTAAAACTTGCAGCGCAATTGCTTGCAATCTGGGACAGGAGTGCAGAACGTACTTCACTCCTGTGACCTACAGGAAAAGTATAGCCAAAATAGCTTTGTCTATACTTCTCCTTTAACAGTCTTCCCCAGGATCACAGCTCATCTCCTACTGAGGCCTAGACTGTAGAAACAACCTATCCCCTGAACTCCTGCTGAAGCCCAGACTGCTATCCTTGAGTAAAACTGCCTCCAGGGGCAGGAGCCCCAAGAAAACTCAGGCATCCCAAACATGCATCACCTCCCCAGCCAATTCTGGACACCTCCTTCCAGGGAATTGCTGGAGCACGATAAATATTCATGCTGGTAATTTGACATTCCCTGTTGTATATTCTGGAAGCTTCTTCCCTAAACAGGTGAGCGCAATCAAACACCTATCTTAGAAACCCTGACCAGACAAAAACTTAGGATCACTGCTTCAATAATCAGATTAACTAGAGGAGAAAGTTAAAACTAAAATAAAGTAGTAAAGTTTTAAATGCTTATTTACAGTTTTGTAATTTTACAGTTTCATCTTTTTCTATTTGTTAAGACTATGGATACTATGTTGTTTTTGTGCTTTTATACCAGTTTTAGTGTATTTTTATTAATAATAATAATAATAATAATTATTATTATTAAAGGTACCTTTATAGCGCCATCAATTTACACAGCGCTTTACATATATATTAAACATTCACAACAATATCATTTTGATAAACATTTTCTGCAGCAATATAATTGTTTATTGCTTCAGGTACTGCACTTTAATAAAAGGTGCAAAGGGGGATCTTTCAAGGCTTTACTGTTCATATACAAAATAGAAAAACTGGTTCAGCCACCTGAAGTGCATATTGGGAGGCAATTCGTGGTAACAAAAAGCTTAAATGATACAATAATATGATCAACAGGCTAGCAAGCATGGCTTTATATTAGAGTCTGTTCAAGAAATCGACTCATATCTTCATTTATATGAGAAAAAAAAAAAAACTTAGTGAGAAAGCTGGCTATGTGTATAGTATATTTGTATTCTGCCAAAATGTTTGATACAGCTCATCTCTGGAACCTAATATGTAAGTTAAAGGGGTTGTAAAGGTACAATTTTTTTCCCCTAAATAGCTTCCTTTACCTTAGTGCAGTCCTCCTTCTCTTACCTCATCCTTCGATTTTGCTTTTAAATGTCCTTATTTCTTCTGAGAAATCCTCACTTCCTGTTCTTCTGTCTGTAACTCCATACAGTAATGCAAGGCTTTCTCCCTGGTGTGGAGTGTCGTGCTTGCCCCCTCCCTTGGACTACTGGAGTGTCAGGATGCCCACTAACACACAGCTCCTTTCTCTACCTGCAACGTAGAGAATGTCCTGACTCTCCCGTAGTCCAAGGGAGGGGGTGAGCACATCACTGCACACCAGGGAGAAAGCCTTGCATTACTGTGTGGAGTTACAGACAGAAGAACAGGAAGTGAGGATTTCTCAGAAGAAATAAGGACATTTAAAAGCAAAATCGAAGGATGAGGTAAGTGAAGGAGGACTGCACTAAGGTAAAGGAAGCTATTTAGGGAAAGAAATTGTACCTTTACAACCCCTTTAAAGTGGTGCTCCGGTCATAATTTATTTTTTATTTTTTTGCTAGATTGTACTTGTCACAGTCAATAGTCAATAAAACATAGCAATGTCTCCCAAGCTTAAAGCAATCTATGTGCGCACTTGCCTTATCTTCTCCTTCTCAGTATCTGGCCGCATCCATGTTATGTGAGGGCACTTGAAGCCCTGTTCATTTTCCTTCCTGTATTTCTTGCTGAGGTGCATGTTGGGTAACCCGTTGTTATGACAACGCTGATAATCAAGTCCTGAGCTCCGCTCCACTGCTCTGATCCTCCGCAACCCACAGAGACTGTCTGACCCGCAATAGAGTGTAATCGCGGGAGAATAGACAGGGGAACACTTAGGTGTGACCAGGGACCTGTTTAAACTGCCCGCACCGGAGTACTCAAGGAGTACTATAGTTTTGTGCTGGTTCTATGAACAGAGGCTAACATGCTGCCGCTCAAGCAGGTCACACTACAATGAATAACCGATCTAATGCAGACCCTCCCCAGAGAGGACATGGACACTGTACCCTCCCCCCCCAGCCTTAATCCAACACGCAGACGGCAGGCAGAGGTAAGATGCTGGCATCCTCCCCGGCTCTCTCGCCATGCAAAGAGCCCCTAGCTAAAATGACTCCTGGGAGATGATGACACTCATTTCCCAGGAGTCTGTGCGGCTTAGGTAGGATAGGAGAAGGACTGTGGTGCAGGAAGAAGGCAGATTAGGAATTCTGCCTAGCAACACCGCATTTAAGGCATGTACATTTTTTTTTTACTCTGTAATGACATTATTTTAAACCTACTGATGTATCGTTTGATTTGAGGGTGGAGCTCCGCTTTAAGATCTATTTAGTGCAGTGATCAGAAAACAGAGTATTCATAATCTAAGGGTCATTGTTGAAAAATTATTTTTCATTTTTGGTAGAAAAAAATTGTATACAAAAAATCTTGGAGAGAATTAAAATTAAGTGAACCAGTGATGATGGGCAATCTGGGTGTGCTTGTAAATCCCAGCCTTCATTCCTGTGGAGGGGGAGGGGGCTGGTCCCAACAAGTAAGATTTTAACTGCTTGAGTCCCCAGGCTTTTGTCTCTCTAAATCCCTTTGAGTCCCAGAGCATTTTTGTTTTAGCAATGTTTTAGTTCAGCACATTATACCAGTCTACCCTAACATATTCAACTTATTTTTAGGGACAGATAAAGCTTTAATTTGGTAACATAACTTTTTGTTTCCTTGGTTTTACTGGGAATAAATAGTATTTTTTTAATGCAATTTCCTATCATTTTTTCCAATGCAACTCTGATATAATTTGTGCCTCCTCATAAATGTACCGCAAAATAAAATATACAAAGCTGAATACAAGGATATCATATTAATATGGATTTTATATGATGGATTTAGTGATTTAGTGGAGTGCTAAAGTTCAAAAAGAATGAATGCATTTTACTTTAGGAGAGCTTTATTCTCCACTTAGGGCTACAATGCAACACACGCAAAAGAAAACAAATGTTTGCATAAATTGTTAGCATAATAGTAACATGCGATTATGCAAAATTAAGGTTACAACAAAAAGGTATTTTCTTTTTCACAGGTTTGCCATCACTTAATGACGTGCACTTAAGTGAGCTTTTGATGTCTGCACAGTAAACTTAAATATCACCCAGATCTCCCGACATCATTGTTGTGACATGGGGATTAAAGTAGTACTAAAGTTCCACAAAAATTTGTAATGACTAGTTGAGAATATATGAGATTTGTAATCGAGTGGAGCTGAGCTGATTGTGAGTGTTCCCAGGAACATATGAAGACGAATCCCCCTCCTCTGCACTTCTCCGGTCATAAGGAATCCTTACCATTTGCCTTTATGATCTCTTTAGAGATCCAACTTTTGTGAAGTCCTCTTTTCTCCTCTAATTTAATTTCCTGATCACGATACCTCCGGGAGAGCTGCAAACAAGCCGAGCGGAACAGAGTGTGAGTGACCCTGGGAACCTGGGAAGACGGATCTCCTGCTTCCTGCACCCCTCCGGTACAAAGAAATCCTTACCTTATGCCTATACGATCTCTTGTCATAGAGATCCATCGTTTCTGGTAAGGGGCCATACAGCCCGGATTTTTACATCCCTTTTTTCTGCATATTGAAGCTGTACTTTGTGTGGAGGATTTAGCCACTTCTCTGAGTGGTGACTCAGCACTCTCATTCATTACAAGTGGACTACATGTTTTTTACACATTTCGATAGCTTGTTACAGCAGACTTATTGATTCAATCATTATATATTTATTTCTCATGTTGCTATCTTGCACAGTGAAGTAATAGTACTGTTGGAGATACTGGCCATCCTTTGAACAGTGATCGAGTGTTCTTCTTTTAGATTCAGTGGACTTCATTTATTTGTTTTCCTCTATCCCATTTGGTGTGATAGATACACTGATTCACCTTTTATTTATTATTTGTTACAATTGTTACATTCTTTTTTGAGTGTTGTATTTTCTCCATTTATTCACATTGGGGGTTGAGCTATATATTTGTCTTTATTATTTTAGTTGAGAATATGACATCAAATGTTGTTGTTGTTGTGCACTACACACAAATACACAGAAAAGTTCCTTAACCCCCTCCTCCGGACTACAAGTCCCATAACTCATGCCACCATGCATGAGTGCCCTCTTTAATCAATTAAGAATGCATTTCTCAGCTTCTTTTTCACATTCCGGCACCTTTGCTGACACCACTTTTCCATCTTTTGGGGATCATAGATTTCTTACTGTGAATACATGGGAATCTTGGAACCCTACAGCATAGAATCATCCGTATCACCCACCGAGCATCGAGAGAGGCCATACTCTGTGCAGAGATAGTCATATTCCCTGCAGACTTTCACTCCAGGTTGTCTGATCCCCCATTAGGGAGCTCAGCAACCTCACAGATGTAAGTACAAAAGTGAAATTTAGCTTTTTATGATATATTTTCTCCAATTATCTGTTAAACTACTACACGGTAAGGAACTCTCCTGCGGCCTCTGTCTCTTTTTTCATTTTTTCTCCTTATCTTTGGAGGAACCCCTGTTATATTCATAGCTAGACACACGCAGAATGAAACAAATGTTTAATTTCCCTTCAGATAGATTTGTAATGTTACTAATTTTGTTTTGTTATTTTTTTTGGTTTAGTTTTGTCTAATTCTGTTTTGTTTATTCATTTTCTAATGAATTCTGATTTTTCAGAAGGATTCTAAATTAAATTGGTCGATAAATAATTGGCCAATTCAAATTCTGTGTTGTTATGGAGTGGGCCAGGAAGCCAGCCGCCACATCCTTAACAACCGATAGCTCATCAGCTGTCAGCGGGCTTCCCCACTGAGAGCTGAAATGTAAACAAAAGAATGCCAGCAAAAGAAAATTCAGAAAAAAACACATACTATTTAATTCGGAGATTCGGATACATCTTAATCTCTGAATAACCAAAAATATGCCCGATTTTACATTCTAATTTCTGACCAAAATGGATTGCACATGTCTATTCATAGCGTACAACAGTCACATGAAACATATATTACTGGTACTGTGGATTAAAGGAGTTGTAAAGGAAAAAAAACATTTTTGCCTAAAATTAATGTCTGCAAGGTAGACAGACAGAATAGTGTAATGATTCTGTTAAAAAACAAGTAAATACCTATTAAATTCCTTCATCTATATCACCTCTGGCGTTCTAGTTTCTGTTCTCCCATTCACTTCCTGGTTTGCGGCGCTTGTTCATATAAGAACTACATTTCCCAGTATGCATTGCGGCACGCCCAGTAATTCACACTTTCTTGAAGTCTCTAACACGTAGAGAGCATCGTGCCGCACAGATGTAGTTCCCAGGAGGGGGGCGAGCATGTCACTGACCACCGCAGTAAAGCCTCCCTTCACGGTGGTGAGTTACAATCAGACAAGCAGGAAGTGAACAGAACAGAGAAGAAATAGAGCAACTTCTGAGAAAAAAACGAACAATGAGGAAGTGAAAAGAGGAATGTCTGCAGGTAAAGGATGTTTATTATGAAAACATTTTTTTTTCTTTACAACCCCTTTAATAAAAACACTTTTTGCAATCTGGTAGTGTGGTTTTCTCCTTGTTGCATGTAAGTAATTTAAAGCCTTTTACACTCATAAAATCCACCCTAAAATGTCTCAATTTTGCCTGCCTCAATCAATGAATTCTGTTGAATTTTTTTACCACACTTTCAGGGAATTAATTATTAGTATTTTTTTATGTCACTCATCCCTACTGCACAACAAAGATCACAGCGAGGAAAGACAGATAGGTATATGGCTTTCAAGGGCTGATGGGGACAGACATCTGAGCCCAAAAAGCATAGGGGTAATTAAAGTGCACATTCACATTTTTGAAAGCCTTCACTCCCAGTTTACAGCTTCTAAAGATAGCAATACACTCTCTTGCATTAAAAGGCATAAGGGTCAATTACTGCACAGTGTTTTACTTTTCATGAGAAAAAAATCGAATCCACGACAAATAAAGGCTTATAGGGGTTAAATAGTAGAATGAAAAACATTAACGCAAAAATAATGATTGCACATCTATCCAATTCTCATATATACGGATAGAAATTATTGATGAGAAAATTATCTTTAGATCAAAAAATGAACACTTAAAATAATTCATACAGCTTGTTGAACTGATCTCTTAGGCCGCGTACACACCATCGGTCCAAACCGATGAAAACGGACCGAAGTTCCGTTTCATCGGTCCAAACCGTCCGTGTGTCCGCCCCATCGGTCTTTTGTCCTTCGGACAAAAATTAGAGAACTTGCTTTAAAGTTGAACCGATGGACCGCTGACCGATAGGTCCAAACCGATGGTTAGTACACAAAAGCATAGATTCAAAACCCACGCATGCTCAGAATCAAGTCGACGCATGCTTGGAAGCATTGAACTTCGTTTTTTTCAGCACGTCATGTGTTTTACGTCACCGCGTTCTGACCCGATCGGTTTTTGGAACGATGGTGTTTACACACATCAGACCATCAGTCTGCTTCAGCGGTGAACCGATGAAAACGGTCCGTCGGACCATTCTCATTGGATGGATCGACCGTGTGTACACGGCCTAAAACTTGGTGGAGAAATGTAAGGTGACCCCTAATCAGATCATTACATGCTTTTATCTTATTCTGTTTACTTGAACACCCATCCAGAAAAGGATGCCGTGGAATTGAAAGAGAGGATAACTACACAATTAGGGGTTATTCAAGTGGTTGTAAACCCACTTAAAAAAACAAAAAATAACACCTGCAAGACAAAGGCATAATGAGCTAGTATGCATAGCATACTAGCTCATTATGTAATCCTCACCTGGGAATCGAAGCCCCCGCTGTGGTGCCCAACGCAGCAAAAATGGCTTTGGCAGCAAAAGGCTTAAACAGCAAAGATTATCACAGTTACAAAAACAAGCAAAATTAGCAAAGTTTATTTATTTTTGAAAAAGAGGGAAATAGCCACTTAATTCAGCATATACAGGGGAATTGATCAAAACTGGAGCAGCCAGATCTTGGAGCAACAGTGCATGGTAACCAGTCAATGTATATCTTTCATTTTCACAGCTTAACTGAACAAGCTAAAGATAGAAGCCTCAGAAAGTGATGGGTTTACTGCCTGACTCCCCTCTGTCAATACTGCCAATGCTTGTAGATAGGATTCTAGGTAAACCTAAATGCATACTCTGACTATGGCTTCTGATTGGGGTGCTATGGAGCTACTAGGATCATTTTTAGGGGTGCTACAGCACATCCATATATGCCCATGGCACTGAGACCGTATAACATGAAGACAAAAGAACATGCCAAGCCACTCCATAAAAAGGTGATTAAAACGTCAGAGATTGATACCAGAAAATTTACTGAATGAAAAGGGAAGCCACCAAGATACTTATGACTACTTTGAAGAAGTTAAAGACCTCAATAGCTTAGATTCAAGAGACAACTTGCATACAAAACATATTAACCAGGTGCTTTAACATTCACAGCTTTATGGGAGAGAATAAAAAAAAAAGCCATTGTTAATACAAACTTACATGATGTCTTACCTACTGTAGCGCCCCTTTGCTTTCAGCATGGGCACTACGCTAATGTAAGGAAAGGACGGAGTGTCAAGGAAATGTCCGTAGAAGAAGTACTGGCAATCTTGCCAGTAGAAGAAATGGCCATGGAAGAAGTACTGGCAATCTTGCCAGTAGAAGAAATGGCCATAGAGGAAGTACTGGCAATCTTGCCAGTAGAAGAAATGGGAGCCATAGGCTCATCATGTGACAGGAAGATCCTTCCTGCTGCCTATTTAAAGAGAGCTCTGATCATCAGGCGGTGCTGACTGGTCTTCAGCAGTTCCCTGATTTCCTGACACCTGTATTATCTACCAGATTCCTGTTACCGACCCGGCTTCCTTGACTCTCCCTCTGGACCCTGATTCCTCCTGAATACCTGGCTTCTGATCCCGGCTATCCATTTGACCTTGCTCCTGCTGATCCTGGTGTACTTCGCTGCCCATCTGTTATCAAACCCGGCTATCCTCTGACCACTGCATTCCGGACGTTCCCGCTACTTGTTCAACTTGACTCTGCAAGTGGGTTGGAGTTCCTCTTAACTCCAGCTGTTCTCTTCACACCACCTTGCCCGGTGCCTGCTGCTCTACCAGTGTCTTCTGTCTTCACCTCCACCTGACAGCACTCCAAGCAACACTCACAGGCACTCGTGTTCCTCCGAACCTGAACCGCCATCTGTCCCATCCTCAGAGGGGTTCTGGGCTGGAGATACAAGGGAGGCCGACCTCGTCACATCAGACTCCTACCAGGTACGTGACAGTACCAGTCAGCCAGGAATGGAGTCTGAAAGGGAGGCCTCTCCATCAAGGGACATTCTTGGGACAATTTCTGCACTTGCTCATATTGTGCAGAATTTACAGAAGGACCTCAGTCGCATGGACGAGCGATTCTCGCACAAAGAAAGTGTTGCACCAGCCCCTGATTCTCCTTCAGTCGCAGATGCCTCTACTCAAGTTGAGTCAAGCTCTCCCTATGGATTTATTCCTCCTCCTCCGGAACCCAGGGTGCCTATCCCCGAGCGATTTTCTGGAAATCGTGAAATGTTTAGAACTTTCCGCAATTCCTGTGAACTTTACTTTTCCCTGTTACCCCGGACCTTTGTTTCTGAGGACATTAAGGTGGGGTTTGTAATCACACTCTTGTTGAATGAACCCCTTTCCTGGGCTCATCACCTCCGTGAGCAGCTTGACCCTGCCCTGGCTACCATCGATTCTTTCTTCTCAGCCATGGCTCAGTTATATGCCGATCCCTTCTGTCAACAGTCGGCAGCATCCAGGCTTCATAAGCTACAACAAGGGTCAAGACCCGTCGAGGACTATATCACAGACTTCCGTGTTCTAAGTACTGACACCCAATGGAATAGTCCTGCCCTTCGCCACTGGTTTCGTCATGGTCTTTCCGATTCCTTAAAGGATGAACTAGCCAGAGTTGAGATCCCAGCATCCTTGGAAGATCTGATTAGTCTGACCACTCAGATCGACCGCCGGTTACGTGAAAGACAGGTGGAGAAAACTGAAGGGATCCTTTCTGTGGCTTCAAGGCCTGATCCATCTACCACACCTCCCAGCCAGAAGGCTCTACATAAGACCTACAACAGGAGCTTTCCAAGAGCACCCCTTACCCCGGCAGAACGTCTCAGACGACGACGTGCTAACTTGTGTCTATATTGTGGGGAGGCAGGTCACTTTTTACAGACTTGTCCAGCAAGGACCACCAGAGCCTGTTTCCAACGACCCCACTTGGAACATCTTCTCGGAGAGGGTCGGTCCCAACTTTCCCTTCCAGTCATCCTCCAGTTTGCCGGAAAGACTCTCCCTGTGTCAGCAATTATAGACTCTGGGGCCTGCAGCTGTTTTGTGGATTCCACATTTGTCTCTCTGCATCAGCTTCCCGTTTGTACTAAGAAACAAGAATTCCATGTCCACTTGGCTGATGGCTCTGG
Source organism: Rana temporaria (assembly GCF_905171775.1). Classification (NCBI taxonomy): domain Eukaryota; kingdom Metazoa; phylum Chordata; class Amphibia; order Anura; family Ranidae; genus Rana; species Rana temporaria. The sequence goes on from NC_053498.1 coordinate 89,643,519, forward strand.
CATCAAATCTGGCCCGGTCACACAAGAGACTGCACCTATTTTTTGTCACACCCCTTCAGGTCACCACGAATTCCTCCGGTTGGATGTCATAGCCTCACCCATGTTTCCCATCATCCTTGGTGTTCCATGGCTAAGAGCCCATAACCCGCACATTGACTGGCCTACCTGGGTTGTCACCTTCTCTTCCAACTACTGTCTGGAGCACTGTTTTCCGGAAAAGCCTGTTAACACCGCTCCCCTTCTGAGTCTTCAACCTGACCCTGAAACCATTAAACTGGTACCTCCGGCTTACCATGAATACCTGGACGTGTTCAACAAGAAGGGTGCAGACACTCTTCCGCCCCACAGGACATATGATTGCCCTATTGAGCTATTACCAGGAGCCGAGATTCCTTTTGGCCGGATCTACCCACTCTCGGAACCCGAACTGGAAGCCCTACGTGCCTACATAGATGAAAGTTTGGAAAAAAAGTTCATCCGACCCTCCACGTCACCTGCAGGTGCCGGTATATTCTTTGTGGAGAAGAAAGATCACTCCTTAAGACCCTGCATTGATTACCGGGACCTTAACAAGATCACTGTTAAAAACAGGTACCCTCTTCCCCTGATCCCTGAACTGTTCCAGAGGCTGCGGGGGGCACGGATATTCTCAAAACTAGACTTGAGAGGGGCATACAACTTGGTTAGAATCAGGGAAGGGGATGAATGGAAGACGGCCTTTCGAACACGCTTCGGTCACTTTGAGTATCTAGTCATGCCATTTGGACTCTGCAATGCCCCAGCCACCTTCCAACATCTAGTGAATGATGTTTTTCGGGACTATCTTGACTTATTTGTCATAGTTTATTTAGATGACATCCTGATCTTCTCTGAATCCCTCGAATCTCATCAGATCCATGTCAAGAAAGTCTTGGACCGACTCAGGAAACACTCTCTCTACGCAAAAGCTGAAAAATGCGATTTCGAAAAACAAATTACACATTTCCTTGGACTTGTTATTTCCGCTGATGGGATCTCAATGGACCCGCAGAAAGTTACATCTGTTCTGGAATGGCCTGCTCCTACTGACAGGAAAGCCGTTCAGCGGTTCGTGGGATTTGCCAATTTCTACAGGAAATTCATTAAGAACTTTTCTGGCATTATTTCCCCCATCACGCAATTAACCAAGCAGCATATTCCTTTCCAGTGGACACCCGAAGCTCAAGAGGCCTTTGAGCAACTAAAGATCTTGTTTACCTCAGCTCCCATCCTGAAGCACCCCGACCCTGCCTTGGCCTTTGTATTGGAGGTTGATGCCTCCGAAAATGCAGTCGGGGCTATATTGTCCCAACGTCAGGGTCCTAAGTCCCTGCTTCACCCTGTGGCCTTCTTCTCCAAGAAGCTAAACCCGTCCGAGAGGAACTATGACGTTGGGGACCGGGAATTGCTTGCTATTAAAGCTGCACTTGAAGAATGGCGCTACCTCCTGGAAGGAGCCTCTCATCCGATTCTCATCTTCACGGATCACAAAAATTTAGAATATCTAAGGACGGCTAAACGGTTAAGACCTCGACAAGCAAGATGGGCATTGTTTTTCTCTCGTTTTGTGTTTCACATCACCTTTCGCCCCGGCTCTAAGAACGGTAAGCCAGACGCCTTGTCTCGAATGTTTAAAGATCCTGTGAATTCCGCAGAGCCTGATACCATCCTCCCGGCTAAAAATTTTTTGATCCTTCAAGCAGATCTGATGTCTCAGATAAAGGCAAGTGTGATCAACCAACCACCTCCACAGGACTTAGCGCTTCAACTAAAGAATGGCCTTTATCTCCATGGGGAACAAGTCTTTATCCCTGAACAATTCAGAGTATCCATTTTGGGACGTTGCCATGACCACCCCTTAGCCGGTCACTACGGAATCCGTAAGACTGCCGATTTGGTCGCACGCTCCTTCTGGTGGCCAGAATTATTGCAGGACTGTAAGAGATATGTTAAATCTTGTATTACATGTCTTCGAAATAAGACGGACAGAACCAAGACTTGGGGTCTTCTGGAACCTCTCCCTGTACCTAAGAAACCATGGAGCATGATCTCCATGGATTTTATCATGGAACTTCTCCCATCTGAGGACTTTAATACCATCTTTGTCGTGGTGGATCGCCTCACTAAGATGGCTCACTTTGTACCCTTGCAAGGCACTCCTTCTGCTACAGAAACGGCTACGGCTTTCATCAAGGAGATTGTCAGATTGCATGGTATTCCCGACAGTATTATTTCCGACCGAGGGGTACAATTCACCTCTAGATTTTGGAGGGCCTTATGTGAAGCACTAAATATTGAACTTCGTCTGTCCTCTGCATATCATCCACAAACCAACGGTCAGACTGAGAGGACAAACCAAACCCTTGAGCAGTACCTACGGTGTTTCTCCTCCTTCGCACAAGACGATTGGCTATCCCTCCTTCCGCTTGCAGAGTTCTCATATAACAACACCATGCACTCAGCAACCAATCAATCCCCTTTCTTCGCTAATCTTGGCTATCATCCATCCTTTCTACCAGAACTACCTGTTGAATCTCCCGTACCTGCTGTACAAGACCGGTTAAACTTCTTTTCTACCAACAATCAGGTGCTACAGGATGCAATCTCTAAGTCTCAAGCAAGTAACAAAAAGTTCTTTGACAAGAAGAGAAGAGGCAATCTGAACCTGGAGCCTGGGGATAAAGTCTGGCTATCCACGACCAATCTTAAATTAAGTTGTCCCTCGAGGAAACTTGGTCCCAAATTTTTGGGCCCCTTCCCTGTGAAACGGAAGATCAATGCAGTGGCTTTTGAATTGGTGTTACCCAAGAATCTGAAGATGCACCCGGTATTCCACGTTTCCTTATTGAAACCAACCATGCCAAACCCCTTCCCTAACCGGGTCTCGGAAGTTCCCTCTCCTGTGCTAATTGAAGGGAATGAGGAATTTGAAGTAGAGTCTGTATTGGACTGTAGACGTAGAAATAATATTACTCAGTTCCTTGTCAAATTGAAGGGCTACGGCCCGGAAGAAAATTCTTGGGAACCGGCTTCTAACATACATGCACCAAGATTGGTGCAAGCCTTTTTTCAACGCCACCCAGAGAAGAGAGCCCTGAGGGGCATCCAGAGGCTGCCCGTAAGGGGGGGGCAATGTAAGGAAAGGACGGAGTGTCAAGGAAATGTCCGTAGAAGAAGTACTGGCAATCTTGCCAGTAGAAGAAATGGCCATGGAAGAAGTACTGGCAATCTTGCCAGTAGAAGAAATGGCCATAGAGGAAGTACTGGCAATCTTGCCAGTAGAAGAAATGGGAGCCATAGGCTCATCATGTGACAGGAAGATCCTTCCTGCTGCCTATTTTAAGAGAGCTTTGATCATCAGGCGGTGCTGACTGGTCTTCAGCAGTTCCCTGATTTCCTGACACCTGTATTATCTACCAGATTCCTGTTACCGACCCGGCTTCCTTGACTCTCCCTTTGGACCCTGATTCCTCCTGAATACCTGGCTTCTGATCCCGGCTATCCATTTGACCTTGCTCCTGCTGATCCTGGTGTACTTCGCTGCCCATCTGTTATCAAACCCGGCTATCCTCTGACCACTGCATTCCGGACGTTCCCGCTACTTGTTCAACTTGACTCTGCAAGTGGGTTGGAGTTCCTCTTAACTCCAGCTGTTCTCTTCACACCACCTTGCCCGGTGCCTGCTGCTCTACCAGTGTCTTCTGTCTTCACCTCCACCTGACAGCACTCCAAGCAACACTCACAGGCACTCGTGTTCCTCCGAACCTGAACCGCCATCTGTCCCATCCTCAGAGGGGTTCTGGGCTGGAGATACAAGGGAGGCCGACCTCGTCACATCAGACTCCTACCAGGTACGTGACAGCTAAAGTTAGTGGGAATGGGAGAGTTACTTTGCTCCCATTCGTGGGTTGTTTAAATTTGGGATTTCTGTCATCCCAGAAATGTCCACTGGGTCAGTCTATGGTCAAGGGGTGCAATACCACCCCTTGCCGGCAGTTGGCGCCAGAGGGGTTCTGGCAGAGCAAGTTTTCCCCAGCAGCCAATTAGAGGTGTTTTCCCTTGCGGGGCATGCTGGGGGAGAGTATATCTGTGACAGGGGTCACGTGTTGAGCAATCTTCGCGGGGTCCCCGTTCCAGGTGCGGTATCCACCTTCAGGGTACGCGCATCCATGGACCCCGTCAGCGCGGCCCACCTGGCCAAAGCTGAAAGCTGCATCGAACCTCATCCTGAGGAGAAAAGGGACCCCAGTGTTTCGCTGGGTTCCATGACCTGTTGAGAGAATGCCAGTCTGGGATCGGGCGTCCAGACCACTGACAAGTATGCTTGCTGTCATCCGGGGGCCTATATAGGAAAAGTCAACTGGGAGGATTCGCACTCTTTATTCACCTAAGTCCTTTATTGAAATTGACCTGTGGCAGAGGCCCTAGAGCCGGGTCTGTGAGAGAGACCTGTTCCTCCAAGCTAGTTCAGAGTGACACTTCGGCTGCCAGGCCTATTATAGGGGTCTATCCGGAGGCACTTTACCCACTCCAAGTAGAGTGGCGACGAGTTACAAAAATTGGTACTATACAGAGCAGTATTGACTGCTCCATTTAATATAAAGGCCTGATACCGCAATGTTCTCTTCTCTTTCCTTCATCAACCTTGACCTTCCAAATACATGTTGATGTTGGCCGTGTTTGGCCTGGACAATTAAGCATTGAAAACCCTTTTATTGGCTGTCTGGACTTTCGCTCTCTATTGCTGTTCTCACAACTACACCCCTAGACACCGCCAGGGTAACTTAGTAGGCCGATCCCAAAATCAACCAGCAGCTCCTTCGGGGGTACTCTACTGTTTACCAGAAGGTCCATGGGAGACTATAGTCAGCTGGAAGAAGGTTAGCTATGTCCATGAACTTTCTCTTTTGAACCGGACACAGAATGGTTGTCTACGGCTTTCCCCAATTTTTATCTTGGCAGCAGAGCCACTTCTATGGCACATTTAAATGAACCCCAACATTTCTGGCTTTGAAGGAACTGCAGAACATCAAAATGTAGCTGCATATGTGGATGTTGTATAGTTTTTCTTATACAAAACAACAGGAACTACAGTCCACAAACTTCTTGCAGAGCTAGGCAGATATGCATCACTGTCTAACTATAAAATCTATCTAAGAAAATCATTCTAAGAAAAGCTCATAATATTATTAATCTGCACTGACTGCTTTTACATTTAAATGGTATCTAGGAATCTACATCATCCTTTACAGAAGCCACATTTAAAGAACTCCCACCTTCTCACTGCTATATACCAATACCTCAAATGAAGAGACAACGACCTCTATACTTGTGTAGGAACGTAGTGTTTTTGATCATTTCCTTTTTGTATTATCATAATTCTCTATGAAGCTGTAGGCAGCAGTCAGCTTATCTGTACCCTAGCAGGAGTGGTCTGTAAGCCCAGAGTGTATTTTCTCTGCCAGATGCTGTTTGAGCATGCTACAGAGTGTTGTTCTGTGTTATCAATGTTTAACCACTTCAATACAGGGCACTTTTCCCTCCTTCCTACCCAGGCCAATTTTCATCTTTTAGCGCTGTTACTTTTGAAATGACAATTTCGCAGTCATGCAGTTCCTAGCTGAAACTTCTCTAGATCAGGGGGCTCCAAACTTTCTAAACGAAGGGCCAGTTTACTGTCCTTCAGACTTTAGGGGGCCGGACTGTGGCCACTGGAAATAGAAAAATGTTCCGGTATCAGCAGGAGTAAACAATGCCACATTTTTTGGTGTCAGTGAGAGGAGTAATGACCCATCGTTGGTGTAATTGGGAGGAACTGTGCCCCTTTGTTGGTGTTATTAGAAGGAAATTGTTCCTCATTGTTGGTGTCATTAGGAGGAACTGTGTCCCATTGTTGGTGCCATTAGGAGGAATTGTGCCCCATTGTTGGTGTGATTAGTAGGAATTGCGCCCCACGGTTGGTATAATTCGGAGGAATTGTGCCCCATTGTTGGTGTCATTAGTAGGAATTGTGCCCCATTGTTGGTGTCATTAGGAGGACATGTGCCCCATTTGTTTATGTCAGAAGATGAAATATTGCCACAAGGGCCAGATAAAAGCAAGTAAAGGGCCACATCTGGCCCCCGGGCCGCAGTTTGGAGACCCCTACTCTAGATTAATAATAGGTCAGGGGCCTGCAATATCTCTTCTTGATGGCCCTGAACATTTTATTAATAAAGAATATTGACGATGGGCTACTGATCCCAGCAAGCCCCACTTGCAAATCCTGGGTCCTCAGACTGCAGCGACTTGACACAAAATCCCACAGTCTCTCCTCTGGCTCTGCACCCAGCTCCCCTAGCATACCTCTTCCAGATCTCCACTGGGCCTCACTCACTTACTCCTTTCTTGAGTCCTTGAAAGATTTATCCAGTCCGTGCGGTCCAACTGCTCCTCCAGCTCCTTTTTTCAGGACACCTCTCCATGACCGTTTAACATTGTAACTGAAAGCAGGAGAGGTGCCCAAGAGCTGAAGAACACATCAGTCACACCCAGGGGTCAAGTCCTGGGAAAAAAGTGTGGGAACTCCCACCCAAGATCCACTCCCCCACTAAAAAAATAAAATGATACGCTCATATGCATAATTACTAAACCGCATGTTCTTTCTAAATCCTGCGATAACTTGCGGCAGACCTCCGCAATGTCTCCTAGGAACAATGACAAACGCTCCCAGGAGACATTGCGGCATCGAGGAAGTGACAGAATACCCGCACACTATCCGATGAATCCATATACAGGAAGCGGCCAGTAACATAAAGGATTACTAAGGTTCGCCTGCCCCTGACAGTGACTCGAGCTGGGCATCACCGCTTAGTGAAAGATTGGCTCGGGCGGCTCGGCTGCTCTAGTCCTGCAAAGGGAACTGAGTTCCTGCTGTGAAAAAAGTGCAGGAACTCCGTTCCCACGCGTACCCGCAGGACTTGAGCCCTGGTCACACCCACTGCTACACTAACTACTCCATGATCCCAGATCAAAAACAAACAGGCCTAGTTCACAGCATTAGGCATTAGGCCTGTTAAAATTTACCTGCACTGACCGAACCTCCACCACTACACATCTAGAACCTACCTATGGTAGAGGGTGCTACACATCATATGACATCCAGTCTTGATAACGGAACCACCACCGTCATTCTGCTATAGGCCGGGCGGGAAGTAGTTAATGACCTAGCCCATCAGCAGGCTTGGAAAACCTGGTGATACATGCTGGGAGCACTGTTATTTGTTTGGGACACATCCTGATCTACCTTTTCATTTGCTTCTGCCCTGTGAAGATATCATTGTGAAAGATATGTTTATCTTCCCAAGCTCTAGGGCCTAGGGGTTGAATGTAATCTGGGATCTCCTCTCCTTCAAGGTATTCATGAATATAATGACTGCTGGAGGCTATGGAGCACTGTCCTAGGTGGAATAAGTTGCAGTTTTCTCCTACAGGTGATGTGGTAAGTGACTGGTGGAGTGAAAAGTATTCACACTACCCTTAACATGTTGTCCAAGAGCTCTGTGGAAAACCAAACAACATAGTCTGAGTTTATAAGTTACAGAAATATTTTTGTCAGAATTCAAGATTAGGAAGGGAGTAGAGCCTAGTCTGGTGTTTTAGAACATCTGTGCTTCAGTGAATATCCCGAATTCACTCATCCTGTATTGTAATGTGCAAGACATGTTTTGAGCTCATTCTTTTTACATCTAGGAAAAAAGAGCCAAACCCGAGATTGAATGTTTCTGGGATCTGTCATGGATATGCAGTAATGTTTGTCTGTCAACTTACCTTTCCATGTGTTCTGCTTAAGAGGCCAGCCACTCTCACCTGTCTGCTTAAGTAATCTCTCCTCAAAGCATGGCTCCACCCCAGCCCCTATCAGGGAACTGTATATTAACCTGTGCACTGCAAGCCAGCTCTGCTGATTAATATTGTATGTTTAGCTTTTGTGTGCGACTTGCTCTGTCTTCTACATCTGATTCCAGTTACCGATTTTTGGCTTGTTCTTTACTATCCTTACCTGCTTTTTACACTGACCTTTGGCTATGTCCTGACTATCCTTACCTGCTTATTGCCCCTAACTTTGGCTGTCTCCTGGCTATCCCTTGTTGTCTCAGTCTGCTGCTTCCACCTTACCTCCCTGTAGTCTACCGTGAGAGTGAGCTTGGAGGCCCTAGGGGTATTGCGACCTGGATCCAGACTGCAGAAATCCATCCCCACAACTAGGGGCCTCTGGTGAACACCCGTTGGCTCTTAGATTCTGCACCCTCGAAATATCATGCTCTAGCTCCCAGTGTCATCCGTGTTGGTACTACAGAGTACCTGCTCTCCTGTATCACCCAGAGCTCCATTCGCAGCAGTCAGCCATAGTGCCCACTACCTTGCGGTGCACTCCAGACCCCAACAGGGTGCATCTGTCACCTGGACTCAGGTGACCTGACAGGATCCTTTTGCAATATTGGAGTGATTAGGACATTCGTAATGTAGCTGTGGGCCATCTGGAAGTCAATATGTTTGAAGATCAGTATCAATAATGCTACACTTGGTTTGGGAGAAACATTTATAATTAAATATTCTCCCCCATCTTTTTCACCTACTACAAATCCTCCCAATTCAAATCCCTAGCCCCTACCTGTGTTTGCTAAAAAAAAAAAAACGAATTTCTTAAATTTTTATGCGCCTATAAAATATCAGACATGATATCCAGTTCACTCCTACTTTGACCTAAACAAAGAGGAAATATCACTTTTCCAAGTCCCATCACATATCACCAAGCAGTACACCTGTCAAGGGTGATTTGTCGGTGTGAACATGTGTAATTTTAAGTGTCATTAAACCCAAAAATATTTTATGTGTATTTAGAAAAAAAAAGTTCTGTACCTTGTTGAAGAAGCTTTTTGCCATTTTTGATGTCCAGATTGGTAAATATCTGGTTGATCCTGTTGCTTACACTGACATATTGTTAGTGGCAATGCAAAAGTAGAACATGTTCTAGGTGCTACATTGCCACTCTCAGTGTGCATGATCCAAAATTTTTTCAAGAAAAAGCCTCTTGTGTTCTGTGGAACCCATCAGCTCCAGCACAGTGAATGTCATGTCCTCCTCCACTGGCTCCTCTCCACCCCACAAAATCACTGCGTCTGCTTGCAAGTCAGTTCTAGCAGAGATGATTGATTAGGCTTCTTCTTCCCTTCTAGTTGACAAGCTCTGTGTGGGCCAATAAAACATACTACACTTCCAGGTGTGATGTTTGTGGGTTTCGTCAGAGGATTCGTGCTTGCTCCTCCCCCAGATCACACAAACTTTTTGTTTTCTCAGAATCCTAATAAATCCAATTTTGTACCTGTGACTTTTCAACGTTTTGAGGACTACAAATCCTCTATTTTTAGGTTCTCACCTTACCTGGTAGCCAGACCTCATTATTAGTTTGAGCTGTCCACAGGCCTTAAATTATATATATAGATATATCTATATATCTAGATATAGATATAGATATAGATATAGAGGAGCTGACTGATGTTGGGAGCCTGCTGCTGTGTGAAAAGCCTCAGAACATATTAAAAAGAGTACAAGTGCTGCCTGTTTGTTTGGGGAGCCCATGGGGGGAACTGGAACTGACCTGATTTTAGTTAGTGGCTTGGACAAGCCAATGCTTTGTTTCATTAATGCTTTGGACTTGCTGAACAAAGCATTGAAACTGTGTTTGCTGCCCTGCTAAATAAAATTGCAGGGCAAACCTGCATGGACTGTTCTAGGATGCCCCCATCTTGTGCATGGTGTACACCTGCCAATACCAACTGCGCTTGTTCCGCTTACTATACCTATTGAAAATAAATTAAAAAGGCTGGTTACTAAATGAACCAGGGTCTTCTTGAATGATAATTTAATGGCCTTCCACTGCAATCCTAAAGTACAACTAAAGGCTTTTGTGTATGTGAATCTAAACAAGTACTAAACCCAGTTATTATGTTATGTACAAGCTTTATTAGGTAAACATAAAATGTCCTTTACTTCCTGTGATCGAGCCAAATTTTTGTCTCAAATCCCCCCCCCCCCCCCTGCAACCAACAGTGGGAGGCTTTTGGCAACATAAGAAGTGCTGTCATCCAACATAGGCTTGTGGCTCAGCAGTGACAATGCTGACAGCTGATGTTCCCCTGCATAATTTTTTTCATCCTACTGTAGTGCAGACACAGACACCATGAGTGTGGTAATTATGCTATAAATTTATAAGCAGTGCAGCATTGTTTCCACACCATCAAATTAAGCTGCATTAGGTAGAGTTCATTGGCAGGATCAGGGCTGGCCTTTGGGGTGTGCGAGCTGTGTGGCCGCACAGGGCGCCATGGGCAACAGGGGCGCCATGCGGCCACCCAGAGGCGTACTAAGGGGGGGGGGGCGAGCCGCCCCCGGGTACCACACACTGGGGGGGGGGTGTCAGACCAGCACCCCCCTCCGCGATTGTATTACACCCGCGGTGGCATTTTTCCTCTTTGTGTATGATTAGGTGACCAGGGGGCGAGGGGTGAAGATGCGGGGGGCGCCACAGGATTAGCACGCACAGGGCGCCTGAACACCTAAGGCCGGCCCTGGGCAGGATCAACATGTATTTGTGAGACTTTGAAAGGGAGCTAAGAGAAAACTGTAAATACAGAAGCACTTGTAGTTAATTGCTACCACATATATTTTTAATGGGAAGTCATAGTTCTATTTTTAACCCTTTCCCTGGTAAACTGCATACAAACTAAATGCTCCTGCATCTTGTCAATGATGTAAGAACATGCATAATAACATAGTGGAAAGATGCTATTCCCTCTTCAAATGGCCAATGAGTGTCCGTAGTGAACAAAATTAAACAAGCAGAGTACCTCACTTCCTCGCTAAAAAGTGGGAAGCAAAATTGTAGAAAGTGTAGTTCTATTGGCATGAGTTACACAATTTACACCGGAATATAGATTACTACTCTCAGATCGAATTTGAATTAAAACCCCAAAGACCTAAGACCAGAACAACTAGATGTGCCCCCTCCCTCCACTCTTTTTTTTCTTCTTTCATACTCCATGATGTCTCTCCCTGTTCTCCAACCACAACTACCCCTACATTACTGCTTTATAGTGTTTCCCACCACCCCCTTCTTTCTTACACCATCTCAGTAGACACCATCTCCTCTACAATTCCTTTCCCTAAAACAGATTATAAACATTGTCTGCACATGTCAGGACCTGAATCATCTGCTGGTGGCACTGCGGTTCCCTAGATGGAAGGTTGTTCACCAGCGGGTGTCTCCTATCAGATCCCAGTAATCAGTTTCCACCTGATGCTGGCTGCTAGGAGGGTATTTAGGTCCTCACCTACTAAGTGCCTCTCACTCCAGTGTTTTGCTTGCTGCCAGATATTGCTAGCCGGTATCCTGTTCCTGCTCCTGCCCTGTTCGCTGTACCCTATATTCTGCTGCCTTGTACCTGCCCCTCCATTGTTCCTGGTCCCAGTTTTGTTTCCCCTTTCCGATCTGTTTCCTGCACCTCCAGTTTCCCCCTGCTATTCAATGTTCCCAATTTTAAATACATTTTATATAGTTATTTGTTATTTAAGCTTCTGTTTGTTAGTTATTAGTCAGGTATTCTGTCACTGTGTTTTTAGGTTCCTTTATATTTTCATATTTGCTCTTTGCTGGTGTTTGGAAGGATTTTGTTTCAATGTAAATAAATCTCACTTAAGGCATACACAGTCTGCTCCCAGTTTCATGAGTGTAGCTGTGCAGGTTTGGTTATCTCTGCTGCTGATTCCTGACAGCACTAGACTTTGTGACACCGCCATAACAAAGAACTCATACACAGTTTTGGGTTTAAACATTTTATTTAACTATTCTTATGACATACAAATATTAAAAAATTTGATCATTGTTAATTTCTGTGTATCCATGTCAAATTCAACTTTAATACATGTACTGTACAATGTCTACTGTAGTTTACTAAAATCTAAGACAATAAAACATTCCAGGGGAGTGAACACATATTTAAAGCCCAGCTTCAGGAAATCTAAAAATTCTAAATAACAAGCATGTTAAACTTACCTGCTCTGTGCAATGGGTCTGGGTCCCCCATCAGTGACCTTGGGTCCTCCTCTTCTCCCTGTGCCCCCATAGCAGACCGCTTGCTATGGGGGCCTACAGTGAGTGCTTGCTCCTCCATAGACACACACAGTGTCCACCTACTTCCTCCACAGCTTTTGATTGACAGCAGCAAAAGCCAATGGCTCATGCTGCTGTCCAAGTCCCTGTGTGAAGAGAAAGAAGGAGGAGAGAAGACTGCAGCTATGGACAGTGCTGGATTGATTGAGGACTCAGGTAAGTATTTAACGTGTTACTAAACCCAGGACCATTATATATGTTATTCATTATATCTGGTCTCCCACAGTACACAGAAAATGGAAATGCAATTATTTTAGTAAATATAAACTGCTAAATACCTTTTCTCATCAGCAGTATATAGCAGTCTTATGACTTCTATCAGTGACCAGCTGAGCACTGGTTAAAGCTTGTAGGAGAAGTTTTCATTCTCCTCTGACTATCCTATGAGGCTGCATGACCCCTGACTTTTTGTCTGGACAGTGCTGATTGGCCCTGTGTCAATCGCACCCTCCCCCCCAAAAAAAAAACTTTCTAGCAATACACTGAGCATGTGCAGAGGGCCTCCTAGGGCTCTGTTCTATCAGCAGATGGATTGCGGACAGTGGAAGCAGAGGAGCAGAATAGACGGAATCAAACAGCCTTTTTACACAATGTAGAGTATAAACCCCTTAGGTTCCACAGTGATTATAACAAACATGCTTTACTGCATATACAGACTGATTTTACTGTTGTGGGTTCAGTAACACTTTAAGGAGGTGGGGGAAGCAAGACGTTAAGCATTTTTTACTTTAATGCAGGGAATGCATTAAGGTAAAAAAAAAAACATGTTGCCTTTAGAACCACTTTAGCCTGTGTGGGTGCAGCTTCACTGCAGGGGATGATTTTTAGGTTTCCTGAGTTGGTTCGCTCAGCTTTTTTTTTTGCTTTGGGCATCCACTCTGTGTTTGGACTAGGACCAATTAAGATTTATCTGTTACAATGAAATGTATTAATTCATGTGTTGCCAACACGCTACAGCAGACCTGAACTATTTCTTCTGAAACAGTGAACCACAACATGTTAGTATGTTACCGTGTGTTGTTGTGCAGGGCAGCACATGTACATTGAAGGTGCATTGGCGTAAAGAAATTACACTGAAATGCATTAGTTGCCATACATTACAGAAAATCAATAACAATAATAAGTGCATTTTAGCACTCCTTACCCCAGCAGCACATTAGCCTAAATATTTAAAGGCCAGAAGGCTATCATGTCACTGCTGGGAGGGTTGGGGAGCATGGGTAGCTGAGCTATTGAGAGGAAGACTTATTTTTCTCTGTTATAAACGTGTAATGATGAATTACTCCACAGTGCCTGTAGCTTCATATGTCAGTAAAGACTTGTTTTAAAGTTAATTTACTGTTTATCAAAAATATGTAAAAATTTGAATGTCCCTAACTGGCCTCAGTTACACTGTAAGCATCTCCCTTTCCATCTGTTAAGTCACACCCCCACCATTCAACCGCCATATTTTACACATTCTGCTGGCTTGTTAGATCAGTTTTGAAGTGGAATTAGTGGCTGTGTATATGTTGTTTGAACTCCTTTGTAAAATGGGGTATACGGTATATTATCTTGGAAAGGAAATAAAGTTTGGGTATGTGAAAGCTGTTTTTTTTTTTTTTTACAGGAAGATACTGAAGAGAAAGAGAACTAAATAATGTAAATACCTCCTAAATGGCTGTGTCATTATACAAAATAGAAGTTATTGAGGTATATTAAATAATAACATGTATTCCTATTGAAACCCTTCAACCCTTAAAGTATATAAAATCATAAATATCCCATCAAACCCCTTTATCCTCCAATCAATATATGGCCCAGAAGGTTAGAAACAAGGTCCACAATATATAATGATATGAATAAATAATAGATGGATATAAAGAGGTATGTGCTGTCTCACAGCATGATCAATAGACCCTCACTAGGAAGACAAAAAAGTGAATAAATAATAGAAAACAATGAATTGATTAAACATGTTTATAAGCCATACTACTATAAAAATCAGTGCATTAGCATTCTAGCACAGCTTAACATATAGATGAATAGATAGTACCAGTATATTGACAAAGGCAAACAAAAATTAAACTTTATGAGTATGAGACAGTAAAACCTTCCAAAGTCCACTATAAGCATAAACATGCTGTGATAAGTGTATAAAAATAGGTAATAAGAGATGTATTAAAAAGCTTTATAGTTCTTTTATGGAATTGTACAGGGTATCCTGTGCACCTATTCAGATTCAGATGATCCACAAGGAAACCTAGACAGGAGCCAAGAGCCCAGTGAACATTCACATGGCCCAACTGCAACCTACATGGTCCTACAATAAACCAGGGGGATAGTGCAACTGGTCAAAGTAGTGCTCTTGTCTGGTACTTTACAGTTGAGGTCTAGTAGCAGATGGTGTCTAATAAGCCAGATTACATTCAAATAAAACAGGTAATCTATGTATATTGCAATTCTTATTCATTTTAAAGCTGAGCTCCAGGTAAAACAAATGTTTTCCCATGCTGTGCCCACACTACAAGAGTTAACTGCTCTTTTTTTCTAGGAGAGAGGAGAGCAGAGACATACTTACCTAATCCTTCGATCTTCCCAGCACAAGACATGTTTCTGTTGCTCCTGCCCCCCCCCCACGGTCTAGATAGTGGACTGTTCCTGACATCATAAGTCCTAGAGCAGGCTCCATAGACCAGGAACAGTCCACTGCTAAACAGTGGGGGGCGGGGGGGGGCAAAGTTTTCTGAAGGATTGGGTGAGTTTAAGCTTTCTCCTCATCCCTAGACCAAATGAGCAGTTGACTTAGGACCAGCACTGCTTCACTTTAACTGACATATGCCCGGTCATGCAACGTGGCTCCCAAACAAAATTAATGTCTTTTTTTTTCTACAAATAGAGCTTTCTTTTGGTGGTAATTGATCACCTCTGCAGTTTTTATTTTTTGCGCTATAAACAAAAATAGAGCGACAAAAATTAGAAAAAAATGCAATATTTTTTACTTTTTGCTATAATAAATATCCCCCAAAAATATATAAAAACATTTTTTTTCCTCAGTTCAGGCCGATACGTATTCTTCTACATATTTTTGGTAAAAAAATCCACAATAAGCGCTTATTGATTGGTTTGCGCAAAAGTTATAGCATCTACAAAATAGGAAATAGTTTTATGCCATTTTTATTAATATTTTTTTTTACTAGTAATGGCAGCGATCAGCGATTTTTATCGTGACTGAGTTATTATGGCGGACACATCAGAAATTTTTGACACTATTCTGGGACCATTGTAATTTTTACAGCGATCAGTGCTACAAAAATGCACTGATTACTGTGAAAGTTACACGGGCAGTGAAGGGGTTAACCTGTAGGGGGCACTGAAGGGGTTAAGTGTGACCTAATGAGTGATTCTTACTGCGTGGGGGTGTGGCTTGGCATGTCGCGTCACTGATCGTTGTTCCTTATGACAGGGAACAGACGGTCAGTGACAGTCTGACTAGGAAGCACGGAGAGAGGTTTGTTTACACTTACCTCTCCCCGTTCTTCAGCTCTGTGACCTGATCACGGGACACCGGCGGCGATCGAGTACCCGACCGTGTTGCGAGCGCGCGACCCACGGCTGTGCATATTAAAGGGGACGTACCTGTACACCAATATGCACAGCCATGCCATTCTGCCGACATACATCGGTGTGCGGCAGTCGTCAAGCAGTTAAATATAGCTTTATATACCTTATTTCAGCCCCAATGATGTAATTACTAGGTCTTTGTGCTTCTCTATACAATGCAGGCAGATCATGGCTGGTGGCCAGCAGTTGAATGACTCTTTAGAGGACTTATGTAAACATAAAAATGCCTCTGGAGGAATAGGCTTGCCTAGACAATGGCATGAAGTCTGCTCTACCTCCCACAAGTGATATTGCCCTTTCATGATTGAAAGAACTAAAATCCAATGAACAAAAGGGGTGGGCCAGGGACAATAAGGCTGGATAAAAACGAACTGGAAATAAGATGTTTTTTTTTTCATTTTCTGCAGCTTCTAATGCAATTGCATTTTAAGTAAGCAATTTCATTACAGGAGAGGAGCCTGTGCAACTGTGCAAGACCAAATGGAAGGATGGCAAAAAGTGATTCCTATTAAATAACTACTCAGTAAAGCAGCATATAAATAAAGTGTCTTCAGTAAGTTATTTGAGAATCGGCAAGCCAACAAAATAATAGCAGAATGTGCAGAGGGAAAATCACAGTGGAAGCACGAGTGCAAAATCTACAGTAAATGCTTTTACATCGGAGTGAGAGCTAGAAGATGAACCAGTAAGAGAGGGGTGTGACAATCCACTTACATTGATAACTGCCTGATGGGAGAGGCAGGATGTTTTGTCAGCTTTTGTTCATGTATTGTCTAAAGCCGGCCATAGATGGTTCGAATCTCGACCAGTTAAAGTGGTTGTAAACCCTTGAAAAAAAAAAAAAAACCTGCAAGACAAAGGCATAATGAGCTAGTATGCATAGCAGTTTGAAGCCCCCGCAGCCATCCTGGTACCTCCCTCTGGCCACCGAAATCTCTCCCGGGGGTTACTTATGGGTATGGCGGCTCCGGCGCTGTGATTGGCCGGAGCCGCAGTGACGTCACTCACGTGTATGCACACAGGAGCCGCCGGTAATGGCACACAGGAGGCAGGGAGAAGTAGTTGAGTCTACAGCTTGTGAGACCCAGAACAGGCAAAAATAATCACACACTGCTTCAATGTGTACAGAGGAGCAAACAGACTAAATTTTCTTGAATCTCTCTAGTTACCTATTCTAGAAGGGGTGCTACATTAAGAGCTACATTATACAGCTGTGTGTCCAGCTATATAGTTCTGATCTGACATGGCCCAGGGCCCCACCCCACAGACAGGAGGTCTGTGCTAGGAGTCAGGTGACTCCCAAATCTCTCTAAGAGAAGTCAGAGAGTGGATGCATCTTTGCAGGAGGCAGATGTCATGAAGGACTGGAGAAAGCGAGAGATCCCAGCGTTCTGTTCACAAAGCAGATGGTACAGCCTGCTGACCATAATAGCAGAAGGCAAAGCATTGCAGGTGTAGCAGAGATTTACCACCATCCAGCTACCTTTGCAACTCAGGGGAGGGGTTGGGGGGTGAGAAAAACACGGCTCATACATTAGGGTGACCAGACATCCCCGGTTTCAGGGGACAGTCCCCGGATTGAGGACACTGTCCCCGGACCAAGTCTGTCGCCAGTTTTGTCCCCGGATTGGATTTGAACAGGGGCTGAGGCAATTTCAAAGACAGTCCAGTAAGTGCAGAATAAAAAAAATAAAAATCTGAATTACACACCACCACTCCGCCGCTCCTACTAGCTTAGGGGGATGTATTTTTTTTTCATTATCTGTGCCCCTTTCTGATGATCATGTGCTGGTCGGAGCGGAGGGAATATTTCTTCGGTTTCGGGTGCATGCCCATTCAGCTCCGCTCGCATGTTCTTTTGCCTTGGCTCAAGTCCCAGCCAGTCACCTGCCTGCATATCTCCTTGCCTTCCCTGGCAGAGTGATCTTCCTCCGCCCCCCCCCCCCCCAGGAGTAGCCAGGGCCCAGAGAGTAAGACTTGAGAGGATGTGGGGCGGGCGGTGGTGGCGACGGTTGTTGAGTCGCTGATTGCCACCAAAAAAAAATGTCCCCAGTTTTCATTTTAAAAATCTGGTCACCTTTTTTGTTGGAGACAACAACTTTCAGCTTACCCTATTGACTGCAGTTCACAAACAGGACACTAGATGTCGCAGTGATATGTTATGCATTTTCTATGATGTGTTGTATTTCTTGTACATTGTGCTGTACTTGTTGGTTTGTTTTTCCTGTCTGTGTTTTTCTTACCATGTGAGGTGACATCTTTGCTATTGTGGTTATGTTCCAATAAAGAAGCCAGTTCCTGCTACTCCACAATGTCTGATCTGAATCGACTCCGCTGCACCCAGCAATCGTACTCTGCAACATTTTAACTGCACTCCCCTCATTATGGTAAAAAGCACTGCAACCCGCCACTGGCAGCCCTGATTACTGGAGCAGTGGTCACGTGATTGCAATAGAAATGCAAAATAAAAAATAAGATGACCGTATTGAAAGATTTACTATGCACGTTTATACACAAAGGAAATGATGATGTGCTGTGCAAACATAATTTAGCTGCATAGTCTTTACATTCTCCTTAACCCGCTAATACTGTCAAAGCAGCATGCGTGCACAAACAGGCAAGGTTTAAATACGATAAAATAGACTTTATAGGGCAGCTAGATAAGATTACATCACTCCTCAGTCCAACACTAAAACCTAACTTCCCATACACCTTTGCGATATATTGCCAGCTATAAAATGTCAGGCGCATTTTTGCTTCATGCTGAAAAAAACCCACAGTGAAATCTTACAAAGGACAGCGTCTAGGTCTTCTATTGTACTATTCCATGGCGTTATTATCATCTGTGGCTACAGCTCTATACCATGCTGGGCTATATTATATCAATCAGATCAAATGGCCTTGCACTAGATATTGTTTTCTTCATTCAGTAACCTATTTCATATGGAATGTTTACAATCCACGATTTGACTAGAGGAGCACTTTGTGAAGCTATATTGCAGCTGTAATGCTATTGATTTTACTAACCGTAATATGACAGTACAGTAGTTATACTGAAAATTGACAGTGCAAAGGTTATGGATTGAATGGATCCAGAAAATGAATAAGCCTGCCCCACAATGGGGGCACTGAAGCAAGTCAAATGGACCAGAGAGGATTTTTTCTGCACATCTGACGTCAGAGCTGGGTTTGATCTGGACTATTTGATCATCATTTCTAAGCTTAGTCTAAAGTCTTCATTTTATTAGTTATTCGTTCCCAAAGGAGAATTTCTGGGATGCACAATAATATAATTAGAATTGTTTTCTTATCTGGTGCCTACTGATAATGCCATAAAAAACAAACAGTTTCTTGTTGATTGGAATGGATGTAAAATCAAATCATTTGAAGAAACCTGTCATGGGAGAAATATGAGAAATATATAGTCTGTCATTGATCATCTCCTTCTGAGAATACCAATGGCCTGGCTATTCGGGTCCTGCCCAGGCTTTGCGGTTTTATGACCCGGAACAAGTACTGACTTTAATTAGTTGAATGCTTGTTCTGTAACTTACACAGGTCTTGTTCAGCAGTGGTACTGTGAGCCACAACAAGGGGTTAATTTTTGCAGCAGCCGTTAAGCAAAACACAACCCCCCTCTGGCTGTCATGTTAGATTAAAAGGAGCAGTCAAACCAATTAAGGATGAATGTCTGGAACACAGAAGACCTGCGTTCAGTATATTTCTCCCTGAATGCATAGGGCCTTAAACTCAGTACAGCATTCAGCCCTGTCCAGCCTCTGCCTACTATAGGCTTTGACATGTAGTGCTGGACATTGCACCGATCCCTTCCTGGCGCACTAAAAACTGTGAGGAACGCACAGCACCCAGGGCTGCTGTTAGAAACCAAGGGCCTCCAAACAGCCAACCTGACAGCTCCGTCTTACCAAATAAACACAGTTTACGCGGCTTTAGTTAGGATTGAACACAGTGAGTGATCTGTACCGATCACTGATTGTGTTTATTCTGGAAAGAAAGGGTCTGGTAAATGTTTAATATTTACCGGACCCTTCCACCACTTTCCATCCTGTAGGATCCTATTGTGTGCTTGTAGCTGCCAGTGGGTAGGAGAGGAGGGATGCTGGTAGCACTGCAGGGTTAGGGCCTGGGCAGCATTGGGAAATTTATGGTGCGCAGGGAGGGTAATCAGTTTGGCGGGGGAGGGGGGCAGTTACTGGAACTGATCCCTGATGGCTCTCTCTGCAGCAGCTGAATTCCGGCAAGAGGGAAAGAAGAAGAAGCCAGCTTTTAGCTGCAGCAGGGAGAGGCCTACAAGGGATTGGTTCCAGTAACTGCACCCCCGCCATGCCGATCACCCTCCTGGTGCACCATAAGTTTCCCCCTGCTGCTCAGGCCACCCTGTGTGCCCCCTCTAACCCCACAGTACTGCCAGCTTCCCTCCATCCGATTCACCCAGCTGCCTGGGCCCCGTACAGAAGGACCGGTGGTACCTGCTATCCACAATCCCTACGCAGCTAAATGGCCCTGTTTGCAAGACCACAAGCAAGATCTGTTTTCTAGCATACTGAGGCTAAACACAGCCAGGCAACTAGTGGTTTACAGAAGGAACCCAGCAATGGCAACCACTATATTTCTGTCATTGCAGGTGACCTATAGAGCCGGTTCACACTGGGGCGACCTGGGATCCGACTTCAAGTCACCCCAAGTTGCACCAAGTCGCACGGTCGAGAAAATTAATGTCAGTGAATGGGAGCCGTCTTAATGTACACTACTGAAGTTGCTCCGACTTCAGAAAAGGTTCCTGTACTACTTCAATCCGACTTCTAGGCAACTTGTAGGCAACTTGTACCCATTGATTTCAATGGAAGTCGCCTCAGAAGTCGGATCACTGTCTTAACTGAAGCAACAATACAGGAAGATAACATACATTTCTCAGGAAAACCCCTCCCCCTCCCTCCCACAGAGATGATTGTTGTTTAATTGGCCACTGGAAAGCCTCCTGTCCTGGAGGCGACTTGAAGTTGCCTTGTAAGTTGCCTGATGATTCATACTCAAGTCGTGTCCAAGTTGCCTCCCAAAGTTGTGCTAGAAGTCATGTTGCCCCTGTGTGAATGGGCTCTTAAAGTGTAACCCCCCAAAACTTTGTTTTGTATAGAGGAAGATAGAATAACAAACAACGTTCCTAGGTTTTATTTCTCTGTGAAACATTGTTTAGGAGATTTCTTTACTTTCTGTCCCGCATGATAATGTTATTATCTAAACACAAATTGAAGGAAAATCTCAACATGAACACAGATAAAACAGGGGCATGCAACAAAAAACAGATTTGTGGTTCCAGGCTTCCCTTATGCTACTTAAAAATAGTGTATTTCTTTTGTCAGTGTCCTTCTTGCAGACCTGTCCACTTTGTGTCCTGTTGACATATTGTCATCAAGACATTGAAGTGTCCCTAAACTCTGGTTTAAAAAAAATCTGTTCAAGTGTGTATTCTCCAACATTTCCCTCTGGGTGATCGATGTACATTGCAAGGATTGCAAGAAATCCCAGTGTGTTTGTCTGTGCCCATGTGGTAAATGAATCTAATGGGAGTGGTTTCATAATTCTCAATCAGCGACTGCACTTGTTCTAATGAGGAAAGTGGCAGGGTCTGCATCCCTTTAGATATGATTTTTTTATTGGGAGTATATCACCAGAAATTTAACTTTTGCTGCAGGGGATGCCTGAAATCTGACTTGTATCTTAGTGCAGACTTCTGGGAAAATCAGCGAGCCAATCACACAAGCAGGAAATTATGTTTCTGGGGGGGCCTTCTGTACACATTTTGTGTACATAACACCTCCAGGTAGCCATATTGAATTTTACAGAAAATTACACCTCAGCTGGTTGAAATGCAAATGTAATTTTAATAACATTCAGTTACAATGGGCCAGATTCACAGAAGAGATACGACGGCGTATCTCCTGATACGCCATCGTATCTCTGTGATCCGCCCGTCCTAACTATGCGACTGATTCATAGAATCAGTTACGCATAGATAGCCTTAAGATCTGACAGGTGTAATTGACTTACACCATCGGATCTTAGGATGCAATTCTAGGCCGGCCGCTAGGTGGCGATTCCATAGCGGTCGGCGTAGAATATGCAAATGACTAGTTACGGCGATCCACGAAGATCCGCGCGTTCGTCGCAATCCTGTACGTCGTTGCTAGTCGTTTTTACCCGTCGCAAAGTTACACCTGCTTTAACATGGCTTATCTTTAGATCAGCCATGTTAAAGTATGGCCATTGTTCCCGCGTGGAATTTCGATTTTTTTTTTTTTTTCGCGTAAGACGTCCGGGAATACGAAACACCGTAACGCATGTCCATTTAAAAAAAAACGTCTGGGCGCCGTAATTTCGCGCAATGCGGGAAATTTCCTAACGGAGCATGCGCAATACGATACGTTACGCCGCCGCGGAGTAACGTATTTCTCTCTGAATCTGGCCCAATATGACTTGTAATTGCATACGCTATATTATTATTTTTTTATTTGCTATTTTTTCCCCCATAAAAGTAGAGTTACCTAACTTTAACTCAAAAAGTATCTTCTATTGCTCTCAAGCTGTGATCCATCTTCCTGTTAGAGGTTGGCTATCTTCATTCTCCATGGTCCTACTGTATGTAGGAAGGTAGCCCCCCTCTCTTGTCTGCTCTAGAGATGGACTATGGACTATGAGATTTGTAGTGTGAATAGAGCTATACACATGACTACAAGAAATGAGTGTGAAAAGGAAATGTTAGGATGACTTTACAAGGAGGCGTACCATAACACAAAAAATTGCCTGGTCTTGAAGAGGGGTGAATCTTCTGTAGGTTAAATAACCATAAAGGTCAGCTTTTTGGGAAGGGCAACTATAACTATTACTTATAACTCATCAGCCCAGTATTCAACTAACATTGTAACCTTGTATAAACATCTGTCTTCACCATAAGTTCCAGACAGGCTTCCAACAAGCCAAAGCATTTTGTAGGGCTTTCTGCCCAATCTACAGCTAGCATGTTGAGAACATGAATATGGAAGGGCAGGCTGTCTCCCTTTGGCACTTTTGGCAACAGAAAACGCATGTCTACTGAACTGTTTTTTCATGCACACTTGTATGTATGATGTGTATTTTTATGTGCGTTTACATGCAGTGGACACGTGCATGGTTGTCCTGTGAATTCACTTTCTTCTGGCTTTTATGTGCACTGCTATGAGTTGCAGTGTAATTGCACTTATTTACATGCATTTGCATGGGTTTTTGCATGTTTGTGGTGTGGAAAAATGCAGCATGCTGTTTTTTTTCCCCGTTTGTTTTTTTGCACTACACTGCACTGCAATGGTGTGAACTATGCCTATAGAATCATTTGGATTTTGGGCTGTCTATGCAGTTGGAATGCAGTCAAAAATGCACCTGTGACCTGGATGGGGTAAGTGCTGATCGATCAGCTAGCAAGCGAGCACCTGGGGGGGGGGGGGGTCGTGGGGTTGGTGTGGCGGGCTTGAGCGACCAGGGGGGGTTAGATGTCTCAGGTTTGTCTGCTCCCTCCCACCAATGGAGCACCAGCTGCCACTGGCACAGGCAAATATGCCATATGGGCAGGCATATTGTACGCAAGTCGATCAATCCTGTCGGATTTGTTGTCATGTGATTAATGTCGGCAATAATCACTGTGTGTTCTCCTGGCAGGTAACCATACTGTCTGGACAGACTTGGTTTAAGATGGTATGCAAAAGCATAAAGCGGCATATGAAATAGAACAAATCCCCTTAATATTTGCATGGTCCTTAATTCAGATTAACAATGAAGCACACACAAAACAGTGCAAGGCCACTTTACATTTTGTAAAATCAAATCTAAGAACAAAAAAGCTGACCATAATTGAAAATAAATGATTGCATTTTATACACAACAATTGTATCAACATAATGACTGACACATCTGAAGCACAAAGAGTTCTATGAAGGGTACCGCACTGGGTCCAGAATCCCATCCAAAGAAGATTCAGTGTATTAGAAGGCTGTTTAGGTTTTGGTCTGGTTAAGCAAACATAAGTTGATTTAAAAAACTTTAATGAAAATCATATATACAGTATGTAAACACTTTAAGAGTCTTAAAGGCTAAGTTCGCCTTTTCGGGCAGAATTTTGCCTTTGTGGTTGTGTCACTTCCTGTAGATCAGCTCCCATCATTTTCTGTGTTTTTGCATCACAGAAACTAGTTTGATAGGGCGTGTATTACAAGTCTGGATCATACCTCCCTCATTACTATACCATCACCTACTTCTTCCCTTAAAGTGGAGATCCTGCGAAAAAAAAAATATATTAAAAGCCAGAAGCTACAAATACTGCAGCTGCTGACTTTTAATAAATGGACACTTACCTGTCCAGCGGGCCCAAGATGTCGGCAGCCAAAGCCGAGCAATCGCTCGTCTCTCTGCTGCCCCCATCTTCGTTGAGGGAATCAGGAAGTGAAGCCTTGCGGCTTCACTGCCCGGTTCCCTACTGCGCATGCGCGAGTAGCGCAGCGCTTTTCCAGTGGTCACCGCTGTCTCCTGGGACCAGTGTGTTTCGATACAAATTGATAGATTGTTCAGGTGAGCCATCCTGTTCCACAGTTCTAGTGAATCGAAAGGATAAATTGTACAGAGATTGTAAATCAGATTGCGTAGTGTGTGGACAACTTTATACAAGTGCATAGGAGGCAGTGGATGGAGACACTCAGCTGCTAGGCCTCATTGACATCTTCACATAGCATTAACTCACAATCCCGCAAAGCTTTTTTGGGGGGGCATTTTAGAGCATTTCTGCTTGTCATGCATAAGTCACCCTATGCACCCTTTGCACAACAATCACCCCA
The DNA here is from genome assembly GCF_905171775.1 of Rana temporaria. NCBI lineage: Eukaryota > Metazoa > Chordata > Amphibia > Anura > Ranidae > Rana > Rana temporaria. The sequence goes on from NC_053498.1 coordinate 89,668,230, forward strand.
AAGAAACACCAGAACTTTATTTTAGTATGGAACGGGGCGCATTTTTTACCATACATTTTTGATGCATTTGAGGCATGTTTTTGAAACGCATGGCAAAGTGTGCATTTCCTGTGCAGTTTGCCATGCGTTTGGAAACACACAAATGTGAATGGAGTCGCATTGTTCTTGTGTAAACACACCAATTTCACTTTCAGGCCCCAGTCCCACCTAGAGTAGTGGGAGTGCATGTTTTTGGCTTTTTTTTCCAGTGACATACTACGACATACATAGGGCAGCCAGTTGATTTCAATGGGTTGTCCTACACATGGGAAAGTATCTCATGGGACATTTTGATGTGGTGTGAGTTTTTTACTATGTGTTTTGCTGTGTTTGTCATCTATTTTTTCATGTGACAAAATGTGTGTTTGGTGTGCTGCTGACAAGTAATGGCACTGAAAGTGCAACTAGTTAATTTAAGGTGTATAAAATGGCTATGCACTACAATCTGATTGTATAGTCTCTGTACAATCTCTTCTATATTTACCAAAACTATGGAAGAGGAGGACCTACCATCTATCCATTCACTCTATCCAATCAGGAAGGCGCTACATCAGGGGTGTCCAACCCATGGGCCGCATGCAGCCTCAGAGAGATTAGCATGCGGGCATAGCAAAAATAGCAGCCACATTGGCAAGCCAAGCAAATGCCCGCCTGGAGAGATGGCGGGGATGCTGTGAAAACATAGTTGATGGGTGAAGGGGGTGTGTGCTAATGAGGTCAGCTGGTAAACTCCTTCCTGTGTCTTAATGGTTTCCCTGTCCCAAATCTGCATGCCAGCAAGTGATGAAGCGTTTTAAGAAATACAGCAAGGGCTAAGGTAAGGCCTTGTTCTACAAATCAAAGAAAGGTTTTATTTTTCTGCAACAGAGGTACAGTAATGGATTATTGGTACACAGGGCAGCTGGAATTTAGAAGAAAAAAAATTAACTTGGCCTTTAAATATAATATAATATATAAGTACCTGAAATAAATAAATACATTGATAAATACATAAATATAATGTAGTGGGGTGGCATGTTCCCACATATAGCCAATCTTTCTAGTAATTCCAGAGGAGAATATATCCAGACGGCACTAACCTACAACCAGGGCTGGACTGGGACAAAAATTTGGCCCTGGACTTGATCCAGACAGGTCTCTCCCATGGTGGCCGGACAACTCTCGCACCCCCCCCCCCCCCGCCACCCAAGCCCCCCCCCCTCCCTCTTCACTAGCCACCAGCCGTTCTACTTTATTAGAGTAGAACGGCTGGTACTCTTATAGGCAGTACCAGTGGGGAAGCTAGACATTATTTCACCTGGGGCAAAGAATCAGTTTGGTGCTCCCCCTTATGGGACAAGATTAGGCAGACGTGAGAAACTCCCAGGCCATAGCTGTTGAGTCAGCTGTCTGTCCCCTCCTCCATGCTTCTCTGTCGTCGCGCCTGCTCCTCCCCCTGCTTCTCTGTTCCCCCTTAGGTGAGCGAAGCGGGAAGGGAGAGGAGGTGAGTGCTACGGGAAGGAGAGAGACAGAGGAGCAGAGGGGGCGGCGGTCCCCTGTCACTGAAGCCGGCCCACTGAGCCATCGGCCCACCGGGAAACTCCCTGTAGTCCCAATGGCCAGTCCATCCCTGCCTACAACCTAATATTGTATATGGCATGGAGTAATAAGCTATAACAAATAAAGATATAGGCCCGTTACATTCTATTATAATATGTATATATATATATATATATATATATATATATATATATATATATATATATATATATATATATATATATATTTCCAAATAAAGTCAACAGTAATGTAGATTTGGTGGCCATTTTAAATCCATCTAAAACAGTTATCTCATACTCATTCTCAAATAGCAGAAGTCAAAGGCTGCAGTTGTGAAACATTTCTGCTAAGGGTGATGACTTTGGCATTTTACTGCCACAAAGTCTCACTTCTACTACTGCAGAGAAAATGTTATTCCTCCTGCGAGTCTCACTCCTTTTATGCATTCTCCAAAATGTATGATAGGTGAAAGCTCCAGCACGGAAGGTGAAACCCCCCCTGTGATGGGCACAGCTGGTGGGCAGACCTGTAAGCTCAGACACAGATCTCCTTGTGGTAGTCTGTGAGATATAAGAAGCCACTGGTGATGTTACCTGCTGAGCTGACCCTTTAGGTTGTAGTACCACATATAATAGGGGTTATAGACATGTGAATCACAGTGTAGAACAGAATATTATACAGAGGTTCTGGTTCTCAGCAGCAGCATCTAAAGTACCAGGTTTGAAGAGGTGCTTTAAAGCAGAACTCATCAAAGATTGCACGTTAGGGCTGAACTCTGGGTAATAGACAAACTTTATTCTTATCCCTTATCATTTACCCCCCCCCCCCTTCTCCTTCTGCTGGGATTAAATGCTTGGTTAGTCTTGGAATGCATGGGTAAGGTGCATTAATTACACTATCCTTTGCTTCCAAGCTCTGGGCTGTAGGCAGGCCCTCGTTATCTTCATGTATAGTGCGAGGCTAATAACCTGACCTGCATTACCCTTGAGGAGGAAAAGTGGCATCAGTGGCCTGAAGCACCTTAAAGAAGCTTCGGAAGCTTCAGCACTGGACTAGTTGCATGGATAGATGGAGCCATGAATAAGAAAAATATTACACCTTATCCCTGCACCCCTAAACGAAACAAGCAACTGACATTTGTAGTGAGCATGTGTGTTCGGGATGTGTGGTGACCAGCATCTTTCATACCATTTCCTCTGAGTCCAGGTCATTCTGGACTTGCCCCAACCTCTGATTAGACAGTGAAGGTAGAAGAAGCACAGGGATGATCTCATCTCACTGTTAATCTGCTTTTTCCTCCTACCAGCAAGATTCCTGTCAGCACATGAACTATAAGTGGCTCCTTCTTTCCCTTACAATCCATGACTAGTGTAGTCCAATATTGCAACCTTACCTTTTACCATCCCCATTGTAACCTTCCCCTTTACCAACCCCCCTTTATCCACCTCTATTGACCCTCTTACCCAGTAAGGACACTGACACAGTAAAATTGGAGTAAAATTGGCCACAACAGCCATTTTATTTTGTAACCAGAATTAAATATTTAACCAAACTTTGATATAATAGGAATTTCCAACCATTCCAACTTTATTATTAACAATACTTTTTACCAAAAACTCTTTTATTATTTACACCAGTCCCAATTGGTCTTTGACGGTAAACCCCAATTAACCTTTTCTTCACCACCAACACTGCGTTCCATTACCATACCAGGCCTCCAGCCGACCCAGCTCTGAGACACCCCTTTTTAACCTGCAGTGTATCGTAACCGTATTACAGTAGACACCGTTCCACTGTAATAACCCCATAAGGGGGGCCATCCCACCGATGAGCCCCCCAACCATTTCCATTCCATCAGTTAACTGCCACCATCAAAGACCAAGGACACCGCCAACGCTGTTGCGACAATCCTGACATCAACCTGAAAGAAAAGAAAACAAACGCACAACACCAAACACACAACAAAACAAGGGAGGGTGGGTGGTTAAAACCTGTCCTCCTGTGCTGAAAACTCCCCGGGCTGTGCACGTGGGCCGCCCCGCCTCCCCTTTTATACCGCTCCTCCCCTCTCCAGAAAATGAACTGCAGCATCCTCCCCTGAGAGCAGCTCCTTCCGTTAACCCTTTAGTTGCTTTCTTCCACCCCCAGTCATGCCCGGCCCTCCATTATTCTTCCCTTTTTGTCTGTCATTCCGGGCCTCACTGCTCTGCTGTACAGGGATTGCAAGAGACTGATTCCAAGTCAAATTTAGGTACCTACACGGCTTTCATTTAAAAAAATCCTTCTAATGATATATTAATGATTACAGAGCTGTATTCATTTGTGCATTTTGCTTAGAGATCAGCTTTAAACTGTGTTTATATACCTCCCCTGTGCTCCCGCTTCACCCTGATATACCATTGTAATTCCTCTATAGGTTGGTCGCTTAGGCATGGAACTCTGCATTAGGTTTGAGTACCATGTATTTCCCCAAACCCAGAAGCACCAGGTATTTCCTAAGAGGTGTGGCAACAGAAGGGTGGTGGGGAGCACCAGGAAAAGAGTTACCAACTCCTTAAGCTCCATGCACACTGGGCTTAAAAAAAATGTCTGTTCTCTTTGGAGTAATAAACTTTCATATAGAGCATTTTTTGTACAGTTTAGATGAGTTTAGGAAAGTTTTACGTTTTTTCTGCCAGTGAGCTCCAATCAGAAACGCGAATGAGAAGGGTTTTTTTTCTGCCTCTTAACGTTGTTCTCAAAATATGCCTGTAAACGTCATAATGTGCATGAACACATAGGATAACATGCTGTTGCTTCTACAGGCAGAACAGAAAACTCCTGAGAAGCAACATTTTTTTTTATGCCAGTGTGCATGGAGCCTTATAGTCTTTCTTTAAACAAGTATTTCCTTAAAGCCCCGTACACACGATCAGAATTTCCAATGGAAAAAGTCCGACTGACTTTTTCCATCAGAAATTCCGACCGTGTGTATGCCCCATCGGAGTAATTCCGATGAATTCCATCTGAGTTTAGATAGAGAACATGTTCTCTTATACTCCGATGGAATTCTGTTGGAATTTCGATGTGAGTTTTGTCGGACAAAGGTCTGATCATGTGTATGGGGCTTTAGAGCTGTGGCATCATAGGGGTGGTGGGGAGCACCAAAAAAATAATTATAGTTTTGCTTTAAACAGCTAATTCCTAAGAGGTGTGGCAGTAGATAGGGGTGGTGGGGAGCATCAAGAAAATATTGATAGTTTTCTTTCAGCAGACATTTCTTAAGATGTGTGCCAGTGGATAGAGGTGGTAGTAGGCATCAAGAAAATAATTATAGTTTTTTCTTTAAACATTTATTTCCTAAGGCCTCGTACACACGACCGAGTTACTCGTCGGGCGAAACACATAGTTTTCCTCATCGAGTTCCTTGTTAGGCTTGTCGAGGAACTCGACAAGCTTGCTTTGCGTACACACTGTCAAGACAAAATCTCCTCGTTCTCAAACGCGGTGACATACAACACATACAATGGCAGGGGAAGTTCGATTCCACTGGCTAAACTCTTGGGGCTGGTTTTGCTAATCTCATGTGTTTGCGTGTTAAGTAAAAGTTTGTTAAGAGACGATTTGCACTTTTCAGTCTGTTACAGCTTGAAAAATGTGTTATCTCCATTACAAATGCTACTTTTACTCCCGTCCCATACTTTATTCTGAGCAAGCGCGGGTTTCTTAGCATACACACGCTCGAGTTTCTCGTCGGAAACCAGCACGACCAGGAACTCGACGAGACAATTTGAGACTCCCGTCGAGGAAATAGAGAACTTGCTCTCTTTTTGGCTCGTCGAGTTCCTCGACAGTTCCCTCGATGAAAAATGTACACACGACCGGTTTCCTCTGCAAAAAATCTCTCCCACCAAGTTTCTTGATGGATTCTGCCGAGGAAACTGGTTGTGTGTACGAGGCCTGAGAGGTGTGAGAGTAGATAGGGTGATGGGGAGCATCAAGAAAATAATTATAGTTTTTTCTTTAAACATCTATTTCCTAAGAGGTGTGAGAGTAGATAGGGTGATGGGGAGCAAAAAAAAAAAGAAAATAATTATAGTTTTGCTTTAAACAGCTATTTCCTAAGAGGTGTGGCAGTAGATAGGGGTGGTGGGGAGCATTAAGAAAATATTGTTAGTTTTCTTTCAACAGACATTTCTTAAGATGTGTGCCAATGGATAGAGGTGGTAGTAGGCATCAAGAAAATAATTATAGTTTTTCTTTAAACGACTATTTCCTAAGAGGTGTGAGAGTAGATAGGGTGATGGGGAGCATCAAAAAAATTATAGTTTTTAGTATTTCCTAAGAAGTGTGGCAGAGCATAGGGATGGTGGGGAACATTAACAAAAGTAGTATCATTTTTCTTTAAATAGGTATTTCCTAAGAGGTGTGACAGCGGATAGGGGTGGTGGGGAACATCAAGAAAATAATTATTGTTGTTCTTTAAACAGGTATTTCCTAATGCCGCGTACACACGATCGGTTCATCTGATGAAAACGGTCTGATGGACTGTTTTCATCAGACGAACCGATCATGTGTGGGCCCCATCGTTTTTTTTATCCATCGGTGAAAAAACTAGGAACTTGTTTTAAAATTATCTGATGGTAAAAAAAAGATAGAAAAAAACGATTTGTGTGTGGGCACGTCCATCGGTTAAAAGTCCACGCATGCTCAGAATCAAGTCGACACATGCTCGGAAGCATTGAACTTCATTTTTCTCAGCACGTCGTTGTGTTTTACGTCACCGCGTTCTGACACAATCATTTTTTTTAACTGATGGTGTGTAGGCAAGACTGATGAAAGTCAGCTTCATCGGATATCTGATGAAAAAATCCATCAGACCGTTTTCATTGGATGAACCGATCGTGTGTACAGGGCATGAGAGGTGTGGCAGCGGATAGGGGTGGTGGGTAAAGGAAATAATTATTGTTATTCTTTAAACAGGTATTTCCTAAGAGGAGTGGCAGCGGATAGGGGTGATGGGTAAAGGAAAGAATTATTGTTATTCTTTAAACAGGTATTTCCTAAGAGGTGTGGCAACTGATAGAGGTGGTGGGTAAAGGAAAGAATTTGTGTTATTCTTTAAACAGGTATTTCCTAAGAGGTGTGGCAGTGGATAGGGGTGGTGGGTAAAGGAAAGAATTATTGTTATTCTTTAAACAGGTATTTCCTAAGAGGAGTGGCAGCGGATAGGGGTGGTGGGTAAAGGAAAGAATTATTGTTATTCTTTAAACAGGTATTTCCTAAGAGGTGTGGCAGCGGATAGGGGTGGTGGGTAAAGGAAAGAATTAGTGTTATTCTTTAAATTGGTATTTCCTAAGAAGAGTGGCAGCGGATAGGGGTGGTGTGTAAAGGAAAGAATTAGTGTTATTCTTTAAACAGGTATTTCCTAAGAGGTGTGGCAACTGATGGAGGTGACGAGGAGCACTGGAAAAATATTTACTAACTCATTGCATTTCTTATTTAAACAGGATCACTTCTACCCAAATATTAGTTAATCAGAAATAAACCAGGACAACTTCCTAATAATCATATATATATATATAAAATTTCAAGCTGATAACATTGTCTTTCCATTTTCTGAAATCACAGTTAAAAACAACATGCCTTGTTTCAGACAACCTGAGAGTCTCTTTACTTGCAATGGACGTGATATCTCCATTGATTGTCCCCTTTTGATGTCACATCAGTTTACTGGATTTAGATGATACTCGGGCATCTTTGCGCTATAGCAGCTGAAACCTCAAATACCATGCATCACTTATGAGGTGTAATTGTTTTGCTTAGCTCTGATATATCTGCCGTCTTCCTGTCTGATTAGCCGCTTGCAGATGTCATTTTATCCTTGTCAAGATGAAATCATTGACAGAAATGTCACAAGCCCCTCTGCTTCCCCTCTAAGCTTTGGAAATCAGTGCTGCTGAAGGCTTGTGTAGCGGGGGAAAGACTGGTTAGCAGCAGTGTCCGACTTATCTCTTTAAATTGTTCCCTATGCCGTGCTATGAGGTGCTATCGGTTCTGAATGTTAATGTCCCTGTGTGTGTGCTCCTGCCTCTCTCGCATTCCGTGTGTGTGTGTGCGCTTGTGTGTGAGAGTGCGTATCTCACCCTGCTTCTCTCCAGCGCTGTCTGTATCTGAGTGCATGCATCTGTGTGAAAGAGGGAGGACAAAAAAAAAAAGAATACATCAGTTTAGCACGGACATGCATCTCTAACAAGGAGAAGAGGAGGAGAGAGTGAGTAGAAGAAGAGAGAGGAAGCAGGAGAATGACAAGGGACATTTAAATTGCTCACATCTTCCATCCAAGAAGCTCAGGCTCCGCAAACTGGCAAGGTGTAGACCTGTTCAGAATTAACGTTGGCTCAGGTCTAAAATCTGAACAGCCCATGACACCACAGAAGACTTGTACCAGAAATAAAAGGCTCGTTCCTTTTTCATCACCCTCCCCAAGTGAAATCTTTTATCCTCAAAGGAGAAAAACAAATCAAAGGTTATTCTTTACATCTCCCCAACTTTGCATGCAACATGTGTAACGGGCTGCGTTTGCCTTGATAGATTATGAACAACCTTGGAAGGTGCAGAAAAGAAGAAGCAAGATTGGATGCAAACTCTGAGCAAGGCAGATGATGGGGGAAAAAAAAAAAGGGGAGTGTAAAATATAACCTCTAGCTGCTTATCAGGAAAAGAAGACCACCCCTCTGCCTTGATTTTGGAGCACTATATTCTGGGAAAGGGGGACAGATTATTTTTTTTTTCTTTTAAGCTTGGTGCATAAGCGTGTTGTGATTTTTCTCTTGTGTTCATTTTGTGTTTCTGCCTGTCACTGCGTGACATCAATGGAACTGACACAGGGATGTACTAAGAGAAGCTTTGGCTGTTCTGGCAGGTCCTAGCTCTTCACCAGCTGCCTCTGTCTCTACCGCTTTTGGGAACGGTGCAATGAGAAGGTAAGTTAGAGCCAATCTTTACTTTTATAGTCCATCTTCTTCAATTGCAGGAGCTGAAGGTGGGAGGCGAGACAGGCTTCCCTAAAAAAAACTCCTGATCATATTTAGAAGGTCAGACCAGCAATCCATTCTAAAAACACATCCTGTCAAAGTTCATTGAAACAAAAACTCATGTAGATTTTCTTACCTTTAAAAAATGTTGACTTTTGGAAAGTGTTAAGGATGATCTTCTTGAATTAGCAAATGCAATTTTCTTTCAAGGGCATTCCTATAAAAATGAATGTGGTGTAGGCTTTCGCCTTTTAGAAAATAAATATTTCATGGGCAGATTAAACACAAATCTCTTTTGACTTTTGCCTATGGTGGGGGGGGGGATGATGAAGCTAATGCTTGCCCCAGTCCAGAGTGTCTGTAGAATTTGGGATTATGGGTAATGATATGCACTATGTCACAGTGCCTTCTGTATATGTACTAACAAGGATTGATGTTGGACATTTGGATCTTTTTTTTTTCCACAAATGTTTACTGAGCCACAAGTTAGGTGGCTACAGTGGTTGGCAGGGATCACTGCATATGTGTGTCTATTTGTGTATGCTACTGAGATCGTGTTTATATCAGTTCCTCTGCATTACAGCCTTTTTTCTCCACGTTTCATGGGCTATTGGCTCTGGAAGGCTTATCAATTTCCATTTGAAAAGCTGTTTCTTCTTTATTTAATTGCCCTTGCTTCTTGGCTTATTTTGCTGATGGGCATGTAAGGCAAGGGGGGGAAAGGGGGGGGGGAGGGTTAAAGAATGGAACTCATTGCCAAGAATGTTATATAAAATATAGCTCAAATAGTAATGTCCACACATTGGTATGCCTTAGGATGTGTACCAGCCACTGGTATAATCCTTCATGGCGAAAGAACACATTGTTTTTTTTTTTTTCCTTTTCTACTATCTAGCATTGAGCTGGTTTGAAGCACATTTAATCTAATGTAATCATGCAGACTTCTGCATTCTCTCCAGCACTGACCGGTAGGGTCAAGCTGCAAGCAGTATTGTTGGCTGTATGGCAGGCAAGTGGTTAACTGTACCAGTAAAACTCTGAGTATGTCCGTATCCGATTAACCTGTTCTCTGTTGTTAATAGATTTCGATCCCCCAACATAAACAGATGCAGTTTTTTTTTTTTTTTGGTGGTGGATTGAATATATTATATGACTGTTGGCAAGGACATTGCAGAAAAATGGTTTTAAAATAAAAAATAATTATCAAAAGTTCCAGAGTGAAAGCTTGGATTTGTCATACTATGATGGATTATGGAATCTCATGTAATATAAGATCATGACAGGGCATACATGCCTAAAGAATACTGCCTGGGCCAAAAAAATAAAAATAAAGAGACCTTTTATTTTACATCTGTGCTGCACAGTCCATCAATACTTTATGGCTCTGACCTCCTCATCAGGTAATTAATACACACACTCCACAATCTTGTTCTTGCCAGGAATGGCCATTCCTCAATTTACCTTTTTAACGATTAATCGATGTATCAGTGTAAATAACTTTGCTGTTTTATAAAGCAATGAGACTCCACTATCTATTTTGCCCTGATAGGATGCAATACCTTTCTACCTCCTGACCTCACTCTACAGCGCCACCTGCATATTGGAGGTGAAACTGCATGTTACAAAATCAAAGTTCATTCCCTCCACATGTAATTTTACATATGCGGGAAATGTGAAATGTTCTTCAAGTTATTTGAAAAGTATGCTTTGTTGGTTTTTACGCAGGGATGGCACACTTTATACATAAACAAACAAATAAAAAAAATGTCATTTTCTACAAGACAACATGGTAAGAGGGCTAAGGTTTCGTTATACCTGGCCTTTGTAATAATAAATCTATATATTGTCTGCTGAGCACTAGTTTGTTAAAACAAAAAGTTTCTTTAATTAAATAATACAAAGAACTATTATGATTATGGGCAAAGTGTAGAAGCCATTTGCAACTAATCAGACCGCTGTTATGTAGCCACACCAAAGAGAGAAAAAGTTATGATTGGTTGCTATAGGTTATATGCCTTGTTTAAAGGAGTTGTAAAGGAAACACAATTACTGTTTACAGGGTATAGAGACAAATATTTAACTGATTCCTTTTAAAAATGATTAAAAATAGATAAAAATCAATCATATAATGTACCTGCAGTTTCTAGTTTCATTTTTGCATGTTGTTTCCTGCTTCTGTGATGTTCAGAGCCACAGAGCCAATACAGGGCAGTGATGTTTTGGAAAACGAAACTGATTGGTGCTGAGGGGTTTTAGACACACAGTAATCACATCTCCTTGATTAGTGACCACAGAGAGAAAGCTCCCAGTACTGTGGTTATCAGGAAACAGACAACCAGGAAGTGTGGAGATCAGAGAAGAATTACAGCAACTTGAGAGCAAAAACGAACAATGAGGACATGAAAACAGCACTGCATTAAGGTAAAGGAAGCTATTAAGATAAAAAAAATCCTTTACAAACCCTTTAATAAGCCTACTAATTGCTATTGCAGAACCTCCCTCTTAGCAGTAGCCTATTATCTGTTTGATAATGAAAAATGCAGGATTGTAATGGATTTTTAACTTACTCGAACCCTACATGTCTCCTACCATTCCTGCTGTTTTTTTCCCCCCCTTATATCTGGCCACACTTTTATAATTTCTATATGCAGTATTAAAATGCTCTTTCATGTTTTTTTTTCCTACTTCCGAGATTTAAGAGATAGATGTAATCAACCCATTAGACACCCAAGAGCTACATAAACTATAACTCTCCCTGGCTTTGCTCTCTCCTGAGTACACAACAGGTTAATTGAGTGCACACAAAAACCTCTCTCTACACCACAGATAGGACTCATGAGTCTGCAGGGAATATTAGCTCATCAGAAGTAGTGTTCATGTGAGAGACACCAAAAGGAGAACACAGAACATTAAAAAACACTAAAAATGAGAAGGAATAAAGTCTTCCCAAGTAAGCAAATAAAAACTAGTTTAGAAAAGAGTCAACACATTAAATGCTGGCACTGAGAGGTGTTTATGCTTATTTTGGCTACCGAATCCATCAAACAGACATTCTAGAATGATTTGCAAATAGAGCCACTGAAATTGTTGATCTTACAATACTTGCCAGCTGTGAAACAGAATTTTTACCACTCTGAAATGAAGGTTTGAAGGAAATTTCCCTCTCTGCAGCAAGCAGTTACTCTGAGGTGCATTTACTACACAGTGGATGCACAGTGACTACAAAAGTGTCTTTAGTGAAATAAGAACTACATGCCTTCGTTGGCACCACATAGATTATTCATATGATTCTGAATGCTGACTGTTAATAGTAAGAATGTAAGGCTAGCGATAGCCATGTACGTCTTTTGTCAATTTTGACAACAATTAAAAGAAAACTGAGAAGCATTAGTTATCTAGAGATTGAATTCCATTTGGAATTATCAGTTATTCACAATTTTGAGATATTTTGCAATTCAGTAATGGTGACTAATTGCCTGAAGAATGTTATTGACCCAGGAAAGGTTAATTGTAAAAAAAAAGTGAATGGCCTAAACATGGACTGGTGTCTTTGTTTGATACTAAGACCCCATACACCCTATACAACTTTTGTTGTCTGATTTCCTTTAGATTTACCAAAACCATGTAGTGCAAGGGCCTGCCTGAGTGCATATAAATTGAAACTCTTAGGCCCCGTACACACAACCGAGTTTCTCGGCAGAATTCAGCCAGAAACTCGGTCGGAGCTGTATTCTGCCGAGAAACCCAGCCGTGTGTACACTTTCGGCAGAGGAAACCGACGAGGATCTCGTCGGGCCTAATAGAGAACATGTTCTCTATTTCCTCGTTAGTCAACGGGGAAACTTGGCTCGCCGAGATCCTCGGCGGCTTCACAAGGAACACATGGCCGAGAAACTCGATGAGCAAAACACATCGTTTTGCTCGTCGAGTTTCTCGGCCGTGTGTACGGGGCCTTAGGCCTCGTACACACGATAGGTTAACCAGAGGACAACGGTCTGATGGACTGCTTTCATCGGTCAAAACCGATTGTGTGTGGGCCCCATAGGTTATTTAACCATCGGTTAAAAAAAAAAACAACTTGTTTTAAATTTAACAGATGAATTCCTAACCGATAGGACAAAACCGATCGTTAGTAGGCACGACCATCGGTTAAAAATCCACACATGCTCAGAATCAAGTCGACGCATGCTTGGAAGCATTGAAATTCATTTTTTTTCAGAACGTCGTTGTGTTTTACGTCACCACGTTATGACACAATCGTTTTTTTAACCAATGGTGTGTAGGTGCGACGGACCATCAGTCAGCTTCATTGGTTAACCGATGAAAACAGTCCATCGGTCCGTTCTCATCGGATGGATCGATTGTGTGTACGCGGCATTAAGGTTTGACCTATAATTATATGGTTTTGGTAAATCTGAAGGAAACAATCTACAGAAAATTGTATATTATGTATCCAGCTTAACACACAAAAAAAAAAAACTTTCTCTTGTATACTCTGTACTACCACTTTAACCTACAGGTAAGCCTATAATAAGGCTTACCTGTAGGTATAAAGAATATCTCCTAAACCTGTAAGGTTTAGGAGATATTCCCCCCGCAATGCGCCGCTGACTGCAGCGGCGCATGCGCAGCGGAGATCCTCGGCTAAAGGCCCGGCAGCCGCCCGGGAGTGGCAACATCGCCGCTCCAGCCAATTACAGCGCTGGAGCGGCGATACCCGCAAGACACGCCGAAGCAAGATGACATCTCCAAGTAAGTTCCTCTCACCTCGTTCCGAGGTAAGTATTTCATTTTATTTCATAATGAGCTAGTATGTGGTGCATACTGGCTAATTATGGCTTTTGCTTTTCAGGTTTAAAAAAAAAAAAGACAGCGGGTTTACTACCGCTTTAACTAGGTGCAAACGTGAATAACGTGTGCTGGTACATAGGAAATGATCTAAGCCCAAATGAAGGCCAAAACCATCTTCCAACGAGGGCTTCCAGTTTAGGCAATGAATGTTTATGATGAATCTGAGGATATGGGCATTTATTTTTACAGTAATTATTATTTACAGCAACTTTAAACTTCAACCACATAGAGTGTGGTGGCCCTAACATAGCCTTCCTCAATCTGTTTACCCCAGAAGAGCTTTTGAAATATTTGAATGTCTCGGGGAAGCCCTGCTTAAAATAATTATGTGTACAGTTTTCAGTACACTAGTATCAACACTAAATTGTAGAACACTTTAAATATAAAAATAAATAATATGTCCTACCTGATATGTTTGACACCCTGATTCTTTTTTGACTCTCCTACTTTGTACATGAACATGCTTAATGATAATCTTGAAATTAAAAGAATAATAGCAGAATGAAAAGGCAGGTAGTAAAAACTGTGGTGTCCTCTAACATTATTGGTCAGTATATAAGTGCCCCCTTGCATTGGTGGTCATTGTGGTCAGAGATCAATTCACCATTGCTTACTGTGCAAGGAACCCCTAGCAACCTCAGAAGGAATCCTAGGAAACCCAGGATGGAGCATAGCCAGTGCTACAGTAGGTTGCCGAGTGAATTTCAAATTAACACATTGACTTCATTTTTGCTGTGACCAGCTGACCCCTGACCTTCATTACTCTTTTTAGGGGATCACAATTTTCCAGCAAGCTGACAGATATTAGAAAACGATTCTGTGTGGACCATCTCCATACTCATAGTTATTCCCTTTAGGTTAACTAGTTTATTATTCAACACATAAAGTTGTTTTACTGTTCAGTTTTGAGCAATTTAATAGTAATTAAAGGCAACTGTAAAAATAAACACAAATACATACAGTGCATGTTATTTGATGGCTTTCAGACCTCCGGCTGTAATGATCATTATTTGCTATAACAACCATCATTCTCAGCAGCAAGATCCAATGGGAGCTGGAACTAACAGTCATATGGCTAAAACTATATTCATTATGGCAGAAAACTCTTTCTTTAGAGCTTGGTGAATGAAGCCTTTCATGCATTCCTTGTGTTATCTCTGTGAGAGGGATAATTAATTCGATTTTTTTCAGCAGCTATTACATTATTTATGGCAACGCAGCTCTAACGCGTTATATCAACATGCATTTCAGAGGTCACTGACGTCACAGAGGTCACTAACATCAGTCCTTGGCCAGACTAGTGTCATTAGTCATGGATAGATTAATCAGAAACCAAATACCCAACATGCTTTGGGATTATGGAAAGGAACCTGGAATGATAAGGATGGAAGATTTTTATGTTTGCTTTTTATTTTTAAAGGAAACATGCACTGGGAAGATGTACAGGTTACCACTGCTGAATTATTCTATTATAAGGCTTCATTTCCATGGACGTTTTTGGACGTTTTTACAGCCACTTTTCTGAGCTTTTTTTGCAGCTTAAAAACGGCTCTCCATGTTAGTCTATGGCCTCATGCCCAGCATGACAATTTTGAGCTGTAGATGGCTGAGACGTTTTTAAGCTGGAAAAAAACCCAGGGCCAGTGCGTTCTGAAGCGCCAGATGTTAAAAAACGCTCAAAAACGCAAAAAAACGCTACCGCTGCGTTTTTGAGCTCCAGCTCAAAAAAATAAATAAATAAAAAATAATAAAAAAAAAAAAAAAACATGGACAGGCGTTTTTAAGCTGTAAAAAAGGCTAAAAAAAGTGTCTGTAAAAACGTCCATGGAAATGAAGCCTAAAAGCTACTTGACCAGGTATCATGCTGACCCAAAGGCTTTGATATTTTCTGAACCCCTGGCTTAGAACATGTATGCAAATTAAGATATATATGACTTGACTTTGTTTGCTGCATGTTTTTTCTGGGTCATTGACTAAGAAAACTTTAAAGTTGGTAACAAAAATGCAGCTAACATTTTCCGCAGCAAGTCAGAAATGGTATCCCCCATTTTTATTTCAGTACCAGTTTCCTTTAATAGAACAAATCCTCCTATCTGACAGTATCTAAGAACTGGCGTTAATTTCTTAAGGAGTGGAGTTTTTTACTTTCTAAGTAAATGTAAAGCTGAATTCAGTTCAAGTATCCAGTAAGCAAACTCCTTTTTTTATTTAATTTCACATGATTGGGTTTTTTAGGTAAAAATAGCTTCAGTTTCTTCACTTTTGAAAAATATCATGTTCTACACCCTTAGTTATTTCACTCCATTGACTTTTGCTATAGAATGATGTAGCTAGTGAGAAATTCTAGTGAGGAATAAACACTATAAAAAGCTATGGTGGCCAAACAGCCTATAGAAACTCAAAACAAGCATGAATGATAATGACCCTGGTGGAATCTGATTCCTGCACCTTGGTGCTGCAAGTTAGCAGTACTAACTATTGTAATATGAGATGCCCATTGCCCATTGTGCATATGACAGCAGGAATAATGCTATGAAATGTTTGGCACCAAAATGTCCCCTTTTGGGTCAGAACTGGTAGTCTGGTTGAACATCAAGACCTCTGATGCCCAACCTGCAGCCGAGGGCTGAATGCCGCTTTTTGGTATATCATCTGCGACCCAATGAGCTCAGCAGTCTGTAGTGGGAACATTGATTAAGGTAATAGCATTGATCTCTACTAGCCCCATGTAACATTTTACAAGATTTGTATTGTCTTCTGCAACATATCATCCTTCAAAAATGTAGCATGCCAACAATCTTTGACTCTCATTTCCTTTGTTAGGGCAGCAATTTCTGACAGTCCTCTCAAACATTACATATATTGAACATTATGTGCTGTCCATTAGTGATGCCACATTTGAGGCCCCTTTAGCTCATAAGTTGACAACCACTGATCTAGACATTGCCGCTGCTTTTGTTCAAGTCTTCCTCCTCTGATCGCTTCCCCCCCAACCCACCACTAGTGTTGAGCAGAATATGCCATATTCGATTTCGCGATATATCTCGAATATATATTCGAATATTCGAGATATATTCGCTAAATTCGAATATTCGTGATATTTTATCGAAATGAAATTATTGCGATTTTTCGCTATTGCGAATGCGAAAATAATTGCGATTTTTTTGATAACTGCGGTAGGAGCACTCTGATTGGCTCAGAATATTCGTGATATTTTATCGAAATATCGCAACATGCGAATGCGATATTTATTGCGCAATTTCGAGAAATGCTGGAGGAGCGCTCTGATTGGCTCAGAATATTCGTGATATTTTATCGAAATATCGCAACATGCGAATGCGATATTTATTGCGCAATTTCGACAAATGCTGTAGGAGCACTCTGATTGGCTCAGAATATTCGTGATATTTTACAATACAAAATAATTGCGAATATTCGGCAAATGCGGAAGGAGCACTCTGATTGGCTCAGAATATTCTTGATATTTTACAATACAAAATAATTGCGAATATTCGGCAAATGCAGAAGGAGCACTCTGATTGGCTCAGAATATTCTTGATATTTTACAATACAAAATAATTGCGAATATTCGGCAAATGCAGAAGGAGCACTCTGATTGGCTCAGAATATTCTTGATATTTTACAATACAAAATAATTGCGAATATTCGGCAAATGCAGAAGGAGCACTCTGATTGGCTCAGAATATTCTTGATATTTTACAATACAAAATAATTGCGAATATTCGGCAAATGCAGAAGGAGCACTCTGATTGGCTCAGAATATTCTTGATATTTTACAATACAAAATAATTGCGAATATTCGGCAAATGCAGAAGGAGCACTCTGATTGGCTCAGAATATTCTTGATATTTTACAATACAAAATAATTGCGAATATTCGGCAAATGCAGAAGGAGCACTCTGATTGGCTCAGAATATTCTTGATATTTTACAATAGAAAATAAAAAGTGTTTTGCATTGGTGGTGATTCTTTACTCTATCCATCTGTCACAGCCGTTTGTCAATCAAACACCTTAAAGATTGAACACGTTCATGCTGCATGCTTTGGACTTTTTTTCACTTCACATATCAAAGACATTTTTATGAAAGATTATTTTTCTATTATTGGGACTATATTTCTTTATATATTTGTTTCACTGTGTATTTCACAAGTTATTTGCGCTTGCTTATTTTATAATTTGCCCACATGTCTTGTCACTAGACATATTTTTTATTCTTGTAGAGCGACTCCATTTTCTGTCTTGTATTAATTTATGTTGTATAACATTTTTGAGTTGCTGCTGTATTCTCCCCTTTTTTAAGGTATGCGCAATTTTTTCCTTCTTACAAAAAATAATAATATCAAACATACAAATATTCATAACATACACATACACAAAGCCCCCCCCTTTTGCATCAGAGACAATCAGAGTTCTCCTACCACAGTTATCGAAAATTCGCAATTATTTTCGCATTCGCAATAGCGAAAAATCGCAATATTTTTTTTTTCAATTTGGCAACATAAAAGGATCGCCTCAGCTTAGCTACTCTGCCCAGGGTCTCTAATCATACCAGCAATGCTTTTAGACGTCGATAGGATGTGATCTGTTTTAAAAATCAAATTGAAAAAATGCGAATATTCGGAATTGCGAATATTCACCGCGAAATTCGAAATATAGCGCGATTTCTCGAATATGCTATATTCGAGCCGAATATTCGCAATGCGAATATTCGTGAGCAACACTACCCACCACCATAGTCTTTCAATGCAGTGGGGACTAATAGAGCCAAGGGAACCTTTCATATACACTCTTCAAAAGTGTCTGACTATGCCTGCCCTTTCTGTCCCCCTCCGCCGTTCATAAAGGCTGTAACAACAGCTTCTTTGAATGAAAAATGATCTATGAATAGAAGAGGGGGTCCTTTCATCATTCTTCCCATCCTCCATTCATAGAACTGTTTTCATTCATAGAAGCTATAGTAGAGCATAGTGAATAGTTTGCATTTTTGACAAGTATATATGGCAAGGACTTCCCCAGCTCTCACATTGATAGTATTTATTTGCTTATTTCTTTTTTGTTAATTAAACTTAGGCTTTAATGTTATGGTAAGGCATAGTAAAATGTTATGGTATACCTTATCATCAGTAGTGACAAGACTTAACCAAACACATTTATAGTAATAGTAGGGCTAGGTTGACTAGCTCCATGGTTTCTATTTTGTTTGGGATATTCCTACAATAAGATCTCTCTTATGCACTTAGTAGTTTTGTGTGTCCCTGCCCACCTTTGCATATTCCAGCATCTCCTGTTGCATTCATATAAATATAATATTAATAACACATTTAACAAGGTAGAGTAGGCAACAGCAGATATGAAGACCAAGGAACTCAAGTTTATAGATTTCACTAATAGAGTCCCCTAGGGAGATTAGAACTTTTAATGTGTTTCAACTCCAGCATTTGCCAAAAACTGAAAGACAGTAAAACCTTGGATTGCAAGCATAATTTGTTTCAGAAAACATGCTTGTGATCCAAAGCACTCATATATCAAAGCAAATTTCCCCATAAGAAATAATGGAAACTCAGATGATTAGTTCCATAACCATTTATTTATAAGTCCTCCAGTTTATAGTCCATATAAAAAGGTTATAGCAAGGTTGTGTAACCATAAACAGGCAATCCACAAATGACATCTTTCACAAGGGGATTAGAAGAAAAATCCATCAGAAGCTACAAAGTATAAAAGAGAAGAGAGGCACCTCTAATGCCACGTACAATCGATCAGTCCATCCTATGAGAACGGACCGATGGACCATTTTCATCGGTTAACGGATGAAGCTGACTGATGGTTCGTCACGCCTACACACCATCGGTTAAAGAACCGATCGTGTGAGAACGCCGTGACGTAAAACACAACGACGTGCTGAAAAAAACGAAGTTCAATGCTTCCAAGCATCGACTTGATTCTGAGCATGCGTGGATTTTTAACCGATGGTCGTGCCTACTAACGATCGGTTTTGTCCTATCGGTTAGGAATCCATCGGTTAATTTTAAAACAAGTTGCCTTTTTTTTAACTGATGGCTAACTAACCGATGGCGCCCACACACGATTGGTTTTGACCGATGAAAACGGTCCATCAGACCATTCTCATCGGTTTGACTGATCGCGTGTACGCGTCATAAGTGTAGCGATATGGTTACATTTAATGAAGGTACAACAGTATGCAGGCATCCGGGGTAAAGCTGTCCACATAGACCATCCTCTGCACCGCCAGCTCTCCCCACTGTCAGTCTGCAATTGTGACCGGGAAGACTACCCTGCAGTAGAATGATCTGAAAACAAGGCTTGAGGGATGACGTTGATGGCGGTGAAGAGGATGGTCCATGTGGACAGCTTTACTCCAGATGCCTGCACACTTAGATATGCCTGTTTTAATCATCAACCATGTGAGTTTCTGAATGTTGTACCTTCATTAAATGTAACCATATTGCTACACTTAGAGGCACCTCTCTTCTCTTTTATACTCAGTTGTGACATGACGCTACCTGTATATCAAGACATCGCTCATTTTATCAATTCAAAATGTATAAAAATACATTTAGCTTGTCTTGCCAAACACTCTCAGACCAAGTAACTCTCATGCCGCGTACACACGACCGTTTTTCATGACGAGAAAAATGCAATTTTTTAAATTGGTCATTAAAAACGATCGTGTGTAGGCTCCAGAGCATTTTCCTCGACGAGAAAATGGGCATTAAAGATTTAGAACCTGCTCTATTTTTTCTCGTCTTCGTTTTTCTCGTCATGAAAATCGGTCGTGTGTAGGCTTTAACAACGGGAAAAAAACGCTCATGCTCAGAAGCAAGTTATAAGAAGGGAAATTTGCATAATCAGCCCAAAGGGTGGCACCAATCGAATGGAACTTCCCCTTTATAGTGCCGTCGTACGTGTTGTACTTCACCATGCTTTGCTCGAGCATTTTTTATCACAATCGTGTGTATGCAAGGCAGGCTTTTTACTGTTTTACTGTATTAGTTTTAAGTGGACGGACTGACTGGCAGGCAGGAAATGGCTTAGTGCTTTCCCAAAGCAGTTATATTCAAGAGATGTCGTGAATAACTATCACAGTTGCTTGCTTTCTCATCCAATCTGTCAAGCAATCAAAAGGTTGGCGTCATAACGGATCACATGTGCAGTACCATGCAACAAGCAACTGTGCAAATCAAATAGAGTCTAAGATGGCAGCTGTAAAGGAGAATACGGTTAAGTTCTACTTACTCTTCACTGCTCAATTGGGTGCTTAGACTTTGAATTTCCCCTCGGGTTGATTTAATAGGCATGAAGACAGACAGTTTTTTTTTTGTTCGATTCACTAATTACATTTAAAGTCCCCTTTTTAATGTTAACATTATATAGTAACAAATTATACCAGTTAACATGCTTTTAGATGGGCATATAAGCAGATAATTGGTTGAAAAGGGCAATACAGAAAGGTAGAAAGTGCGAGTATTGCCTCTTTTAGATTTAGATAACAATATCAGTAAAATGTGCCAGCATCCCTATTGATTGTAATTGGTATGACCTAATCAATAACTCAAACAAGGGCTGCTTGCGGCCTAGTTGATTGACTGTAGATCAAAGGGGGAGGGGGAGTTTGTTTGGGATTTTCGAGGCACTGATATGCAACAATATAAAAAGTAGTATAAATATTTATTTAACAAATGATACAAAAAAGATACAAGGCATTTGGGACAAACCCCACTAATCAGATCGATCACAAGACCGTTGGTCTAATCGGTGGAGTCGTGGTCTCGACCGGTTTCGCAGTATACAACTGCTTCTTCAGGAGAATGTCTACAGGTATACAAATAAAATATAATAAAGCAACAAGCAATTATGTACAATAATTTGATAAGAAAGAAAAATACATAGGGTCAATATTGTGCTTTGTAGGAGAGTCACAGGACTACTCACCTTGGTTAGCCAGAGTGATCAAGAAAACGCTCGGGCAAGGAAACCCCCTAGGGCGCACGTGGGGGATAATAAGGACAGGCTCTGGTGGAAGAGGTTAATAGGTTATTCCTGATGGTTAATATGTTTAAGGACGGTTGTGCAGGGATAAGCCGGGATAAAGTGAATAAAACCGTGAAGGGAAGGGAAAGTTGGGAAATAGGGGGGAGGGGGGAGGGGGGGAAAAGAAGGAGGGGGAAGGGAAGAGAAGAGGGTTTATTGTGGGGGAGGGTGAAGAAAGACATAGGGAGGGAAGGGAAAGAGAAGAAAAGGTTAATTTAAGCAGAAAGGGGAAGCAAAAGGAAAAAGGGGGAAAGCAAAAGAAAGAAAAAACGGAGGTGAAACTGAACAAGATGAAAGAAGAAACAGGGATAGACAAGAATATTTGAAGAAAGGTGAGAGTGGAGGAAAGGAAAAGAACAAGGAAGAGAAAGAAGACAAAAAAAGAGAAAAAGAATGAAAAAGGGAGAAAAAAAAGTATGAGAGGGGAAGGAGGAGAAGAGAAAGGGGTGAAAATAAGAGGAGAGAGAAAAGAATATCTAACATAAAGAAGGGAGGGGGGGGGGTTTGGAAGTTGATAGAAAATGGGGAATAGAAATAAGTGAAAAAAATATAATAAGAAGGGTGATGGGATAGGGAAGGGAAGAGTGATTGATGAAAGTTCCAAAGTAGCCAAACGAAAATTTGGTTAGGACAACCAGTGGTGTTGCTGAGTGAGTGGATGGGACACCGGGGAGTGACATTTAGTGCTGGAATAAGATGGGTTAATATTAGACTAGCTTACCGTCCAGGATAGAACAATCAATAAGAATGATACTGGGGCAGGTGACACAAGATTATAAGCAAGCTGACAGGAGCGCCAGTGTGGTTGAACACAGGCAAAAGCCAATCTGAAGAAAGACATGATACCAAGCATGTAGTTGGGCATAAATGTCACTGATGATAGAGAGGCATAGGAGTATACAGTGCAGATTCAGCATGAACAGTGTGTACTTACAGGGTTCTCTGAGGTGTCAGCGCGTCCCCAGGGAGAGCTCCGTGCATCTCATTCAGCTAGCTCACAGAGCAGCTTAAATGGGATATCCCAAGTCACGTCATAGGTCACGTGGACGCGACGTAGACGTGACTCACCAATCAGACGGCCGCGCATTCGATGATGCGCGGCCTTGCAGTCCTGGGATCCAATGACCATGGGCCGGGTTCAGGGCTGCAAACAACGGGCTCCGATTGGAGCCCGTGGTCTGAAAGGTCCAACGTGCGCCAATCAATGAAGAGGGGGGAGGTGCCAGAGCGGGCCCGATCACCTGACCAAGGTCCTAGGCAATACAGAAAGGGCTATATTCACCATAGTAATCCCAGTGAAACGGTGCCTAGGGCAGCAGGTTTCATGCTAAGTGGCATTCTAGTAAAAACTTTTAATTTCCTATTCAAACACATGGAGCTGTGTCCCAATGGAAAACACAGTATTTGACATGAAAAGTCGGTGTTTGACCTGCTTTTCCTGCAAGTGAACCCTAATAGGATATTCTGTGCAATGCAAAACATGCCAGTCATTACCTCTAATGCCCTGTACACATGGTTGTTTTTTCCGTCGGAATGAACTCTGATGGGTTTTTCCGACGGAATTCCGCTCAAGCTTGCATACACAGTCACACCAAATTCCGACCGTCAAAAATGCGGTGACGTACAACACGTACAACAGAATTTCCGATAGAATTTTTTTCCTTCGGAATTTCCGAAGGAAAAAATCTGATTGGGCACACACACGGTCGGAATATCCGATGAAAAAATTCCGTCTGACTTTTTTCATCGGAAATTCCGATCGTGCGTACGAGGCATTAGCTGTCATGAGTACTGCTCTCTTAACCACTTAAAGGAGTTCTCTAAGCTAAAACTTTTAACCCCCGCTGTGCCCGGGCTGTAAAACTATACAAAATAAACTTTCACTTACCTGCCTACGATCCCCCGTTGTTCCGATATCGCCGTCCCGTTCTCCGGTCCCGGTCTGTTCCACTTCCTCCGGGTCGGTGACTCACAGTGCGCTCAGCCTATCAGCGGCCGCGACAGGACATTGCTGCGGCCGCTGATAGGCTAAGCGCACTGTGAGTCACCGACCCGCAGGAAGTGGAAGAGACCGGGACCGGAGAACGGGACGGCGATATCGGAACAACGGGGGATCGTAGGCAGGTAAGTGAAAGTTTATTTTGTATAGTTTTACAGCCCGGGAACAGCGGGGGTTAAAAGTTTTAGCTTGGAGAACTCCTTTAAGGACCGCCTCCTGCACATATACGTCGGCAGAATGGCAAGGCTGGGCGCATGTACTGTATGTACAGGTACGTCCTGTACTAGTACCCAGCCGTGGGTCGCGGGTGCTCCCTGATCGGGACCGCGGGACCCGCGGACCCGATCGCCGCTGGAGTCCCGCGATCGGTCCCCGGAGCTGAAGAACGGGGAGAGCCGTGTGTAAACACGGCTTCCCCGTTCTTCACTGTGGCGGCAGCATCGATCGTGTCATCCCTTTTATAGGGGGACACAATCAATGACGTCACACCTACAGCCACACCCCCCTACAGTTGTAAACACACTTAACCCCAACAGCGCCCCCTATGGTTAACTCCCAAACTGCAATTGTCATTTTCACAATAAACAATGCATTTTAAATGCATTTTTTGCTGTGAAAATTACAATGGTCCCAAAAATGTGTCAAAATTGTCCGAAGTGTCCGCCATAATGTTGCAGTCACGAAAAAACTGCTGATCGCCGCCATTAGTAGTAAAAAAAAATAATTTATAAAAATGCAATAAAACTATCCCCTATTTTGTAAACGCTGTAAACGCTATCAATTTTGCGCAAACCAACCGCATATATATATTTTTGGAGGGTATTTATTATAGCAAAAAGTAAAAAATATTGAATTTTTTTCAAAATTGTCACTCAATTTTTGTTTATAGCGCAAAAAATAAAAACCACAGAGGTGATCAAATACCACAAAAAGAAAGCTCTATTTGTGGGAAAAAAAGGACGCCAATTTTGTTTGGGAGCCATGTCGCACGACCACGCAATTGTTAGTTAAAGCGACACAGTGCCGAATCGCAAAAAGGGGCAAGGTCCTTTAGCTGCATTTTGGTCCGGGTGTTAAGTGGTTAAAGTCAATGGGATTTTTCTGACCTGCGTTTGATGTGCAGGCAAACAGGCTGTTCACTCTGCAAAAGAACTTTCCTTCAGCTTGGCGAATATGGTGAAAGTTTACTTTGTAAAGCATGCCCAATCACGTGCAAGGTAAATAAACATATTTTTTTGCTTACACATAATTTGATAAAGGAAGTCAGGAGAGCTTCACCTTATTCACCAAGCTAAGAGAAACATCCTTTGCTAAGGGAACAGCCTATGTGCCTTTTGTAAATCAACCCCTTCATCTCCTAAGGCCTCGTACACACGACCAAGAATCTCGTCGTAAAAGAAACGTTGTTTTCCTCGATGACGTTCTTGTCTTTGCATACACACTGTCAAGACAAAATCTCGTTGTTCTCAAACGCGGTGACGTACAACACGTACAATGGCACTATATAAGGGGAAGTTCGATTCCATAGGCGCCACCCTTGGGGCTGATTTTGCTAATCTCATGTTACTGCGTGTTAAGTAAAAGTTTGGTGAGAGACGATTCGCGCTTTTCAGTCTGTTACAGCGTGACGAATGTGCTACCTCCATTACGAACGCTACCTTTACCGAAGGTGCCCTCCCGTCTCATACTTTATTCTGAGCATGCGCAGGTTTCTAAGCATACACACAAACGTGTTTGTCGTCGTAAACCAGCCCGACGAGAAACACGATGAGGAAATTGAGACTCCCGACGAGAAAAAATATAGCATGTTCTCTTTTTTTCTCGTCGAGATCCACAACAGTTTTCTCAATGAAAAACATACACACGGCCGTTTTTCTCGGCAAAAAAGCTCTACCAGCATTTTTCTTGATGGTTTTTGCCGAGGAATACGGTTGTGTGTACGAGGCTTTACTCTTGGTTGCTGGCATTCAGCTCATAAAGCAGACTCTCATACGGGCCTACAATATTGCATTCTAGTAAACAGTTTACTAAAAGAATGACATAACACAAGGGATGTAATTTGTATATTGGAGCATCTTTATACAGTTATGCATAGAGCAGTGCAAAGGGGTTGATTTACTGAATTTAAAGAATAATCTGGTGCAGCTGTGCATAGTAGCCAATCAGCTTCTAACATCAGCTTGTTCAGTTAAGCTTTAAAAAAAAAAAAAAAAAACAGAAAGATGATTGGTTTCTATTTGGAGCTGCACCCGATTTTTCACTTTCTAGTTTTAGTAAATCAACCCCGGTGTCTACAAATGGCCCAGCCTCCTAGAAGGGCATCTACCATTTCTAAATGGAAATCCATCTGGTCCTATAATTATGAACTTTCCAAACAGCTAGCAAAATCTACATGCATGGTGCCGGATGCATGGATTCCAATATGGGGGGGAGGGGGGGTGAAGCATTTGATTAGAATCAGAGGCTCCAATAGGCTTCAAAATAGGGTGGTCTCAGGGCACAGAGCACTGAATATTCACTAGTGTCACACTAATTCTCTTACTGGGCCAATCAGGACCTGTTTTCCGATTGGCCGAAAGGAGAAGCTACGCTGGCCACCGAGAGGAGAAGGGAGGAGATGCGAGGAGAGGAGACACAGGAAAAGCTATCCATCGCCTGGAGGGAAGCCCGGGGTAAGTGTTGCAGACGGGGGGGTGAGGTGCGGGTGACTGGCTGTGCTCAGTTTGCCGCCCCCCCCCCCCAAATTTATTTGTACCTGCTGAAGAATTTTTTTTATCAATCCAGTTCTGAGCTTCACGCAGCCCCAACAAATAGCCATCAGACACCACTTATAGTGACGGGATACATTTCACTGTGTCCTTTCTATATTGCTAGCCTGCTAAGTGGTGAGTGAAAAGCCAGCAGCAGACTGTTGATGGTATCCCTTTCCTCTCTCTTCCTAACAGCATGCTTTTTGTTAGAATATGCAAATGCAGCACACCCGATATACCTTATCCTCTTCCAGTGCTGCTGTTTAAGGCGTACAAGAGGCTCATACCAATGTAAATTCAGTCGCTGAAAGCTGAACTCTAGATAGATATATATAAAAAAATGAAGCTCTGTTATTATCAATACAGTGCATCAAAATGCACATTGATGCTCCTTGTGTGTGTTGTGTGCTTTTAACATGCTTTGCAGTGCAGTGTATTGGGTGTCAATGCACACATCATAACTTATCATACCATTGCACAACATGGTTTATGACGTATCATGGCACATATTGAAGGGCATCTTGATGCTTGCATTGAAAATGTATCAAGCAAAAATGCAAGGCTGTGAATACACCCTAAGACTGGGTTCACACTTTCTGCGGAGCGTCTCACAGCAGGGAGTCCGGTGTGTCCCTGTTCTCTGTCTCAGGGGTGAATCAAGTCCGAATTTGTGCCTGAATTTGTGCCTGGGGGTGGCAAGACTGAGCCTCAAGCCTCGTACACACGCTCGGTTTACTCGGCAAGAACCAGCAAGAAAACTGCTGGCAGAGCTTTCTTGCCGAGTATACCGAGCACGTGTACGAGGCTTTCAGGTTTCTCGTCAAGAAAACTGCCTAAAATCTCGACGAGAAAAATAGAGAACCTGCTCTTTATTTTCTCGCCGTGCCAAGAAACCCGAGAGTGTGTATACTTACCTGTCGCCGTGGAAACCCGCACATGCTCAAAATGACTCTGATGCATGCGCGGTAGCTTCCTAGGCATAGGTAGGGTGCAGCAAGATGGCGGCAACAGCATCGAATGTGATGAGTGCATGCTTGTCGTACGCAATGACGTCACTGCGTTCTTGCCTTCCAAAAGAACCGCTGTTCTTTTGAAAGGAACATCTGTACACTCGGGCGGGAAGAGATTCTTGGCAAGAATTCTGGCCCGTATGTACGAGGCTTCAGGCTCTAATCATGTGCTTCCGAAAAAAAATTTGAATCCATGCGTCTGGCGCCCTGCATGTAGATTAGGGGACGGGCACCCCTGCGCCCCTTATGCCACTGGCAGTACCTGAGTTTGACCTGGTATCAGCGTCTTGGGCCCCTGTGCAGCAGGGCTGGAGTGTTACTGAAAGCAGCAGTGCAAGGAGCCTATCGGTTCATGTGCTTAGATAAGCTCATTACTCAACTGCTTCTCTTTACTGTCCGGTCACAGGCTGGGGGCAGGTCCAGGACAACTTTGGCTTAGAGAAAGTGGGTTGAATGATGCTGACCATTAGACTGGGAGCATCCACCAGTAGAGGCAAAAGGAAATCTTCAGATTGAAAGTGAATATTGCAAGCAAAAAGCTGATTGTGCAATTTTATCTTTTATTGGGCTCTTCATTTTATCTTATTGTTTTAGCTGGAGCTCTGCTTTATCATTAGTTACACTGAAAAATGCATGTAATAATGTATTAATGAATTTAGAGCAGCCCTAATTTGTATCCTTTTTATCTGTCTGGAGTTCAGCTTCAACTTCTAAAGAACATTTTCGGTGGCATTTAACCTAAAAAGTGCCATCTAAATCACCACTACAGAAGTAATTTCCTTCACTTAGCCTGGAGGATCAGCGTTCCTTCAAACACAGTTGTTCCTGTTTTGTTTAAAATTCACTGCACTCACTAGACACGTTTGCTGCGCTAAATGAAACCGTCACTTCTTTAGTAAATCACCCCTCCCCCCACAGCTCTATCGATCTGTACAAACTTTAGTTACTAACATAAATTTGGGCAGCTGTGCTTTATATACAAGGACTGCTTCTTAGTCCCAGCCTGGCACTGCTGCCTTTATCACTGAAATGATGCCGTGGATAAAATCACACTACTAGTATTTCTTCACGATGCCATTACACCAGAACCGGTGCAGTGTCACATTCTGCTCCCTATCGCAGAATGCTTCAGAAGTGACGTTTTTTCGCGCGCAATCTTGCTACACTCCACACTCCTGGACAATAAAGATAGAGTAAGAGAAGGGGGCAAGCGGACATCTTGTTACACCCATCGGAGTTTTAGATTTGAGACTTATTTTCAACACAAAACGGAGCTTATACAGTATGCTTAAAGGCAGTATTTGGAAATCCGTCGGACTGTTTAAATGTTAAATGTTGAAAGCAGCAGCAAACCTGATGACCTTACATGTTTGCTCATGTGACAAAACACCTCTGATTTTCACATTTAACATCTAAACAGTCCGTCGGATTTACAAACACTGTATTTAAGCATATAAGCTCCGTTTTGTGTTGAAAATAAGTGTGAAATCTAAAACCCAGATGGGTGTAACAAGATGTCCGCTTGCCCCCTTCTCACTCTATCATTACTGTGCAGGAGTGTGGGGTGTAGCAAGATGGCGGCGACGGAACGTGACTTCCGGAGCATTCTGTGATGGGGAGCAGAATGTGACAACACACCGGCAAGGCAAGGAAGGTTTAACCTTTCCTTTAACGGAAATCCATGTGGTTTTTATTGCAACCATTGGCCTCAATTTAGCATCTTACAGACTATGTCCAGGTTCTGTAAGATATTCTGCTGGCGTGCTGTCTCTTTAGAAAACCAAATTATAATTTTAATTAATTTGCTGCAGAATGAAACCCTTAGAATGTTGTTTTTTTACCTGGTAACCCATTGAGGGCACTGAGTACAATTTAAGGGATTATCGTCCGCATACTCAAGATGTTAGAAGTGGTGTGGGAGTACTGAACATAGAGTATCCCTCAAGGTATACTTTGGTTTATCTTTGCAAATTGCTGCACTGCTTAAACTGACAAATCAAATTAGAAATTTTTTTGAACAGAAAACAGGGTCTGCTTTTTCTGCTATTTAGATTTTTTTTTCCTACTAGATGCAATCCAAAAAATCTAATATTAACTTCATCATGTTGATGCCATTTTTAAAGTCTATTTCAATCTATGCAAATCTGTATCTTTCATTTGAATAATACTTGGTGATCCTGACATTAAGGTCCTTGTTCAGGCACTTCTCAAAAAAACGGAAATAAAAATGAAACCGTGCTTCCTCTACATCAGATGATTTGAATATACATACAAATGTGAATATAGATCAGGGGTATCCAATCTTTCTAAAGAAAGGGACCAGTTTACTGCTTCTCAAATTTAGGACCAGACTGTGGCAAGCAGGTGTAGAAAATGCCACAGCATAAATATGAGTAATCAATGTCTCAGACTCTGATCAGTGGGAGTAAAATAATAACATACCGCCTAGGGTCAGTAGGAGGAGGAATTGAAATACTTTCCTCCCAAGACCTCCTGCTCTCTAGCTCCCTTGTAACCTCATCGCATGCTCACCACCAGGACTTCTCATTCTCAAGAGCCTCTCCCATCCTCTGGAAATACCTTCCCCAATCTGTATGACTATCGCCCACTCTGTCCACTTTCAGAAGATCAATAAAGCTCATATATTCAGAAAGGCCTATCCAGCCCCCACCTTATAACTAACTGTACATTTGTTTTCTCCATCAGCACACCCCCCACAGCTATTACCATTTGTATCTCTTGATTTGTATCTCTTGATACCATTTGTACCTCTTAGATTGTAAGTACTAACAGGCAAGGCTCTCTGACTCTTACTGTATTAAATGTATTGTAATTGTACTGTCTGCCCTTATGTTGTAAATCACTGGCACTATATAAATGCTGTATAATAATAGTTGGAGGGATAGTGCCTAATCGTTGGTGTCAGTAAAAGATTCATATAGGTGGGAGGAATTCTGCCCTATTGTTGGTGTCAGTGGAAGGAATAGTGCCTCTTATCAATGTGAGTATTAGTTCCCCAGTGATAGGAACAGTGTCCCAAGAGCCAAGTGAAGGCAAGCAAAGGGCTGCAACCAGCATGGGGGCTGCATTTTTGAGAATACTGATTTCCCAACATCCAAAAATGTGAAGAAGCAGAATGATAAACTAAAAAAATATCTTCCAGTTAGGATTTACATCTACTTTTAAGTAATATTTACAGATTGAGCCATACCTACATTTAATACTATACAGGATAAATAATAATAAGTTGTATGTATTATTAGAAAGGTCTTTGTCTATGGTTTATAAGGGAGCATAGCAGATTAGCAGTTGGCATTTTTCCTGTGTAGCACTGGTACCTGGGTTTAACGACTACCAGGAATGCCATCTGCATTAGAATATGCCTGATCTCCCATTATTTTTTAAGCAATAGTTTATTGAATAATTTCAATACAAAATAATGAACAGAGTGCAGAAAATTGAAGCTGTTACAGGAGTTGGACAGTCAGTTGTATACTCAATCATTGAGAAAGGACTTCAACAATCTTATTAGCATGACAAATGTGGTCTGGTAGAGACCCGCACTGAGTATTGATTCCTATGGAAGTAATTTGGTTGATCTGCTTGTGCGTAAGTAGGGATATGCATTGAGATATCCTTTGACCTAAGAGGGTGGATCCAGTAAGGAAGGAAAGTACAGAGTGATAGAGGGCTACATGGGCAGTAGCGATGAAGAAGGGAAGGAGAGTGTTGTAGAAGATGTTGGATAGACATGGAGAGGAGTGACTTTCGCATCTCACCAAAGGTTAATGGTCCGTGTTGTTACAATTGGCTTTTGAAGTGGTCAGTGCTCAAAAAGTGAATCTGAATGCAGCAGATGGATACATATTGGTCAAATTTGTCATAGAGAGGGCTGTCAGCTCCTCCATGCATTGCAAGTGGGTGAGTTTAATAACCTGTTCTTTGCTAGTTGGAGGATTCTACACATCTCCCTCTATGTCTGTCAGTTTTTACGAAAACACCCACATTGCCTATGTGTGTGTATGACTAGGGTAGGGACATCATACTCAATTATGTGCATGAACTGAGTAGTTTATTTACATTTTAAATTACAGTGAAATGTGCTGTAAAGGTACCCACTGATGCCAACATGTGCTTTAGTTTGTCCAACACAATGTTGCCTCCAATATCACAGAACACTAAGCCCCCATTCACCCCTGAGTGACTTAAAGTGCCTTTCCTCTAGGTCTCAATGCTTGACACCAGATTTTCATGTAATTCTTTGGTTCCCACTCACATGTAAGCAATATGCTGTGGCTCAACCCTCCGAAAAAGTAAGAGCTTCTCTGGGCCACGATTGCGTGCTTTTGCCTCAATAAACTTTAATGGGAGCTCCTGAAAAACATGCATAATGCTGAT
Organism: Rana temporaria; assembly: GCF_905171775.1. Classification (NCBI taxonomy): domain Eukaryota; kingdom Metazoa; phylum Chordata; class Amphibia; order Anura; family Ranidae; genus Rana; species Rana temporaria. Next base: position 89,699,906 of record NC_053498.1, read on the forward strand.
TTTTCAGGCAATTGTGCACCTAACAACCATCTCCACCTTATAATTACTAACATTCCATTGGCTAAAACAAAAATGCATGTACAAATGTCCAACAAAATTTGTAAAAAATGAATAAAGATGCCGATGCGCATGAGTGAATATAGCCTAAATACCAACTTGTTCATGAAATTGGACAATAAATGTTTTCTTTGCATTCTGAAATGTTGCTTGTTCATAAATATTGAATATAAAATCACAACAGATGATGAGAATTGAGAAAAAAGAGGCATTTTACAGCAAAGGTTAGCAGCCTTAGCAGCCTTGGGTTATTGCAGACAAATGTACAGTTTATTATATGTGCACACAATGGGCAACGCTCTGGTTCAAATCCAGTCAGAAGTCACTTCTCAGTAGTCTGTCAATGCCATGGTACTGAAATTTGAAATCTGGTTGCCATGGGTTTGCTTTATACTGCTGCTAATTACAGTTAATTGAACAATGTCATTAATGCACATAATATTTCTTCACCTGAAACTTTCAATAGAATGTTTGTTATATTAAAGTGAACCCCTATATTTATTTTAGCCCATACATATTTTGTCAATCATATGGACTTGTGCCTGCTTTAGAAGCTCTTGAAAAAACATTAGTTGTGGACATACAACACTCAGCGTAATGACATCCTGCCTCTTTACTCGAGAAGATGCACAGCTAACAGCTTGGCTTGTCAAGAGGCTCTGTAGCAGCCACTGACTTTCCATTAGAATGAAGAGACCACTGTGTTCCCAACCTCTGCCTATAGGCACCATGAATGTGAAGGCTAATTCTCTTTCAAACCAACAAGCCGCAAATTACCCCGTTATATAAATTTACGCTTACTGTGATGAAAAATTCAGCAATAAGTGTAAAAATGTATTTATTGAACCCAGAAAAATAAATTCTTTAATAAAAGAGTACAAAGAGCAATTGTTTGCATGCCACAAAAACAATCAGAAATCATCTTTTAGAGGTTTACAGTGGACCGTCTATTTCTCGAATTGGCAGTTAATTTCGTTGTTTGCTGTGTGGAAACACTCAATGGTAGAGTTACATTTTTTTTATATTGTAAGGCAGAATATTCAATTTTAAACTCTGCAATAGTAATAATTACCAGTTAAACCTTACACAGGCTGAATTCTCTTAAAGTGTAATGTCCAAGCATTACCCACATATACCCCCAAAACTTCCCCTTATAGCTCTATTTTTCTCCCTTTACCATGTTTCTCTAGTGAAAAAAAATTATGGGCCAGATCCACATAGATCGGCACCGGCGCAGCGTATCTAAGATACGCTACGCCGCCGTAACTTACTTGGCTTTGTTTCAAATCCACAACGAATTTGCGCCGTAAGTTACGGCGGCGTAGTGTATCTCTGGTGGCGGAATTCAAATCGGCGATTAGGGGGCGTGATTCATTTAAATGAAGCGCGTCCCCGTGCCGAATGAACTGCGCATGCTCCGTTTCTAAATTTCCCGCCGTGCATTGCGCAAAATGACGTCGCAAGGACGTAATTTTTTAAACTTAGACGTGACTTACGTCCATCCCGATTCACGGATGACTTACGCAAAAAAAAATTCAAATTTCGACGCGGGAACGACGGCCATACTTAACATGGCAAATCTAACTATACGCCGCAAAAAAGCAGCTTTAACTATACGACGGAAAAAGCCGACTAGAGACGACGTAAGAGAATGCGACGGCCACGCGTACGTTCATGGATCGTCGGAAATAGCTAATTTGCATACCCGACGCGGAAAAGGACACAAACTCCACCCAGTGGACGCCGAAGTATTGCATCTACGATCCAAAGGCGTACGAAGCCGTACGCCTGTCGGATCAAGCCCAGATGCCGTCGTATCTTGGTTTGAGGATTCAAACTAAAAATACGACGTGGGAAATTTGAAAGTACGGCGGCGTATCAGTGGATACGCCGGCGTACTCTCACTGTGGATCTGGCCCTATGTTTTTTGTCATCTACGGGCTTGTAAAATTCTTGCATGTGCAGCTGTGGGATGCTCAGCTCCTAATGATGTAGGCACTGCCCCAGTGTAAGGGCAGTCTTTTGGGAGTCAACAAAGCAGCATTGTTTTGTTCTGTAATCTGTTCTGAGCTGCTAATGCTGGCTGTGATTTCACTGCGAAAAAAAAGCAAACAGGAAGCTAGCAGCACACTGGATTTTTGGCAGCCCAACAGCTATTTTTCTGTACTTGTTAGGTTTTTAAAGGGATAAAACATGAGAAATGTGTATTATCAATACAATATTTTGACTTAAAATGTGCATGAGGAACATCTTTATAAGTCTGTGAAGCTGACATTCACCAAACTTTCAATGCAAGTGAATCTTCAATGTGCATGTGCTTTAAATGGCAATGTTTGGTGAAAGTCACATTTACTGATTAATAATAATGCCTCTAAAACTTGATAGCGTTAAAATGATTGTAAAGTCTTGTTTTTTTTCCTATAAAAATAACAAACATGTTATACTTACCTGCTCTTTTGCAGTGGATTTGCACCGAGCAGCCAGGTTCTCTTCTCGGGTGCCTCTTCTGTGCTCCTGGCCCCTCCCTCCTGTTAAGTGCCCCCACAACAAGCAGCTTGCTATGGGGGCACCAAGCTCCCTGTGTCCATTCAGACATGGGACCCCAGCCCCACCCCTCTCTCTCCTGATTGGCTATCTGACTTTGATTGACAGCAGTGGCAGTCAATGGCACTGCTGCTGTGTCTCAGCCAATCAGAAGGGAGAATACCAGATGGCTGAGAAACTCATGGACATCGCTGGAAAGAGAGGGTCCTTAGGTAGGTGTTAGGGGGGCCAAGGGGGGCTACTGCACAGATATGCCTATCTGTGTAAGATGCTTTAGCAGAAGAGCCCAAAAAATAAATGTGACTCCTTTCTCAAAATACCAACCTTGGAAAGGCTGTTTTGCATCACCAGTGCCCCAAAAGATAATAAACGATGCAAAGCTAAAATTAAAGACACCTTCACTGATTAAGAAATATCAATAAATGTTTTCTTCTCCAAAAAAATGCTCTGCTCCAAGCCTTCTTTCTCACTGAAAACTTGCTTTCATCATCATCTATGCTTAGATGCTCAGACCAAATGTTACAGCTTCAGTATGCATTCAGTTAGCGTGATGTAACGCTATTGCCGCGTACACACGACCGTTTTTAATGTCATGGAAAAAACAAAGTTTTTTTCGATGTGATTCTTGTCAAGCCTGCCTTGCATACACATGATCATGAAAAAAAAATGCTTGAGCAAAGCGCGGTGATGTACAACACGTATGACGGCACTATAAAGGGGAAGTTCCATTCGGATGGCGCCACCCTTTGGGCTGCTTTTGCTCATTTCCTGTTAGTAAAAGTTTGGTGAGTGACGGTTCACGCTTTTCAGTCTTTGTGCTTTTCAGTCTGTTACAGCGTGATGAATGTGCTATCTCCATTACAAACGCTAGTTTTACCAGAACGAGTGCTCCAGTCTCATAACTTGCCGTTATAACCTACACACGACCGTTTTCACGACGTGAAAAACAACAAGAAAAATTAGAGCATGTTCTAAATTTTTAATGCCCATTTTTCACGACGAGAAAAATGCTCTGGAGCCTACACACAATCATTTTTAATGACCAATTAAAAAAATGGCATTTTTCTCGTCATGAAAAACGATTGTGTGTACGCGGCATATGACTAGTTTCTTGGTTTGACAGTGTGGCCTAACAACTAGAATTGTGCACAGGTGGGAATTCTTAGTTCACTGCTGTAAAGTTAATTACATTTTTACAGTATGGACATTGTGCATGAGAATGTAAAAAGTTGTATTTTAGCCAAGAAGGGATTTTTAAAGGTTATCTGTAATAAAGATACAACCCCTAAAGCTAGCCATAGACATATGAAAAATTGTCCAGTTCAGCAGGGACTGTCTGAATTTCGATCAGTGTGGCCATCCCTGTTTAACAAAAGTTGATTGTTAGATTGACAATGTATTCTGACAGCGCCGGGTTCCGCTGTCATGGTACCTAGGCGGGAGGATTCCCTCATTTACTTAATTTGTGTGGATGGAGAAATCGGTGAATTTTTTACTTTCACTCAGCCTACTGGTTGAATCGAAAAAACAAACAAAAATAAAACTACCCATCTGTGGTCAACTTAAAGAGGAAGTGAACGCTGATGGGTTTTACTTCCTTTTTGTTTCTCTGCAAAGGTAAAGCATAATGGGCTACTATGCATCGTAGTTACAAGTAAAAAAATAAGGGTTTACTTCCACTTTAAGCATCAGAAGCTGTGAACAATGAAAAAAACAAGCTGCAGAAAGGCAGGAGGGAAAACTGATTAAGACCAACCAGTATGCCTAATCAGTCTGTGGTAGACCAGGCCCACTTATCCACAGATTAACCACTTCCCGCCCGGCCTATGGCCGATTTACGTCCGGGAAGTGGTTATGAAATCCTGACAGGACGTTCCAGAACGTCCTGCAGGATTTCATGCCGCGCGCGCCCGTGGGGGCGCGCATCGCGGCGATCGGTGATGCGGGGTGTCAGTCTGACACCCTGCATCTCCGATCTCGGTAAAGAGCCTCCGGCGGAGACTCTTTACCACGTGATCAGCCGTGTCCAACCACGGCTGATCACGATGTAAACAGGAAGAGCCGTTGATGGCTCTTCCTCACTCGCGTCTGACAGACGCGAGTAGAGGATAGCCGATCGGCGGCTCTCCTGACAGGGGGGGTTCGCGCTGATTGGTTATCAGCGCAGCCCCCCCTCGGATCGCCACACTGGACCACCAGGGATGCCCACCCTGGACCACCAGGGTGGGCAAAAAAAAAAAACAGAAAAAAAAAAAGTTAAAAAAAAAAAAAAAAAAAAAGCATAAAGAAAAAAGATGCCAGTCAGTGCCCACAAATGGGCACTGACTGGCAACAATCAGTGCTGCCACCCCAGTGTCCATCAGCGCCACCCCAGTGTCCATCAGCGCCACCCCAGTGTCCATCAGCGCCACCCCAGTGTCCATCAGCGCCACCCCACAGTGCCCATCCATGCCCAGTGCCCACCTAGCAGTGCCCATCTGTGCCACCCATAAGTATACATCAGTGCCGCCCATGAGTGCCCATCTGTGCCGCCTATGTGTGCCCATCAGTGCCGCCTATGTGTGCCCATCAGTGCTGCCTATGTGTGCCCATCAGTGCCGCCTATGTGTGCCCATCAGTGCCGCCTGTGTGCCCATCAGTGCCGCCTATGTGTGCCCATCAGTGCCGCCTATGTGTGCCCATCAGTGTCGCATACCAGCGCCGCCAATCAGTGCCACCTCATCTGTGCCCGTCAGTACTACCTCATCGATGTCCATCAGTGCCATCTCATCGGTGCCCATTAGTGCCGCCATATCAGTGCCCGTAATTGAAAGAGAAAACTTATTTACAAAAAAATTAACAGAAAAAAATAAAAACATATTTTTTTTTCCAAATTTTCAGCCTTTTTTTAGTTGTTGCGCAAAAAAAAAAAATCGCAGAGGTGATCAAATACCACCAAAAGAAAGCTCTATTTGTGGGGGAAAAAAGGACGCCAATTTTGTTTGGGTACAGTGTAGCATGACCGCGCAATTGCCATTCAAAGTGCGACAGTGCTGAAAGCTGAAAATTGGCTTGGGCGGGAAGCTGCGTAAGTACCTGGTATGGAAGTGGTTAAGGACACAGTGGGAACAGTGTCAAATCTGAGTGCATGCTGTACTGTATCATGCTGTTGAAACAAAACCCTTATGCCGCGTACACACGATCATTTTTCGGCATGAAAAAAATGTAGTTTTTCAAAAATGTCATTTAAAACGATCGTGTGTGGGCTTCACATAATTTTTCAGGTTCTGAAAAACGACAAAAAAAAAATTCGAACATGCTGCATTTTTTTTAACTTCGTTTTAAACTATTTCGTTTTTCGGGTTGTAAAAAATGATCGTGTGTGGGCTAAAACTATGTAAAAGTTATCTCAAGTTATGAGATGGGAGCGCTCGTTCTGGTAAAACTACCCTTCATAATGGAGTAAGCACATTCATCACGCTGTAACAGACAAAAAATCGCGAATCGTGTTTTACTAATCAGCTAAAGCAGCCCAAACGCGAATGGAACTTCCCCTTTATAGTGCCGTCGTACGCGTTGTACGTCACCGCGCTTTGCTAGATCATTTTATAAAAACGATGGTGTTTTGGCAACGTCGTTTTAATGATGAAGTTGCAAAAACTGCGTTTTTTCGACATGCTGAAAAACAATGTTTTTTTTTCATGCTGAAAAATGATCGTGTGTACGCGGCATTATTCTTTGTTTCCAAAGCAGACCATGGCTGCTTAATCTTGATGTAGTGTTTTTGTATAATTGTGCAGTGTGATTTAAGATTGGTTATAATACTTGGAGCATGTCATTCTGGGAAATGATCATGCTTCATTTCCCACATTGCTTAATCATTTTATTTATATAATTGGAATCATTGTGAAATGCTTGATTCTCATCGTTAGTCTCAGCCCTGCATATATGCATATACATATTTGTTTCATTTATGTAGAAACATTTTTAGCAGATCCAGACCAATCGAACGTGGAGTTGTTCCTCACTACTAGCACTGATAATACAATGTCTTACATTATTATGAACAGATGCCACTAATTCAAGGTCTAGTTGTGACTAACTATCATTTCCAAAGGCTTTAAATTGTGGTTTATGTTATTACATTGAGTATCAAAAGAATACATACCTGCAAGCAAATGCAATTTCGTTTCAGTTTTGAAGGGTCGGCATTGAAATTAGTATTAATTTTTGTCTAAATATGGTCAGACCTGAGGCAGAGTTTAAACAATGTTTTATTTTGAAAGGTTAGAGGTAGACATACGTACAAGAAACCAGCATCCGTGAAAGGGGTCTTTCTGCCTTGACAAACGTTAAGTGTTGTATCTTGATTTGCTGTACTCCTATTCTGACAATTATTTTCATTACAATGGTAGAACTTGTACTTAGTGCTTCCTTATGCATGCTCTATGAGACAACTTCACTTGCTTTTGTGCTATTAGTACATTCTTATGTCCAGGCAAATGATATCCTTGGAGCTGAGTCCTCATATAAAGAAGTGCATAGAAACATACAGCCAAGGTAGATTTAAGGACACGATATTCTGTATAACAGTTACTGGTTATGGTAAAATGACTGTAATCCCCTTCTAATAGACAAAATTCCTCTAATTGTGTGTTTATCAATTAAACTAGCCACTAACCAAAGTAAAACAACAATGGCAATGCATTTCATTATTACACACAGCTATTAGGTAGGGATGAGCCGAGAACACCCCCCCCCCCCCATTCGGTTCGCACCAGAACCTTCGAACGGACCGACCGTTCGCGTGAACATTTAGAACCCCATTGACGTTGATGTATCAATGGAAAAAAAGTTTTAAAAAGGGTCGTTTTTTTCTTTAAATATTTGTACCTGCTGGGTGTCTATGGTATGCCTGTGAAGTGGCACATGTTTAGAACTGTCCCTGCACAAAATGAGATTACTATAAGAAAAAAGTAATTTAAAACAGCTTGCGGCTTTAATGTAATGTCTGGTCCCTGCAATATGGATGAAAATCATTGAGAAAAATAGCACAGACACAGACAGTACACACACCACGTAGCTTTAGGTGCACACTGCAGAGGACACGAGCAGTACACACTATGTAGCTTTAGGTGCAATCTGCAGAGGACACGGGCAGTACACACCAAGTAGCTTTAGGTGCAAACTGCAGAGGACAAAGGCAGTACACACACTACATAGCTTTAGGTGCAAACTGCAGAGGACAAAGGCAGTACACACACTATGTAGCTTTAGGTGCAAACTGCAGAGGACACGGGCAGTACACACCACATAGCTGTTAATTTTATGTGACCCCACGTACATGACGCTTTTTACGAACGGCACATGCGCTGTCCGTGAAAGTATCCCAGTGCGCATGCTCCAAATTAACCCGCAAGAAGCCAATGCTTTCGACGTGAACGTAAATGACGCCCAGCCCTATTCGCGAACGACTTACGCGAACGACGTAAAATTTCCAAAATTCGACGCGGGAACGACGTCCATACTTAACATTGGTACTCCTCATGTACGCCTCATATAGCAGGGGTAACTTTACGCCGGGAAAAGCCTAACGTAAACGGCGTATCTGTACTGCGTCGGCCGGGCGTACATTCGTGAATTTGCGTATCTAGCTGATTTACATATTTCTAGGCGTAAATCAGCGTACACGCCCCTAGCGGCCAGCGTAAATATGCAGTTAAGATATGACGGCGTAAGAGACTTACGCTGGTCGGATCTAATACAAATCTATGCGTAACTGATTCTAAGAATCAGGCACATAGATACGACGGCTCGGACTCAGAGTTACGATGGCGTATCTGGAGATACGCCAGCGTAACTCGTTTGAGAGTCCGGGCCTGTAACTTTAACTGACTAGCCTGCCTGCCTGCCTGCCTGCTCTACCTACTAAAAATGACACTCTCTCTGTCTTCTCTCTTTTAACCACTGCAACACACTACACAAGACCGACCTGCAGGCGGCCTTTTATAGTGTGGGGCGTGTACTAAACCCCCTGAGCCATAATTGGCCAAAGCCAGGGTGGCTTTGGCCAATTATGGCTCTCCGTTTATTGCAAGCTGTGATTGGCCAAGCCTGCGGGTCATAGTGCATGCTTGGCCAATCATCAGCCAGCAATGCACTGCGATGCCGCAATGAATTATGGACTGTGAAACGTAACTCGAATTTGGCGCGAACGGCCCAAAACTTTCGTAATTCGACGAACGATCGAACATACGATGCTCGAGTCGAACATGAGTTTGACTCGAATACGAAGCTCATCCCTACTATTAGGTGTTCAGGAAAATCCTTAGGCCTCGTACACACGGCCGAGGAACTCGACGTGCCAAACACATCGAGTTCCTCGGCCAGTTCAGCACTGAAGCCGCCGAGGAGCTCGGCGGGGCGAGAGCTCCCATAGAACAACGAGGAAATAGAGAACATGTTCTCTATTTCCTCGCCGAGCTCCTCGTCGGCTTCCTCGGCCGAAAGTGTACACACGGCCGGGTTTCTCGGCAGAATTCAGCCAGAAACTCGGTCGGAAGCTGAATTCTGCCGAGGAAACTGGTCGTGTGTACGGGGCCTTAGAGTTTTGCTGTTTTGATGAAATGGTATTTTGGAGTTTATGTACATCTCTAATTACTGCACCCCAGAGAAATCAAATATTCTACAATATTTATGGCCATTCTAATGCTGTTAAGTAAATTTAAAGGAGAATTTCACTATTAACCACTTATGGACCAGGCCTATTTTTCAAACTCTGTATTTATAAGTTAAAATATGTATATATATTCTTTCAGACTACCTACAGAATAAAATGATGGTCATTTCTATACTTTATGTCACACCCTATTTGCGGGGGTCTTACAAGCGCAATTTTTAGGGGAAAACAAATATATTTTTTTTACTTAAAACATAAGACAACAGTAAAGTTACCATATATTGTGAAAGATAATGTTACGTAGAGTAAATTGATACCCAAAATGTCATGCTTCAAAATTGCGCTGCTTTTGGAATGACTAGATTCCATTGCTAGATTCTAAAAAGCCAGTCCCTGACTTTTTAGATGTTTTGTATACTTCTTTACTTGAGCAGTGAGGCACTGCCAAATTCTAAACTTTGGGTGTTCCTGCCGACCTTTCATTTGATAGATATGAAATACATGTAAGGCCCCTTTCACACATACACTCCATTCGTTTCATCAGTTCGGGCGAAACGTATGAAAGTTTACATCAGTTTTTTATCCGTTTTTTTTAAATCCTCCAGCTAGAGTCTTTAACTACTTGAGTCCCAGGGCCATTTTTCACGCAAAAAAACGACCGTTTTTCAGTTTATATCTGTTTTTCATCTGATCAATTTTTTTTTGTTTTTTAAGGAATAAAAATAAAGCTTTAATTTGTTTAAAAAAAAAAAAAAACACATGTTGACAGTAGCGGATGTAAAAGGATGTAAACAGATGATCATTCATTTACATCTGTTTTTCCATAGAAATGCATTGATGTCCATTTTTTTTAAAATCAGAAATTTCAATTAATAAAGGACAAACAATCTAGAGAGCGCGGTGATTCAAAGCACTAAAAAGATACATGGAATCTGACATATACAGAGAACAGCATTCACCCACCATGAAAAATTGAGCCATCGGTATGGGTATTGGAAAAGAAGTACAAAAAGCAACACAAACACGATCTTAAGATATAAGTTCCAACATTCCGAAAAAAGAAATAAGCAATATCTCAACCCAAAATTCTATCTATCAATAGGTCAAGAGGTGTAAGGCATGGAACTGCCAACCAGTCTCCCCATAGTTTGTTGAACTTTCCTGGACACCCCCTATGCTAGAAGTCTAAGTTAACCCCCATGTGGACAACCCACTCTTTGTGGGTGGGGGCCCTGTCTGATTTCCAATTTTGCAGAAGGAGTCTGCAGGCTTAAAACAGTGCCCTATCTACCTTCTAAAACTAAGCGGAAGGTCATCTAAAATACCCAGAATACATTGAACAGGTTCAAATTGATGTCCATTTTTCATCCATCAACGGATGGATGAAACACAGAAAAATTATCTGCATGTCTGAAAGGGGCCTAAAAAATCAAATAGGAAAAGTAAGAACCCTTCATAATAAACACAGAAGATGTGGAGACCCAGAAACTAAAGCACATAGGTCTGACCAGAATTTGAGATGTCTGGTCTATCTCTCAGCATCTACCGATGGCAGGAACACCAAAAGTCAGAATTATGGTAGAGAAATCTCAGTTTTGATAAATCCAAGACATCCAAGATGTCAAGGGCTGAACTAGTCCAGCAGTTTGTGCTTATATCTTAAATATCACTTTTGAAAAGAGTGGGAAAATAGGCTGCCATATATATTTAAAACAACATAAGTGGGACTGTACTCGGTCCCTTAGGCTGTATGCTTAGGTATGACAATACTGTAGATCTGTCTGTTTTGGGAAGATAAGCTGGCAGTGGGGTCCTCATGATGTATCCAGCAATGGGATATATGAAGATATTTATGAATAATGAATATGGTAAGGGAATCATTAGTATAATCATTTTTTGTATAAATTAGCATTGCAAGAGCCATAACTGCCACAATTCAACCCTCAAGTTTCATCTTAGCCTGCCTCAAAATTAAAAAAAAATCCTAAATAAACTAAAATGTTAGCAGTGTACAAGTACTACATCTAATTTCAAAACTGTGAGCTCTTGTTTAACGAAAACAAGCAAGATAAACATATTTGAAACCATGACCAGACAGATGGGAAGCCAAATAATAGAATTTGGGAAGCATACTTAGAAATAACCATATAACTATTCTTTTATTATTGAACGGCCTGCCACTAAAGCTGAGGAACAGGACTAAAAACCTTCTGTAATCATGAATATATATTTCTTTTGCATTTTACTGTGATTGCTTTAAAATGAAGCCATGCTGGTGAAACTGCTTTTTAATTGAAAACAGTGTCAATTAATTTCTGATAATTTATATTATATCCTTCATTTTTTTCATTAAAAATGATTTTTATAATTTTCAACATCATATAACTCCTAATATGAGTAAAGAGCTAAAGAGGAGGGACTCATGAACCAGAGCCTAGGTCAGGAGAGAAAGATGTATCAGTATAAAAGCACTAAAAAGTAGAAAAGGATTAAAATTAAACTAAAGGGAGTCTTTAAGTAGAAATAATGGTCCGGATTCAGATACTTTGGAGTATCTTTAGGTACGGCGTAACGTATCTCAGATACGTTACGCCGCCGTAAATTTGGGCCCAAGTTCTATATTCAGAAAGAACTTGCGCCCTTAGTTACGGCGGTATAACGTATGTTATCCGGCGTAAGCCCGTCTAATTCAAATAGGGATGATGTGGGCGTGTTTTATTTAAATTAATGGTGACCCCGCATATTTGGCGTATTTTACAAACGGCGAATGCGCCGCTCGTGAAAAAATCCCAGTGCGAATGCTCGAAAATTATGCTTACGTACAGCCCTATTCGCGAACGACTTACGCAAACGACGTAAAATTTTCAAAACTCGACGCGGGAACGACGTCCATACTTAACATTGGCTACGCCTCATATAGCAGGGGTAACTTTACGCCAGAAAAAGCCTAACGTAAATAACGTAAAAAAAATGCACCGGCCGGACGTACATTTCGGAATTGGCGTATCTACCTAATTAGCATATTTATCGCGTAACTATATGGAAGCACCACCTATCGGCCAGCGTAAATATGCAGCCTAAGATACTACGGTGTAAGACACTTACGCCGGTCGGATCTTAGGGAAATCAATGCGTAACTGATTCTATAAATCTGTCGCATAGATACAACGCCGCACACTCAGAGATACGACAGCGTATCCGGAGATGCGCCGTCGTATCTCCTTTCTGAATCTGGCCCAATGTATATATATTTTTTTCCATGAAAAATGTATTTATTGAAAGTCGTATATTTAGCCTTCTTGTGGCTTTTGTCTTAGGACTCGGTTGCTGCAGGTGTTCAACACTTTTGGGTGTGGTGAATATCTGCATCCCCTTCCATACCCTGTGGTTCATCTGGCCAGCACTTATGGCAATATAGTACATACAAGCATGAAGAGCAAGGTATTTGTCCCACTAGAAGTGTCAGATATTTTCAGTGGCCAGGCATCAGAATTGTTTTTGGTTTTTATGACACTGGCCTCAGGTAAAGTGTGTATACACCATTTTTATGCACAGGTGTCTATAGTTTAATAGTGATATTAAAGCTTAATTTGTTTTAAAATAACAAACATGTTATACTTACCTGCTATGTGCAGTGGTTTTGCACAGAGCAGCCCTGATCCTTCTATTCTCGGGTCCCCCCGCTGGTGCTTCTGTCCTTCCCTCCTGCCAAGCAACTTACTCCCAAGTTGCTGCTCTGTGTGTCCATTCATACATGGAGCGTTGCTCGCCCCTGCCCCCGCTCTCTCCTCATTGGCTTACTGGCTGTGATTGACAGTAGCATGAAGAGACCCAGGAGAGCCACTGCTCTCATGCACATCACTGGATCAAGGTGTGCTCAGGTAAGTATTGGGGAGCTTGGGGAGGGAGGGATGGGGGGGGGGTGCTGCTGCACACAATAGGTTTTTTACTTTCATGGATAGAATCCATGAACGTAAAAAACCTTGAGCCTTTACGACTACATTCATTTTGACTGTGGTGACAGGGTCACATTAAAAGTTTTAATTTACCTTTGTCTTACCTATTCACCTAAAGCAGGGCTCAAAATTTCAAGTCCTGAGCTTCTAGCCAGGCCTCAAGGGTTACTCGCCACCCGTTGCCCCGCCCAACCCTTACCCTGTCCCGCCCCTAATCCCGCCCCTAAACACGCCCTCATATATTATCTCATGAAATTACACTTAAATGTTCTATGCAGAATTAAGTTATAAAAATATTAACAACAACTTTATCCATACCCAAAAATGCAGCCTGCCCGTGTCCGTCAATGCAGCCCATGTCCGCACCGTGCAGCCTGTGTCCGTCAGTGAAGCCTGTGTCCGCCAGTGCAGCCTGTGTCCGCCAATGCAGCCTGTGTCCGCCAGTGCTGCCTGTGTCCGCCAGTGCAGCCTGTGTCACGGTCCTCAGTGCAGCATGGGTCCCCAGTTCAGCATGTGTCCCCAGTTTCAGCATGTGTCTCCCCCAATTTCAGCCTGTGTCCCCCCCCGTTTCAGCCTGTGTCCCCCCCAGGTTCAGCCTGTGTCCCCCCCCAGTTTCAGCCTGTGTTCCAGCGATCATAGGGGTTGAGAGAGGAGAGCTGCCACCACCGCCTGGCTAATTAGAGTGCTTGGGAACATGACAGCTTTCTTTACAATAGCTATGTGTTTCCCCGCCGTGCGGTGCCATATACATCCCCCCCCTTGTCCGGGGAACTTTGATAGACAGATCACCGTCCCCTAATTGGACGGTGATCTGTCTATACAACCCAGCAATACAACCTGGGCCGGCGGCGGTGCTCCCCCCCCCCCACACCCAGGCAGCCCACACTCACCCCCTCTCAAAATCCACTCGCAAAATGCGAGCAGGCGAGTGGATTTTTTGAGGGCTGACCTAAGGTATGCATTTTTAGTTAAATCCAGTACTAGAAATAAATGAAGAGACAAAAGATGTGGAGAAGAGTCACTAGACGCTATGTAGCGCAAGCAAAATAGCTATCTTCTGTTTCTCAGAAGGCTCATTATTGGGAATGGTACCATCCTCTGGTGGCTGTGCATAAAAAGCAGATACACAGCTACCTTCAAAAGTCCATTGCGCTTTCCATATTTGCAATAATATTCATGTCATATATAAAAAGCTTCTGCAAAGGCTGTATGTAGAGCAGAATAAACTTTGGATATAGTCCTATATATGGGGATTTACATGACACATGTTAAAGCTCAACTGTAGGAAAACAGATAACATACAACTTAAATACATATATGGGAACTCTTGAACCTGACATAACGGGTTTGATTTACCAGAGAAGTTAAGAAACTCCACTGCACATGACTGGGCAGATATTGCTTTGCATATTATTAGGTAAATGGATTAAAGGGAATGGTTACACTTTTTTTTGCTTAAGATTCTCAATTTTTTTTTGTAAACCAGCCTCAATATTTATTATTCTGTTCAGCCACGCTTATGATACATGCACCCTTGTAGCAGTTAAACTATATAGATTGGTACATCTACTAATAAATACAAGGATACAAATTATGTTAGGTGTGTGGGCTGGATATAAAGAACTAGGGGAAATCACTGCGCTAAACCAATCACAAAAATCATAATACTGAAGTATATAAAAAGCTGCCAACAAATATGGGAATAATTAGTGTAGTGCTAAGATTCAATGAATATGACATGTACAGTCCATATGCATGCCAATGCAAAAATAGTACAAAACATTCATACTACTCAGTGAATAATATTGAAACCAAAGAAAGTCACTAAATAAATAGTGAATGTAAGTGTCCAAAAGTGTAAAAATGGGAAAAGGGGTAAAGTCCACCCAAAACGAAGCTTGGGATAATGTGATAACCGTGATGAGCTGTTGAAACACCCGTAATAATGACGTATCGTCCACTAATCAAAATATTATGGGTACTCTTTCCGGATGCAATGGACACACATACCGTATGGCAGTGAGTCAATCAGGCTTATAATGGTTGATTCCTAGGACTCCACCGATGTGCAGGAGAAGATCTGGTTGGAACCCAAATTTTGTTCAATCCAGCAGGCTGTCATCTGGGGTGGAATTTCTCATCAAGACCAGTTGAAGTCCTATTGAGACAAAACGCATTGGGCCAGCATCCATTGCTCCCCACATTGCTTTTACTAGTTTGTGATCACTTTTAATGTACATATGTGCTTTGATGTATGTACCATTTTTTTAAATAAATCCCCCTGTTTGACCTGCACCATGGAGCTTCTCTTGTTTCCCACCTTTCTTCAAATATTTATCTGGTCTTGATGAGAACTTCCACCCTTGATGACCGCCTGCTGGATTGAACAAAATTTGGGTTCCAGACAGATCCCCTCCTGCACATCAGTGGAGTCCTAGAAATCGACCATTATAAGCCTGATTGACTCACTGCTGTACGGTATGTGTGTCCATTCCATCCGGTAATAGTACCCATTATTTTTTGATTCGTTGAGGATATGTCATTATTACGGGTGTTCCAACAGCTCATCACGGTTATCACATTATCCCAAGCTTTGTTTTGGGTGGACTTTACCCCTCTTCCCATTTTACACTTTTGGACACTTACATTCACAATTTATTTAGTGACTTTCTTTGGTTTCAATATTATTCACTGAGTCGTATGAATGTTTTGTACTTTTTTTGTATTGGCACGTATATGGACAGTTCATATTCATTGATTCTTAGCGGTACAATAATTATTCCCATGTGTGAGCTGGATAGGCAAAACAGCAAGCAATAAAAGACTATTTCCATTAAAACGCACAATGGGACTTGTGTATTCAGATGGTTGTATGCCTACACGCATGTGTGTGTTTGTAGACATATTGCATTCCATACTCAGAGTCATGCATATAGGGTAGGCAGAGACAAAACAGCCAAATGAGAGTGTGCCTACCCTGACAAATTGGAAAAATTGATCAGTAAAGCTTAGATGATCCTGTAGAAGTTGATATAGCATTAAACAGAGTAATACAGTATAGACAATGGATGATTGGTCAGAAGCCCCCAGTCTGTGGTTGTGCATGAAGATCTAAAAGCACACTGACAAGGTCATCTCTCTGCATTCCCTTCCTGTAATGACTGGAATGCGCTTTTCAGGAGCTTTCCATTCATTTCAATAGAGAGGGGCGCTTTTGAGGCTCTTATTTTAGCTCTCCAAACATACTCCAAAGATGATGCTTAAAGGAGTTTGTTTTACCTCCCAGCCAGTGCACCGCCCCATTGTGAAAGCATCCACTTATTTAAATGGGAAGCAGTTTTTGTGAGCTTTTAAGACGCTTTTTTTTAACGCAAAGGCGCTTGAAAATCTCCTCAGTGTGAAGGGGGTCTTATTTGTTTAATGAATATATAGCTGGATGAAATGCACCACTCTCTCTGTGTCACGATAAGAATAGCAAATATTACCATATGCATTGAGATTTCTGCGTTGAGTGTTACTATTCTATGTCTTTGGCCTTGGGACAAGTTATGTAAGTGCTGTGTGATGACAACATCCGTATTCATTACCTGAAGATAAGCCCTTGTACACCATTGTTTTGCTTGTTGATGTCCGATAGCCTCACAGTGAGAGTCTCTCCAATCAAAGGAATAACACATGGATACCCAGATATTCTACCCTAGCTATAGAAGGATACTGGAATTGTACGAATTCGACTTGCAAAGCATATGTGAGCAGAAGAAACCAAGCACCAAACAATCAGTTCAAAAGTCCATATATCCTTTGTTCTTGACAGTGAGGTCACAGCCAGTGGAAAAACAATGGCCTTTTTGACAGATATCTTAAATTGACTACACTAATATACAGTCATTGAGTTCAGCATATTCGCTCATATTCAGCATATTCACTCATATTCATAGATATTTAAGATATCTATCTAGAAGGTTTTTTTCACTGTCCATATTGGTACTCTAGCAACCAAACCCGATCCCCGATGAAGGTATGTTTTCTAGCTATCAAAACACATTGGCAGCTTTAACCACTTCCAGACCTTAGGTGTTTTTCAGATTCTGTGTTTGCAAGACTAAAACATTTTTTTCTGCTAGAAAATTACTTAAAACCCCCAAACATTATATATATTTTTTTTTCTAACACCCTAGAGAATAAAATAGTGGTCATTCCAATACTTTTTGTCACACCGTATTTGCGCAGCGGTCTTACAAGCGCACTTTTTTTGGAAAAAATTCACTTTTTTTAATAAAAAAATTGAAAGATAATGTTACGCCGAGTGAAATGATGCCCAACATGTCACGCTTAAAAATTGCGCCCGCTCGTGGCATGGCGTCAAACTTTTACCCTTAAAAATCTCGATAGGCGATGTTTAAAAAATTCTAGAGATTGCATTTTTTGAGCTACAGAGTAGCTCTAGGGCTATAATTATTGCTCTTGCTCTAACAATCGCGGCGATACCTCACTTGTGTGATTTGAACACCGTTTTCATATGCGGGCGCTACTCGCGTATGCGTTCGCTTCTGCGCGCGAGCTCGTCGGGACGGGGCGCTTTAAAAATTTTTTTTTGGGGTTTTCTTATTTATTTTTATTTATTTTATTATTTTTTACACTGAAAAAAAAATAATAATAATTTGATCACTTTTATTCCTATTACAAGGAATGTAAACATCCCTTGTAATAGAAAAAAGCATGACAGGTCCTCTTAAATATGAGATCTGGGGTCAAAAAGACCTCAGATCTCATATTTGGGCTTAAATGCAAAAAATAAAAAAATAAAAAAAAATGTCATTTTTTCAAATGACCAAAAAAAAAATTTGTCTCTTTAAGAGGCTGGGCGGGACTGACGTTTTGACGTCACTTCCGCCCAGCCGAACTATGGGGACGGGGGAAGGAGATTTTTCCTTCAGTCTCGTCCCCGCTCACCAGCCGACAGCATCCGATCGCCTCCGCCGCTACCGACGGCTCCGGTAAGCGGCGGAGGGCGCGGGAGAGCGGCGGGAGGGGGGGCCCCTCTCCCGCCACCGATAACGGCGATCTCGCGGTGAATCCGCCGCGGAGACCGCCATTATCGGATTCCAGACCGCGCTCACTAAAGATTGATACCTCGGTTGTGACAGCAGCTGCTGCCGTTACCGAGATATCAATCTTTAAAAATAGGACGTACATCGTCGTGCGCAGGTCTGGAAGTGGTTAAATCAAATCCTTTAAAGAACCATCTTATTGCACCGTGCTCAGTGTGCTGCCATTAGCCCCTCCTCTTGTATTGCCCATCACCCCAATCTCAGAGCCTGGGAAGTTCCCAGGTATTTAAATAGAAATAAAAAAATATCAGGATATTGTCATCTTCCCTCAGTTGCTCTAGAATTAATAAAACAGTTTCACCAGATCACATTTTTTTTTCTCCTAGGCCTTTCTGCAGTGCATTGTTAAATCAAGAAATACCATGCATTGTGATTTTGGTGAGTTTCATCCCCCAGTTAATTAAGTAAATAACTATGCTTTCTTGACAATTCCTGCCTCTGTGTTATTTCCCTTTCTGTTGCTAAATGGTATGTGACCCTTAATTTTGTCTTGCTGCAAGAAAACCTGACTATAGAGAACTGAACTGAAATATAACTTGTTGCTGTGGATTATTGTACTTTTTTACAATAGTATTGCTCAATAGCTAAAGCTAATTAAAATTCCCTTGCAAGTGAAAACTCCCTTGTAAAATGAACAGTCTATTTGCCTATAGTAAATCAAATCCAATTGACAGGCCCCTTTGCTTTCTGGGCTGCCTTTATGGAAATATATATTTTTTTACTTTACAAAATGTCACTCTTTTATTATATTGTATATGCTATATAGTACCACAGACTTGGGTAATATGTCATAACAAAAGTTCAGTATACAGTATGTAGCAAATAGAATCCAGTGGCGGTGCATCCATTAAGGACCCATGGGTACCGCCCCCTCCCTCCAGCCACCCCTATATGTATCATGGATAGCTTCATTCACGGCGGGGTTTTTTTAAGCACTCGATTAGAGCCATAGGCTCTAATAGTCTTCCAAAAAGGTGGACCCATGGCGCTTGGGAGAATTGCGCTTGGAGTCCACCCAGATGTGTTACAAAAGCAAATGAATATTCGCTTTTCTAACACTGAACCGCCTCTCAGGAGGCATGGGTCTAATACCCGTCACCTGTTTGGCTGAAGGCACAAGCGATCCCATTGGCTGCCTAGCAGAGTGCCAGAAGAGGTGCACAGAGGACACAGGAGCCGCCGCCTGACCCGCCACCATGATGTGATAAGTGCCAGGCAGACAGTGAACGGCCGAGTGGGTGGGTGGGTGTCACAGTGGCTGCATATGAAGGGGCAAAGTTAGCTGCATATGATGGGCACAGTTGGTTGTATATGATGGGCACAGTGGCTGTATATGATGAGCACAGTTGGCTGCATATGATAGGCACAGTTGGATGCATATGATGGGCACAGTTGGCTGCATATTATGGGGCACAGTGAATGTATATGATGGGCACAGTGTCTGCATTTGCTGGGCACAGTTGGCTGCATTTGATGTTTTTGTTTCAGTGTTTTCCAGAATTTCTTTGATGGATACAGTGGCTGCATTTGCTGGGCACAGTTGGCTGCATATGATGGGCACAGTTGGCTGCGTATGAGGGGCACAGTGTCTGCATTTGATGGGCAAAGTGTCTGCATTTGATGGGCACAGTGGCTGCATATGATTAGCACAGTGGCTGAATTTGCTAAGCACAGTTGGCTGCATTTGGTGTTTTTGTTTCAGTATTGTTCAGAATTTTTCAGTTTGTTTGATGGGCATAGTGGCTGTGTATGATGGGCACAGTTGGCTGCATATGATGGGCACAGTGGCTGCATATTATGGGCACAATTGGCTGCATATGAGGGGCACAGTGTCTGCATTTGATTGGCACAGTGTCTGCATTTGATGGGCACAGTGGCTGCATATGATTGGCTCAGTGGCTGCATATGATGGCACAGTGAAGCTGTATTTGGTGTTTTTAAAAAATAAAATTAGCACCAGCCGCCACTGATGGGACCACTCTGAAACGTGTATTTATTTAATCAAACCTAGTTTGGGCAAATTACACCTTTTGTACTAGATTATGAATCATGATCATCTTGATTTAATATAATCTTATCAATGAGTGTAACCAACATCATTATAAAGGTGGATTTTTACATGTACCAACAGGTTGACTTGTTTTTATAGCCTTTGTTACGTTTCCAAATCAGACAATGTGATTGTCTGGATTTGTTTCCACATTTTGTCTCTCGTAGTTGAGGTATACCTATGATGACAATTACAGGCCTCTCTCATCTTTTTAAGTAGGAGAACTTGCACAATTTGTGGCTGACTAAATACTTTTTTTTTGGCCCACTGTATGCCTGGCTCTCCCTTGCTATATGAAATAGAAACAAAAGAAAATTAGGCTTATTGCTGCAAAAATGAGTGTATGGAGTAAATATATAATATTTAGTGGTCTAGAAATGCATGATATTGTTTTCAAAACATAAACATAACCATATACAAAGGCTGACATATTGGTAAAATTATATAATGAACAGATACACTGTATACAATGATGATACATAATTATACATATACATAGATGAGTACATGCTTTATAAAAGCCGAACTGTCTTGGCATCACATGAACAGAAAAACTCTACGTGTTTCGTGAATCTCGTTCACTCATTAGGAGTATGGATTCAAAAATTAATTCAATGTAAGTAAAGAAAAATCAAATATTTAAATATAATAAACCCTTTATAAAAATGAAGGAGGGAAAACTTTCTGAACAATACAAAAAAGTTTCCTTAGGGAGTATTTAAATATACTAATACTTACAGATCAGCCCAAAAACGGAATTGGCTCATGTGAGGGTGAAGGGAGTGGGCATCAAATGCCCAGCCCGGAGCTGAGGCAGGAAACCCAAACCAAGTCAGGGGGTCAGCTCGTAGGCAGGCCAGGTCACCACAATGCAATCCCAGAGAAAATAGATAATCTAAAAAAAAACTGCACCAATCTGGAAGATAATGATTGTATGATGAGTGGTGTGTGAAAATGATAAATAGTGGAAAAGTGGGGGGAAAAATGGGGAAAAAAAATAAAAGTGTATGTGAATGTATAAATTTGAAAAGGTTATTGTAAAGATGTGTGTTGTGTTGTGTAAAATAAAAAAAATATATAAAAAAATATTTTTTTTACAATCAGAAAGAAGTGTGAGTGGAGTGACAAAGGACTCCTGCCTTTCTTGCGTGTATAAAAAACAATGTGAAACCAGTAATGTGGTGTCTCTCTCATGGTGAAGGATTGAAGGGTGATTTGGTCTTGACAGTGTGTATGCAAAGAAAACTTGTCAAGTTTCTCGACAAGCCTGACAAGAAACTCGTTGAGGAAAACGATGTTTCATTTATGACGAGTTCCTCGGTCGTGTGTACGAGGCCTATGAGGCTTTATTCTTGGGCTATCACTGAATCATGCAACATGTTGGCCCATTGCTGTGATTGTGCAGTACACAGAGTGGCTGTGGTGTTTGAACAGGTCACCACTACACAGACGCAAGGGAAAAAGTGGGTACCTGCAGAATGCATGGCGTGGCAGCATGCTGTAATTGCTGTCAGTTGGAAGAACCTAAGCAGTAGGAGGGCTTCTCCTGCTGCTGTCTGCTGAGGTCCATGCCGCTCAGTGTGACGACATTTGATTACAGTCACACTTTTTTTTTTGTTTTTAGAATTTT
The DNA here is from genome assembly GCF_905171775.1 of Rana temporaria. Taxonomy (NCBI): domain Eukaryota; kingdom Metazoa; phylum Chordata; class Amphibia; order Anura; family Ranidae; genus Rana; species Rana temporaria. The sequence goes on from NC_053498.1 coordinate 89,721,912, forward strand.
TGGAAACCACCTGATTTAATTTATCTGAGCAGTCCTTCACCAGGGGTGCTATTGCTGTTGTCTAACAGAAAGTTACCATAAATAAAAATAAATGTCAGTACAGGAGATACTTTAATAGAAATATGGAATATGGAGCAGGAATGTGAACTTCATCTCAACTATTGGTTCAAGGCAAACTCTACAATAAAGTCTCAACATATGACCAAATTGAACTTTAACTGTCATTTTTGTTTTAATATATTTGTAGTATTTAAAAAATGTCTAGCATAAAATAATAGAATTTGAAATCACAGTAGCATGGCGGTAACCAATACAGCATATTTTCTAAGGCTATTATGTACATTTTCTAATGGCCTACTGTAATTCTGTAGAGACGTGGAACTGTTTTTCGCTCTCCACTTAATTTTCTAAACCTTTTCACCTCTGATAAATTAAGCCCTCTAGTTCACATTCCCATTGCCGGACACAACTTATCATACAACTAATCAATAACCCGTTTGAGTTAAGGCTCCAGCATTGCACACAGGGTCACAGGGACCGAGAACTGTGACTGATCTGTAAATGGAATATTATATTAGTTTATTAAAGAAACATATGTTAACATAGTTGAAAACAATGCAGAATCATTGGAAAATATTTTATTTTATTTTATTTGCTATAGTATATCAGGCTGTTAGCGGTATGTTTCTCTATTGTCGAAATCCCAAAACAGAGGGGGGTAGGTGTGGTGCAACATTCAAATCGGGCCCAAATTATTTGCATAGCAGCATTACAGCATACTTGAAATTAAAAAATAATAAGATAGATTCATGTTTAGTAAGGCCTTTCGCATGCTGATCACAGAGCCTGCAGTAAGTTCTAGACATGTGCACACTGAAAAATTTTGTTTCGGAATTTCGTTTTCGTCCGAAAAATAGATTTATTTAGTTACTCTCGAAATTTGTTTTTATTTATTTTGTTTCGTTAAAAAATGCATTTGTCCAAAAATCCGAATTTATTAAGGTCGAATCTGTCATTGAAGGCTTATGGTGTCTGTCGAATGTTCTAAGAAGATTCGAAGGAGCAGATAAACTGTACGACGCCGCAATTGTACATTTCCGGTCAAATGTTACGCCTACAAGCTATAGAAGAATTCTAATGTTTTATGACACTAGTAATAATTTTATTTATAAATTATTATTACTAGTCAACCAACATTTGAATTCTTCTATAGCCTATGGGCCGGGCATTTGACCAGAAATGTACGATTGCGGCGTCTTACAGTTTAGCTGCTTGTCGAATCTTCTTAGAACTTTCGACAGATACCATAAGACTTCAATGACAGGTTTGACTTTGTATGTTTTTCGCTGCTTCGTCGAATCTCCATCGTTCATGTCGAATGGTCTACCCCAACACGGTCTCTATAATGTCGAATCTTTCCTATGTAGAATAATCTTGGACTAATAGAGTTAAGGTTAGGCACATTCGACCGCAGATTCGATAGACACAGATCTCTATTGTCATGTCCAATCTCCTATCTATATCGAACTGTTGTAGCAACGAAAACCAAAATAAAGCATTTTTTATGTCGGATCTTTCGGATTTCGGATCTGCGCGTTTGTTTTCGTTTGTTAAAACGATAACGAAAATACCCGAAAATTCGAACGAAAATGCATTCGGACGAAAACGAATGCACATGTCTAGTAAGTTCTAAGTACAACAAAAATTTGTGTTACCAGCACTTAGAGTATCATGGTGTAATACCTCCCCAGCAGCTGCTCTAAAATGTGCTCCGTATAATAAATATGGTGTGCAGCTATACTATAATATTAAGTTTTCACTGGTTTAAAAGAGCGCTGCACACCATATTTATTATTATCGTAAGTTCCAATTGACAAAGCAGAATCTAAATGCGGGCTTGCAGCACTTTAACTGTTGTGATGCTTATGCCTGTACAACTAAAACACAGTTCTCACAAAAATGGCTTGCCAAACCCAACTTGTGTATTTTTTGGTATAGTCAGTAAAGTAAGAAGGAAAGAGGTACCCCTGAAATATTTGACAGTCCAACCAATGCATCTATCCCTATTCCGAAAATAACCCAGCTTTCTTTGTGGTCATTTGCTTATCTGGCCTACCCTTCTCTGTTAAAGTTCTGTACAACTCACCCTATTTTTCCATACTGTGTGTTAGCATCTGTTCTGCAGAACAAAGGGATCTGCTGCCTAGACCACATTTCCATTCCCCCCTTTGTCAGTGCAGCATCTGCTGGCAGAGTGAAAGAAGTCTTTAATCCTAACTTCCCTTGTGACTGTCCACACTGGTCATCATGATTCACAGTTGCAAGAAAAGTCAGGTTCTCATTTAGCCAAGTTGATAAGATATCTACAAGAGGCTCCTAGTCATGCTGAGGGCGAGGTTTGATTGAGGTGGAATATGTGTATATATATATATATATATATATATATATATATATATATATATATATATATATACTGTATACACACCACTTTTTGTCACTAATTTAAAAATAGCCCCATGTGACAGCATCGCATCTAGGCCACTCAGGCAGTGATGGCACTACCAGAAAGCTAAGTTATCAAAGGGCAGTGGTTGTATCTGATCTGTAATGTTTTTCTGTGAATTTAAAGTGCTAGGTCATGCCAACAGCAAGCCATATTTTTTGTGTTTTTGTTTTCTTGGAAATATGGCACCCCTAAGTGAATTCATTGCAGAACTACTAAAAGTAAAAAAAAATTGGAAGGATGAAAGTATTGGTCTTAAATGGGATGGAAAAACTTAACGGACCTGCATGAAAGATGGCATGGTAAGATTGCATGTCGCATGAAAGGGTCAGTATATTATTTCTAAGCACAATGTAACTTTTTGCATGCTAAATTAAAGAGGCTACATGACAGTTTGAGAAGATATGTGAATGCATGAAATGTTGACTAGTTTAACCGTGCTACATGTTGACAAATTACTAGCTTGACAGAAAGATAAAAGTGCATTTTGCGTATTAAAAATTATGGATAATGTCTCCTTATGCCAGGCTGACATTTACTGTAAAAGCTTTCCCACCTTACAGCATGTACTATGTGTAATTATCTTCTTCCAATGGAATAATTAGTTACCTGTCAGTCCAGCCAGAAAACATAAATCAACTTGTGTTCCTTTTCTAATGTTTACAGAAACCCTGCCAAATATGACCTAGTATTATAAACAAACTCACTGGGGTCTGCCCTTCAACCCAAGTACCCCATGGTAGGCCTCACTATCTTCCTCCCCTGAAGCATAGACATGTTGTAGATAGGCTGTCAATCACAAATTTTATAAATAAGTAATTTTTCTCCTTCACCGATGTGCGCTGCTGAGGCTGCACTGATGAGGCTGCACTGATGAGGCAGCACTGAAGGGCACTAATGAGGTGGCACTGATGAGGAGGCACTAATATGCAGCACTGATGGGCACTGATAAGCAGCACTGATGTGCAACACTGTTGAGCACTGATAGGTGGCACTGATGGACACTGATAGCCAGCACTGATGAGCAAATATAGGTGGCATGAATAGGCGGCACTGATGGTGGGCACTAATGGACACTGATGGGTGACACTGATGTGCAGCACTGAACAGAAGGCATTGATGGGCACTGAAAGGCAGCACTGACTTGCATCACTGATGGTCACAGAATGGTCTCACTGATGGGCACAAAATGGTCTCACTGATGGGCACAAATTGGCATTACAGATGGGCACAAATTGGTGTCACTGATGGGCACAGACTGGCATCACTTCTGGGCACTGTTGGGGCTGCACTGATAGTCAGGGCACTGGTAATTAGTATCTCCCTGTGAGGAAATGCTGCTGATTGTCTCTCCTTTCCTCACACTCTGCCAGTGAGACTGGGTGACATCTTATGACGTCGGCCCAGAACTAGAGGGGACCCCGCCCACTGTCATTTGTCTATACAGCGTGCAGGAGGTGGCTAAACAAAGATGTTTTTTAAAAAGAATATAACTCACAATAGATTTGGGAGACTTGTCATATGTGGCACTGCTGAAATCCAGCTAGTGGGTGTGATGACTTCATTTAGTTTTTTTATTAGCTCTTTTTTAATTTGTATTAAAGGATATACACACAATGCACAATGGGTAGGGGCCTGGGTTGTTTTCCCAGCACACATGCCAACGTATCTTCTATGAGTGAGCTCTTATGTGCCTGAAATGCATCAGAGATCTCCAATCATCCCTCCTTTTAGAAATGTTAACGAAGCCTTTTGGAAATGCTTGTGTGTGGTCATCCATTTTCTCATCTCAGCACCAACAACTAGCACTGGGCTGCAGAGTGGACTGATCTCTGGTGACGCTGTGTCAAATATATACTGTATAGGCTACATGTTTTGGGAAAGTAGGAGAGTGCTTTAAACAACTGATGAAACAGCTCCATACAGGATACAGAAGTGACATATAGGGCAAAGAAAGAAGCCAGTGAGAGTTTCAGGAGACCATGGAGACTAACAGTCCCGGAAGTGTCAGTTCATTGCAGATTTCAGAGAAAGATTGCTACTAATTGGAGAGATGTGCAAAAATGTGGGAAGAAGCAAAGCAGAGAGTATTCACATTGTTGTTTTACAAGTATAAGCTTCAGAAGATTTTGATGAAATAACAGGGTCATTTTAGGCAAAGTGTCTAAGAAACTCTCAATCTCCTATCAGGAAAGGGCAGCAAAATGGATTTCCTACACAAGACATAATGCATGGTTAAAAGTGACTAGGGGCCAGATCCACAGAGCTAGTACGCCGGCGTATCTACTGATACGCCGGCGTACTTTCAAATTTCCTGCGTCGTATCTTTAGTTTGAATCCTTAAACCAAGATACAACGGCATCTGGGTTAGATCCGACAGGCGTACGGCTTCGTACGCCTTCGTATCAAAGATGCAATACTTTGGCGTCCGCTGGGTGGAGTTTGGGTCGTTTTCAGCGTCGGGTATGCAAATTAGCTTTTTCCGACGATCCACGAACGTACGCACGGCCGTCGCATTCTCTTACGTCGTCTCTAGTCGGCTTTTTCTGGCGTATAGTTATAGCTGCTATTTTGCGGCGTATAGATAGACTTGCCATGTTAAAGTATGGCAGTCGTTCCCGCGTCGAAATTTTAATTTTTTTTTTTGCGTATGTCGTCCGTGAATAGGGATGGACGTAAGTCACTTCTAAGTTAAAAAAATGACGTTGTTGCAACGTCATTTAGCGCAATGCACTGCGGGAAATTTAGGAACAATGCATGCGCATTTCAGTCGGCCCGGGGACGCGCTTCATTTAAATGAAACCCGCCCCCAACCCGCCCAATTTCAAATCCGCCGACAGAAATACACTACGCCGCCGTAACTAACGCCGCAAACTCGCTGAGGATTCGAAAATGCGCCAGGTAAGGTACGGCGGCGTAGTGTATCTCTGATATGCTGCACCGTTCCTCATGTATTTGGATCTGGTCCTAGATGTTTAACTTACTGTAATTCTTTTTTCACCTTTATAATTTTACAGTATTTATGACCTATAATTATTTACTAATTCATAAAAGAATGCAGCTGATGCAAATTCTGTTTGTTTTACTCTGGTAAAGAAATTCATCCACTTTGTCACAGTAAGATACTGCAAAACAGGAGATACATTTTATGACACAGATTTTCTAGAGGATTGCAGCTTGGCTCATAAATGTCTGCCTCTTCTGGTCACCAATATAAAACATGCACTTTCCACTTCTTAAGTGTGCATGTGCTTTAAGAGAAAAACTGTTGCAAGGACAGTGATAAATCTGATAGAGATGTCTGCAAAACTGTGGCTGTTGGCTTCTCAGAATTCCTTTCAGATTTAAAACTGCACAGAAAACCATATTAGAATGAAGACAGCTAGATGTGCACTAGATTGGTTACTCTGTTGGCATGTTGCCTAATAAATTTCCCATGTATATGAACCACACCTGAACATAGTCATTGGTGCCATAACCAGGCTGCCCCATTCAGACATAATATACTGCACAAGCAGTGTTCAAGTCAAGGACTTTTGAGTTTATATAACAAAAGAACAAATTTAAAGGACTAATATTGTTTTTTTACATATTCCCCTGCTACATTTATCCCAGCATTTATCTAATCCCTGGAAAGATTTGGCATAGAAAGATTTGTCAGTACACCTGAACCAACCAAGTACAGCCTAGTTCACTTCACCATCAGTGCTGAAATGCTGACTTCCGAGGAGCTCTTTAAGAGGGACTGGGTATGCATCGATTATACAGGATCAGGCGTTCCAGCCATTGAATGTTCACAAGAATGACTGCTGTTGGCTGGAAACCACCACATCCGGGATCCTCACTGATGGACGTACGGCCATCTTTGAAACGTTTACACCAATGTTAAATGTCTTACTGCTGGTGAGAGTTTCATCACTGTACTGTGCTTGAAGTCTTTGTTTACAAGAAACTTCATGACTGCATGCTGTTCCATGTACGCACTAATGCTGTTGTCTGCCATCTTGATTAACTGTCTCTGGCCTGGCCCTCAACATATCAGTAATAGGAAACTCTTGCCATTTACTACTGTACTGTGTGTAGTACTGCCATGCTAGCATACCTTTTTATACCTGTAAAATTTAAAGTCCCAGGTTGACTTGAACATCACCTACAGTACCTGACCACGATATTGTACATAATCGCGGTCAGGCAGTGTGACATTGGCCGCCCCTTGACCCCGGTTGCGGGAGCCAGCGCCGAGCTCTGTCGCTCCTCCCACTCGCTACCCGCGATACATTGCTATGGATGTGCTGCATCTCGTGGGGGGTGGGGAGCACGAGAAGCACAGCCTCACAGCGGCAATATCCAGCGTGATTCCATCATGCTGGATATACAAAATCGGCGGCACCTACTGTATATAGAAAAAAATCAAAGTCCAAGGGTTGCAGCACTTCAAGATGTGTTATTAGAGAAAAAATGTAAATGTATTTCAAAAGTGTCCTACGGTTTTGGACCAATATAGTTCTTCCTCAGGCAAGAAACACAACTGATGTGTTATTGTGCTATTTAGGATTATTATTGTAACTCTGTTGGCTGTGGATACACCTCAAGAGTCAAGACGTGAAGGTGCTAGATAGTTGGCAGTTAAAACACATAAATGCATTACTTTGTACAATATATTTAGTTGTTGTCTGTCTTTCCAGTTTAGGATGACAATGTAAAATTTCTTAATTTTGGGGTGAGCTATGTAAAGGTTTACCCAGCACACGGAAAAAAGTCCCACTGCTGATTGCTGCAGCGGGCATCTCCTTCATCTCTCATGAAAAGACTGATAATGTTAAATGATAGGTAACAATCTTCTATACGAGATTTGATTCTGTATGAGATGAGCAAAAATGATTTCAGCAAAACTGGGTTTGACACAAAATAGCAAATCTCATGGAATTGTTATGTTGCGTACACGACCATTTTTAATGTTCTAGAAAAAACAACGTTTTTTTCCGACGTGATTCTTGTCAAGCCTGCATTGCATACACACGATCGTGAAAAAAAAATGCTCTAGCAAAGCGCGGTGATGTACAACACGTACAACGGCACTATAAAGGGGAAGTTCCATTCGGATGGCACCACCCTTGGGGCTGCTTTTGCTGATTTTGTGTTAGTAAAAGTTTGGTGAGAGACGATTCTGGCTTTTCAGTCTTCGTGCTTTTCAGTCTGTTACAGCGTGACGAATGTGCTATCTCCATTACAAACGCTAGTTTTACCAGAACGAGCGCTCCCGTTTTATAACTTGCTTCTGAGCATGTGCGTTTTTTTCACGTCGTTAAAGCCTACACACAACCGTTTTTTCACGACGTGAAAAAACGACAACGTGAAAAACGACGCGAAAAATTAGAGCATGTTCTAAATTTTGAATGTCCATTTTTCACGTCGAGAAAAATACTCTGGAGCCCACACATGATGGTTTTTAATGACCATTTTAAAAAAATGTAATTTTTTACGTCATGAAAAACGGTTGTGTGTACGCGGCATAAGAAAAAAAATGTTTTGTTGGATGACGGTGAAATTCAAACTCAAATTTGCTCACGTGGATTAGCATAATGATTTAATTTTTTTATTTTGTTGACGATTTCTGTGAAATTCAATGGCATAATTAGAAGGTGACGTTTTGTAAAATTTTCCATGTGGTGGCATACACAATTTCCACTAAATCACTACTCGCGTGCTGCAAACTGCATCTCAATGCTCAGATAATGACATTTTAATTACTCAACTATAAATATTTTATGCATTTTAGGTTTGATTGTCCTTTAGCAAGTTTTTTTTTCAGAACTAAATGTTATGTCTATGGTTTGGAAATGACCAGGTTTATTGATATATTTTAATGATTAATATGCAAACGTCTGAAATTCAGTTTAGGACTTTTGTGCGTCAACTTGTATGTCAAGTATTGCAGATCATTGTATCTCTAGTTATTACCTTGGGATGTGCAGCATTTAAGCACAGATCCAATATTATATCACTATCTGAGCACTTGAAGATAACTATAAAAGCACTCTACCTGATGATGACTATGCCTTACATTCCATTTCTGAGAAAAACATTGATTATTGTTTGTCCGTGCTCTCATGTTTCAAGGTAATATTTCCTATTAGTAGATGAAATATTATCATGAAACATCTAACAAACAAAAGCCTTGTTACAAAGATTTTTAAAGTTTATATAAAGCCTAATTTTTTTTATCTTTCATTGTAGATAGAGTAAAGAACAGTTAAAACTCCTGTACTGCTCTCACTGGGGTAATTTACCCTCCTTATTTGTCACTGAAATGAATAGTAATGCTGCGTACACACTGTCGTTTTTTGTCTTGTAAAAAAACGTAGTTTTTTCTCATGAAAAAAAACGAAATTTTTCAAACTTCATTTTAAAAAACGACGTTGCCTACACACCATCATTTTTTCTAAATGCTCTAGCAAAGCGCGGTTACGTTCAGCACGTACGGCGGCACTCTGTTCCATTCAAGCTTGCGTCATAACTTGCTTCTGAGCATGCAAAAACGACATAAAAAATTGAAGCATGTTCAAAAAAAAATTTGACGTTTTTCAGAAGACATAAAACAACGTTTTCCCCACACACGGTCATTTTAAATGACGTTTTTAAAAATGTCGGGTTTTTTTCAGCACAAAAAACGACCGTGTGTACGCAGCATAAGAGAAAATCTATAATGTGAAGTGTCACCAGAAAAAGAATAGAGGAAAAATATTCTAACGAAAAGACAGTTACTACTGCCTAAGGGCCCTTTCACACTTATACGACTTGTCTCACGATTTTGGACTGCAAAATCATATGACAAGTCATTCTCCATTATTTTCAATGACTACCAATTATACTGGCACGACTTTAAGTAGTCCTTGCACTACTTTGGTCCGATTTTGATGCCACTTACACAGGCATTCATTGAAATTGCGGCTGCGAATCGCGGTAAAATCGTGGCCGCGAAATCGCGGTAAAATCGTGCGACAAGTGTGAAAGGAGCCTTAAGCAAACCATATATTATACAATCAATGCTTGATTTCCCCATCAACGCACTCAGTGTTGACGGGGGAATCAACGGGGGAATCCTGATCCATCAATCTGCTTCAGTACAACCAGCCCGCTCATAGACTAATCGAAATTTGTCTGGTTCCTGCTGAAAGGCCGAATTTCGAACCATCTATGGCTGGCCCAAGACTTCAGGTTACGTGCTTTGGTGACTGCTGTCTAGGACACTGACAGATGAAAAAAAACTTGTCAAGCCCTGTACACACGCTTGGTTTTCTCTGCGGTAAAAAGACGGCCGAAAATACCAAGGGGAAAGCTGAGAACCCGGAAGGAAAATTGCAATGGAGCTTTGGCCGGGAATCCCGGCCATGTGTATGCTCCATCGGCACTGCCTCGCAGTGTTTCCCATAGGAAAGTAGTAGATCTGGAGAAAAAAAAATTCCGGGAATCTGAATGGGAAAATAGAGAGCAGGTTCTCTATTTTCCCAATGGGATTCCCGCAGGAAAACTGCGAGGAAGCATACACACGTCCAGTTTTCCAGGCCAAAAGCTCTCTTGGCAGTCTTCCTGGCAGGAAAACCGCTCATGTGTATGGGGCTTTAGGAGTTTTAACCTACTCTTTTCAATAGTAGAAAAAAAAATAGCTATAAATATGTTTATAAATTTAACATTTTGGATGGTTCCACTATTTACTTTATTTCTCTCCTTTAAAAGCAAATGATTGTTTTTATATTGTGAACTTTTTAATGTTTCTACATCAATTCATTTATGGAGCTTTCTTCATGATATTTAGAGAGAGAAAAACAAAAGTAGTGTGCTTTCAGACTGTTTTGATTGAAACTTTAAATGGAACTGCCTGACAAGGGAGGGAGTGGGATAGAAGAGGAGAACACACTGGGCCAGATTCACGAACAATTACGGCGGCGTAACGTATCCCCTTTACGTTAGTCCGCCGCAAGTTTTCATCGTAAGTGCTTGATTCACAAAGCACTTGCGTGTAAACTTGCGGCGGCGTAGCGTAAAGCCGTCCGGCGCAAGCCCGCCTAATTCAAATGGGGCGTGTACCATTAAAATTAGGCGTGTTCCCGTTCTGCGCATGCTCCGTTAGGAAATTTCCCGCCATGCTTTGTGCGAAATTACGGCGCCCCGACGTGTTTTTTGAACGGCGACGTGCGTTACGTCCTTTCGTATTCCCGGACGTCTTACGCAAAAAATAAATACATTTGAAATTCAACACGGGAACGACGGCCATACTTTAACATGGCTGGTCTAAATCTAAGCCATGAAATAGCAGGCGTAAGTTTGCGACGGTAAAAACCGACTAGCGACGACATAAGAGAATGCGACAAACGCGCGTACCTTTGTGGATCGCCGTAAACTGCTAATTTGCATACCCGACGCGGAAAACGACGCAAACTCCACCCAGCGGTCGCCGAAGTATTGCATCCTAAGATCCGAAGGCGTACGAAGCCGTACGCCTGTCGGATCTTAGTCAAAAGCCGTCGTATCTTTGTTTGTGAATTACAAATAAAGATACGACGCGGCAAATTTGAAAGTACGCCGGAGTATCAGCAGTTTTCATATTTATTGACAAATAGCATCAGATTGGTTCAGCTGGAAAAAGGATATATGTAGAAAGGGGAGAGCATAAATATCCACACAGCTATCATTTCAAGTATCAATGGTGGATGATAGTGCTGTACTTGAAAAAATGTAGAGGGAGAAAAATGAGGGTAGGCACTCAATGCCACAGCTTCCTCTATTCTAACAGAACTCCTTTCCATGGTACAGGGGTGGACTGATCATTTGGGCACTCGGGCACTGCCTGAGGGCCCCATGCCACTAGGGGGCCCCATTAGGGTTGCCAGGCTCAGTGAAACCAGGGACAGTATGTAAAAATCTGTGTTTTTTTACATCTGTCCCTGATATGTCTGATACAGACATGCTTTTGATGTGAAAATCCTGAGATTTTAGCTGCCCCGCCTCTGCACTGCCTCCTGGCGTGGTGGCCGTCTGTAAGCCAGGGGGCCCCATAATCTTCTATTGCCCGGGGGGCCCATAAGTTGTCAGTCTGCCCCTGCCATGGCAGCATGCACTGAGCTGCTGCTCTTGAATTTCTTCCTTCTTTCTTCTTCTCTCAACTTCAATCATATTGATTGTTATTCTGTTTTATTTCTGACTACATATTCAAAGAAAACTAAGGCCAAAGCTTTTTTAGCCATACTTCCCTTATAGGTCATATTAGTGCACTTATTTCTACAGCGACCCAGAATAAGCCAGTCAGCTGATGTCACAGAGCTGGTGCAGATTCTAGAAAGATCCCAACAATAATCTTGGTTACCTACCCAGATGCTTGATTAGCAACTGGCTCAGCTTCTTGGCATGTCGCCTGGTGAGGAGGAGAAATTAGAAGAGTAGGGTTCAACCATGGAGATACTGTATATCATCCGAAATTACAATTATCCAGTGACATGCCTGCTTCTAAAATGGGTAGCCTAATTCTCAATTCTCGCTCTCAGGATGTTCTTAAAAAATGATAAATAAACTGTAACAAAAACCTCAATGACCTATGTACTTGAAGACTGTGTGGAGGAATTCATCCTCAAAGATTACAGTAGGTAGACTTGTGGATTCAATAATGTAATTGTTTGTATATTTATATTAAAGAAAGTGGTTGCATTAATGTAGAAAGAACACCAACTAAAGTATCTCATATCAAAAAAGAACTAAATTTAAAAAGCCCTAAATTATAAATATTTCATTATTACCTACAGTGAGGGAAAAAGGTGTTTGGTTCTCCTGCTGATTTTGTACGTTTGCCCACTGACAAATAAATGATCAGTCTATAATTTTAATGGTTGATTTATTTTAACCGTGAGAGACAGAATAACAGCAAACAAAAAGCGCATTAGTACTTGGTAGCAAAACCCTTGTTGACAATCACAGAGGTCAGATGTTTCTTGTAGATGGCCACCAGGTTTACACATATCTCAGGAGGGATTTTATCCCAGTCCTCTTTGTAGATCATCTCCAAGTCATTAAGGTTTCGAGGCTGACATGTGATAACTCGAACCTTCAGATCTTCCACATATTTTCTATGAGATTAAGGTCTGGAGACTGGCTAGGCCACTCCAGGACCTTTTATGTGCTTCTTCTTGAGCCACTCTTTCGGTTTTTGTTTTCTGTGCTTTCGTTATCGTTTGTTAACCCCCCTAGTGGTATCCCCGAGCGTGACTTGTTTTTTTATGCAAGGATTGGTATCCCCGAGGCACGCTCGGGGTAGATGTGCAGAGCGTGCAGCGGCGCGGCTTACCTTTCGCAGCATCCACAGACAAGTTACTTACCTTGTCCCTGGATCCTGCGATGCATTCCTGCTGTGCGAGCGAGCGGGTCCTCGCTCGATTCACAGTGTCCCTGTGTGCCGCCAATCTCCGTTCCCTGCGACGTTACGACGCACGGGGGCAGAGAACGGCGCCAAATTCAAAAAAGTAAACAAACACATTACATACAGTATACTGTAATCTAATAGATTACAGTACTGTATGTAAAAAATACACACCCCCCTTGTCCCTAGTGGTCTGCCCAGTGTCCTGCATGTACTTTTATATAATAAAAACGTTTCTTTCTCCCTGCAAACTGTAGATTGTCCATAGCAACCAAAAGTGTCCCTTTATGTCAAAAATGGTTTTAGAGCAGCTAGAAAACAGCGATAATAAATTATAATCACTTGCAAAATTGTCCGATAGTAATTTGTGGGGAAATTCGTAAAAAAAAAAAAAAAAAGTAATGACAGCGACAATTCTGCAACTGAGCAAATTTCAGTGATTTTGAGTTGATTACATTATTGAATAATTTTTATTATAATTATATTATTATTTGTTATAATTATTTATAATTATTTATTATATTATAATTTATGATTTTGTTTTTTTTAAAAAATCATACCCGGGATGCCTACTAGACTCTTGTTTGGTCAGATTTAAATGTGATTTAAATGAGTTATTCCTAAGAATTGCAGGCCTACAGTATAAAACGCCAAATTTCCTTGCAAAATAATTGTACCGCTTTTGGTACGTAATTCCAGACAGAATCATACCGCCAGGGAGGTTAAGACGATAACGAAAATACCTGAAATTCGGACAAAAATGCATTTGGACGAAAACAAATGCACATGTCTAATGAATACAAAGTATTCTCTGATTGGATGAGGTGGAGAGGTGGGGGAGTGCAGTCATGATAGCCACCTCATCCAATTAGGGAATGCCTTGTATTCATTGAATTTATTTTCATACATAGTGATCTGTGAATGGCGACAGTGCTGAGCCAGCGCTCCCCTGCGGTTACTATGCAGAAGGGCAGCCATAGGCAATTGACACATAATACTGCTGCTATTACTGTAGATGCCACTAATACAGTGATTTGCAAATCCACAGGGATTGCTCAGGAATTAGATATGCAAACCTACATCGGTCTAAACTGTAAGGCCGAGTACTCACGGCAGGACATGTCCGATGAAAACGGTCTGCAGACCGTTTCCATCGGACATGTCTGGCCGGGGACTGCCCGGGGACTTCTGTTCGATGGCTATACACACCATCGAACAGAAGACCGCGCGTAAACAATACGCGGGGCGTGTCCGCGGTGTCGACGCGTCGATGACGCGGTGTCGCCGCGACAATGATGCGCCGGCGTGGGCGGCCTGCCTTGAAAATGCTTCCACGCATGCGTCGAAGTCATTCGACGCATGCGAGGGATGGCGGGCGGCAGGACATGTACGGTAGGTCTGTACAGACGACCGTACATGTCCGGGCGGACAGGTTTCCAGCGGACTGTTTTAAAGCAAGTCCGGGAAACAGTTGTCTGCTCAGAAACGGTCTGTCAGACAATTGTTTGCTGGAATCCTGTCCGTGCGGCTGTACACACGAGGGAACATGTCTGCTGAAATTGGTCTGCCGACCAGTTTCAGCAGACATGTTTGGTCGTGAGTACGGGGCCTAACTATGCAATTAAATTCATATCTACAGTAGACTTCAGCTTTAACAGGAATTACAACTCTATCTATCTATCAAACTATCCTTCTATCTATATCCTTTAATGCCTCGTACACACGGTCAGACTTTTGACCGTGCAAAAGTCCACCGTGACCCCGTCGGAAGTCTGACGGACAAAAAGAGAACAGGTTCTCTATCTAAGGTCCATCGGACTTCCGACAAAAAAAGTCAGATGGAGGCTACACACGACCGGACTTTCCGACAAAAAAAAAGCCTGTCTGACTTTTTTTCTCGGAAAGTCCGGCCGTTTGTACGAGGCATTAGAGGACCTGAAGTTGGCTGTAAATATTCCACGAATGGTATGGTGTTGGAATGACAGAAACAGACATGTCTGGGTGTAGAAACCCCTCAAGGGGGAAAAGATGTTTGTAGAACAACACATTTACAAAATATTACTGAAATAATTAGAAACAAATATTACTAACTTTTTGGCGGTTGTTGTATAGTACATCAAAATGCATGCACACTATATAAATGCATTTACATAAATATACAGTACATATGTATATATATATATGATAGATAGAATCTGATAGTTCTGTTGCACTTTGGCTTATTGAATAACACTGTAAGTGAAAGTATGTTGTAAATGTATCCCCATGGTGAAGCGCTTTATAATATATTGCTGTATAACATTGTTATGGCCTAAGGGAAAGAAATCACAGGCCTTCGAGATTAAAAACTTAGCATTGCTGACCCCTGATTGTAGAATGGACTACAGATTTTACACAGTGAATTATTTCCCACAATATGTATACCAAACTGACCAAGACCCCAATCCAAACAGAGGTACCAAATAGTGTAATTAGATTTCTGTTGTACAGCACTAGAGGGACCCATGCTGCAGTGCAGTGCTCAATCACTTCTTACTTACAGCAGACGCCTGTGTTAGCCATCTAGCAGAGACTTACAGAATTATAGATGGGAAGCCAGCATGAACCGAGCGATTTCTCTAGCAGGAATAATGAAAGCAGCTATGGGGTCACAGAAACCTTGGATCCTGCTCTGAGTAAAGAGCATTATTGCACATAAAATCCAAGCAACATCCGAGAAAAATAATTAAAGGAACTTGTGATCTTCTTCCTATCCTTTGAAGACACAAACAATGTATTATTAAATATTTTTGTACTCTATTTTCAGTTTATTCTTCAGTAGTTTAGTGCACCTCGCCTGTGTAATTCCTATATATGCATCTTCAGATGATGAAATTATTGAAGGTACCCATACTGTAGATATAAGATTATTTCTTTTTGAAATGTGTTTATTGTCCCTGACTGATTGTTCTCAGGAAACAGTTGGCAATGCAAATCCTCAGTATGACCAGCTGATTTATAAACCAATAAAATGTGTTTGGGTGTCACAAGGTATTCATAAGCATAAAGAATGTTGCCTGATCATTCTGAAATTAAAAGCTCATTTATGTTATCATAATCCATTTTCTTTGTAATCCATTGTAACCAGAATCAAAAAACTGCCTGACAAGGTCACTGTAAGGCTAGGTTCACATATGTGTTGCCCTGGGGTTCTGCCTGGGGTCCGGTGCATATCTGTTTACCAGTTCAAGTGTGATTCCGGTCTGAATTTTTGCTTGAAATTCACACCTGAACCGGACCCAAACACGTACAGGACCCTTTTACTATCTACCCCGGACCTGTGTGAACCGGCTCCATTGACAGCCAGTCACACTCACTTTTCATGAGATTTGCATGCCCCATACCATGATATGTAACCTTTTCTTTCTCTGCATTTGCTTCCAACTCCAGTCTAAATTTTGTTAGCATTAGACTTTCTGCATATGTGTACAGCAATGTCCCTGTAATGGGTGTCTTAGGGAATCACAAGCAGTGAATCTCTGATTTGCAGAAGTACTGAGCAAGTAGACTATGCTCCCAGTATACATCTTAAGGTTTGATTTAATTGTGGTTGGAGTATACATGTAAACAATGCGTGTAAAAAACAACTAGAGCTAAATTAGGAATTCAACATGGTGCCAAACAATATGGGGCAGATCCACACAAGGATTACGCCGGCGTATCTATTGATACGCCGGCGTAATTTTAAAATTCCCGCGTCGTATCTTTGTTTTGTATCTACAAAACAAGATACGACGGCATTTCGGAGGGATCCGACAGGCGTACGTCTTAGGCCCCGTACTCACGACCAAACATGTCTGCTAAAACTGGTCCGCAGACCAGTTTCAGCAGACATGTTTGGCCGTGTGTTGGCCCGAGCGGACCATTTTGGGACGGATCGGACAGGTTTCCAGCGGACAACTGTTTCCCGGACTTGTTTTAAAACAGTCCGCTGGAAACCTGTCCGCCCGGACATGTACGGTCGTCTGTACAGACCTACCGTACATGTCCTGCCGCCCGCATCCCTCGCATGCGTCGAATGACTTCGACGCATGCGTGGAAGCATTTTTAAGGCGGCCCGCCCACGTCGCCGCGTCATTGTCGCGGCGACACCGCGTCATCGACGCGGCGACACCGCGGACACGCCCCGCGTAATGTTTACGCGCGGGCTTCTGTTCGATGGTGTGTATAGCCATCGAACAGAAGTCTCCGGGCAGTCCCCGGCCAGACATGTCCGATGGAAACGGTCTGCAGACCGTTTTCATCGGACATGTCCTGCCGTGAGTACTCGGCCCCAGTACGCCGTTGGATCTTAAGGTGCAATATTTCGGCGGCCGCTAGGTGGCGTTTCCGTCTAATTCCGCGTTGAGTATGCAAATTAGCTATTTACGGCGATCCACGAACGTACGTCCGGCCGGCGCATTTTTTACGTCGTTTTCGTTCGGCTTTATCCGGCGTATAGTTAAAGCTGCTATATGGTGGCGTACTCAATGTTAAGTATGGTCGTCGTCCCCTCGTCCAATTTTGAATTCTTTACGTCGTTTGCGAAAGTCGTTCGCGAATAGGCATTTGCTTAGAATGACGTCACCGTCGTAAGCATTGGCTGGTTCCGGTTTAATTTGGAGCATGCGCACTGGGATACCCCCACAGACGGCGCATGCGCAGTTAAAAAAAAACTTTGTTTATGTCGGGTCACAACGTATTTACATAAAACACGTCCCCATTACATCCATTTGAATTCTGCGCCCTTACGCCGCCAAAGATACACCATGCCGCCGTAACTTACGGCGCAAATTCTTTGAGGATTTGAAAAAAAAAAAGTTGCAGCGGCGTAGTGTATCTTAGATACGCTGCGCCCAGCGGATTCTTACGCGCAGGTACGTGGATCTGCCCCTAAATATATATGTATTCAGGAATAGCTTGGCCACGAGAAAGCAATGCATTTTTTCATAGTGCCCCTTACAGTGTTAGCACTGCTGGACAGTTTTGAACTAAAGTTCCAAACGGGGTGAGCGCTTGGGGGGCTCTTATCACATGTAGTGTTAATGCTCTTAATGTATTGGTTGCAAAAACTATCCAATAAGGCTATGACATCTGAAAAAGCATGCAGCAATTTTTTTAAAAATTAGACCAACTGGTTGTAAAAATTGTTCACATGTAAAAATATCCAAAACGTCTTATGAGCCGCCTCCCGAACACAGGCGTCAAGCCGTTTCTCCTAACGCCTCCAGTGGGTCCTTTCACTCCTACGAACCAGGTGCCCACACCATGAGACCACCGCCACAAACTATTGGGCCACTACCACTTATCACTTCAGGCAAGGCATCCTCTTTTTCACTGCAGCAACAGTACACCTCAGTGTGATCCAAGGGCTGAGTATTGCCTGACATCTTTATTACATTTTGTGGCTGTTAGGATGTTTATAATATTTCTACATATGAACAGTTTTTATGACCGGTTGGTCCAATTTTTAATTAATTTGCTGCATGGTTTTTACAAATTACATAGCCTAATTGCATATTTTTAGCTGGAAAGGGTGGGCCAACTCAATATTGAACCCTATAGACACCGGGATGCCATTAAAGTTCATGTGCGTGTAAAGGCAGTTTACAGTATTTACACTCTAATCAACAAATTAACTGAAAACACCTATAATGCCGCATACACACGATCGTTTTTAGGGTTGTAAAAAAATCCTTTTTTTTATGTCATTAAAAACGATTGTGTGTGGGCTCCAGAGCATTTTTCACAATCAAAGCTGATCTGGTAACTGCAATAAGAAAAAGTTGGAAGCGAATTGATGAATACTGTTTGTTGATAGTTAAATCCATGCCTCGGAGAATGCAAGCTGTTATAAAAGCCAGAGGTGGTGCAACAAAGTACTAGTGGTGAACTGTAATGTTTGTTTCCATGTTTTTTATATTTTCCTCAGAATTGAGTGATTCCATATTTTTTCCTCTGCTTGATCTGCAAAAACATTTGCAATTGACTTCAGTTTTCTTTCTTTTTTTTTAAAGTGTTTCTTAAAGCTAGAAGTTTAAAATGTTAAATAAAAATAGTTTTGAGGCATGTCTGTGATTCCTATTTTTTTCTACACGATTAATTAATTGAATGAACATTTTCCAAGAGATTCCATACTTCTTGCCAGGGGTTGTACTATCATATGGACAGGAACAGAGTCATGACCTGGGGCATGAACTCTTGCCATAGGGTTAGCTAACCAACCTAGGGATAAAATATCACTTTTAGATGGACAAACTCTTTAGCCTAGACTTTATTGCAATGCTTATGTGTATTTAGCTATTGAAATATATTGATCTCACATTTATATTTTCTTTCCCGTCAAATGATGTCACTAGTTCACTGTGACTCAACAGACTTCTTTAAAATGGTGGTACACCTGAAAAAAAAATTAAAAGCAGCTGCTGACTTTTAAAATGGACACTTACCTGTCCAGGTCGCCCGCGACGTCAACAGCCAAAGCCGAGCGGTAGCTCGACTTTTGGCTTCCCCCGCCACCATCTTTGATGAGCGAATCGGTAAGGGAAGCGCTGCGGCTTCACTGCCCGGTTCCCTACTGCGCAGGCGCGAGTCGCGCTGCGCCGTTCCCACTGGTTCCCGTTGTGTTCTGGGAGCCGAGTGTTTCCTAGAACACAATGGGGGGGGGGGGGGGTGATGTGGAAGGGCTGGACTCCCGCGGGAGTCTATACCAGGGTGAACCTGGTATTACTACATTACTACAACCAGATAAATAGATTCCACCATTTTTAAGGAGAACAAGTACATTAATTAGTTTCGTTTCGTTTCAATTCGTTATTTAATTAAATTCGTTTAGTTAAGTTCGTTGCATTCATTACATTCGTTTTCGGGATTCATTTCGTATTCGAAAAAAATTCTACCGCATTCGAAAAAACTCTACCGCATTCAAAATAATTCTAACGCATTTGAAAACAAATCTAAATAATTCGAAAAAAAATTATCAAATTCGAAATAATGCTACCACATTTAAACAAAACTATATATAACCATTTCCTGAAATTCGAAATTCGTAAAGAATGATTTTGAATTAGAATAGAACAGATTAGAATAGAATAGAAAATAGAAAATAATAGAATAGAATAGAAAAACAATAGCACAGAATAGAATAAAATCGAATATATGTTTTTCTAGTTTATTCTTTTCTATTATTTTTTATAGTAATCTTTTGTATTCAAATTCAAATTCATTCTACAGTATACGAAATTCGAATTTTGGAAGATGTTATATATAAACATCTTCCAAAATTCGAATTTGGATAGAAAAGATTAGGATACAATTTAAAATAATAGAAAAACAACAGAACAGAAAAAGAAAAATCATATATATATATATATTTTAAAACATCTTCCGAAATTCTAATTTCGTATACAATGAATTAGAATTCAAATAGAAAAGATTAGAATAGAGTAGAAAAGAATAGACAAGAAAAAACAATAGAACATAATAGAATAAAAATATAATATATATATATATTATATTTTATTCTGTTCTATTGTTTTTCTAGTCCATTCTTTTCTACTCTATTCTAATCTTTTCTATTCAAATTCAAATTAATTCTATACAAAATTCGAATTTCGTAAAATGGTTATATACATATGTATGATAGAAAAACAAAAGAGAAGAGCGCCTCTGAGTATACTGTGTTTTAATTATAAATCATAAAAATATCCAGCACTTACATCATAGTATTATGCTGCAGTCATGGGAGCTGGTGTGCGTCTGTTGCTGACAGCCAGTAAGGCATGAGAATTCGGCGGTCGGAGGGAGCCGGGGAGAAACGGCTAAGTCCTTGTTG
This sequence comes from Rana temporaria, assembly GCF_905171775.1. Taxonomy (NCBI): domain Eukaryota; kingdom Metazoa; phylum Chordata; class Amphibia; order Anura; family Ranidae; genus Rana; species Rana temporaria. The sequence goes on from NC_053498.1 coordinate 89,742,675, forward strand.
TTGTACCGCTGCTAGGCAATGAGTTCATCAGCTGATGCGTAACGTCGGCTTGGACGGAGGCCGAGGGGGACCACAACGCGTTTCAGAGCATGCGCAAGGAACCGATCAGCACGCTCCTCTTTCAAGTGTCAAAAGCGACACTTGAAAAAGGAGAGCGCTGGTCGGTTCCTTGCGCATGCTCTGAAACGCGTTTTGGTCCCCCTCGGCCTCCCTCCGGCCGCCGAGTTCTCATGCCTTACTGGCTGTCAGCAACAGACGCACACCAGCTCCCATGACTGCAGCATAATACTATGATGTAAGTGCTGGATATTTTTATGATTTATAATTAAAACACAGTATACTCAGAGGCGCTCTTCTCTTTTGTTTTTCTCTTGCATATATTGAGCTGGCTTCGCTCCTGGATAGCTGCCCTGATCTACTGTTTTCATCTACACTGGTTCATCATTGCCATCAACTATAGCTTTTTCTGGCACCCTGCTGGGATTGATCCTTGTATGGACTCATGAACATTTACACCATATATCTCCGTTGTGGTTTGCTATTTTAATTTTAATTTAATTTAATTCATTCATTTTTATATATCCGTTTATTTTAATTTTCAGCCTCCCATTGATTGGTCTGTGCAAACACCCTGAGCGCTGTACTCCACCCATTTTTATATATATATAATAGGGTTAGGGTTAGGCTTAAATTTGTTTTATTACATTTTTTAAAACACAGATATAATTTACATTTCATTTCCAATAAGCGTACAAAAGGAATCACTTTTTAAAATGAGTTTGACATTACATGAACATAAATAACAACAATAACAACAATATGGGTCAATCCTACATCCTCCTGATTTTTCATCTCACTTCTACCTCTGCCCTCTCCTTTCCCTTCCCCCTCCCAAAAAGGAAGAGAGAAAAAAAAAACATATAACCATATAAACATATATATCCATTATTCGAAAATTCACATTTCGTATAGAATGATTTTGAATTGGAAAAGAAAATATTAGAATAGAAAATAGAATGGAAAAACAATAGAACAGAATAGAATAAAATATAACATATATTATATTTCATTCTATTCTGTTCGATTGTTTTTCTAGTCTATTATTTTCTATTTTTTTCTATCCTAATCTTTTCTATTCAGATTCATTCTATACGAAATTCTAATTTCGCTTTTTATATATATATATATATATATATATAGGATATGGAATAGAAAAACAATAGAAACAGAATAGAATAAAATGTAATTTGTTTTTCTAGTTTATTATTTTCTATTATTTTCTATACTAATCTTTTGTATTCATATTCAAAATCATTATATGCAAAATTCGAATTTTGGAAGATGTCATATATTACATTTTTTCTAACATTTTCCAAAATTCGAATTTCATATACTGTAGAACGAATTTGGATAGAAAAGATTAGGATAGAATCTAAAATAATAGAAAAACAATAGAACAGAACTTATAAAAACATCTTCCGCAATTCAAATTTCATATACAATGAATTTGAATAGAGAAGATTAGAATAGAGTACAAAAGAATAGACTAGAAAAACAATAGAACAAAAGCAAATAAAATATAATGTTTTATTCTATTCTGTTCTATTGTTTTTCTAGTTTATTAACTTTTCTATTATTTTCTATTCTATTCTAATCTTTTCTATTCCAATTCGATTTCATTCTATATGAAATTAGAATTTTGGAAAATGGTTATATGTAAAAAAAAATCGAATGTGGTAGTTTTTTCTAATTTAGTAGATTTTTTTCAAATGCTGTATTTTTTTCTAATGCAGTAGATTTTTCTAATCAAATTACATTTTTCAAATTTGATCGACTTTTTAAGAATTCGGTCCAAAAAATTTCAAATTCTAATATGAAACTAATCTTTTATAATCTTTTCTATTCAAAATCGATTTCATTCAATGAGAAATTCGAATTTTGTATAAAATGAATTCAAATTCGAATAGAAAAGATTAGAATGGAATAGAAAAGAAAAACAAGAGAATAGAATAAAATATAATATATATTATAATTGATTCTATTCTGTTCTATTGTTTTTCTAGTTTATTAACTTTTCTATTATTTTCTATTCTATTCTAATCTTTTCTATTCCAATTCGATTTCATTCTATATGAAATTCGAATTTTGGAAAATGGTTATATGTAAAAAAAAAAATCGGATGTGGTAGTTTTTTCTAATTTTGTAGATTTTTTTTAAATGCGGTATTTTTTTCTAATTCGGTAGATTTTTTTCGAATGCAGTAGATTTTTTCCAATCGAATTAAATTTTTTTCAAATTCTAATATGAAACACATCTTTTATAATCTTTTCTATTCAAATTCGATTTCATTCAATAAGAATTTCGAATTTCGTATAAAATTAATTCAAATTCGAATAGAATAGAAAAGATTAGAATGGAATAGAAAAGAAAAACAAGAGATTAGAATAAAATATAATATATATTATAATTGATTCTATTCTGTTCTATTGTTTTTCTATTCTTTTATATTTTAGTTTCCATACATTTTAATTATTTTCCAATCTGTTCTAGAATTCAAATTTATACTATTCGAATTTCGGAAGACTGTCGTGTTCTATTTTATTACATTCTATTAACTTTTATTCTATTCTTTTTGATTCTATTGATTATATTCTATTTTATTGTAGTTTTTAGAAAATCGATTTCTATTTTTTTAAATTCGATTCGAATTTTGTTCGCGTTTTTTCGAATTTGTTTAAATTCGTTAATTTTGTAATTTGTAAAATTCGGATGCATACGAATTTCTGAATAATGAAAAATTCATCTGAATTCGTAATGAAACAATGCACATGTCTAACATTAATATATTTCTTAGCAGAAGGGCTCATCATGGGTTATAAAAGAAGGGTTGCATAGGAATTTGACTAAGAAACACTGCTTCTTTTCAGTGCTCACTTATTAGCATATAAAGTGTAATCTCTTTTAACTATTGCAAGATCAGCAGCACATTAATGTTTAGCTCCATGCTGACTCCATAGGTCCAATGGTTGAAAATGTGATTTAATGTCACCATCATATATCACAGTTCTCAGGCTCAGCTCTCATTGTGCATGTATTATTCTGCCATGTTCGTCTCGCGTGTAATAGTAGCAATATATATGTGAATAAATTACCCAAGCTTACAAATTCTTGCTACACAGCACAGCGATTGCCACCATTTGTTTATCATACAGAACATTAAAGACAGACCTACCCATTCTTATAAATACTAATAATGAATGACGATTGTCAAAGTAGAACTGAGCGAGGCACTAAATGTCAATATATTTTTGTTCCTTTCTCCGTCCCATTTGCATTAGATCAATTTATCTGCCCAAAGTGTAGTCATTCCATTTTAATCCCATCTCCCTCATGACATTTTAAATAAATGTTTATAATTTTCTTCTTGTGTACACATGGTTACATTTCTTAAAATAGCTATATTGCCTTTAAAATCTTTTTATGGCACAAGAAAGATGTCATTTAATAGTTGTATACTGTACAAAGGGAAAAAGATGCAGGAATCTGAAAAGCCTTTTATTTTCAGCAAATGGGTATTCTGTTCTCTGCTGGTAACATTGCGTAACCTTGGAAGAGATGGGTTGTAAACAAGGTTTGTTTGCTTTCACATCCCTGGCACAGAAGTCATAGCGTGGAGAAGTGAAATGTCAATGTTGCCATTATGGCCATAACTTTAGGCTCCACGAGTCTTATGTATGTGAAATATGACTACTAAGAGGCAGGCAAAAGAGGTCTGTGGCCACAGGACAGGTTGATAGATACTTGGAGGTAGATTAACATACAAATAGATTGGCACAGAGTATGTGAGATACGCTACGCCGCTGTAACTTACATTAGGCCGGTTCGAATCCCCAAAGAATTTGCGCCGTAAGTTACGGCGGCGTAGTGTATCTCAAGCGGCGTAACGGTGCGGAATTCAAATCGGCGATTAGGGGGCATGTTTCATTTAAATGAAGCATGTCCCCGCGCCGAATGAACTGCGCATGCGCCGTCCCTAAATTTCCCGCCGTGCATTGCGCGAAATGACGTCGCAAGGACGTCATTTTTTAAACTTAGACATGACTTACGTCCATCCCGATTCACGGACGACTTACGCAAAAAAAAAAAAATTCAAATTTCGACGTGGGAACGACAGCCATACTTAACATGGCAAATCTAACTATATGCCGCAAAAAAGCAGCTTTAACTATACGCCGGAAAAAGCAGACTAGAGACGACGTAAGAGAATGCGACGGCCGTGCGTATGTTCGTGGATCGTCGGAAATAGCTAATTTGCATACCCAATGCGGAAAACGACGCAAACTCCACCCAGCGGACGACGAAGTATTGCATCTACGATCCGAAGGCGTACGAGGACGTACACCTGTCGGATCTAACCCAGATGCCGTCGTATCTTGGTTTGAGGATTCAAACCAAAGATACAACGCGGGTAATTTGAAAGTACGCCGGCGTATCAGTAGATACGCCGGCGTACTCTGTCTGTGGATCTGCCCCTTGATTTACTAGAGGCAAATAGGCTGTTCACTTTGCAAAAGAAGTTGGAATTTGCCCCAAAACTTAGTGAATGAGGTGAAGCTCTGCTGACTTCCATCATCTAATCGTATTTTGCAAGCAACCAATGTGTTGGGTATTCTTTCCAAAATGATACTTCACCTTTATATTATAAGCAAGGTCCTCTAGACATGTGCATTCGTTTTCGTCCGAATGCATTTTCGTTCCTAATTTTGGGTATTTTCGTTATCGTTTTAACAAACTAAAATGAATGCGCAGAATCCGAAATCCGAAAGATCCAACATCAGAAAATGCTTTATTTTCTTTGTTACAACAGTTAGATATAGATAGAAGATTCAACATGAAGCTGACAATAGCAATCTGTGTCTATCGGACCTGTGGTCAAATGTGCCCAACCTAACTCTATTAGTCCAAGATTATTCTACATAGAGAGGAAAGATTCGACATAGAGAGAAAAGATTCGACATTATAGAGACAGTGTTGGGGTAGACCATTCGACATGAATGACGAAGATTCGACGAAGCAGCGAAAAACATACAAACGTCAAATCTGTCATTGAAGGCTTATGGTGTCTGTCGAAAGGTCTAAGAAGATTCGAAAAGCAGCTAAACTGTACGACGCCGCAATTGTACATTTCCGGTAAAATGCCCAGCCCATAGACTATAGAAGAATTTGAATGTTGGTTGACTAGTAATAATGATTTATAAATATAATTATTACTAGTGTGATACAACATTAGAATTCTTCTACAGCTTGTAGGTGGAACATTCGACCCAAAATGTACGATTGCGGTGTTGTACAGTTTAGCTGCTCCGTCGAATCTTCTTAGAACATTTGACAGACACCATAAGCCTTCAATGAGAGATTCTACCTTAATTAATTCGGATATTCGGATGAATGCATTTTTTAACGAAACAAAATAAATAAAAAAAAAATTCGGGAGTAACTAAACAAATTTATTTTTCGGATGAAAACAAAATTCCGAAACAAAATATTTCAGTGTGCACATGTCTAGGGCCCTCTGGTTCCTCTTGTATTGAATTGTATTGTAACTGTACTGTCTGCCCGTATGCTGTAAAGTGCTGTGCAAATTGTTGGCGCTATATAATTACTGAATGATAATAATAATCATATACACTAATAAAAAAATTCAGGAGTATAGGCTGCCCTTTTGAAAAAAACAGATAGTTTAGAGACGTAATTGCTGTGGAAGCCAACTACAAGGTGCTGACTCGATATTACCTAGGCCTGTCCAGAATAGCCAATTTCTTCCCCAACCACTCACTTTGCTTTCGAGGCTGCTCAGAACCCAACACACATATGCACATATGGAGGTCCAAGTCTTCTGGAAAGCAATTTTCGCACTTGCCTCTGAAATGTTCAAATTATCTCTGCAACCAGAACTGTCAACTACCCTCTTCAATCTGAGGCCAGAAAATTTGACATGCAAACAATTCAAACTCATGATCCAGCTTCTGACTGCAGCGAAGCAGATGATAGCTAAAGCATGGAAATCCCTGTCCTTAGTTGTGGCGAAATGAATCACTCCCCTATCCACGCGAAGATGGAACCCCTCGAAAAAGATCAGATACCTACGTTTAATGAAATATGACAGCTGTGGATTAAGCATTGCTTACCACCAGATTTTGACGGGATAGTGCTAATACCATGGCAGATGGAAGTCACCTTTGTGCCTCACCTGATATCTTACTGGTAGTAACATCACTTTCGAGGGAATATCTCTTCTCTTATCTTTACTCCTTTCTTTTCCCTTTCCATTATCTCATATCCTCTCTTCTCCTCGTCAACACTGGCCATATTATTCCATGTTTTTATTACGCTTTTGTGGATAAGCATGTTTCTCAGGGCTTTGCATGTTTACACCAAACGTCTATTAAGACTCCCTTTTTTTCCTTTATCCCTCCCATGATCTGCTTCAACAGTATCTTACAATGGTCATGTTCAGACCTCTGCGTAGAAGATGGTCAATATTTGCTCTCAAGACAGTTCTTAAAGTATGAAGCCTCGTACACACGCACGTTTTTCTCCGCAAGAAACAGCAAGAAAACTGCTGGCAGAGCATTCTTGCCTAGTAAACCGTGCGTGTGTATGAGGCTTTGAGGTTTCTCGTCAAGAAAACTGCCCAGAATCTCGACGAGAAAAATAGAGAACCTGCTCTATTTTCTCGTTGTGAAATTCTCGGCAGTGTTTTCCTGCCGAGAAACCCGAGAGTGTGTATACTTACCTCTCCATGGAAACCTGCGCATGCTCGAAATTACTTTGACGCATGAGCGGTAGCTTTCAAGGCATAGGTAGGGTAAAGCAAGATGGCGGCGACGGCATCGAATGTGACGAGCGCATGCTCGTCGTAGTCGATGACGTCACCGCGGTCGTGCCATTCAAAAGAACGATGGTACTTATTTTCTGTGTAATCTATGTCGGATTAATTATTTACCTCTGGCCACCACATGAAATCACATTTTAAATATGGTACAATAGGGTCCCCAGTGAAGCATAAAGTATGCACTAAAACCCAATGCTATGTAGTAATGCATACATGTGAATAGGACCTAAATTATTGCATGGTGAAATATTCTATGGGACTTTTCTTAGCTGATGAGCTGGAAATCACTAAATTCTCTATTGATAACAGTTTGCCTGGAGCATGTTATTAAGCCATGCTGCTTGTTTAGTGCAACACTGCTGTGTGCTTTCCTGCTGCCATGAAGGATGATTACACATTAAAATCAAGGATCTGTGTCACCATTAATCTTGCATGACTGTGTTCTTCCCCCCAAACACATATCACACATTTAGCAAATGTGACATATATACTTGAATATTGAGTGAATGTTGGGTTAAAGAGCATCATTACTCTAGGGAAGGCAAAATGTTTGCTATATGTTCTTCCCTTCCCCTGCTTCCTTCACACATGTATTATTCATTAATGGTTCCAACAGGACGTATTTCAATTTTATGTGTCTAAAGCTCCTTCGATGAAGTGTACACTATATTAAGTATTGGGACGCCTGCCTTTTACAGGCACATGAACTTTAATGGCATCCCAGTCTTAGTCCACAGGGTTCGGTATTGAGTTGAGCCCCCTTTGCAGCTTTAACAGCTTCAACTTTTTCGGGAAGGCTGTCCACAAGGTTTAGGAGTGTCTATGGGAATGTTTCACTATTCTTCCAGAAGTGCATTTGTGAGGTCAGGCACTGGTCCAAATCATTGGAGGTGTTTGTGTGTGTGTGTGGGGGGGGATTTATGTGTGGGGTTGTTTCGCAGGGGTAAGGCTTGGCCCCTTAGTTCCAGTGAAGCATACCAAGACATTTTGGTAAATTTCATGCTCCCAACTTTGTAGGAAGAATGGTCAAACATTTCCATAGACACACTCCTAAACCCTGTGGACAGCCTTCCCAGAAGAGTTATATACTGTTATAGCTGCAAAAATCGAGATAGGGCCAAATCAATATTGAACCCTACAGGCTAAAACTGGGATGCCATTAAAAATTCTCTAGACTGGTTTCCAAAATTGAAATGATTAGGTTTATTTCATTCACACTTTATTACTTTTTGATTTGCTGTCCAGTCCTGTTCCCTGCTTATGATTTTATTATAGATCTTGCTGAGAAAAAGATGAAATGGGGCACATATAATATATAAGGGAGCTTTAAGAAGCACAAACGTGAAAGGATTAAATGGCAAAGGGTCTGTAATGGTAGTGATTTCTTGCAATCTCATGTAATGCATTTACAGTCTATAATGTCTTCTGAAGCATGTCCACAGTCTCTAACAACTATGATAACATGCCTGCAATCTATGAGAGTTTATGTAGCATTACATTCACTGAATAGTATGTACACTTCATTGATGATAACCAGGACCACACCTAAAATGTACAGTATGTTACACCTAAAGTTATTATTTGTATACATATGTATGTGTTTCTATGTAGGTGCTTTTTACTGTAGCCAGTTTAAGTTTATTTGATAGTGTTAAAAATACCTGGTGATCCTGCCAGTCCATCTTGTTTGCTGTTGCAATCTGACCATGACAAGGCAGATCCATGCTATCGTGGTCAGTTTGTGTATGTCATTGCTTTATGGAGTTACAGGAGTTAAGCCTAGTGCACATGGGCTAAATGTTGGGTGGCATTAGTCGGTTCAATAGAAACCGGCCGACAAACGGCCCGTGTGTACGGCAGCAGGCCCGACATAAGCTGGCCGCTTGGAGAATTGGAGAATGTTCTCTTATGGTTGAATGTTCTTATAGCTATTTTTCTCTAATGCCGCGTACACACGACCATTTTTCATGTCATGGAAAAAAACAACGTTTTTCTCGACGTGATTCCTCTCAAGCCTGCCTTGCATACACACTCGTGATAAAAAATGCTCGAGCAAAGCACAGTGACGTACAACACATACAACGGCACTATAAAGGGGAAGTTCCATTCGAATGGCGCCACCCTTTGGCCTATTATGCTAATTTCCCGTCACATAACTTGCTTCTGAGCATGCACGTTTTTTTCCCCGTCGTTAAAGCGTACACACAACCGTTTTTTCAGGACGAGAAAAACGACAATGTGAAAAACGACGAGAAAAAATAGAGCATGTTCTAAAATTTTAATGGCCATTTTTCTCATCGAGAAAAAATTATCTGGAGCCTACACACGACCGTTTTTAACGACCATATAAAAAATTTGCATTTTTCTCGTCATGAAAAGCAGTCATGTGTACGCGGCATAAGTATCAAATGTTAGGGAATGTTACATTTGTCCAGCAAAATGCAGCGATTACACCCTTTTTTATAAACATTATGGCCCAGATTCATGTACGACTTACGCCCGTCGCAGTAATCTACGCCATTTACGTAAAGCGTACGTCCGGCGTAAGTTTACCCCTCATAAAGCAGGGGTAAGTCATGTTAAGGTATGGGCGCAGGAACAGCGTCATATTTTACGTCGTTTACGTAAGTCGTACGTGAATAGGGCTGGGCGTAGGTTACGTTCACGTCGAAGGCATTGAGCTGTCGTATCTTAGGGAGTATGTGCGACGTGATTCTGAGCATGCGCGCGCATGCGCCGTTCGTTCGGCCATTCATTTACATGGGGTCACGCTTCATTTTAATACAGCACGCCCACTACCATCCTACTTTGAATTAGGCGGGCTTACGCCGGCCCATTTACGCTACGCCGCCGTAACTTAGGGAGCAAGTGCTTTGTGAATACTGGCCTTGCCTCTCTAAGTTACGTTGGCGTAGCGCATATGAGATGTGCTACGCCCGCACAAACATACGCCGAGCTACCTGACTCTGGCCATATGGGAATTAGTCATTACACTTGCATGAATTTTGAAACATCTGCAAAGTGATTATTTTTTTTACAAATATACCCCTTTGCAAATCCTGCCATAAAAATCCTTGTTGAGACACTTCCTGATATGGGGTAACAACATTCTGTCCTTATCTCCCAGATTCGCTTCTGAGTTGTTTTAACCTTTATAGTTTTTAACAGCCAGGCAATCAATTTCCTTGTTTTGATTTGTTGATAGTTTACTCAATTCCATTTATACAGTATATAGGTTACCTTGTTTTATATGTATTATTAAGGTGCATTCTCTTTCCAATTACTATACTATTTTCTATGTATTTCATTATACTGTAAATATAACTGCTAAATATTGTAAATATTTTAGCTTCTTTATATTTCTCCATTCTCTTACCTCCCTAATACGTGCTAGCTTGCCTCGATGTATAGCTTACATGGTAACCATACTTTTGGCGCTTCTCTTACTAACTGAATAGTACTTAAAAGGAGCTTTATGGTGATCTTTTGCTGCTGCATCGTTCTTTTCCTCTGATGGTTGTCTGGAGGCTGGAAGGCACATTCCTTTTCTATCAGTGAATGCAGAAAATGTTCTACTGTCCTCAGTTCAACTGAGTTTATTTTCATAATGTTCAATACAATTTATTACACTATGGAGGCTTTTTTCATTATTTGCTGTTATGTCTTTTTTAGTTAAACTTGGCGATCCCACTCATCCCCTGATTCAGAAGGCTACATGGTCTCCATTTTAGCTGTCATTTGTTTATATAAACCTCTGCCTTATTTATGCATATATATTTTATACATATACTTAGCATTTTCTGATACATTTTAAACATTTTAAAACTCTATTATGTTTTAACTTCTGTCCTAAGCGCTAAAATTGTTTATTTTTGTCTCTCTCCTGTGTTGTCCCTCAATTACATGTACATCCAGCGAAAAAATAAACAGCCATTCCAATGGTCATTGCACAGGCTTGTTCTGTCATTGTCACAATCAGGAAGCTTGCCCAGAGCAATGATATGCAGCTTTCGCTGCATTACATGCATTTAATTAAAGGGGTCGCTTTAACAGACAATTGCGCGGTCGTGCGACGTGACTCCCAAACAAAATTAACGTCCTTTTTTCCCCACAAATAGAGCTTTCTTTTGGTGGTATTTGATCACCTCTGCGGTTTAAATTTGTTTGCGCTATAAACAAAAATAGAGCGACAATTTTGAAAAAAAAACAATATTTTTTGCTATAATAAATATCCCCCAAACGTATATATATATAAAAAAAAAATTCCTCAGTTTAAGCCGATTCGTATTCTTCTACATATTTTTTGTATAAAAAAACATTGCAATAAGCCTTTATTGAAAGGTTTGCGCAACAGTTATAGCGTCTACAAAATAGAGGATAATTTTATGTCATTTTTATTTATATATATTTTTTTACTAGTAATGGAGGCGATCAGCGATTTTTATCGTGACTATGACATTATGGCGGACACTCCCGATTACAGGAAGCTGTGTACACTGTTTTGTCACTAGGAAGACTGGGGAAATGCTTGTTTACATAAGCATTTCCCCCTTCTTCCTCACCGTGACTTGATCGCGGGTATGCCCGCGGACACTGAGTCCGCGGGACCCGCGGTCGGAATCACGGTGCTTTCGGCGGGCGTCCACAATGCTGCTTCTTAACCACTTTCCCCCCCGGGCCATATTGCTGCCCAAAGACCAGAGTACTTTTTGCGATTCGGGACTGCGTCGCTTTAACAGACAATTGCGCGGTCGTGCGACGTGGCTCCCAAACAAAATTGGCGTCCTTTTTTTCCCACAAATAGAGCTTTCTTTTGGTGGTATTTGATCACCTCTGCGGTTTTTAGTTTTTGCGCTATAAACAAAAATAGAGCAACAATTTTGAAAAAAATGAATATTTTTTACATTTTGCTATAATAAATATCCCCCAAAAATATATAAAAACATTTTTTTTTTCCTCAGTTTAGGCCGATACGTTTTCTTCTACATATTTTTCGTAAAAAAAAATCGCAATAAGCGTTTATTGATTGGTTTGCGCAAAAGTTATAGCGTTTACAAAATAGGGGGTATTTTTATGTCATTTTTATTATATTTTTTTTACTAGCAATGGCAGCGATCAGCGTTTTTTTTTTTCTGTACTGCGACATTATGGCGGACACTTCGGACACTTTTGACACATTTTTGGGACCATTGGCATTTTTATAGCGATCAGTGCTATAAAAATGCATTGGATTACTATAAAAATGCCACTGGCAGTGAAGGGGTTAACACTAGGGGGCGGGGAAGGGGTTAAGTATGCCTGGGTGTGTTCTTACTGTGGGGGGGGGGGGTGGCCTCACTAGGGGAAACACTGATCCTCGGTTCATACATTGTATGAACCGAAGATCAGCATTTCCCCTGCTGACAGGACCGAGAGCTGTGTGTTTACACACACAGCTCCCGGTCCCCGCTCTGTACCGAGCGATCGCGTGTGCCCGGCGGCGATCGCGCCCGCCGGGCACACGCACGGGAGTCGGGGGCGAGCGGGGGGCGCGCGCGCGCCCCCTAGTGGCGGCTGGAAGAGAGGACGTCATATTACGTGCTCTCGCCCAGCAGAGCCACCTTGTGGACGTATAACTGCGGTGCGCGGTCGGCAAGTGGTTAAAGGGGACATATATACACGCCCTTGTGCCTGCCTGTGCCATTCTGCCGACGTATATCTGCGTGCGGTGGTCGGCATGTGGTTAATACACTAAATTCATTATCCCTAGCTCTTGGATATCTTTTTGATAAACTTTAGAAATGTGTTATACACTGTAATAATATAAAATAAACTGTGACGGCTACATTCATACCTCTACATTCTTCATGTAGTGTAGTTGCAGTGTGGCGTGTTCTAGATACGCTTTATGCATGTCCTACAAAGCTGCATTTTGCAGGAATCTGTGCCAAAGGTACATGAATTTGGTAAGCGGCATTATTATTACATCTTCCCGGCTGCCAATAGACCAAGGCTTCTTCTGAATATTGGAATATCTTAGTTAACACTGGATTGATTCTCAGAGGTTCTGTGTTATTCCAGATATCCATACATTTCTTGAACACTTTTGTTTTTACACAGCACTGTGTTTTCCGAAGAGACACGTATGTATGGACTATTTTGCATAAGTGTGATTGTATTTACATGGACTCCTTTGCACAATAATTTTTTTCACATATATTTTTTGTGGTCATACACTCTTTTGTGTCTTTATATATATTTATATATATTTCTTATGGTTATATATATTTTTTTCACTAGTTAACTCACTTAGTGAATATTTGAACTTGGTTCCTTAACAGGTTCTAGTTCCGTATTCATATCAATTAATTTAGTGGTTGCGCGCTTGTTCTATTTTTCTACATGTTTATTGAGCTTTGTGGGCCAGATCCACAGCCAGCCGCCGTAACTTATCTTTTCCCATTTAAGTTACACTGCCGGAAAATTTCTACCTAAGTGCCCGATCCACAAAGCACTTACCTAGAAATTTTCGGGTGTGTAACTTAAATTCCGCCGGCGCAAGGCGTTCCTATTCAAATGGGGGCGAGTCCCATTTAAATTAGGCGTGCTCCCGCGCCAGACGTACTGCGCATGCTCGTGACGTCATTTTCCCGACGTGCATAGCGCGAAATTACGTTACGCCGAGCTTCGTGAATCGCGCCGGGTCAAAAAAGTTGCGTCGGGGAAAAAAAAAGATACGGCAGGAAAAAATAAATAAAAAAATAACAGCGTCGCGGGTAAGAAGGGTCTACTTTTACAAGGTGTAAACAGTTTACACTTTGTAAAAGCAGCCCTAATTTTACACATGCAACTTAATACTTACGGAGAAAAAACGAAGCGTAAACGCTTCGTGGATCTCCGTAAGTGCTAATTTGCATACCCGAAGCGGCATTTCGTCGCGAAATGCCCCCAGCGGCGGATGCAGTACTGCATCCTAAGATCCGGCAGTGTAAGTCCCTTACACATGTCGGATCTTCTGTCTATCTCTTGGACACTGATTCTGAGGATCAGTTCCATAGATAGAAACAGGGATACGCAGGCGGAACAGCAGATCCGCCTGCATATCTCTTTTGAGGATCTGGCCCTAAGTATTTAGGCTTTGTTACTTGCAGCAGCACCATCCTTTTTAAATTTTTCACTCTTTTTAACTTATCAAATATTTATAATGTTTTCCTAATTTTTCCTTTTGGTCAAGCGCAGAGTTTCTTTCCACTTTTGTAAAGGTACAAGAAACAGATTATGTTTTAAAAAAATAAAAAATAAAGATTATGGTTTAAAACAAAAGTCGAGGCGTGCCTAATAGCAAGGCAAAAACAGTCATCATTTTTATCTTTTGTATTTAAGTATATGGAATAAAAAAAAATACTATACGGAATCAAGAAAATACTTTGACAGCAAACACTAACATGTCAGGACTAACATAACATGTCACAACCTGCAAAATGACAGAGTGTTTCTGAATCAATTACAGCTGCAGAACCTTTCAGTCAGAAAATCAGAATAGAACATCCAGTTTCCAATGACATTATTGCTGGCGCCAGTGTGCCTGTAATAGTAATAATCCCTTTTCACAAAAAAAAAAAAAACATCCCTTTTTATCCATGCCCTGGTTTATCTGAGGCATTCATTGTGCTGCAAACTAAAATATGTTCCATGCTTTAATACAGCTCAAATGGTGCTCATTTTGTGAAGATAGGGCATTTATTACACAGATTCTGTGCCTGTATTTCTTTGGATAAAACTCCTTATTCCAGATGGGTCAAGGCCACTTATTTCTTTCAGGATGTACATTAGCGTGGAATATTAGCACAAATGGGTATGGATAACGGCATTGCAAAGCTTTCCTGTTACACAGAAATCACACAGAGGATGTGAGCTCTCCTCCTTATAAATATATATATGCTGTACTGTCAGAATCAGTTCATATAAATGATTATATATAACACAGTTGTAAGGAAGAAAACATAAAGAGTAGCATTTGTATTTATTTCAAACATTCATTGCATTCTGCACGATTTTTGTTTTTAACCAGTTGAGCTTCCACAACAATTTTGTTGTTTTAGCTATAGATTCAACATTAATGTTGCTATTCATTTTAATACCAAAGTAATACATATATTCTATTTAAAAATGCATATTTTTATTTTCTGGGGGGGGGGGGGGATTTATTTTATGCATTCCCTACCGAAATTTATTTATTGTTTGTATATTTTAAAATGAAACTGTATGTCAAGGCAGAATAGTAATAATAATAATAATAATAATAATAATAATAATAATAATAATAATAATAATAAAAAAATATATATATATACATGCACATTTTCACATTTTTTTTTTAAATATAATTCTTTATTAAAAATGTTTTTAAGTTATAACAAAACATATACTCAATAACAAGAGAAGCAATAATGTGTAGGAATAGAGAACAAATGTAACCATCACACCACACAATAAAACAAATAAACCAACAGCATCTCATAAAATTCATGACATTTAGGAATATAAAATCACAAAATATGCCCAATATTGAATATTACTACTATTATTAACCTAAAATATATTCCTTTCATATCGCTGCTTAAATTCTTCCTTTATTATACCTTCCCTTCTCTACGTTAGGGTAAAAGAAAGCCTCTCCCCTGACCCCACCCCCTGGGGGTCACACGAGAGAAAAAAAACGAAAAAAAAACACCAACTTTCCTTTTTGACATGAAGAGTATATTTTTGGCTCTAAATTCCTAAGCACTTGGTGTCAGCCCTGCCTACTTAATTTCTGAAGCATTGCAAAGAACACATTCCTCACCCCCCCCCCTCATTTGCACTACCACTCCTTGTACACAGACAGAGAGCACAGGAAGTTATTAGCCAAACGCTTTTCTGACAAATCACCAGGTATTTTTGCCATTTTGAAACGGATGTATCAACACTTTCAATGGTTTAGTAGTTCAAAAGGGAACAATTAGGAGACATTCCCTAATATGGGCGTGCCCCCTGCCCACTTGTGCTGTGCCCCCTGCCCACATGTGCTGTGATTGGACACAGCATGAGTTTGGCAGCAGATTTCCACCAATGATTTTGTCTGAAACCTGCTGATTATCTGTGTCCAATCGCACACAGAGTTCTGTGTTTACAAAAGCACAGAACTCTGTGTACCGAGAACAGCGATCTGGTTGTATCTTCTTCCTGAAAAGGAGGGAGAAAAAACAGCCAGATCAGAAAGCAGCAAACATTGCACACATTAAACATTGTTAGGCACACATTTTACCCTTTGAGTGCCCTTTGATGATAACCCTTTCCCAGCCAGGGACATTAGTACAGTGTACAGTATTAGCACTGATCACTGTATTATTGTCACTAGTGACATTAGTGTCAGTTAGTGACCCTCCAAGCCAGTGTCTGTAAGCACAGAATGCCCATCACTATATCACAGACTCACTAGTCGTTGATCACCGCCATTACAATGTAGCATCTAGAGCAGGGATATGCAATTAGAGGACCTCCAGCTGTTGCAGAACTACAGGTCCCATGAGGCATAGCAAGACTAATAGCCACAAGCATGACACCCAGAGGCAGAGGCATGAAGGGATTTGTAGTTTTGCAAAAGCTGGAGGTCCGCTAATTGCATATCCCTGATCTAGAGCTTTGTAAATCCGAGTATATATACCATAGTTTGTAGATGCTATAACTTTCACACAAACCAATTAATATACACCTATTGATATATTTTTTTACCAAAGACATGTAGCAGAATACAGTTTGTACTAAATTTATGAAGAAGTTTGACTTTTTGATTTTTTGGTTTTCTTTTTGAAAATATTCGGTCTTTTGTAGTTTAAATAATACAAAAATAAAAACCCAGTGGTCATCAAATGCCACAAAAAAAGATCTATTTATGTAAAAAAATTATAAACATTTAATTTGCGTACAGTGTTGCATGACCCCACAATTGTTAAAGTAGCGCAGTGCTGAATAGCAAAAAATGCCCTGGTCATGAAAAAGGTAAAACCTTCAGGAGGTCAAGAGCAGTGTTGCCAACCGTCAGTATTTTTACTGGCAGACAGTAAAAAACAGGCAATTTTCTCCTGCCAGTAAATGCCAGTAAAGCCCTGTACACACGGGCGAGAATCCCATCGATGGGATTCCTGGCAAGATTTTCTTGCCAAGCCCTGTGTACAGACGCACATTCAAAAGAACCGCCATTCTTTTGAATGGCAAGAATGCGGTGACGTCATTGACTATGACGAGCATGTGCTCGTCATATTCGATGCCGTCGCCACCATCTTGCTTCACCCTACCTATGTCTTGGACGCTACAGTGCATGCATCAAAGTCTCATCGAGCATGCACGGGTTTCCATGGAGGATAAGCATACACACGCTCGGGTTTATCAGCAGGAAAACACTGCCAAGAAACCCGACGGGACAATTGAGAAGCCCGACGAGAAAATAGAGAGCAGGTTCTCTATTTTTCTTGTTGAAATTCCCGGCAGTTTTTTGTTCTTGCATTGGAGGGTTCAGTTTGTTACCTAGGACTTGCTTGTCCTCACTCAGTGCACAGAAATTAGAATAATCTGATATCATAATTTTTTTTTAGAAATGATTTGGAAAATATTTAAACACCCTGTCTTAAAATAGTTTATTCATATTGTTAAAATAAAATATTCCACATTTTTTTTTCTTTTTTAAATTTTTCCAATTTTTGGGAAAAAAACAAAAAAGCCTTCAGGAAAAAAATGGAAAAACATGTTTCTCCATTTTATTCCGGGCCTTCACATCTCTAGTTCCAACCAAATTCTAGATTTTACAGTTTTCACAAAGTTTTATAAGGTTATGAAAAATCTCTGGTTGGTCAAAGAAATTCTATGGTTCCGACATAAAGGCAAGGAAATAAGGAAATGTGCTTTTCCACATGATATCCTTTTAATATTGCTTCCATCAATAAATCAGCTGCATCCACACAAACCCAGGCATGATATGTTCTTCTTTGCACATACATTATAACAGCTATTTACAGGTGTGCAGCACTAGAAGGCCTACTGACAACAAATCTATGTATAAATGTGTATATTATGTAAATATATAAAATAAATTGTCCCCCAAGTACTGTTGTCATACACATTCTGCAAGAACAAAAATGCTTCTACCAATAACATTTGATTGATAGGTTGAACATAAAGTTCAAGCTCACCTTTATACCATTTTCCACTGAAGACATATTTTTTTTTTCACAGTGCTTGACGTGTTTCTTTCCATGTGTGACTTTAAAATGTATGCATACCTGCCACATTTCTTTCATGAGAAGGAAGGACACCTTTTAGCACAAAGTATGTGGGAAAAGGAATTAATTAGACCCATGTGTGCTTTATTTCAGTTTTTCAAAATAGCAAAATGCATAATTTGATGGTTTGATGAAAGGGTTAAAGGGGTTGTAAAGGTTAATTTTTTATTTTCTAAATACCCTGTTTCTCCGAAAATAAGCCCTACCACAAAAATAAGACCTAGCGTGAGTTTCTGGGATGGCTGTAATATAAGCCCTACCCCAAAAATAAGCCCTAGTTAAAGTCCTAGTGTAATCCGTTCTGTAAAAAGATTATATTATGTGCAGTGTCTCCCTTTTGTAACTTTATTGTGGAAAATACCTTATTTACAGCACTGCTGGGCACTCACGTGACCCGCCAGAGCTCTTCTCCTCTCCTCCCAACTTGATGTCAGCTGTTTTTTTTTTCAATAAAACTTTATTAAGCCCCTCCCCACTGCAGTACTCAGAGTGGGGCTGACGTCATTGGGGACCTTGGCCCCTCCCTCTGCAGTATTTGGAGTAGGGAAGAAGAGCTCCAGCGGGTCACGTGAGCAGCAATCGGCACTGTAAATAAGGTATTTTCCACAATAATGTTACACAAGGAGACACACTGCACATGATATCATCTTTTTACAGAACGGATTACATCATTTTATAAGGTCTTTAAACAAAGGTTTATTTTTGGGATTACAGAATTTCACAATGCTGACTCCAGAGCTGACAGGGGGAGAAACTTTTTTGTACATACCATAAATAAATAAGACATCCCCTGAAAATAAGCCCTAGTGTGTTTTTTGTAGCCAGAATTAATATAAGACCTGGTCTTATTTTCGGGGAAACACGGTAGTTTACTTTAAGATAGTGCATTGTTGGTTCACTTACCATTTCCTTCGATTTCCCTTCTAATTTTTTTTCTTTGTTTTCTTTGTCTGAATTTCTCACTTCCTGTTCCTCCTCAGTGAGCTGTTCAGTAAGCTATTCTGGCTGACTAAACACCACTGGGATGATGGTGCGAAGTTTATTGAGGAGAAACAGGAAGTGAGAATGCACTAGCTTAAAGGAACCTATTTAGAAAATAAAAAACAAACCTTTACAACCCCTTTACTGTAATACTGCAAATTTGGTAGTAAACAAGACCCTGTCATCAAAAATTCTGGTAAAAGCTCATAAAAACCAAGCATTTTAAATTCAGATTTGCAGTATTTTCCTTTTTTACATATGATTTGTATTTACTTGAAATCTACCTTTAACCACTTTAATACCGGCCCATAGTCATATGACGTCCACAGAGGGGATCTCCCATCCTGGGTGGACGTCATATGATGTCCTGGGCTTTGTGAGGGGATATCTGAATGATGTCTGCAGCTAGAGGCATCATTCAGATATCATTATTTGCCAGGGCGATTCTGCGCACCGTTCTTATAGGCGGAGGGAGGGGACATCACCCCCTCCCGCCGCCAGCCGGTGCTTCTCCGGGCTCTCCTGTGCCATCGGGGGCCCGGAGAAAGAATCGTTCAGTGCCTGATGGGAAGTATAGAGATGACTGGTGACCAGATGGTCACCAGTCATCTCTATGACCATTGGAAGCCCGTGCGCGATGTGATAACATCACGCCCGGGTACCTGAAAGTAAACAAAGCCGCGATTGCGTCTAGTAAGCATGAGATCGGTGAATTTTTTTTTACAATCTCATGCTTTCCAGCCTGGAGGAGAGATGTGGGGTCTTATCTCCATAAAGAGGACCTGTCACCAGTGTTGTAAGTAACAGCGTTTAAATAAACGCCGTTACCTAACGCAGATTACTCGTCCCTTCTCAGCAACGCCATTTCCATCACTTGGGCGGCGTTACCGTAATTACATTTACAGAGTGCGGGGAGCAGAGGGGGTGATGTAATGTGGCCACTGGCCTGTGATTGGGTCACAGCGTCAGGCGGCCGGGTCATGTGGCCACAGAGCTGGCCTGTCTCTGTGATTGCTGGTGGGCGGACCTCCCAATCACGGCTTCAGAGAACACAGAGATGCTCACGGGCGCCCTTGCCAGAAATCGCATGGAAATCCTGAGCCGCGCCAGCCGCCCGCGACATCTACAACACAGAGATGCCTTCCCTCTAACCAGCTCCGGTGACCCCTCCAACGGTTTCAAGCTCTGCAGTGTTTCCACCAGCTGACGCCTCACCGCTCTTCCCGCGGTACACCCAATTCAGGTAACTCTCACCGATGGCCATTTTTGTCAGGGTTACCAGACGGGATGATCGCTACCCCGGCTTCAATACCGGACTGACATTCCCATGAATCTGCTCTGCCTGCCTCCCTCTGGCCCCCCTGTTTACTGCATCCTCACACTCCACCTCCACATGCCCAACCTGGGCATGTGGAGTGTGATGAATCTGATATTGTACAGTATTGCTGGACATGTGGAGGTGGAGTGTGATCATATTGTACAGTATTGCTGGACACGTGGAGGTGGAGTGTGATCATATTGTACAGTATTGCTGGACACGTGGAGGTGGAGTGTGATCATATTGTACAGTATTGCTGGACACGTGGAGGTGGAGTGTGATCAAAATGTACAGTATTGCTGGACACGTGGAGGTGGAGTGTGATCATATTGTACAGTATTGCTGGACACGTGGAGGTGGAGTGTGATCATATTGTACAGTATTGCTGGACACGTGGAGGTGGAGTGTGATCATATTGTACAGTATTGCTGGACACGTGGAGGTGGAGTGTGATCATATTGTACAGTATTGCTGGACACGTGGAGGTGGAGTGTGATCATATTGTACAGTATTGCTGGACACGTGGAGTGTGATCATATTGTACAGTATTGCTGGACATGTGGAGGTGGAGTGTGATCATATTGTACAGTATTGCTGGACATGTGGAGGTGGAGTGTGATCATATTGTACAGTATTGCTGGACATGTGGAGGTGGAGTGTGATCATATTGTACAGTATTGCTGGACATGTGGAGGTGGAGTGTGATCATATTGTACAGTATTGCTGGACATGTGGAGGTGGAGTGTGATCATATTGTACAGTTACAGTCTCAGTTACTTTGCTGAGTAACTAATTACTTTTTCAATGTAGTAACTGAGTCACTAACGCAATTACTTTTTCGAAATAAGTAATTTGTAACTGTAACTAATTACTTTTTTAAAGTAAGATGAGCAACACTGCCTGTCACACACTATTCCTATTACAAGGGATGTTTACATTCCTCGTAATAGGAATAAAAGTGATAAAAATATTAAAATGTTAAAAAAAGTGTAGAAATAAAAATAAATAAAAAAATAAATAATATATATTTTTTTAAACGCCCCTGTCCCCGGTAGCTCATGCTCAGAAGCGAACGCACATGTAAGTCCCACCCACGTATGTAAAGGCCGTTCAAACCACATATGTGAGGTATCGGCGCGTGCGTTAGACCTTATCTGTAACTCTAAACTGGTAACCTGTAATATTTTTCAAAGCGTTGCCTTAGGAGATTTTTAGGTAACGAAGATTGGCGCAATTTTAAAGCGTGTCATGTTAGGTATCTATTTACTCGGCGTAACATCATCTTTCATATTTTACAAAAAATTGGGCTAACTTTACTGTTTTTATTTTTTTTTTAATTCATGAAACCATTTTTTTCCAAAAAAAGGGCGTTTGAAAAATGACCGCCATTTTATTCCCTAGAGTGTCTGCTAAAAAAAACATATATGACGTTTGGGGGTTCTGAGTAATTCTCTAGTAAAAGAATGATGATTTGTACATGTAGGAGAGAATTGCCAGAATAGGCCCAGTATTGAGGTGGTATTAAAGCCCTGTATTGAAGTGGTTAAATTGACTACTCCAAGAAAATCAATTCCCTAACACAGTCTTCTACCTCCTTGCATGTCATAGCCTTTTTTTTCTGAGAATGCCTAATTATTATTTGTGCTGTCCCAACATTTCCACTCCCCTTTTCATACCCTTTTATGCAGCTGCCGAGAGAATGGGAATTCTATACAGTATCACTTACATGACACCTCTGAGTCTGCTGGGATTGCTGACATCACATCCCAGGTGGTGGCGCCCAGCAGCAGTCTTAGACTTTTTGAATACCTACACAGAG
The DNA here is from genome assembly GCF_905171775.1 of Rana temporaria. Classification (NCBI taxonomy): domain Eukaryota; kingdom Metazoa; phylum Chordata; class Amphibia; order Anura; family Ranidae; genus Rana; species Rana temporaria. Next base: position 89,764,985 of record NC_053498.1, read on the forward strand.
GAGACTTTTACCAGTAAATAGCATGTATAAAATATGTTAAATACATACAGTATATCTCATGAGACGATTCTTGTTAATTATTTTTTAGATCTGTCTATATGACGGGCCAAAAAGAGGAGCATCGAAGCAGGAAAGAGGGACATATGAATTTGGTTCTGAAAGAAAGGCAGCCTCTCCAAATTTGGGACCGTTGGGGGCCGGTATACACTATATTGTCCTAAGTATTGGGACACCTGCCTTTACGCGCACATGACCTTTAATAGCATCCCAGTCTTATGCCCCGTACACAAGCTTGTCTTGCGTACAGACGGGCACACCAAATTCCGACAGTCAAAAACGCGGTGATGGACAACGAGCCGAGAAAAATTAAGTTCAATGCTTCCGAGCAGGCGTCGACTTGATTCTGAGCATGCACGTTTTTTTGCGCATTGAAATTGCATACAGACAAACGGTTTTCCCGCTAGGATTTTTTCCTGCTTTTTTTTTTTCCTGGCAGTTTTCCTGTGGGGAAAAGACAGATGGAGCATACACACGGTCTGGATTCCCGGCCAAAAGCTCTCATCTGACTTTTTCCGACGGGAAACCCGGTCGTGTGTACGGGGCATTAGTCCGCAGGGTTCATTATTGAGTTGGCCCACCCTTTGCAGCTATAACAGCTTCAACTATTCTGGGAAGGCTGTGCACAAGATTTAGGATTGTGTCTATGGGGATGTTTGACCATTCTTCTAGAAGCACATTTTTGAGGTCAGGCGCTGATGTTGGACGAGAAGGCCTAACTCGCAGTCTCTGCTCTAATTTATCCCAAAGGTGTTCTGTCTGGTTGAGGTCAGGACTGTGCAGGCCAATCAAATTCCTCCACCCCAAAGTCACCCATGCATGTCTTTATGGACCTTGCTTTGTGCACTTGTCTAAATCATTTGGTGGTGGTGGGATTATAATGTGGGGTTGTATGGGGTTGGGCTTGACCCCTTGGTTCCAGTGAAGATAACTCTTAAGACGTCAGCATACCAAGACATTTTTGACAATTTCATGCTCCCAACTTTGTGGGAACAGTTTGGGGATGGCCCCTTCCTGTGCCAACATGACTGCGCACCAGTGCACAAAGGAAGTTCCATAAAGAAATGAAAGAGCGAGTTTGGGGTGGAGGAACTTGACTCAACCTGACCGCAACCAGATAGAATACCTTTGGGATGAATTAGAGCTGTGACTGCGATCCTGGACTTCTTGTTCAACATCAGTGCGCTTCTGGAAGAATGGTAAAACATTCCTATAGAAACCTTGTGCACAGCCTTCACAGAAGGGGTGCATAAGGGGTGGGCCAACTCAATATTGAACCCTACAGATTAAGACTGGAATGCCATTATAGTTCATGTGTGTGTTAAGACAGGCATCCCAATACTTTTGACAAAATAGTGTATATGACTACTATACCAATATAGGTAATATAATCCTCCTTTAAGATAACCAATAAAACAAACAAACTGAAAACTGCACCTAAAGCCCCTTTCACACATGCGCATCCTGGAAGGATACATTTTTGGACATCCGCTTGCTCAGCAGCAGATGACGGGTCTGTCTCTGCACTTTGTGCAGAGACAGACCAGTCAGATCTCCGCTCTCCTATATGGGTGATCGGATGAAAACTAACCGTCTGTTCGTATTCATCCAATCCGATCTGCCAGACAGATGCAAAATAGGGTTTGCATCCGTCACATTTTAGCGGAGAGGATCGGATCGGGGCTGATCAGGTGTTAGCGGACATGTCCCTGATGACATCCAACGCTCCATAGAGGTACATGGAGCGCCCATTCAGATCCACCTGAAAAAACTGACAGGCGGATCTGAACGGTCTGCACGTGTGAAAGGGGCTTAAGTATATGTTGTTAATAAATAAAGAAGGATGGGATAATGGATGGAAAAAGGTGTTTTAAGTGCTTAGGTGTATCTCTTTAACTTCTGCAAAGGATAGATATGTTTGTATTGTACCTTTCTGGCTAGTGATTAGAATGAGTCTGTCCTCTCTTGCTTCAGTTTTAATTAGCGATTGAACCTTATATTTATAGTCTTTGATTTTAATGCTGAGTACATATCCTTGTTAACAAAAAAAACTTTGTATCATTATCACACTCATTTCAAATACTCTCTCCTGCTGTTACCAAATGGTCCCTCTCACAGGCTCAATTAAAATGACAAGCAGAAAATTATCCATGGGACTGTAAAAAGGTAAAGAATATTGAACAAGGCAGATGAAAGAGCAAAATTGTGTAGTCCATTATGCCTCATTATTTGATTACAATTTTTCTCTATAATTTAATTAAGTGCGCTACAACAACCACCTTGTCCCCAAACAGCATTGAGTCGGGTGTGTTCTGTTTTGCTTGTCCTGTAAACTAGGTATAAAGTATGTGCTTATCACATGTGGATTTTGAATGTTTATATTCTTTTACAGAAAGGATCATGCACATTTTTGTCATGATGGCACAGAGATGGCATTATCACAATAATGGTTAAATTATACAAAATATATGTAATGCATTAATTTAAATTCAATATTATACCCTGTCTCTTATACACTTTAAAAATACATGCCAAATTAAAAAAATACATATCCAGGGGTAAGGATGGGTGAACGGTTCGGCTCCGAATTATAGGGTTGTTCGACTGTTGGTTTGGCCCGCTAAATGACCACAATGCACTGCGCTACCGCACAGTGCATTGAAAGCCCTAATTGGCTTAAGCAATGAAAGCTTCCCCCAATCAGGGCACAGAGCACCGTCAGCCCTAGTTGGATGCTGTCATGATGATTGTATCCAATCATGGCTCATTGCTCTTAATTCTGCCCCACACTAGAAAAGTATTCTTTCCATAGCGGCCATTTGTAGTGTGATAGCAGCGTGGAGAGACATAGAACAGGGCTCTGTTCAGTGCTATTAGACAGTTATTGTACTATAGTGTGCTATTCGGATTCTATTGTCAGTGTAGAATATCAGTTTAGTGTGCAACTAGGGATAGTTCAGTGTGAGTGTAGTGTGAGCATTCATCTTAACATTAGTGTGAATGTAGGGATAGTTCAGTCATTGTGAGTGTAGTGACCGTTTAACACCGTATATTTAATTGCGTTACTGCAAGTTTAACGCCATATGGTTCTGTGTGTTACTGCAAGTTTAACGCTGTATATTTAATTGCGCTTCTGCAAGTTTAATGCTGTATCTGTCATTGCGTTACTGCAAGTGTAACACCGTATATTCTATTGGGTTACTGCAAGTTTAACACCATATATTTCATTGCATTACTGCAAGTTTAACATCATATAGTTCTGTGCGTTACTGCAAGTTTAACGTCATATAGTTCTGTGTGTTACTGCAAGTTTAAGAGCCATATAGTTCTGTGCATTTCTGCAAGTTTAACGCTGTATATTTTATTGTGTTACTGCAAGTGTGAGGCCTCGTACACACGACCAGTTTCCTCGGCAGAATTCAGCTTTCGACCGAGTTTCTGGCTGAATTCTGCCGAGGAAACTGGCCGTGTGTACACTTTCGGCCGAGGAAGCCGACGAGGAGCTCGGCGAGGAAATAGAGAACATGTTCTCTATTTCCTCGTTGTTCTATGGGAGAACTCGTCCCGCCGAGCTCCTCGGCGGCTTCAGTGCTGAACTGGCCGAGGAACTCGATGTGTTTGGCACGTCGAGTTCCTCGGCCGTGTGTACGAGGCTTGACGCTGTATATTTCATTGCGTTACTGCAAGTTTAATGCTGTATATTTCATTGCATCACTGCAAGTTTAACGCCATATACAGTAGTTCTGTGTGTTACTGCAAGTTTAACTCCAAATAGTTCTGTGCATTACTGCAAGTTTAACACTGTATATTTAATTGCGCTTCTGCAAGTTTAATGTTGTACCTGTCATTGCATTACTGCAAGTTTAACGCCATATATTTTATTGGTTTACTGCAAGTTTAATGCCATATATTTCATTGCGTTACTGCAAGTTTAGCGTCATATAGTTCTGTGTGTTACTGCAAGTTTAATGTCATATAGTTCTGTGCGTTACTGAAAGTTTAACATCATATAGTTCTGTGCGTTACTGCAAGTTTAACGTCATATAGTTCTGTGCGTTACTGAAAGTTTAATGTCATATAGTTCTGTGCGTTACTGCAAGTTTAACGCCATATAGTTTTGTGCGTTACACCTGGATGTTCGGATCCACTGGAGTCCACAATCAGGTGGACTTTAAATATCCAGGAAGAGAGCACAGCAGGGCTCTGGCTGGAGACTCAGGGAGGAACCTGAGTGAGAGGAGCTCTGTATGTTGGACTGAAAGGTTTGCTTTACCACATGTTTTGTGGGTGACGGGGACCAGCCCTGCACTGTATAGAGAGGAGACTATTGTGTTTAGTTTAGCGCCAGGTGGCAAGGATTTAATTTACTGTTTTGTTTATTTTTTATTTGAAAACCTCCTGTAAATAAACCTGGCATCCGCAAGATTTTAAAGAAAGTGTCTGTTTGCTGACCTTCCTTCAGAAAAGGTGATCTCTCACGAGCTAATCTCCCACACGTGATGGATTTAGCAGGCACTTTCTGAAGATGAAGGAGATGTTAAAGGTCCTGCTACAGGCCAATGCAGCGAGTCCTGGTCCCAGCATCCCCCTAGGTTATTTGCAAAATAGGCTGCCGTTCAGGAGAGGGGAAAGGAGTCGGGAGGTGCGCTGTGCTCTCCCTCCTCTCCAGCTTCACAGTCCTGCCACTACAGATCTTTTTACCCAGTGGCTTTGTGTGCATAGGAGCACCCTGCAACTTCCCCCTTCTGTCCTATCGCTGACTTTAGAAGCAGCAGAAAGGAACCAGCAGCCTCATACTATAGGAACGGCTGCCAGTAAGCCACAGGAAGAAAGAGTTAACAGCAGGAGCTGATCCGCCTCCTGCTGCTTGATGAACCAATGGGTGCTCCTGTAACCCACCCCTTTCTCAAGCCACCACCTTTGATTGAGAAGAACAGAGTACTGGAGCTATGCTTGAGCCTGGAGAAAGAACCGAGCTGCTGTGGGGACTGGGGAGGGGGCAGAGAAGGAAGAGGAATGAGCAAGAGAAGCAGTAGAATGCAATCAGGTGAAGGTACTCTGGAGAATGTGCACAGGAAGAGACATTTACTGCAAGGGCTCCTCTCTCTATTCTCCCTGTACTTTCTGATGTATTCTGTATTCCTCCTTTCTCTCTATCCCCCCTCCTTCTCTCTCTCCTCCCTTCCCTTTCCCTCTCCCCCTCTCTCCATCTTCTCCCCCCTCTCTTTTTCCCCTCTTGCCAAACCCAGTATAAACACTTTGATGTGCTTCCTTCTTTCAATTTAAAAGTAATTGCATAATTTAAAGTGGTTGTTTACTGCTGGACTTTTTTTTTTTTTTTACCCTGCAAGGTAAAGGCATATTGTGCTAGTATGAATCGCATACTTACACATTATGTTAAACTTACCTTAAAACAAAGCCCTACCACACCCAGAAGTCAGCGCAGCAGGTGCTCTTATCTTTACTTATCTTGCTTCTGGGTTCACGGACTCTGGCTCTGTGACTGGCCGGAGCCACGATGACGTCACTCCCGTACATGCATGCAGGAGCCGCGGTTCATGGCACAGGGTTCTAAAGGAACAGCACCGGTGGCCGTTCCTTCGAAGCGCATGCACCAGTGATGTCACTTGCTCCATGTAATCTTAATATCTCCTAAACTGTACACGTTTAGGAGATATTTACTGTACCTATAAGTAAGCCTTATTATAAGCTTTCCTAGGGGTAAAAGACAGTAAAGGAAGTATACTGTATATCTGGTGTCATGTAAACCAAATATACAACATTATATCTTTCAAACACATCAAAATATAAAATTGCAGCATATTAGTGATAGTGACACCCCGTCAAAAGAATTTTGATAACAAGTTGCAATATATAAGTGATGGTAACACCCAGTCAATAAATAAAATAACTCCACTTATAATATGGGGTGTCACCATCACTAATATACTACAATTTTATATTTTGAAATTTTGACTTTTGGTTTTGTTAGCAGTTTTTTTTTTTTTAAGGTTATCTGAAAGATGGGTTTTTAAATGTTTTGGCATGGGGCACAGTTTCACTGCTAGCCATAGGTGTAATTTTAACTACATACGCCTCTTCTACAATGTGATCTCATATCCGTACATCTTAGTAGGGCATTTGTCATTTCAGGTATGAAATATAAAACCTTGTAATAGTGCATAACGTGATCATCAAGTTATTGGCATTATGGGCACATCAGTCTTATTGTCTGAAACAAACATGTCTTTATTTGCAACAAACAGAGGTCTTCTCTTTATTTAAGAAACTGTGCTGGAAAACATATTGCTAAATATACAGTAATTTACTGTTGAAGCACCTTTGGCCAGCATAGTGATATTCATCAGCATTAGGCTCCAAAACAGCTGTCCAGCTCAAGGGGATGTGAATAAGCTTATTTTTATATACTATATCACCACGCTGCTCAGCAATACAATGAACACAAACAAGAAGTCTCGTGGAGAACAACACTTTTATTTCTAGAACCTAAACAAAGGCAAGTCTATGATACATGTGAAATCTTGGATTAGGAAACTATTTTCATAAGGACCTGATCCTCTATGGCATTAAAAGGGAATACATGTGAAAATAAAATATGAGATTCAATGTGGTTATGGGCTGAAGGACCAGTTCAACTAATGGTTGATGCAGTTGGCTCAATGCAATATCTCCTAGGGACTTCATCAGCAATGTCTTCTCTCCATAGTTCCTGGCTAAGTTGCCACCGACCATGGAGTCTAGCTTTTCCTGATACAAGAGCATTGACCTAAGGTGCTCCTATTTTGGATTGTAATAAATCATATAATAAAAAAAAATACAAAACACAACAATGAAAGTAGAACTCTTAAACCTACTACAGCATATGTGCAGACCAGGGAGTTCAGACACAGAAATCTTTGGTACTGAAGTCCAACAAAGATGCCAAAATATATTTAGCTTTGCTTGCTTGGTTCTTTAAAGTAAACCTAAGTAAGGACATTAAACTAATAACAAACCAGTTACAAGCATGAAAATATTTCTCAAACAAGCACTACCTGATTCCAAACCAATCAGATATAGAACAGTTCGGGAATTTCAAATACAGTGCATTCAAAGTGCTCTGTCTGCCTGAACTTCTAACCATGATTAATCCCCAACCCCACCCAAGTTTGTGAAACTGCAACCTTTTAATTGTTAATAATGAAAATCAATCTCCCTGTCATGGAGCATGCCGATCTGCTCTGGTGGTGTGTTTACTTAGCATGGTGCCCAACCTGCAAATGCACTGAGGAATTCTGCAGGGAGATGATATTACACCAGGAATCACTTTACTTAGAATGAATAAAGAGCAGAGTAAAATGCAGACACTAGATCTGGGGGGATTGGGCAGTGATTGACTTCAATTCCATCCACTCTTATAGAAGGATCCATGGTGGCACCAAAAACACTGAGGTTGATTTACTAAAAATTAAGAGCTCCAAATCTGGTGCAGCTGTGCATAGTAGACAATCAGCTTCTAAGGCCCCTTTCACACAGGGTGGATCAGTAATGATCCGCCCCGTGAACCTTCTCTTGCTCAGCGAGGATCGCTTTTTTGATCCCCGCTGAGCCGGCAAGTGACAGGGCGGTCCCTGCACACTGTGACCGCCCTGTCTTTTCTCCGCTCTCCTCTATGGGGGGATCGGATGAACACGGACCGTCTGTCCGTGTTCACCCGATCCGATCCGCCAGACGGATGGAAAAGTAGGTTTTTCCTCTGTCACACTTTGGTGGATCGGAGCGGGTCGGATGTCAGCGAGCATGTCACCGCTGACATCCGTGGCTCCATAGAGGAGCACGGAGCGCCTGTTCAGGTCCGCCAAAAAAACTAAACTGGCAGGCGGACCTGAACGGGCCGCCCGTGTGAAAGAGCCCTAATTTAGCTTGTTCAATTAAGCTTTGACAAAAACTGGAAGCTGATTGGTTTCTATACAGAGCTGCACCAGATTTTGTACTCTCCAGGTTTAGTAAATCAACCCCACTGTAGCATCCCTGTGCAGAGGCTCAGGAGAAAATGAATTTGAGCAATACAATATTATGTTTAGAGTACTTATGTTCCACAATTGGCACTGGCACAATGACAGCTGTCTCCATTGTCTTGGCACAAAGTTGGGGAGATTTCTAAGAAAAATCAAATGCAACCTCTCTAACACCTTTTCCCTTGTGTAATTTGAAAGAATCATTTTTTTAATGGCTTAGTCAATTGGAGCTGTGCCTGAAAGCCATATTTCTGACAGATTTGATATTGTAAGACAAGGCAAAAAATACTTTCTCATGTCATTCTTAGATGGTACAACCTGTATATTAGATAGTATAACCTGCATATTCCCATAACAGGAATGACGTTTTTCTAGGGGACAATAAAGCAAAGCAGCCATAAAAGAGTCAGAAATTTACACCAATGTAGGCATTAGTAAAAACTGACAGAGCAATTGAAAGGAGCTGTCCAGTATTTCAGGAGCTTTAGCTAAAATAGCTACCAGTGTAGAACTAGATGTGTATACATGGTCTTAATGGCTTTTCAGTTTTTATTTTCCTCTGACACTATCATTTACTTCTCCTGCTTCATCTCATAAGTTTAGGTACACAAAACATTTTAGATCTTATTATATATGTGCCATAAGTATTTTTTTTCTTTTTGAGCAACACATTCATAATTAGAAAATACATCTGGTCATTTTTTATTTATTAGTTACACACATAACTTGTTAACAGCAAGATGATAATTATTTTTATTTTCTAATCTCTCTCTTTATTCTTCTTTAACACATACTACTATACAGTATGTATGGTCAGATATGGACAGTAGACATATATACATTATTTTAGTCTGGCAATTTCAACTAGTTGAAACGGCCATTTATATGTTCATAATACTTAATTTTGCATTACGTTCAGTTGTCCAAAATATCTAGAACTTCTCCTTTTGAACACAATTTTGCCTTTGTATCTTTACGAGCATATTCGATGTGAAAAAGCAGCACAGATAACTAAAATATGATCAGGTAAGTTTTCACACACCAGGTGTCATTTCAAGTGGTATTATTAGCAAAACAGCATCCACACTTAAAGTTCTGTAAATGTCACATCTACCCCAACGCAGGTGGTCAGACACTATAGCTAGCTACTGTGTGCTACACCTATATCAGCTCCCTTTCCCTTAAGGCAAGCAGGCCTACTGGTACTTGTTTGCCTCCAAAACTACACAATGCCTGGCCACCACACCAGGGCAGATGCAAACTGAGAAAATCCAAGAGATACTTGCAGTTAGCAGACTGGTAGCGTGGTTCATTTACAGTCCAGGTAAAAGGCAGGCTGAGTTCAAGTAATAGTCCAATAATCCGGTCCAAAGTCATACACAGGGAAATTCAAACTAGTAAAACAGGGCAGACAGACAGAAGGCCCAATCAGGAACAACACAGGTATCATTTGCTATCACAAGCAAAGGACAGAGCACCTGGTCTGCCTATAGCAGGTGACTGACCACATCAATCACACAGCAGGTGGACACAGACAGGGAGAATGCAACAGTCAAAACCCGGATGCTGGAATTAGGAGCAGGAGCACTTAAGTGATCCTGACAGTAAGATGTTCTCTATATAGGAACACAATGCCTAGGTCAGAAACTATAGTATAGCTGACAGGTGTATCTTTTGCTTATAGGAGCCACTGTTCCCTTAAGATGAACTGGCCTACCGGTACTTGGTTGCCCCTAGATCTTAGAACACAATACTGCTGTTCCTGGCCAGACACCTGTTGTCCCGAGGATGATCAGGCAGTATACAGTGGCTGGTAGCGGAGTCCTAGAACAGTCCATGTAAGGGCAGATGGCAAGCGTAGTTCAGTTAAAAATACAAGGTCCAGTTCAAGTGGCCAAAGACTAATCTAGGTACAAGGCAAAGGTTGGCAAGAAGGGAGAGCAATAATATAGCAATGGGTCAGTCAGGAAAACGCACAAGAAGCAAACCCTATCACAAGCACAGAGGCTCAAGCTGATGAAGTTTAAATAAGGTGTCTCCTGATCTAAGGACCTGTCCAGCTAGGGAGTGTATGGTCAGATTCATTACCCCGCAGCTGATGGGAGCATCTAAGAGTCTAATGCCATGTACACACGATCGGTTCGTCTGATGAAAACGGTCTAATTTGCCGTTTTCATCAGACGAACCGATCGTGCGTGGGCCCCATCGTTTTTTTCCCATCGGTGAAAAAACGTAGAACTTGTTTTAAAATTATCTGATGGTTAAAAAAACGATAGAAAAAACAGATCGTGGGCAAGTCCATTAGTTAAAAATCCACGCATGCTCAGAATCAAGTCGACGCATGCTCGGCAGCCTTGAACTTAATTTTTCTCAGCACGTCATAGTGTTTTGCGTCACCGCGTTCTGACACAAATGGATTTTTAACGGATGGTGTGTAGGCAAGACTGATGAAAGTCAGCTTCATCGGATAACTGATGAAAAAAATCATCGGTCTGTTTTCATCAGATGAACCAATTGTGTGTACGTGGCATAAGAAGACTGGATAGCTGGAAACTGGATAGCTGCCTAACAATACACTGTTTAAAATATTGTTGCATACTTGACTACTACCCTTATAACTCTCCATCTTTTGCCCTATAGTCCTTGCTCGCTCTCCACTTTTTTAACCTATACCCCTTCAGAAACCTGAATCACCAGAGCCCACATGGGATTCTAATCACCCCCACCTCATAAAAAGGAAAACCAATTTCATTCAGGTTTTTTTTCTTTCTCTCAAAAAAGCTATAAAACTGTGAGAAAGCAAAGAAAAGGTACCACTCAAAACTAGCAATGTACATATAAAGTAACTAATGTTATGTCAAAAATTCATGCACAGCAGATGACCTTGACATTTAACTATGCAAAATGCCATCTGGGTAAAGTTAATGAAAAAATGTGTAACACATTTACTTGTGTATACCTACACTGAACCTAAACTGTATGTCTACATACTTACTGTGGAATAGATTACTGTACCACCTTGACTTCCTCTTTAACAAAATATTCCAGAATTTATTTTCATTTTTTTCTGTATTTACATTGGACCAGCTTGATGTTTTATTCAAATCTGATATCCAGAGAGCTGCTGGGGATGCCTTAAATAACTGTAATAGTTTGTACTACATGGTTCTTGGTTCTGTGCTATGGACTTACTCTTTGCACCTCTGCTTTTATTACAATACCTTGTTTCCATGAATACACAGAATTTTCTAATTGGATGAGCCGGAGAGTGCAATGTTACCACCCCTTCTCTCCCTATTGTCCAATCAGAGAATGCCTTGTATTCACTGAAAAAATACAATGCATTGTATGAATGGCAGTAGATGCCAAGCATGCAACTCCGTCTTCAGTCTACAGAGGGAAAGCCGCTTGCTCAGCTTCTTCTTTTTTTTTTTTTTTTACCAGTAAGAGTTTTTTGTTAAAGTTTGCAAAATATACAAAAAAGTACAAAAGGTAAAAAAAGAGAACATAATAACTGACAACAGTAGTCGGTATCATAACAATATAATAACGCAAAAAAAAACCCAATGATATGTGGTACCTCTTGCACAGCTTTAATCATGTGTTTTTAATTATGTTATTTAAATAAAATATATTTAAATACAAATAAATAATAAAGAAGGCTCCTCTCTCCATTCTGACCCATGCAAATCCACAATTTTCTTAAATTTATCGCGGTATAACGCGCTCCCGCGTATACCGCGCACCCCTAATGTTGCCCCCGAAATTCCTGTAAAAAAAAGTTATATGATTTTATTACTTACAGTTTTGGTGTCTTCCCAGCGTCCATCGTCTGGTCCGGCGTCCGTCTGCGGCCTCGATGGTGTCCTCCCCGCTTCTCCAGCGCGCGCCTCACGTCGAGTCCCCGCTTCCTGCGCTCAGTTCGAACGCCTCCGCCGACATATACCGAGTGCAGTACACTTGGGTACAAACAGAGCGCGGGAAGCGGCTATCGGCGTATATCACGCACCCACGATTTTCCCCTTATTTTAAGGGGAAAATAGTGTGCGATATACGCCGATAAATACGGTAAGAAAAATTATCTAGAGAGATTCTTCATATTACCTGAAAATGGACACTAGTTCACCTTTTACTAATTGCATAATCCTGACTCTCTCCCCACCCTTTTACAGATTTGGAAACAGTTTTTTTTTCTTTAGGGTAGCTGGCACCTTTTCCAGCAGGTATTTGCTTATTCCAAGACAAGGATGACATTGCTTCTGTCCCCCCAGCCACAGCTGCCTGGGACCACGTCACATATAGCTCTGGGACTAAATTTGGTGCATTTTGCACATGTGCAATAGGATAGGAAGCCTGATCAGGAAGTTGCAGCTGATTCCTGTAGAAAAAATGTCAGTAAGGATGTATGGGAATGTAGACAGTGGTGAAGACTTTCCTTTGTAGGAAGACAGCGCAGAACATCTTGGACTGTTATGTACTGTATGTGTGTTTTAAAAGTTACCATACTTTTAGTTTTAGATCCTAGTAGACATCCATACTTTAGTTCACATGTTTTTTTGGGTTTATTACTTTATTCATTAGGAATCCTTGTAATAGAGCATTGCAATGTTTGACATAATATAATGTAATCATTTACAGCAATACTGCTACAGGTAAACTTGAACAAAAAAAAGGTTTAATCTCTAAACTCTAAACTTTAATCTCTAAACTTTATCAAATACTTTTTTCCCATGAAATGAGAACCTAGAATTTTTTTTAAAACACTCAACTAGCAGAGGATGACTGTTTTGGAACACATTATAAAGTATTGTTTGTGAGTAATTTTTTGTTTTAATTGCAATGAGATGCAAGTCTTATTAGAATATAAAGACCCTGGTGCCCATTGAATAGACAAGGGAAGCCCTGAGTGAACTAGTCTGGGTTTGTGTTTTTTCTTGAGGGATTCATCTAATGCTAAAAGTTGCATTGCCTGGTAGTATCTCAGCATGCACACTGGGGCAGCATTTGATGGGGCACAGTAGCGACAATTGATGGGGCACACTGGCAGCAATTGATGGGACACACTGGCGGCAATTAATGGGGCACACTGGTAGCAATTAATGGGGCACTCTGGTAGCAATTGATGGGGCACACAGGCAGCAATTGATGGGGCACCCTGGCAGTAATTGATGGGGCACACTGGCAGCAATTGATGGGTACAGTAGCTGCGTTTGATGGCACAGTGGCGGCAATTTATGGGTACAGTGGCTGCGTTTGATGGCACAGTGGTGGCAATTTATGGGTACAGTAGCTGCGTTTGATGGCACAGTGGCTGAATTTGATGGCACAGTGGCTGCATTTGATGGCAGAGTGGCTTCGTTTGATGGGCACAGTGGCTGCAATTGATGTTTTTTTTTCAGTTTGTTTACGCCCCCCCAAAAATGTTGAGCACCAGCCACCACTGCTCCTAAATCTTTGGCAGGTGTTTTGGAGGAGGTTACTGTATCTTGCTTAAAAATGGTGGGTAAAGTCAGATGTGGCTTAAGTACCCCATATCATTATTAATCAGCATTTCAGGTGATTTTTCAGTTACCAGTTCTTGTTGAATCAAATCCTAATCAGCATGTGAAGTTGTTAATTGCAGGCAGAAAAATGTTCAGTTTGTCAGCATATAATGCAATGAGTTTAAAATAAATTACATTTAAAAGCTGGACAAGTTGCTTGTTATGGTGACTCAGAGAAATATGGATTTCTACTTCATTCATATAGATCTGAAATCTGCGGTTTTATACTTCATATAAATGAGAGCTCAATAGATTTGTCCCATATATTTATGACTAAAAGCTATATGGATTTTATCTTAGATTATGTGAGATAAAACTCTATTTACTAAAAATACGTCATAACATTCTCTGACTATGGCCACAAGCCTGTTCATGCTTTTCTGGATGAGATAATTACCTGCTTTTGCAAACAATTGCTAAGCACCCTGTAGTGTTTTTTTTTTTTTACAGGAACAGGCTTTCTTTTTTAAATTTAAGGAGTAACTCTATCAAAGAAAAATTTTGTTGAGACATGACTGCATAGCAATCTGAGGGTACTCTATAGGAAATAGACATGTGCATTTGTTTTAGTCCGAATGCATTTTAGTCAAAATTTCTGGGATTTTCACGTTGGTTTTAAAAAAAGAGTACGAACGCGTAGAATCCAAAATTTGAAAGATCCGACATAAAAAATGCTTTATTTTCATTTCATTGTGACAACAGTTCGATATAGATAGAAGATTCAACATGACGGTGAAAATAGTGATCTGTGTCAACATTATAGAGACATGAAGATTCGACGAAGCAGCTAAAAGTATACGATTGCCGCAATTCTAATGTTGGTTGACTAGTAATAATAATTAATAAATATAATTATTACTAGTCATACAACATTAGAATAGCTTGTGGGCAGAGCATTCGACCGGAAATGTACGATCGCGGCGTCGTACAGTTTAGCTGCTTCGTTGAATCTTCTTAGAACATTCAACAGACACCATAAGCCTTCAATTCAACCTTAATTAATTTGGATTTTCGGACTAATGCATTTTTTAACGAAACAAAATAGATAAAAATGTATTTCGGGAGTAACTAAATAAATTTATTTTTCGGATTAAAACTAAATTCCGAAACAAAATATTTTAGTGAAATATATCAGCAACCTGCAGCACAGGTGTTAATTGTGTACAGCTGTTTTTTTTAAGATGAGTATAAATAAAATTGTAAATTAAACATCATTAACACCCACACATCATAAATAACATTATCTCCAATATCATGTTCAATAAATAATTAATACAATATAGATCCATATTATCTTGAATTACAGTGACAATAAATATTGTGCTTTACATAGTTCATCTATATTCTTCCATTTTCCACATTAAAGTTTCAAGTGCAGAAATGGAAGTGTCAAGTGCAAAAATAATTCTAAACCACCGCAGGGATGACCAACAACACTGCTGTTCACACTTAATTACTCACCGGAAATATATGCTGGTGTAAACCAGTCTTAAGCACCTTATCATATAACACTATTGGCAGGGTCACTTGAAGGACCACCTTTTACTATCCTGGCAAGTAGCAACTCTCAACAATGTCAGTCTGGCTCACAATATATAGTACAGACCACTCATATCATCAAACCAGCAGAGGAAAAAAAGAAAGCCTCCCTAGTGAAAAAGATCATTTTGAGGTATTACCACAGAGTGGTGCTGTGGATACCAAAATAATATATATACAGTATGTGCCATGTTCCATTAACTGGAGATGCTATTGGAAGGATTAGTATTGGACTTTAAAGGGAATGAGATACACAGGGGGTTATTTACGAAAGTCAAATCCACTTTGCACCAGAGGTGCAGGGGGAGATGCCGGGTCTTGGGGCCCCCTACAGCAGCAGAATGGCAGGGCTCAGTCGCAAATGTGACTGCAGCGACCCCAATAGTTCCACCACTGATATACATATATATATATATATGTGTGTATATATATATATAAATGCACTCTGTGAACTGATCGAGAATAAATTAGTACTTTCGCCATATTTTTCGTAACAATAAATCCAATGTTTAATTAAATTAAATAGCTTTTATAATTTGAATAACTTGAACACTTTCAAAATGTATTTTTTTAAATGAATTAATTTGGTATTTTTAATGTGTGCAGTGCTGGGCTGCATTATAAGATAGTCTAGCACTAGTCTAGCACTAGTTCTGTCCTGGTGTAATGCTTAAACTTGTTATTAGATTTGTGATTTACACCCCTTTCACACTAATGCCCTGCACACACGATCGGTTTATCCGATGAAAACGGTCTGATGGATTTTTTCATCAGATATACGATGAAGCTGACTTTCATCAGTCTTGCCTACACACCATCAGTTAAAAAAACGATCGTGTCAGAACGCGGTGACATAAAACACAACAACGTGCTGAGAAAAATTAAGTTCAATGCTTCCAAGCATGCGTCGACTTGATTCTGAGCATGCGTAGATTTTTAATCGATGGACGTGCCCACAGACGATCGTTTTTTTCTATCGGTTTTTTAACCATCAGATAATTTTAAAACAAGTTCTTAGTTTTTTCACTGATGGATAAAAAACCGATGGGACCCACACACGATCGGTTCGTCTGATGAAAACGGTCCATCAGACCGTTTTCATCAGACGAACTGATCGTGTGTACGCGGCATAAGACAGTTTTCAGGTGTTTCATAGCGTCTGAAAAGCACCTGAAAACTGCCTCCAAATCCTGTGCAATGAGTGCCTTCACACTCGGAAGTTCGCTTGTGGATAGTGCACTTGCGGGACATTAGGAAACATCCTGCAAGCAGCATCTTTGGGGTAGCTCTCCCAAAATGCCCCTGTCCCTTGAAATGAAAGGGCAGCGCTTCCAAAGCACCTTAAAAGCGCTTTGAAAGCACCGCAAGCAGAGACTTTTTTCCTTTTTTTAGGTCATGCTGTCATGTAACTTAAAAAATTCCGCCTGGCTAGCGCCTGAAACTAAAATACTGCTAAAGCACAGTAAAAATGACCGGTGCTTTTGCTCTGTTTTAGCGGTGCTTCAGTGTGAAAAGAGCCTCAGTAATTGTTGTTGAAGTTGTTTTGAGAAATATTACACAAAATGCATTATTTTTTCATTTTCAATAAGTTTTTATTGAAAATTTGTAGGATACCTGTACAATTATATAAAAGAAACCCCCCTTCTTAGATTGTAAGCTCTAATGAGCAGGGCCCTCTGAATCTTTTTGTATTTAATTGTATTGTCTGCCTTCATGTTATAAAACGATGCGCAAACAGTTTGCACCATGTTTACCATAATCCAGGATATTTTATGTTTCACCAATGTGACATTGATCACGGGTGTTTTCCATGCTCGCACTATGGTTATTTTGGCTGCTAGAAAAGTAAAAAATATGAGAGTTCGAAGATGTCTGGGGATCTCTGACAGGTCAGCAAATAGCACAGTTTTGGTTCCTCTGGGTATATGCACTGAATAGACAAAACTGAACACTGAGAAATGTTGGACCTTAGGACAGGACCACCAGATATGAAACATATTGCCCTCCTGGCCTCATCCCCAAAAACAAAGGGGGGAGGTGTCTGGGTATAGTTTTCTCAACCTTGTTGGGACAACCTACCAACGTGATAGCACTTTGTAATTTGTTTCCACAAGAGAATGCTATTATGCACCATGGTTGACAACTTTAGTCACATCTCCTCTTCAATTGTTTCGCCCAGGTTCGATTCCCATGCCATTTGGTAGGAAGGCTTGTTAACTTGGCAATTGAACAAGGTGTATAACTCCGTGATCCCTATTCTCAAATAGAGTCCTGGTGGTTGTGTCAACCCGATCCTTGTTTAGGGACTGTGGGAAGTGTGTTTTTTGGCACAGGTGGTAAGTCTCTGATGTGTCATCTTTAGTGTTTACTTAAAATAGGCGAGTTGTTTTAACCCCCTTATGGTCTATGAGGTGCGCTATCCTGTAAAGGCCTTTGTTGACCCACAAGGTATATTGCTAAATCTGCTGCCCTGGGGGAAGTGAGGATTATTAAAGAGGGGGGCCACTGCACTGTGGGGGGATTTTAAAGGGTATAGTTTGCATGCATTCTATATGCCACAAATGTAGGGAGTGTGATAGAGAGGGGCTCAAGACTGCCCAACACTCCTTTGCAGGGAGCCACATTAATAGATTCAGGGGGAGAGTAGGGCTAGCCTGTGCCTCCAGACAGACCCAGACATGCTTGTACGTCTGCTTGCACGTAAATTTGATACAGCTGGACCAATTGGGCCGCTCAATAATATTGCAAAAGTGGGGGACTACATGCCCCCCCTCACCATTTGGATATATAAAGAGTGGAGTGGGCCACCCGGCTACCACCATTTTTCCAAATAAATTTATAGATCAAATATTGCAACTTCTGGAAAAATACAGATGGAACTGGGATAGTGAGAGACTGAAAGTGTCTTAGTATTCGAGGTATAACTGTCATCTTAACTGCCGCTATCTACCCATCCAGGAAAGATCAGTTTTGACAGTTTTTCAGGTCACATTTGATAGTTATACAGGGGAGTATAATTAACCCTATACAACGTTGCAATATCAGAAGTCAGTTTAACACCAAGATAGAGTCCAAGAGATTAACATTTATTGCTTCCATAATCCCGAAATTGCTCCAAAGCTGGACAACAGGGCAAATAAGTTAGGCAAGGTCGTAATGGGATTGTGATAAACTTGAGGATATAATTCTATTATGGTAGACTGGACAGGAAATATTTTATCAGCCATTGCCAGGTATGTTTACACCATTTGGATTATATTTATTTAAAAAAAAACAGCTAATGAGCTCCTGTAAATTTTTAGCCCGCCAACATACTAATAGTGTAACCAATATGGTTTGGTGATCATCTGTATCCAATATGGATATATTTTCGGAAACTCTATGGACACTCTTTGGTTCTTTAAATAATATTTGCTATGTGTTGGTCTTTTAACACTTTCTGACTCTGTGGACCTTATTACGAATGGCTTTTACCTGTGTTTTAATTACGTACTGGGTCAAAAATGTTTACTGTTTCCTGCAATATCCCATTGGTGTATTAGAAAATGAATATATTTGTTTTTAACATTTTCGGTATGTCTGTTGCAGTCACTGAGATGGGAGTTTTTATTTTCTTTCCTAAAGTAACATTTTGTAAATGCAGTGTGATCTGTCTTCTGCTGTTTGCCATTGTAAATATGAATGTGATCTTCAAAATATTGACATATATGTATAACAACATCAATAGGCTTTTAATGCAAATCTTGAGCATTATTTTTATTAGTCGTACTTAAACATCCTCTTATGTCAATGTAATCTAATTTGAATTGCGGAACTTTATGAAAAAGCTTGATGTACAAAAGCATTACAGACCACATGCAACCTGTAAAAAGCTGAAATTCAATTGTAGAACTATAAGATCTACTTGGAAATAATATGAGTATTAACCAGTAATATAGCTATAATCTTTACTTTCCTAATAGCCACAATCTGTAAGAACTGGCAAGCAAGTAGGTAATTGCATTATAATGCTCTTTGCCTGCTCCAATAGTTGGATCATGATTTGGCACATGGCACAGACTGAAACATATTGCTTTCAAATATTTGCAAGACACAGAAACACTGAAATGATTATGTTTTGAAGCTGGCAAACAGATTGTGCTTGTAAAGTCAATCCTTGCTAATTTCTTCCCTTTCTTTGTAAAAATAAAATCAATACAGCAAAATGTGTGCCTTGTGGAAATATGGCAGCTTTTTTCCACTTTCAATAAAATATGTCCTAGTGCATCTAACATATGGTGACAATAGTTAAGTAGTCTATCACTCCATTTAACAGATGTCCACAATTTTATTTAAACTGTTCCAAAGATACAGTATATTAATGTCTATTGTACTATGGTCTACAAGGAGTTCTTTTTATTTGGTAGACCACATACTTCTTAAAAGAAGTGTAAAGATAAATCAAAATAATCTCAAGAAACCCTGTATTGTGTTACAGAAAAAAGAGATATACCAGAGATATAAATTTAGGTTCAGTGGAAATTATAATAGGTATTTAAATAGCACTGTCAATTTACACAGCATTATACCCTACCAGCATATATTTAGAGTGTATGAAGAAACCAGAGTACCTGGGGGAAATGCATGCAAGCACAAGTAGTGTACTAGTTGAGATTTGAATCTTCACAATGCAAATAAGCATTTAATTTATTACAAACAATTCACATAGTCCATCAATCTGAAGACTAAAGATGACCCACCAGTAATTTCTACAACTAACGAAACACATTTCTGCTGCTGCTTATTTATCAATGTCTTTAAAGTATTTTTAAACCCCAAAACAAAAATGTAATATGTTGCAGCTTACGGGTACTTAGACATGGCATCTGCATTCATTTTCAGGTTTGTACTGGAAAAAAAAACAGTTTATTACGCCAGAAATCCAGTGTCCTTATACTTTCATTTACCCTGAACTGAAATCTTAAACACTGTTATTAGTCTTTCTAGATATCTTCTGTTAACTAGAGAACACCTTTGCCCTTATGTTTTGGAGATAAGAAGAGAGGGAGATGTGTTTGTCTAAATAAGGAGAACAATCTGTGACATACCCAACCAGGACAGAGGCTTTTGGAGGGGACTGCAGGGTGGCATTTTGCCTACTCACTATGGGCCCTACCTTTTAAGGGAATACTACTCTTTGGGAGGTGTGTGCCTGGGGACCCTTGGAGTAGTCTTGTTTCTATTGCAAGTATATGTCCCTCCAAAATACTCAGACTCTGGGAACTGGAAGACCCATATCCATATTTAGGGCCTCTATGAATAAATAAGTAACCTGATTCTGGGGTCTCCTTATATAATCTGTTTAAGATGTCATGTGTCAAGTGTCTTTGTTCTATTGTGTGCCGCTCAGGTGAGAATGCCCATTGTTAATTGAGTCACCTAGTGTTTCTGTCTGGCTGATCATCTCTTGATGATGTGATTTATATTGTGACCACTTTACCTTGTTAGGTTATTTATAAACATCTTTTTATTAAACTTTTTTCCATTACAAAAACAGTACATAAATACAAAATAAATACTTAAAATACTGCACGAACAAATATATATACAAATACGGTCTCAATATACCTATTCACAAAGTCTAATTTTTATTTATAATCCTTTTATTCCCTTCTTAAAAAAAATAAAAAAAAATCCTTGTTATGTTATGACCATTTTGGGATGTTATGCGTTTATTTTTTTAATAATGTGTAATGTACTTTATATCCAGGGTTGTGAGCTGGGGGCCTGACGGTCTGGTCACCTTGGCTGGTTTAATATACTAGTTGTTAATTAGTTCATGGTAATGATATCACTGTCAGCTATTCGTCGCTAGCTGTGGATTAGCAACAGTTTATGTTGGCTGTTCCTTAGCTATGTTAATTATATTCCTGTATACAATTTTCTTTGCATACAATAATAGAATTAGGCTCACCTGATTTGGTGTGCTATATATTCTGTGTGATTTTACAATAAAGTTAGTTCCAGTTCACGAGCAACTAAGCTGGTTCCTGGATCCAGACTGGAGGAAGCTGTATACTGACTGAAGCACCCAAGCTGGGTGCTGGATGGTTCAGTCACACAGTCTATGGTGAATATATGGCTCTCTCAGTACAGGGATTAAATGTTGTCACTCTAGGAAAGCAGGTATGTTGCTGGCAGGATCACCAGGGGAAAATAAAGGAAAAAAGACAAAAAAATTTAGCCATCACTACAGGGACAAGGACTTGAATGCTTCAATATACAAAATTCTCACTACAGTCCAAATGGAAGCTTTACAAATGGATTTGAAGGGTGGAAGCTACATAGCATAGTTGGATGAGCCAGAGCGTAAGCTAGTCGTAGAGTGCAAAAAGTAAAAACAAGTCTGTTGATGACTCTGGATAGTGAAGGAGAATTCAGTGACACCTTATTAAAAAGATCTGAATTTGCTGCTGTAAATAGGATCTTGGATTTGTTTATGTAGTTAGCACTCAAAAAAAATGAAAAGGACTTCACATGGTGACAAAATCCTACCATGAAACTAGAAATACCCTTTTAATAGGAAATAGGAAGGACAGAATGTAGGACTGTATGAACATTCTGAGAGTAAATTTAATCTTAGGCTTAATGTACACAGGATGTTTTGAAACCTCTCCTGAATGATTTAACTTGACAGATAGTAACCGACATTTAAAAACTTCAGTTTTGCCGCGTTTAGCCGTGTTTTTATTTAAAATCGTCAAAAATGTATCTTCATTAAAAACGCCTGTAAACGAAATGTGGCTAAATGCGAGTTACCGCATTTACATGTGTTTACAAGCTGTTACAGGCATTTGGCGTCTCTGGACATCGGTCCTGAACACATTTTTTTGCTTTCCAAAAAATGCTTCTAAAGCCAACTGACTAGAAACTACTATAAATGACCCTGTGTACATGTACTGATAAGATAACATAGAGGAGTTCAGGGGCAGCTGAAAAAAAGCCCAACTGCTCCTAAACATCCATTTACCAGCAGCAGTGTACATGAAGCCTTATGCCGCGTACACACAACCGTTTTTCGGGTTCTAAAAAATTAGGTTTTTAAGGGTCTAGAAAAAACAATGTTTTTTTCAACCTGATCATTAAAACGGCCTTGCCTACACACGATCGTGAAAAAAAATGCTCTAGCAAAGCACAGTGACGTACAACACGTACAACGGCACTATAAAGGGGAAGTTCCATGCGGATTTTGTGTTAGTAAAAGACGATTTGCGCTTTTCAGTCTGTTACAGCATGATGAATGTGCTTACTCCATTACGAACGGTAGTTTTACCAGAACGAGCGCTCCCGTCTCATAACTTGCTTCTGAGCATGTGCGTTTTTTTCACGTCGTTAAAGCCCACATACGACCATTTTTTACAACTTTAAAAACGACAACGTTAAAAACGTCGTGAAAAAATAGAGCATGTTATAAATTTTTAATGGCCATTTTTTAGATCATGAAAAATGCTCTGGATCCCACACACGATCATTTTTAATGACATAAAAAAAAAAACGTCATTTTTCAGAAACGGAAAAACAGTCGTGTGTACGCGGCATCAGACTTATGTCTCTTCATGTCCTAACACAAAGGTGATTTCAAACTCCCATAACCTCCTTGTAAATAACACCATAAAAAGAGATACCACAGCTACATACATTTTCAAATTGGTGTTTAATGATTTTTAAGATTTTCTATAGAACGCCAATGTATTTTATGGTTGTGCTGCAATACCAGGTTTCATTAGCAGTTATCATAACTGAAATTTGTAATTGTGCTGCTATGAAAAACCCAGTATCAGGCATAGATGCTTTCTTGTTTTCCTGGAACACCCCTCCCTCCCCTTAGTTTAAATATTTGAAATCTCAGAGTGTGTTTTAACTAAGCCACCTAACCTCCTCTGCTTACCAACCTCCATGGTTCTATGTTGTTATTAGGTCTGTACAACCATGCATTTTTTCAAATTCAAGCTGAGCAGTAAAATCTATTTGTAGCTCAAATTCCAGTATGATCCTGCTGATGTCAGTATGATGTTAGCATATTATGCAAGAGGTGGGGGCAGTCTGAGAGTGAGAGATCTCTGTTGGTCACTCTGTAGAGGACAAAAATGTCATGCATGCATTCAATTGTGCAGCTCATGCAGCAAGTTGTCATAGAAGAGTTTGGCCTCGTACACATGACCGAGTTTCTCGGCAAAAACCAGCAAGAAACTTGCTGTTTTTTTTTTTTGCCGAGGAAACCGGTCGTGTGTACATTTATCGACGAGGAAACTGTCGAGGAACTCGACGAGCCAAAAAGAGAGCATGTTCTTTTTTTCCTCGACGGGAATGGAGAAAATTGGCTTGTCGAGTTCCTCGATAGCCTAACAAGGAACTCGACGAACAAAATGGTGTTTTTCGCCCGTCGAGATCCTCGGTCGTGTGTACGAGGCCTTTAGCTTGCATATAAGGTATTCCTATAATCGGCGTGTTGCAATCTACATACATTGTGAACAATGGGCAGAGGGATGTTAGGCTTGCTGGAAATTTCACTCAGTAATCTGTGAATGATCATGCTGGCCTAATACTGGCCAAACCCAAAACCCTTCTAACTTGTTACATGAAGACACAACGCACACAGGAATTAGTTAAGGGATTTAAACATGATCAAAGGAATTCACACAACAGCTAGATCGTTATTTTTCATTTGAACAGTTCATTCTGAAAACCAGCTATGTGGAATACATTTTTTATGAGTTCATTACTTTTTCTTTCAGTGCTTTGTAACCCCCATAGCTTTCAGAACCTCACCACAATCTAGAGAATATTTAAACCATGGCTGTTTATTCTGGATAGTACCTAATAAAAACATTTTAAAATCTCTACATACTGGGAGAATATCATACGCAATGGGTCAACATCTGAAGTTTAGGATTCATCAAGACTACATCAAATTGTAAGACAGACGTGCCAGAGGCACAAAGGAAATAAATGGTTGTAAATACAGTGCATTCCTAAAGTATTCCAACCCCCTTCACTTTTTTCAATTTTGTATATTACAGCCTGATACTATGGTTATAAACAGGGCCATGGATTAATCCATGGGAAAGAAACCAAGCTTACTTAATCACTGATACTACAGTTTTTTTTTAAAAAAAATTGAAATGTCTGTGAATGTATTAAAAATGAAAACATGAAATATCACATGCACTTCAGACCCTTTACTCTGTAATTTGTTGAAGCAGCCCCCCTAATACTTACCTGAGCCCCATCTCTATCCAGTGCTTTGCACGAGTGCCTCGGCCATCAGGGAATCTCTCTCTTGATTGGCTGAGACACATCAGCAGTAACATTGGCTCCTGCTGCTGTCAATCAAAGTCAGTTAGCCAATCAGGAGAAAGAGTGGACAGGGTCTAATCACTGCTCCATGTCTGAATGGACACACAGAGCTGCAGCTCAGGTGTCCCCATAGCAAGGTGCTTGCTGTGGGGGCAGGAAAGGAGCACCAAAGAGGGACCCGAGAAGAGGAGGATCTGGGCTGCTCTGTGCAAAACCATTTAACAGAGCAGGTAAGTATAACATGTTTGTTATTTTTAAAGAAAAACAAGGCTTTAGTATCACTTTAAGTATTTTTATGTTGAAGATTTAGAAAAAAACATTTCGTAAAAAAATAACTTGTACAACCAATGTACATAATTTACTGATCTAGAAAAATTCTGCTAAATGCTCCCTTTTATATCTACATGGTTGTTACCTGAGTGGAAACATGAACAACAAACACAAATAAGTTTACCATTGAAGTAACAAAATTGCAATTAGAAATGTAGCCACAAAGGTGACTAATTTTTTTACCGGTCTGCAAGTTAGCTATAAATAAGGCATGTTGATTAGAAATGTAATAGGTGTGTTTTTAAAAGAAGCCACGTGAATGATGCCCCAATTTGAACGTACTGGTCAAAAACAATTGCTACATGTTTAACACATTAAGGAGAATACATTGAGAAAACCAAAAGGTGCACTGAACCTACAATGTATGCTGCTGGTTGTTAAAGCTAAACTACAGTGAGATATATACTGTAATCACTAACTAATGCAGTTATCTATTTGTTTAACAATCATGAAATGTAGTTTTGAATGAAGCTTCTATATCTACTTGCATTTTACTTTGACAGATTCTTGTAATTCTCTGTATAGTAGTGTTCACGCCACAAGAGGGAGGGACAGCTTTAAGGGCCAATCAGGAGTTTGCATGTACATGTGATGACAAGGATTAATCTGGTTATCTGTAATATTTGTGAGGGCTGTGTGAATCTCAAGAATTTTAGGCTAATATTAAAGCGCTGGTTTACCTATAATCATAAGCTACCCACCTGGGGTCGGTGGAATAGTTCCAGCTGCTAAGGTAGTTGTATAGTTTCACCTGAGTGCTGAATATCAATCTAATATAGTTAATATTATAAAGGCTATTATCAGGGAACAGGTACGCTTTTAATTTTTCACCTTCAGCTCGAGACTATTTACTCTTTCCATGATGCAGTGCTAAGAGACTGAGCAGGCAATTACAACACCCAAATGCTGTCACCTAGACGTGGAAATAGAGTCCTTCTCCCTGTATTGTCTCCAACCAGATCAACTTGGAACTTACAGGAGTTTTTCTTTTCATTTTGTCAGACAAATAGTTCAGTAGGGGGATCAAAGCATAGGTAAATAGCTGAGGAGACTGCGGGCCTTTCTTCTTGAAGGATAGTACAGTGTGCATTCTGGGAAGGAATGAAGGTATGCTAAAAGCCAAGGGTAACCTTTTTTTTATTAGCTTAGTTTAAAATGTTTACAGTATTCTCACACCCCATTACTAGAGGCATAAAACCACAGCGGTATATATTTTGCTTAATATACTTATATTTTTGTCATAATGCATAACATGTGCCATTTCCTCTTACCTCCCCGAGAATGTGATTTTACAATTACTGCTTCAGCTGGAAGCTCATTCAAGAGCTTGATTGCTCTCTGAATTAGAAAAGCACATTTTTACTTACTAGATTGAATGTTTCTTTGACCAGATTGCTACACAGCTTTGTGTTCAGATGTGAATTAAGTACCAGCATGCTCCATTTTGTTCTTTGTTGTCTGAAAAGGCTTTGTTTTTTTATAGTAACAATTCTCCATTACTTTGTTATATTTAGAACAACATTATTTTTGGGTTGCTTGGACGAATCCGTTGTTTACTAATTTGTTATGGTTTTTTCTATTTGTTTCTACCTTTCTTTCTTCTATTTTAGAATAGGAAGCCCTACTGCTTGATGGTGCAGAAGCTGAATTTTCTGGTTCCATTAATTATTTTAAAACTTTTTCATATGCCTTCTATAAAGTAAAATTGAAAGCACAAATCCATCATCTCGTTAATTGGCAGATTCCCTTCCAAAGCAGCCTATGTTGCTTCTATATTGATCTGTAATGGTTTTTTATTTATTTTTTTATTGTAGATTTATTCAATTTTTCACAAAGATACAGAAAGGAAAAAACAAAACAAATGATAGGTCGTGGAAAATACAATCATCAACAAGACACAGATCATATGCATAAGACATAGGAGTAAGTTTACAATGCTACCATTATTACAGTATCATGAGACTTCAACTTTGCTGGTTGAGTATGGGGGATGGGGAGACCCAGGGAGAAAACGACACAACCAGGTATTGATATATCACAGAAGTTGGAATTGTTGCTCTCTGAATTGAATGCCAGTGGGGTTCCCAGGATGCCTAAACTGAGGAATGTAGGCACCCCACAGGAGTCCCACAGAAGTGGGGAAGAGGGAGGTGGGACACCATGGAGATATGATAGAAAGGGGTCAGTAGGTCTGAGGAGACAAAATTTAGCACAATGGCTTAAGAGGGTATTGAACAGATAGGGTGTAGAGGTATGGCACCAGGATTAAGTTCTGAGTGATCCCACAAGTTCCAGATTTTTGAGAACTGAGGAAGTGAATCATGGACTATTGCAGTAAGGTGTTCCATTCTGCGGATCTGCTCCAAAATTAGTAAAACCTGGGGAAGGGTGGGTGGAGAGGAGTATAGTCATGAAGGCAGCACATTTTTTAGTGTGTCTGAAAATGCCAGAGAACGGTAAGCCTAGAAGGTAGTGGATCGGGTCTAGAGGGAGATTAGTTTCAAAAAGGTCTTGTAGATGAGCTTGAATGAAGGACCAGAATAATTGGATAATGGAACGTCCCAAAATATGTGAAAATATGAGCCAATGTCACCCAGGCATCTCCAGCACACCTGGGGAACCTTAGGATCGTATCTATATAGGATCTCCAGGGTTCTACACCAGAACAGTATCTTATAAGTCGTCTCTCTCTGTTCCACACACCTTGATGATTTGGAAGCAGCTTCCCAAATCTTCTGCCATTGAGGAAGAGGTATGGGTCGTTGAATGACATGGGACCCTTTCTGCATATATGGATATTATGAGTGGGAGAGCATAATGACGATACCTATAGATATCTGAAATAAGATGGGTCTGGTATGGACCTTGAGCACATAAGAGTTCAAATGGGGTAGGTTTGTCCAAGGTTAAGGTAGAGGATTTAGAGGAGAAGTAGAGTTTGAATTGAAGGTAGGAGTATAATAATTGCTTAGGGATCTGATGTTTCCATTGTATTTCTGCAAAAGGTAAAAGGATATGGGTGAGTGGGTGAACTATATCTTGAAGCTGGAGAATTCCTGTGTCCAGGGGAGCATTCGGGTGTAGGATAGACTATCTGGGATATCGGGGGTTGAACATTACATTTAGTAGGGGTGGGAATGGAGAGGAGAGAGAGAACTGGTGGGAGTATCTTTTCCATATGAAAGAGTAAATATCATCGGGTATAGACATATGCCTCGTAGTTGGGCTATAGAGGTCTCCACATTCGACCAGATCATCGAGCTCGATGAACTGGGCTTGTTATGCTCATTTCTATCTCTGACCAAATACTGGATGCCATGTAATAATTGGTTTGAGATGGATGGCAAAGTAATATTTGATAAGGTCCAGGGCTCCCATACCACCTCTGGAGCAAGGGGCTAGTATTACAGAGCTGGCTATTCAATGGGCTTTATTATGCCAGATGAAGTAAAGAAATGATCTCTGTGTAGATTTAAGCTGTGACATAGGGATGGGAACTGGCAGGGTTTCAAACAGGTATAGGAGTCTTGGTAGGATAGATATCTTCAGGACATTGATTCGACCCAAGCGAAAGATGGGAAAAGCGTCCCACTATTGCAAGCGTCAGTCAATGTCACGGAAAAGTGGGGGGAAGTTGGCTTGATAGAGGGCGGGATATGAGGGGGTTAGATTTATCCCTAAATATTTGAGGGAATGCGGGCACCAATTATAGGAATAGTTCTGTTGTAGGGTGGCAAAAACTGAGGGTGCGATGTCTAGTGGTAAAGCTTCTGTTTTTCTCATGTTGATTTTGTACACCAAGATAGAGGTACATTTCTTTAACAAGGTGTGGAGGTTCGGGGGAGAGTTATGGGGGTTGGTCAGTGTCAGTAGGTATGTAATTTGCAAACAAAGACAGTTTATATACCCTTTGAGGTAATGAGACCCCATGGATGTCAGGATGAGTGTGAATGGCTTCAGCTAAAACTTCCAAACAAAGAATAAAGAGAAGAGGAGATAACAGGCATCCTTACCTGGTACCATTACTCAAGGAAAATGATGGCGATAAATAGGAGGATAGCTGAAATTCGGAGGAAATAACAATACATTGGCTCTGCTAACGATGTCTCTGCCTGCTACCTGTACTGACCCAGGACTTTTTATATGACCATGTTCCTGCCTTCTGCCTGGATGTTACTCTGCTGCCTGTACTGTCCCTGGCAAAGTTTGTGGACCTAATTCCTGCCTGCTTCCCTGTTGCTGACCATGTCTCTGCCTGCTTACTGGACCAATCCTTTCTTCAAACCATGGGTAATCTTTTGTTTACCCTTTGTTCAGCCCCCTATACTTCCTGGCCGGTGAACATAGCATTATGCTATGGGGGCAGCCACGTACCAGTAGGTTAGGCTTACTTAGCTTTTAAGAACAGGAACTACTGTAGGTGAAGCTACATTCACTGACCAGCATGGTTTTACATAGGTGACTGTTACAGTACATTGTTTACTATACAGTGTTGGTTGATTTTTGTGTTACATAAGTTGCAATGTTGGGTACAAAATCTGTTCAGAAATTGAAAAGGTCTTACACAGGTGGTATCCCCATAATCGGGAGGAGTAGCAGAATGTATTTAGGGGTGTACAGTAATTCTAAGTATGTACATGATGTTTGTTCGAAATATCGTATAGATTGACATCTTTGTGTAACACAAAATATGATTTATTTTCTATACACTTCTTCAAATATCTTGAGGAAAAAAATTGCATGTTCAAAGGACCCATCATGTCTCATAGAAAATACGTTGGGGTTTTTGCTTTCCAAAATTGGGTCACTTTGTGGTTGTTTCCACTGCGCTGGTGCTCCAGGGCCTTCAAAAATGTGATAGGTTGTCAGGAAATAAGTTGTGTAATTTATGCCCTTAGAGTGCCTGAAGGTGTTACTTTGATGTTGGGGGCCTCTCTTTGTGGCCAGGCTGTGAAAAAGTCTCACATGTGGTATCGCCTAACTCTTTTTTTGTGGTTTAACTATTGGTATTTACATTTTCTTTCCACATTTTCCAAAAACTTGTGGGAAAAAATAACATGTTAATTTTTTTTATTAAGTCTCATAGAAAATACATTGGGGTGTATGCATTCCATTGTCCTGATGCTCCAGGGCCTTAAATGTGTTTTGGGGTGTAATTGCAAGTATGAATATGCTATGTATTACAAATAATGTGTTACTATGAAAACTATGTAAAAAATAAAACATTCAATTCATCTTCATATTCCAAAAAATTGTGGTTAAAAATGACAACTTCAAAAAACTCTCAATGCCTCTTACTAAATACCTTGGACATTCTACTTTGCAAAAAGGGGTACTTTGGGGGGTATTTGTACTTTCTTGGCATGCTAGGGCCTCAAGAAGTGACATAGGCAGTCAGTACATCGGGACTGATACATTTTCAATGATGCGCACCATAGCTTGTAGACTCTATAACTTTCGCACAGACTAAATAATATACACTAATTTGGGTTCATTTAACAAAATAAATATAGCAGTATCAATTCTGGCCCAAATATGTTACAATAGAAACTAAAACGTAGGCCCGGATTCACAGACAGCGGCGCACATTTATGCTGCCGTAGCGTATCTCCTTTACGCTACGCCGACGCAACGTAGAGAGGCAAGCATGGAATTCACAAAGCACTTCCTCCCAAAACTGAGCTGGGTTTCCTAGGCGTAAGCTGGCGTAGGTGGAAGTGGGCGTGAGCCATGCAAATGAGACGTGACCCCATGCAAATGATGGGCCGAGCGCCAGACAGATATGTATAACGAACGGCGCATGTGGCGTCCCGTGGACGCATCTCAGTGTGCATGCTCACAATCACGTAGTAACAACTGCCTAAGATACGCCGGATCACTGCCTACGGCGTGAACATAACCTACGCCTAGTCATTTTCACGTTCAACGTAAATTACGTAAAATACATGGGCTTGTGTTCCCTAGTGCAGCTGTTTGCATGGATGCTGCTGAGTTACACCTCCTTTATGGGGCATAACTTTACGCCGTACGTACAACTTACGTGCACCAGTCGGAGCCTGCGTCGGGCGCAAGTGCGATCCTGAATCTGCGTATCTCCCTCATTTGCATATTTAAATAGAAAATCAATGGGAGCGCCACATGCGTCCAGCGCAAATATGCGCCGACTCTACGCCAGCGTAGGCAAGTTACGTCGGTGGAATGAAGCCTGTTTTTAGGCGTATCTTAGTTTTGTGTGCACGGCGCACAGATACGACGGCGCATATTTGCACTTACGCGGCGTATCTCGAGATACGTCGGCGCAAGTGCTTTGTGAATCCGGGCCAATGTGTTTTCTTTCAAACAGTGGTGAATAAATACCACCAAAGAAAGCTATATCTGTCTAAAAAAAAAGATACAAATTCTGTTTGGATGCAGTGTTGCATGACTGTGTAATTGTCATTGAAATTTTGAGAGCGCTGAAAGCTGAAAATTGGCCTGGGCAGGAAGGGAGTAAAAGTGTCCGGTATTGAGATGGTTAAATGATTAACTTTGGTATTACATTAATGCTTACCAATGTGCCTTTGCATACAGGTGTGTCTGATGCATCTAAGCAGATGCATTGTCCTACTGTAAAGTACTGTAAAGTACTGTAAAGCATATGTATGTCTGCAGTCTGTATTTTCTTGAACGATAAATGCAGTCTGTAATGCATATGAAACACAAAACTGAGCAACATGTATCAGATTTTTCCTAAGAATTAAATAACGTAGATTTTACATGAGTTGCTATGCTGAAACATACTTCCCAAATGTCACAGCTTGCACATAGACCCGAAGACAGAGATGGGGTTTTCCTAACAAAAATGTTACCAGTTTTCTTTTTAACAATAACAGGCATCTTTAACAAATGACAATTTGCTTTCTCCCTTCTCAGCTCGAAATCTGCTGTTTTGCTATGGATTATTACATTTTCATTATTGCTCCTTCCTTTTCTTTTTAGATAAATCATTTAATGTAAAGTTAATCTTTTTTGACACTAAGTAACCATATGGAGATACTAGCCTTATAGTTACCGCTCTGCTTTCAATCGTGTCCTCTGTTGTATGTTTTGAAACTGAAAATCTCTGCTTGATTTTCCTGCTTAAGGATTTGTGTATTGTTGTAAAGAAGACCACAGGAAATATTCTTCAAGTGGTGCCAGTTTCTGACAGTGTATAAAGCAAACACCCATCCAAAATCCTCAACTGTGCATAATTTCTTCAACAATTACCACATTGTTTAGTGCAAGTGTCAGGCAGCCAGTAGATTTAGGCAAAGCAATGGCTTGAAGCCAAATCAAGCTTTGCCATTCTAAATGTGAAGATGCTTTGTCAATATGCTGCCAATAGCAATACAAAGACATATTGGTCAGGTTGCAGATGGCTTGTTAATTAATACAGTGCTGCTACTTGGAGCCCAGCGCTACTTTACTAGTACAACATTGTAAGGCAGGATAGTAACAGAATCAATGTTGTAAATGGTATTAATTATTGCTTATATAATAGTCTTTATTTATCTTGTACTTGCACATATGGGAGAATTATTGGTTGGATTTTATATTAAGTGTTCCATCTGTGGTTGCCCATATGCAGAAATTGTACAACTTAAAAACAGTTTTAAGCTTTAAAGAACACTTGCAAATTACTTGGCTTAGTTGGTAAAGTCTAAGGGGCAGATACACATACATCTGCGTGGGCGTGAGATACGCTACGCCACTGTAACTTACTTTTCTTTCCTTTGAATCCTGAAAGAATTTGCGCCGTAAGTTACGGCGGCGTAGTGTATCTCTCGTGGCGCAAGGGCGTGAAATTCAAATTGAGTTGGGTAGGGGGCGTGTTTCATTTAAATGAAGCGCGTCCCCGCACCGAACGAACTGCGCATGCCCCGTCCGTCAAAACTCCCAGGGTGCATTGCTCCAAATGACGTCGCAAGGACGTCATTGTTTTTGACGTGTACGTAAATGGGTCCAGCCCCATTCACGGACGACTTACGCAAACGGCGTAACATTTTCAAAATTATACGCGGGAACGACAGCCATACTTAACATTGAGTACGCCACCAGAGAGCAGCTTTAACTATAAGCCAGAAAAAGCCGAACGGAAACAACGTAAAAAAATGCGACGGCCGCTCTTACGTTCGTGGATCGTCGGAAATACCTAATTTGCATACTCGAGGCGGATTACGACAGGAACGCCACCTAGCAGACGTCGAAAAATTGCATCTAAGTTTCGAAGGCGTACGAAGACGTACGCCTGTCGGATCTAACCCAGATGCCGTCATATCTTGTTTTGAGGATTCAAAACAAAGATACGGCGTGGGAATTTTGAAATTACGCCGGCGTATCAATAGATACACCGGCGTACTTTCTTTGTGGATCTACCCCATAGTGTAGACATTATAGATGATTGGGTTAGAATGATATCCTTTTGCAAATCAGAAGTTTGGTATTCCACCAGTGTTCTTTGTTTGAACCTGATTGAAGAGTGGATGAGAGGCAAAACAACTAGATTAGAAGAGGCAAACCAGGAAAGTGTATGGACACGGAGAAAACTGAAGATGGACAAGGTGATCTGAGCAAAGAGTGGAAAAGGAAGATATAGAGTAGGCAAGTTAAAATATGTGGGTACTGAAAAATAGAGCTGTTGTCTACTAAAACACACAAAGAGGGAAAATCTGATCAAAAAAGAATAACCACTGTTCTGTGTATTTTCTTGTGTTGGTGAGCTGCTATATAGCATACTGTACAGCTGTAACGGACACGTAAAGCATGTGGCCTGTTTGAAAGTCACACTATTACTGACTTCTCTGCTGATGTTCCAAGTTGGTGCATGCGTTTAAACCAAGGTGTATTTACTCTTGATGTACTATTGTACCAGTAAAATTTTTACAAGTTAAATACTGCAATTTCTGGCAATTGGCATTGAGGTAGAGTGCCTTACACCATCACATTCAAGGCTAACAAGTCTGAAACAGCTGTATCCAAGTTGAAATAAATGGCTCTGAAGCTCTGGGCAACAGCTGTGCTACACTTTGCCAATTCTGGTACACTTGGCTACTTGGGCATACTGTATATAATAATTTGCATAGCTCTGTCCATTAATATGAAACAGACTCCTTCTTTTCTTGGGTCTTTTTAGTCAATGCATCGACATTTCAACACACTCTCTTTTAAGATGACATTGCTGTATTTTGTCACACTAGAAGTCATATCACTGTCTTTATTAACATACACGTCTAAAGATTGAACTCTCAGTTATCATTGCTCTCATTATTTTATTATTTACGAGGATTCAGCAGTGTATACAATAATTTTATAAATTAGAAAAAGGAGAATCCTGTGAAGCCATGATAATTAACTGAAGTCCAACACGGAGGATCAAAAGAGAGAAAAATCTTCAACTTTGTAATGTTAGCCATCAGTTGGCGAAGCATACATGAAACATTACCTCTTTTATTACTGTGTATTTAATTTTTTTACTCAACATGATAATATGCAAAGTAAAATAAAATAAAAACCTGAAAGAGAAATGAAATTCTTAGATGCAAAGGGACAAATTACGTTTTTCTTATGTCTTGGGAGCTGTCAGTGACTGAGGCGAGATGTGATAAGCCCTGAATATTTCTTACCACCAGTCAACACTGTATCCTTAGCTCCAGTATAATGGACTGTCATGCTGCCGCCCTGCCAGGTACTTCTCTAGGTGATATATAAAGTCTGTGCTATACCATTTGGGTCTAATTAAGTGTTTCCACTCACTGACATATTTTTTTTGTATCTCTTTTCTGCTTTTCTTTTTCATACCCTTCTTATTTTTCTCTTGTCTCATGACTCTGATAGATCAGTTTCTTCCTTTCTTTGCTATGTCACATTGGACTTTCTGGGTCTATATTTATGTTGCTTCTACTTAGCACAGAGCTGTTAAGACCCATAGCAGGGTGTCTGACTGATCAGCAGTCTCTTGTCAAAAAATACAAAGTGCTGCTTATATAAATGCTTCACAGTGTTAATCAGTCAGTGATAACATTTGGTTTAGATATAGATTTATGAATGCAATAATTTTAAAGTTAACCTGTGCATTGTTCATTTAAGGCAAATTAACAGATTTATTTAATTTCTGCTACCTCAATGCTGTTAACATTGTATATGCACCCTTTCTTGAAACCCCCGCAGTCCCATTCCCCAACTGAAGCAACATAATAAAAAAAGGTTGTCACCCTGATGTGGCAACAATTGGGCTTGGGAATTGGTGGCTCAGGAATTAGGCTGGGGTTTGGACTGGTTTCTTATGCCGCGTACACATGATCGGTCAAACCGATGAGAACGGTCTAATGGCCCGTTTTCATCGGTTTACCGATTAAGCTGACTGATGGTCAGTCGTGCCTACACACTATCGGTTAAAAAACGATTGTGTCAGAACGCGGTGACATAAAGCACAACGATGTGCTGAAAAAAATGAAGTTCAATGCTTCCAAGCATGCGTCGACTTGATTCTGAGCATGCGTGGATTTTTAACCGATGGTTGTGCCTACTAACGATCGTTTTTTTTCTATCGGTTAGGTATCCATCGGTTAAATTTAAAACAAGATTGCTTTTTTTTAACCTATGGATAAATAACCAATGGGGCCCACACACGATCGGTTTGGTCCGATGAAAACGGTCCATCAGACCGTTCTCATCGGTTTGACAGATCGTGTGTATGCGGCATTAGTTCTGTATGGGAAAGGTACAGGTTCACTTTAAAGTATAAAGTATTAATATTAGGAGGCAATATTTATACTTAGGAGTAGCTACATATGGTACACACATTTGGTAATTTAATTAGTGATTGTGTCTTAGTGCTCCTGTCAACACAGTTTGTGGGGGAATAATAGATACATTAGAGTGCTCAGTCCGGCATGCACTATATAAGTATGAAAATAAAGTCACTATACTCCCAGGTAACTTAAGGCCAGATTCACAAAAGAGATACGACGGCGTATCTCTGTGATCCGCCCGTCCTAACTATGCGGCTGATTCATAGAATCAGTTACGCATAGATAGCCCTAAGATCCGACAGGTGTAATTGACTTACACCGTCGGATCTTAGGATGCAATTCTAGGCCGGCCGCTAGGTGGCGATTCCATTGCCGTCGGCGTAGAATATGCAAATGACTACTTACGGCGATCCACGAAGATACGAGCGTTCGTCGCAATCTCTTACGTCGTCGCTAGTCGGTTTTTCCCATCGCAAACTTCCGCCTGCTTTATCATGGCTTATCTTTAGAACAGCCATGTTAAAGTATGGCCGTCGTTCCCGCGTCGAATTTCAATTTTTTTTTTTGCGTAAGACGTCCGGGAATACGACATGACGTAGCGCACATCGATGTTCAAAAAAAACGTTGGGGCGCCGTAATTTCGCGCAAAGCACGTCGGGAAATTTTCGAACGGAGCATGCGCAGAATGTTCGGCGCGGGAACGTGCCTAATTTAAATGGTGCCCGCCCCATTTGAATTAGGCGGGCTTGCGCCGAGCGGATTTACGTTACACCGCCGCAAGTTTACAGGTAAGAGCTTTGTGAATTAGGCACTTACGCTGTAAACCTGCGGCGGTGTAACGTAAATGGGATACGTTACGTCGCCGCGGCGTAACGTAATTCTACCTGAATCTGGCCCATTGTTTTCTAGATTTCCTTGTGTGTGTGTATAACAGAACTAAACTTTTGCATCTATTACAAAGCATAACAATTTTTTGTTTTCAATTTTGCCTTTTATATATATATATATATATATATATATTAAAAAAAATTGCAAAATGCATTACTAAGAAACTGAAGGAACAAACGAATAAAGAGTTTATGTCTTGATGGTAAAAAATTTAAAAAAGCAGCAAATAATAGCTAAGGCTGGGTTCACACTCGTACGACATACACTTCAAATTTGGGAGCTCATGTCGCATGACGTGTGTAAATCAATGGTTCCCTATAAGAGCCTTCTTAACTGGTCCGACTTTGAAAAAGGTTCCTGCACTACTTTGGTCTGATTTTGGTCCTACTTCAGTCCACTGAATATCATTGAAGTCGGATCAAAGAAGGATCCTTGTTTTAACCATGCGACTTGTGACATCTGATATGGTGATTACAGCAGCAGTAAAAGGAATTTATGTCACACTGGGATTATTTTGATTGATCAACAGTCGTGTCGTACTAGTGTGAACCCGGCCTTAGGAGAGAAGTGGAGTAGGCAAGTAATTAAGGCTGATCAGGGCTAACTAAGGATTACAAAGGAGTTAAATAGCAAAATGATTTACGTTTCCATTTATTTTTTTTCGTGTTTTTAATTGATGTCATAAGCAGTTTTAGGTTACCCTCTTGTTGGCATATCTTAGGCTAAACAACAATTGTCATTTGCTGCTGCTCGTAAACTAACACACGTTTAAGAGACTCTGTAATTTTGCCCGTTCAAATTTTTATGTACAAAGAACCCCTGCCTGCTGATACTTCTGCCATGCTTCCCCCGTGTTCCATTGTTCCATCAAAGCCTTCAGGAAGTAGTCAGTCTTTCAGCATGCATTCTCTGTCCAATCAACAGACATACTGTATGAGTAAGAAGAGCAAGAAGTTAGCCCTGTGTAACCTTATCCAACATGGAGCTTGCACAGGGCATGGAGCCCTAAGTCTGGCAGAGGAACAGAGTGGCAGGGCAGCATGGAGAATATATCCTTTACCATCAATGTCTCTTATCTTTGTCATCTTGGAGCTCCTCAGTTTATCACCTTACAGTGTTTGTCTCACTTTAAGAATGTGTATAGTAATATTCTGAATATGTACATTATATTGTTGTGTAATTACCGTTTTTATCGGGCTATAACGCGCCCCGGCGTATAGCGCGCACCCCCGAACTTAAAGGAAAATTCCTGCAAAAAAAAAAAAATACTTACAGTTTGGATGCCCCTCGTCGGTGTCTTGCCCGTCGTCCATCGCGTCCTGCTCATCCTTCGATTTTGCTTTTAAATGTTCTTATTTCTTCTGAAAAATCCTCACTTCCTGTTCTTCTGTCTGTAACTCCGCACAGTAATGCAAGGCTTTCTCCCTGGTGTGGAGTGTCATGCTCGCCCCCTCCCTTGGACTACAGGAGAGTCAGGACGCTCTCTACGTTGCAGATAGAGAAAGGAGCTGTGTGTTAGTGGGTGTCCTGACTCTCCTGTTGTTCAAGAGAGAGGGCGAGCACGACACTCCACACCAGGGAGAAAGCCTCACATTACTATGTGGAGTTACAGACAGAAGAAAAGGAAGTGAGGATTTCTCAGAAGAAATAAGGACATTTGAAATCAAAATCGAAGGATGAGGTAAGTGAAGGAGGACTGCACTAAGGTAAAGGAAGCTATTTAGGAATTTCTTTTTTTTTTACCTTTACAACCCCTTTAAAGCGGGAGTTCACCCAATTCGTTTTTTTTTTCTATTTTCCCCTTAGCTTCATGCTCGTTTTGTCTAGGGGAATCGGCTATTTGTTTTAAAACATGATCCGTACTTACCCGTTTACGAGATGCATCTTCTCCGTCGCTTCCGGGTATGGGTCTTCGGGAGCGGGCGTTCCTTCTTGATTGACAGTCTTCCGAGAGGCTTCCGACGGTCGCATCCATCGCGTCACTCGTAGCCGAAAGAAGCCGAACGTCGGTGCGGCTCTATACTGCGCCTGCGCACCGACGTTCGGCTTCTTTCGGAAAATCGTGATGCGATGGATGCGACCGTCGGAAGCCTCTCGGAAGACTGTCAATCAAGAAGGAACGCCCAGTCCGGCATGCCCATACCCGGAAGCGGCGGAGAAGATGCATCTCGTAAACGGGTAAGTACGGATCATATTTTAAAACAAATAGCCGATTCCCCTAGACAAAACGAGCATGAAGCTAAGGGGAAAATGTGTTCGCTATGGGTGAACCTCCGCTTTAATTATCTAGGCAGGTGTTAAAAATCTCATAGTGTCTACAGATTGAAACAGAAAGGTTATTTTAATAACATTAGAAGTAGAGTTGAGCGGACACCTGGATGTTCGGGTTTGACGGGGTTCAGCAGAACTTCGGAAAAAAGTCTGGGTTCGGGACCCGACCTTGACCCAAACTTGACCCCGAACCTGAACCCCATTGAAATCAATGGGGACCCAGACTTTTGACTACTAAAATGTCTCTAAAAAACGAATGGAAAGGGCTAGAGGGCTGCAAATGGCAGCAAAATGTTGGTAAGAGCATGGCAAGTACTCTGCAAATACATTTGGAAAGGGAAATAACTTAAAATAACATAACAAAATGAAATAAAAAATAAAAAATCTTGACCTAGGAGGACGAGGTCAGGGTTAGGGTTAGGGTTAGGGTTAGGGTTTATCTCACACATACAGATATGGAGGAAACACTGCAAAAACTGGAGGAAACACTGCAAAATATATATTTTTGCCCTAAATGGGTGATTTTTGAATAGAACAATAGAAGAACACTGGCTAAAGTGTTTATCTCACACGTACAGATATGAAAACGTACATAAACACTGCAAACACTGGAAGAAACACTGCAAAAAACGTTTTTTCCCTAAATGGATGTTTTTGGAATAGCACAATAGAAGAAAAGTATATAAAGGGTGTATCTCACAGTAACATATGCAGTGCTGGTGTAATATGCAGAGTATCTCACAGGAACATATGCAATGCTGCTGCAATTTGATTTGTGAAGCAGGACTGACTCCTATATATTTCTCTCCCTATAAGAACAATCTGGAACCTTTCCCTAAACTATCTAATGCAGAGTATCTCACAGGAACCTATGCAGTGCTGGTGTAATATGCAGAGTATCTCACAGGAACCTAGGCAGTGCTGGTGTAATATGCAGAGTATCTCACAGGAACCTAGGCGGTGCTGGTATAATATTCAGAGTATCTCACAGGAACCTAGGCAGTGCTGGTGTAATATGCAGAGTATCTCACAGGAAAATATGCAATGCTGCTGCAATTTGATTTGTGAAGCAGGACTGACTCCTATATATTTCTCTCCCTATAAGAACAATCTGGAACCTTTCCCTAAACAATCTAATGCAGAGTATCTCACAGGAACCTATGCAGTGCTGGTGTAATATGCAGAGTATCTCACAGGAACCTAGGCAGTGCTGGTGTAATATGCAGAGTATCTCACAGGAACCTAGGCAGTGCTGGTGTAATATGCAGAGTATCTCACAGGAAAATATGCAATGCTGCTGCAATTTGATTTGTGAAGCAGGACTGACTCCTATATATTTCTCTCCCTATAAGAACAATCTGGAACCTTTCCCTAAACAATCTAATGCAGAGTATCTCACAGGAACCTATGCAGTGCTGGTGTAATATGCAGAGTATCTCACAGGAACCTAGGCAGTGCTGGTGTAATATGCAGAGTATCTCACAGGAACCTAGGCAGTGCTGGTGTAATATGCAGAGTATCTCACAGGAAAATATGCAATGCTGCTGCAATTTGATTTGTGAAGCAGGACTGATTCCTATATATTTCTCTCTCTATAAGAACAATCTGGAACCTTTCCCTAAACTATCTAATGCAGAGTATCTCACAGGAACATATGCAGCGCTGGTGTAATATGATTTCTGAAGCAGGACTGACTCCTATATATTTCTGTCCCTATAGGAACAATCTGGAACCTTTCCCTAAAGTATCTAATGCAGAGTATCTCACAGGAACCTATGCAGCGCTGGTGTAATATGATTTCTGTAGCAGGACAGTCTGACTCCTATCTAAATCTCTCCCTCAGATCAGATCAGCAGCAGCCTTTCCCTACCCTATCTAAAGCAGAGTGACGAGCTGTGCTATGTCCCTCTAGCTCAGTGGTTCTCAACCTTCTAGTGTCGTGACCCCTTGATAAAATTTCCCAAGTTGTGGGGACCCCTAACAGTAAAATTATTTTCATAGCGTGGGTTGAAAGCACCCAAGGCAGGACAAGTAATTTGCGCCCCTAACCCACAGACATTTAGCCCTCCCTGAGTGCCTTCCACTCGTACAGTATTAAAACCCCTTATAGTACATTTTAGGATGTACCACTCTTTCTCTTCTCCTTTCTTTCCCTTTCTACTCTCTCTATCCTAATTCCTTGCCCCCCCCCCATCACTCCCTCTAACTGTCTTTCTTGCTCTCTCTTTTTCCTTCCTCTCCCTTTTTTTTCTTCCCCCTCTTATCTCCCTTCATGGGAGAACAGTGCAGGCTTCAGGAACAGCCCAGGATTTGGTGACCCCTGGCAAATCATCATTTGACCCCCGAGGGGGTCCCGACCCCCAGGTTGAGAACCACTGCTCTAGCTTATATAGAGTCTGGGTCACTTGCTGGGTCACATGCTGCACTGGCCAATCACAGCCATGCCATTAGTAGGCATGGCTGTGATGGCTTCTTAGTCACAGTAGCAAAACAAATGATGATTGGCTGCCCTGCAGCCCGCCATTACATTGCCGAACACCGGACCCGAACCCAAACTTTCAGCTTACAGTTTGGGTTCGCTCAACCCTAATTAGAAGCATGTGTGTATGTAGTGGTTTAAATGTTGTACTCCTATAATTTTAATGAAAGCTATGTCCTTCTTTAACCACTTGCCTCTCGCCAATGACAGATTGACGTCGGCAAAGTGGTTGTAGAATCCTGACTGGACGTCATATGACGTCCTCAGGATTCTGAGCCGCTGCGCGCCCCCGGGGGCACGCATCACGGTGATCGTTGTTGCAGGGTGTCAGTCTGACACCCCGCAACACCGATCTCGGTAAAGAGTCTCTCACGGAGACTCTTTACCACGTGATCAGCCGTGTCCAACCACGGCTGATCACGATGTAAACAGGAAGAGCCGTTGATGGCTCTTCCTCACTCACATCTGACAGACGTGAGTAGAGGAGAGCCGATCAGGGGGGGTTCGCACTGATTGTTTATCAGCGC
This sequence comes from Rana temporaria, assembly GCF_905171775.1. Taxonomy (NCBI): domain Eukaryota; kingdom Metazoa; phylum Chordata; class Amphibia; order Anura; family Ranidae; genus Rana; species Rana temporaria. The sequence goes on from NC_053498.1 coordinate 89,806,745, forward strand.
AGCCCCCCCTCGGATCGCCACATGGACCACCAGGGAAGCCCACCCTGGACCACCAGGGAAGGGCAGGAAAAAAAAAAAGGGGGGGGGGAAAAGTCTGGAAAAAAAAAAAAGTCTGAAAAAAAATAAATAAAAAGTCGGGAAAAAAAAGATGCCAATCAGTGCCCACAAATAGGCACTGACTGGCAACGTAAGTAAATCAGTGCCTCCCCACAGTGTCCATCAGTGCCGCCCCACAGTGTCCATCAGTGCCACCCCACAGTGTCCATCAGTGCCACCCCACAGTGTCCATCAGTGTCACCCCACAGTGCCCATCAGTGCCACCCCACAGTGCCCATCTGTGCCACCCATAAGTGCAGCCCATGAGTGCCCATCTGTGCCGCCTATGAGTGCCCAGTGCCGCCCATGAGTGCCCATCAGTGCCGCCCATGAGTGCCCATCAGTGCCGCCCATGAGTGCCCATCAGTGCCGCCCATGAGTGCCCATCAGTGCCGCCTATGTGTGCCCATCAGTGCCGCCTATGTGTGCCCATCAGTGCCGCCTATGAGTGCCCATCAGTGCCACATACCAGCACCGCCAATCAGTGCCACCTCATCTGTGCCCGTCAGTACTACCTCATCGATGTCCATCAGGGCAATCTCATCTGTGCCCATCAGTGCCGCCATATCCGTGCCCGTAATTGAAAGAGAAAACTTACTTATTTACAAAAAAAATTACAGAAAAAATAAAAACTTATTTTTTTTTTAAATTTTCAGTCTTTTTTTAGTTGTTGCGCAAAAAAAAAATCGCAGAGGTGATCAAATACCACCAAAAGAAATCTCTATTTGTGGGGAAAAAAGGACGCCAATTTTGTTTGGGTAAAAAGTAGCATGACCGCGCAATTTCCATTCAAAGTGCGACAGTGCTGAAAGCTGAAAATTGGCTTGGGCGGGAAGGTGCGTAAGTGTCCTGTATGGAAGTGGTTAATAGCTGTAATGCAAAAGCAGCAAAAGAGCGATGAACAATCATTGGTTCAAGGCCAAAATTTACTTCAGGGTTCAAGTTTCTAGGTTTCACTATAACCTCAAAAACCTTTTTATTTTTCACAAACTCTGATGTATGTTCCACAGATGATAGAAAATTGCTAAGTACTTCAGGTTCCTGCATTTCTTGTATACTGAGGAAATATTCTGTTCCCTTCTGTGCTTCTAAAGTAGATGAACGTATAAAGTGTATTATGTAGCAAACTCCAAGTAATATTGGAAGTGTTTTGTGGCCTATTTATACTTTGAGAACAGGAAGGTTCCCAAAGGTCAGTCACATGTTGACTGTAAATATATTTGTGCAATCCCAAATGTCCCTTATTAATTCACGGTTTCTAAAGAGGGATGCTTTTTTTTAACACAAATTCTATTTTATTCTTGTAAATGTACAGAACAAAAAGTTAAAATGCCAAAATAAGAATACCTTATATTTTGCTCATTATTTCAATGCACATCAACAGACTATGCAGTCTATGGGCCAGATTCAGATACGAGATATGACAGCGTAAGTGTCTTACACCGTCGTATCTTAGGCTGCATATTTACGCTGTCCGCTAGGTGGCGCTTCCGTATAGTTACGCAAGGAATATGCTAATTAGGTATTTACGCTGATTCAGAAATGTACGTCCCGCCAGCGCATTTTTTTTACATCGTTTACGCTAGGCTTTTTCCGGCGTATAGTTACCCCTGCTATATGAGGCGTAGCTAATGTTAAGAATGGATGTCGTTCCCGCGCCGAGTTTTGAAAATTTTATGTCGTTTGCGTAAGTCGTTCGCGAATAGGGCTGGACATCATTTATGTTCACATCGAAACCAATACGTCCTTGCAGCGTACTTTGGAGCAATGCACACTGGGAAATTCCACGGACGGCGCAAATACGTCAAATACGTGGGGTCACAGTGCATTTACATAAAACACGCCCCATTTGAATTAGGCAGGCTTACGCCGCCACACATACGTTGCGCCACCGAAACTAAGGGTGCAAGTTGTTTCTGCATACGGAACTTGCGCCCTAAGTTACGGCGGCGTACCGTATGTGAGCTATGTTACGCCGCACCGGCAGATACTGCAATGTATCTGAATCCGGCCCTATGTATTTTGTTGTAAACTTTTTTTTTTTACAGGTGACAATTCTTATTTTATAATGTCCTTTTAAAGTTGAACTCCAGACGGACAAAATGAATGTAGCTGTATATTCATTAATACTTTCTTACATTTTTTTTTTTAAGCATAAGTACATGAATATGATTTGGGAACAACCCTTTGCTCTTCCTTTTGTATAGCAGAGCTCAGTACTGGGGAGAGAAAAGCAAAATAAGGAGCCAATGAGGAACCAGTGCTGTTAGAGAGAGAAGGCTGACTGACAGATAAGTGAGCTCATCAGGATGCTGCTTCTCTTTTCACTGTCCAGTCACAGAGTGGGAGTGGGGAAGCAACCTTTAAAGCATAACTCCACTTATGTTGATAAAAAAGCATTTAAGAAAAAGTACCTGTGGCACTCTGTTTTATTGGATCTTTGATTCATACTGGTTTCAGCAGTGCTACTGTCAAGCCTAGTATGCTAGGGGTGATTTGAGTGCATCAGGCAGTTGTTGCTGCCAGTCCCTTGAAGACAGAGCTGCTTTTTTTTTTAAGAATTTCACTACATCCTTTAACCACTTACCCCCCCGGACCATATTGCTGCCCAAAGACCAGAGTACTTTTTGCGATTCGGGACTGCGTCGCTTTAACAGACAATTGCGCGGTCGTGCGACGTGGCTCACAAACAAAATTGGCGTCCTTTTTTTCCCACAAATAGAGATTTCTTTTGGTGTTATTTGATCACCTCTGCGGTTTTTAGTTTTTGCGCTATAAACAAAAATAGAGCGACAATTTTGAAAAAAATTTATATTTTTTACATTTTGCTATAATAAATATCCCCCAAAAATATATAAAAAAACATTTTTTTTCCTCAGTTTAGGCCGATACGTTTTCTTCTACATATTTTTCGTAAAAAAAAATCGCAATAAGCGTTTATTGATTGGTTTGCGCAAAAGTTATAGCGTTTACAAAATAGGGGGTATTTTTATGTCATTTTTATTATATTTTTTTTACAAGTAATGGCGGCGATCAGCGATTTTTTTTTTTCGGTACTGCGACATTATGGGGGACACTTCGGACACTTTTGACACATTTTTGGGACCATTGGCATTTTTATAGCGATCAGTGCTATAAAAATGCATTGGATTACTATAAAAATGCCACTGGCAGTGAAGGGGTTAACACTAGGGGGCGGGGAAGGGGTTAAGTATGCCTGGGTGTGTTCTTACTGTGGGGGGGGGAGTGGCCTCACTAGGGGAAACACTGATCCTCGGTTCATACATTGTATGAACCGAAGATCAGCATTTCCCCTGCTGACAGGACCGGGAGCTGTGTGTTTACACACACAGCTCCCGGTCCCCGCTCTGTACCGAGCGATCGCGTGTGCCCGGCGGCGATCGCGCCCGCCGGGCACACGCCCGGGAGTCGGGGGCGAGCGGCCTCCTAGTGGCGGCTGGGAGAGAGGACGTCATATTACGTGCTCTCGCCCAGCCGAGCCACCTTGTCGACGTATAACGGCGGTGGCCGGTCGGCAAGTGGTTAAAACCTCACTCAATTTACACAGCAACCCTCTGCTGTATCCCCATATACCCAATTTAAAAAAAAATATCAGAGCTACAGCCATTAGGCATGGTGTGATAAAAATTACCCAGCACAGAGACAGTATGTAACATGACCAGGTAGAATAGGCTAACTTATGAAACAAGGCATCTTGGAGGCAATTAAAGCTGAACTCCAGGCAGACAATATATGGCATCCGAATTGGGTACATGGATTCATGGGATGCCCTTGCTGCCATTGTGCTCTTGCTGGGCGTCACATGCATCCCTGTGCCTTGAAAAGAGAAGCATGTTTTTATTTTATTTAATATTTAATACCTAAGTGGATGCTGTTGAGAGGCTGAGCCAGGTGCCGGTCTAGGCATATGGGCGGATTCTGACTTCATTGTTGCAAACTTGCCCAAGCCTGGACCAGCTCTGTGACAGAAGATAGCAGACTTCAGCCCACTGTCTGCTGAAAATTTGTCACAGGAGTTCAGAATGAACTGCACTCCTGTGATCCACAGGAGAAGTACAGCCAAACAAGCTTTGGCTCTACTTCTCCTTTAAGAAGGGGTAGGCTCCCTCCAGATATACCTGGCCTTAATCTATCCATTCTTATATGTGCTCCTACTATGAAGGCTCTGGAAATTTAGAGTTAAGACCACGGTATACACAAAGGTCTCTTGGTGTGGGCACTGTGGCTTACGCATATATTTGCAAATGTGTGCAAAACAAAACCCCACTATTTTTAATGTAAACTGTTAGACAGTGTCAATTTGTTATTGTTTGCAGTGAGCTGGGAAATCCTTTGGTTGTTTGTGATGTAGTCTGTATGACAATAGTCATTTTTCGTTTAACTTTTTTTTTCAATTGTTGTATTTGTTGAACATATATATATTTTGGTTGTATGAATCCCACAAAGAATGTGCACCGCTCAAAGCTCTGTTCAATTAGTCCTCTGGTCCTCCTCATGCAACAGGTAGTGGCTCACTCTGCATATGGCTGCCCAGCATATATTGCAAAAAAAGTGGAAACAGCCACAGGTTGTTAAATCACACCATGGCACTTTATTTCAGTTAGCCGGTTTCCAAAGACACACTCCCCACTTCAGGCTAGCGCATTTTACCCTGATTGGGCTTTGTCATAGAGGTGACTAAGCCTGAACTGAGTGACATGTGTTAGAGGGGCATTGCCTAAGGTGGGGACTGTGTCTTTGTTAACCAGTTACTTGGAATAAAGTACCATGGTGTGATTGTGGCTCTGTTAACACTTTCTCACATTGTCAGGTGTCTCCTAACATCCTAACATCCTAACATGAAATGCTATGCAAATTTACTGTCCATTCCTAGGAGGCTTACAAACTTTACTATTTAACTGATTTGACACCATCCAATCTATATGAAGCAGAGGGCTTTAACTTTATTTTTAAGCATCAACTATAATTTTTAGATCTGTTCAGGCCTATTGCTTGGTAAAAAAAATAAAAGGAAAAGTGCCACAGCCAAAACTACCTAAAAATACTTTTTTCAAGTTAACATTGATTACATTGGGCTGCTGATTCTGTGTTTAAAGCCATGATAATTGTAAAAGTAAAAAAAAGAACTGATTACACATCCAAAATATGCAATTCCTGAATATGGTGTCATTAAAATTTTACTGTTCAGTCACACCACATATAGCTTAAAGACATCTTTCAAGCATGTAATTCAAAGCATGAGTGTTTTTTCTATGTCACCCTTAAATTCACGTTAAAAGGACCCTCTCTCCACTGTAAATTATTGTAAAAATTATATTGTTTGGATTTGTTAACCCTTTGTTATCCCTAATTGCAAATTGTAAATGTTGAAAAAGAGGGGGTGTAATGGCGCTTGCCAATTAAACAATTTTAAATATCCAGCCACTTCATGAAATAAACGCACATTTAACATGAATGACTGGCCAATGTATCCAATTATAAAACATGTTTCACTCCTTATTCCTTATGTCCCACCAAACATCAACATCAATAATGAGAGGGATGAATAACGTGATAATAATGAAGTCCAGAATGTATGATTGACTAAAAAATATTTTGGTCATCAAAAATTTCACAATTAATGTGAGAAAAGATATAGTGAAATAAAAAAATCCCTTAGTGGGTGTAACCAAACGTCCAGTGCAAAATAGAGCAAATAGTGAAAAGATAAATATCAATAAAAAATGTATAAATAATCAGTAGATATTATCAGTAAATAATTAAATATAAATAAATATATGAATAAACAGTCTAAAGTGCACAAACTCGTACTCAATTAGATAAAATTAAATATAAAAAAAGTGTTCAATCAAAATAACGGTGCTTCAGCAAAATTTCCAAAGTGTATAGTGCTCCAAAAACAGTCCAATAATGAAGTGCTTGATTTTATATTCCCAAAGTGCAACAGTGCTTGAATATTAATACTGCAATCCACCGCACGATCACTTAGTGTAGCTGTGCAGAACAAACACCAGTGTATGGTAGTACAAGCCTCTCACCTTAGAAAAGGCTATAATGAGCCTGTATTAATGCTGATAATGGCAAAGCCCAGCAGTTTCCACTGCAGATCTGTGTCTCCAGGTCAGCTTGTTGCTCCAGTCTCCCAGCTGCAGGTCTCCCAAATCCTAACCAGATCGCTCCCAGAATGGATGGCACTCAATAAAAGCACAGTGGAATCCCCATAGTGTAGTATGTAAAACACGGTTTTAATAAAAATAATAGTGCACTTACATTTAAAGCAGCTACAATCAGCATGGGGAAGTAGCAGCGTGTGTATCTGAGATATCTCCGCTCTCGGCCGCGAGCGGAGATGACGTCACCAACAGCTCTCCTCCTTCCTTATCTGATTTACGTTACGCCGCCGCAAGTTTTTGAGACAAGTGCTTTATTCAGAAAGCACTTGCCTGTAAACTTGCGGCGGAATCCACCGGCGGAATTCAAATTCCGCGGGTAGGGGGCATGTAAAATTTAAATCCGGCGTGTCCCCGCGCCGAACAAACTGCGCATGCGCCGTCCGTAAAATTTTCCAGCGTGCATTGCTCTAAATGACGTCGCTAGGACGTCATTGGTTTCGACGTGAACGTAAATTACGTCCATCCATATTCGCGAACGACTTACGCAAACAACGTAAAAAATTCAAAAGTTGGCGTGGGAACGACGGCCATACTTAACATAGGATACACCGCACATACCCCTCATATAGCAGGGGTAACTATACGCTGGAAAAAGCCGAACGCAAACGACGTAAAAAAAAAAACGCCGGGCGGTCGTTCGTTTTTGAATCTGCGTAACTCCTCATTTGCATATTCCTCGCGTATACAAACAGAAGCGCCACCTAGTGGCCAGCGTGAGATTGCAGCCTAAGATCCGACGGTGTAAGTCACTTACACCTATCGGATCTTAGGGATATCTATGCGTAACCTGATTCTATGAATCAGGCGCATAGATACGACGGCTGGACTCAGAGATACGACGGCGTATCAGAAGATACGCCGGCGTATCTCTTTTCTGAATCCGTCCCACTGTGTGTAATTGCTGCATATTTCTTTGACCAACTATTACGATCATTAATAAAAAAGAAAAGACATATACACGCAACACTTGACATATAGGGCCAGATTCATAGAGAACTGCGGTGGCGTAGCGTATCGTCTTTAAGTTACACCGCTGCAAATTTTCCTTGTAAGTGCTTGATTCACAAAGCACTTGAGTGTAAACTTGCGGCGGAGTAACGTAAAGACGTCCGGCGCAAGCCCGCCTAATTCAAATGGGGCGTGTACCATTTAAATTAAGCGCGTTTCCGCGCTGAACATTCTGCGCATGCTCCGTTAGGAAATTTCCCGACGTGCATTGCGTGAAATTACGGCGCCCCGACGTGTTTTTTGAATGGCGACGTGCGTAACTTACTTTCGTATTCCCGGACGTCTTACGCAAAAAAAAAATTGAAATTCCACCCGGGAACGACGGTCATACTTTAACATGGCTCGTCTAAAGTTAAGCCATGAAAAAGCAGGCCTAACTTTGCGACGGGAAAAACCGACTAGCGACGACGTAACGAACGCGCGTACCTTCGTGGATAGCCGTAAAAGCTAATTTGCATACCCGACGCTGGAAAACGACTCAAACTCCACCCAGCAGCGGCCGAAGTATTGCATCCTAAGATCCGACGGTGTAAGTCAATTACACCTGTCGGATCTTAGGGCTATCTATGCGTAACTGATTCTATGAATCAGCCGCATAGATACTCTCAGAGATACGCCGGCGTATCAGGAGATACGCCGTTGTATCTCTTTTGTGAATCTGGCCCATACACTCTTATTTAAAGTGGAGGTTCACCCAAAAAATAAATTTTTAACATTACATTCAGCCGAGTTGTCCTAATGACAATTGGCTGTTTTTTTTTTCTTCGTACATACCGACTTTCACCGCCGCTTCCGCTTGACAGGCTTCCGACCATCGCATACTACGCGTCATGAGTTGCCAAAAGAAGCCGAACGTCGGTGCGCAGGCGCCATATAGAGCCGCACCGACGTTCAACTTTTTTCGGCAACTCGTGACGCGCTGTATGCGACGGTCGGAAGCCTGTCAATCAGATAGGAACGCCCAGTCCCGAAGAAGACATACCCGGAAGCGGCGATGAAAGTCGGTATGTACGAAAAAAAAAAAAAAACAGCCGACTGTCATTAGGACAACTCGGCTGAATGTAATGTTAAAAATTTATTTTTGGGTGAACCCCCGCTTTAAGCTTTTTGTACCTGTTTTGTATAAATGTACCAACCTTTTGGTTGTTACATACCACTGTGTATATAGCAGGGTTTTTTAAATTATTCCTCCAATGATATTATACTTTGATCATTTTGATGGTGTAAACATTAGACAAAGATATATGTGTCACACATATATGCTCAAATGGTCTTACAGATTTCCCCTGCTTACGTCCAGTTAAAATGATGCAAAGGCACTTTTAGCATTTTGCTGCTTGCATTGGGAATTAAACAAACAAACAAACAACCAATTAAAAAAAAAATGGAAGGAATTCTTCTTGTGTTAGAGAAAATTGCACTGTCCTATAGCAGCCATACAATATCCTGATACAATACTTTTGTACCAAAGATGTGCCTTAAAATAATAATTCTTCTTTATACCAAAGTTGTGTCTTAATAGAATATGCTTGTTTCATGCATAAGGTGTGCCATAAAAGAATACCCACGTTTTATACCAAAGCTGGATCCTTATGTAATACACTTGTTTTATAACAAAAAGGTTCATATTTGAATATGCTTGTTTATACCAAAGTTGTGCCCTAACACAGCCCTCAAATCTTCCACTCGCCTACTCGCATGGAAAATGAGGGCTGGTGAGCATTGGCTGCCTCAGAGCAGGAGGGGGAAGCACCGCAGGCAGATGGGGTTGAATGGGAGCCATTCTAAGGTAGTAGATTTTCATAAATTTATTTTTGGGATATTAACATTTTAAGGGGGGCTCTTATTTTAGGTTACAGTTTTTTTTTTGCAGATTTTTTTATTCTGAGGGAAGTATTTGAGGGTTTTATTGTTTTTCTTTTAACTTATTTTATTTTATGTTGATAAGGCATTTATTCCTAAGGCTGGGTTCAAACGCTCCGACATTGGGAGCTCATGTCGCATGACGTGTGAAAATCAATGTTTCCCTATGAGACCTGTCTTAACTGGTCCGACACTAGTCGGTCAGACTTTGAAAATGCTCCCTGTACTACTTTGGTCCGACTTTGATCCTACTTCAGCCCATTGAATATCATTGAAGTTGGACCAAAGTAGGATCCTTGTCCTTACCATCTGACTTTTGACATCCGACATGGTGATTACAACAGCACTAAAAGGAATTTATCTCACTCTGGGATTGTTTTGATTGGTCAAAGAACAAGTCAGACTATCACAAAGAATGATGAAAAGTAGTATCCTGTTCATGAAAGTCAGATGGATGTAGGACTAATGTAGGACCAATGTAGGACCGATGTCGCAGAGCAAAGTAGGATGAAAGTCGTACTATTGTGGTGTAGTATATTGTGTGAACCCAGCCTTAAGCGTAGTACTCATTTGTTATTAAATATCTGTTCTTGGCGCTGCCTTTTGTTTGTAGAATGATCCTGCATCAGTTAATAGATTGGTTAAAGCAACAGACTGGTTAAAGCAATAAACAGAAACAAATGTTATGCCACGTACACACGACCGTTTTTAATGTCATGGAAAAAAATGAAGTTTTGCTCAACGTAATTCTTGTCAAGCCTGCCTTGCATACACACGATTGTGAAAAAAAATGCTCGAGCAAAGCGTGGTGCCGTACAACATGTACAATTGCCTATAAAGGGGAAGTTCCAATTTGGATGGTGCCACCCTTTGGGCTGCTTTTGCTGATTTTGTGTTAGTAAAAGTTTAGTGAGAGACGATTCGTGCTTTTCAGTCTTCATGCTTTTCAGTCTGTTACAGCGTGACCAATGTGCTATCTCCATTACAAACACTAGTTTTACCAGAACAAGTGCTCCCGTCTCATAACTTGCTTCTGAGCATGCACGTTTTTTTCCCGTCGTTAAAGCCTACACACGACCGTTTTTCACGACGTGAAAAACAACAGGAAAAATCTAATTTTTCTCGACGTGAAAAATGGGCATTAAAATTTTAGAACATGCTCTAAGCATGTTCTAAAATTTTAATGCCCATTTTTCACGTCGAGAAAAATGCTCTGGAGCCTACACACAATCGTTTTAAATGACCAATTTAAAAAAAAAAAAATTCTCATCATGAAAAACGGTCTAGTGTATGCGGCATAAGGGATGAGGATGCTGCATATATACCCCCCCCCCTTCCACTATATTTCTCCTCTTCATCCTCATCCTTTCCAAGTCCAGAAAGTGTGCAGTATGGGAATGCTGCAATGACCACAAAGAGGTAGAACCCAAGACATAAAATGAGGTTGCACAATTTACAGTGCAAAGCACATACTTTGCATAGGGAATGTCCTTACCATCCGACTTTTGACATCCGACATGGTGATTACAGCAGCAGTAAAAGGAATTTATCTCACTCTGGGATTGTTTTGATTGGTCAAAGAACAAGTCAGACTATCACAAAGAAGGATGAAAAGTAGTATCCTGTTCAAGAAAGTCAGATGGATGTAGGACTAATGTAGGACCAATGTAGGACCGATGTCGCAGAGCAAAGTAGGATGAAAGTCGTACTATTGTGGTGTAGTATATTGTGTGAACCCAGCCTTAAGCGTAGTACTCATTTGTTATTAAATATCTGTTCTTGGCGCTGCCTTTTGTTTGTAGAATGATCCTGCATCAGTTAATAGATTGGTTAAAGCAACAGACTGGTTAAAGCAATAAACAGAAACAAATGTTATGCCACGTACACACGACCGTTTTTAATGTCATGGAAAAAAATGAAGTTTTGCTCAACGTAATTCTAGTCAAGCCTGCCTTGCATACACACGATTGTGAAAAAAAATGCTCGAGCAAAGCGCGGTGCCGTACAACATGTACAATTGTCTATAAAGGGGAAGTTCCAATTTGGATGGTGCCACCCTTTGGGCTGCTTTTGCTGATTTTGTGTTAGTAAAAGTTTAGTGAGAGACGATTCGTGCTTTTCAGTCTTCATGCTTTTCAGTCTGTTACAGCCTGACCAATGTGCTATCTCCATTACAAACACTAGTTTTACCAGAACGAGTGCTCCCGTCTCATAACTTGCTTCTGAGCATGCACGTTTTTTCCCGTCGTTAAAGCCTACAAACGACCGTTTTTCACGACGTGAAAAACAACAGGAAAAATTAGAGCATGTTCTAAATTTTTAATGCCCATTTTTCACGTCGAGAAAAATGCTCTGGAGCCTATACACAATCGTTTTAAATGACCAATTTAAAAAAAAAAAAAATTCTCATCATGAAAAACGGTCGTGTGTATGCGGCATAAGGGATGAGAATGCTGCATATATACCCCCCCTCCACTATATTCCTCCTCTTCATTCTCCATTCTTTTCAAACCATGTTTCCAAGTCCAGAAAGTGTGCAGTATGGGAATGCTGCAATGACCACAAAGAGGTAGAACCCAAGACATAAAATGAGGTTGCACAATTTACAGTGCAAAGCACATACTTTGCATAGGGAATGTTTTAAAATACAAAAAAGAACTGGCTGCACTGAAAAAGAAAAGTTTTTACAACCAGGGGGTGGCCATTAGAACTGCACAGTTTTTTGTTGTTGTTTTTTCTTTTTTACTTTTATGAAAGCTATTAGACAATGACAGAATGTTGTTGGGAACATGGACCATAATACAAGATTTGAATCTCTTCCATCTCTTGAATTACAGCTCTAATCTTTTATTTAGTTGATTTCCAGCGATGTTGCATTGTCAATTGTTAATTTGCATAGTTGCCGAGAAGTTGGTAGAGTAGTACAACAAGCAGTGGAGCAGAATGAATTATATACCCAAGGTGATGCTCAGATTCTATTGGGATATTACTTTGAGGGAGAGTGTTTTCCTAATGTAACTGCTAATGTAACTAAGCAAGACACATCATCCAGCAGGAGGATATATAACTGTGACAAGAGCTCAGAAAAATATTCAATGTTTGAAGCTTCCGAAGGCAACATAGCTTCTAGCCTTTGTAAACAAAAATGTCTGCTACATTGACTTTACTCTAGTGTTCAATATGCTACTAATTTTGAGTGGAATATTGTTTTGACATGAAAAGCTCAAAGATTTAACCAACCAATATGTTATTATATCTAAAACCCATATGAGACTAAAAAGTAGAAGTGGTAATGTGAATGAAAATATCACTTCTGCACATACAGGAAATATACAGTAGGTCCAGTTGCTTGCCTACAAAACTTTGTGAGCCTGTTTGCTGCTCTCCAAATGTCCTGCTTGCTGAAACTTTTGCTTGTGAACTTAAAACCTACAGTATGCATTTACGGTGTGTGTAGTGCCTGGGTACCTACTGTACGTATAGCTAGCTTTATTCAGTTGTTGTATGCAATCTCATACAACAAAGGGGGAAAGAAAAAACAATGGAGGTTGCAGTAAATTAAACAAACACACATTCTATCAGTTTAACAAAACCATGAACATTATGATACAATTATCCTATGATAATTGAATTGAACACACTTGATGTGATGTTAGAATTATTAACATGCAAACAAACTGCATCTGCAGTTACTGTGTTACAATATGCCAGTCTCTAGCCTTTGACTATCTCCTCCAGGTACTCCACCGGCAGGAGTAGTAGGGCCCTGATGGTGCGCAGTTACGTGAAATCTGCTGGATGGAGCTTTACGTATAATGTCACACCGCCACATCAGATCTTGTGTGGTGGCTGCTGATGTCAATAGAATAGCGTTTTTTTTATTCATTTCTGATTTTTATATAAACTCAGTTATGTATTTATGAGCACTGTTTTTGTATTATCTGGTGAACATTTAAAGGGGTTGTAAAGGAAAACATTTGTTTCCCTAATTAGATTTCTTTACCTTAGTGCAGTCATCCTTCACTTACCTCATCCTTCCATTTTGCTTTTAAGGGCCCTTTCACACGGGGCGGATCAGTAATGATCCGCCTCCGTGTGTCCGTAAGCTCAGCGGGGATCGCACCGTATATCCCCGCTGAGCCGGGGGCTTACAGGGCAGTCCCTGCACAGCACACTGTGCAGGGACCGCCCTGTCTTTTCTCCGCTCTCCCCTATGGGGGGATCGGATGAACACGGACCTTGTGTCCGTGTTCATCTGATCCGATCCGCAGACGGAAGAAAAAATAGGGTTTTCTTCCGTCCGCAAAATCGGATCTTTGCGGAGGCGGGTGATTACGGGTGTCAGCGGATGTTTATCCGCTGACACCCGCAATCACATAGGGACCAATGTATGTCCCTTTTTCATCCGCAAATGGATGGATGAAAAAGCGGACATTCAGTCCGCACGTCTGAAAGGGGCCTAAATGTCTTTATTTCTTCTGAGAAATCCTCACTTCCTGTTCTTATGTCTGTAACTACACACCGTAACGCAAGGCTGTCTTCCTGGTGTGGATGAAGCCTCTTGAGGGGAGAGGGGGCAAGCAGGAGTGTCAGGATGCCCACTAACACACAGCTCATTTCTCTATCTGCAAAGTAGAGAGTGTCCTGACTTGCCTGCTCACCCCCTCCCCCCTTAAGAGGCTTTCTCCACACCAGGGAGAAAGCCTTGCATTACGGTGTGTAGTTACAGACAGAAGAACAGGACGTGAGCATTTCTCAGAAGAAATAAGGACATTTAAAAGCAAAATGAAAGGATGAGGTAAGTGAAGGAGGACTGCACTGAGGTAAAGGAAGCTATTTAGGGGGGGGGGGAAATTCCTTTACAACCCTTTTAATAAATACTACACTATGGTTCCTCTGTTCTGCTCTGGTGTGTGAGTTTTGTCTGTACAGCGGTCTATTACACTACTGCACCTGCTGGTGAAGTGGAGTACCTGAGAAGCTGGTCAAAGGCTGGAGCCATTTAAAGGGAACCTTGCAGACTTATGATCAGGTGTTTTTGCTGCTAATTATCTGTCAGAAACTACTTCTGGTCAGTTTGCATTTCTTCTAATTATTGGCAGTAAACACACTTTATGGTGAATGTCCATTTGATGGTGAAGAAAGACTTCACAAATGTATTTAGAAGAAGTTTTCTTTTCACAGTAATATTCTATTTGCACTTGGATTTCATATAATTTACACTTTTGATTGTGGCACTGCATTAGTACAATTTACTATGTAGCCTTTGTTTGATTTCTGTACATTTATTGCCTCCCTTGTAAACAGTTCACAAACTACTTCTGCTTGAGTTGCCTTAGCACCTGGTGCTTTTCTAAGCATGAGTTTGGTGCCTGCTGATTTCAATACTCATATCATTTACTGTACCCTCTTTTTCAAAATACTGTGATTTGCTTTCAGTCTTGCTCTGTACAGTATACTATGAATATACTGGTCTGGTATATTGTAACACAGTAACTGCAGATGCAGTTTGTTTGCATGTTGATAATTCTAACATCACATCAAATCCTCCTTCACTTACCTCATCCTTCGATTTTGATTTTAAATGTCCTTATTTCTTCTAAGAAATCCTCACTTCCTGTTCTTCTGTCTGTAACTCCACACAGTAATGCAAGGCTTTCTCCCTGGTGTAAAGAAAGCTTCTTGAGGGGGCGAGCAGGAGGGTCAGGACACTATCTACTTTGCAGATAGAGAAAGGAGCTGTGTGTTAGTGGGCGTCCTGACACTCCTGCTCGCCCCCTCCCCCCTCAAGAGGCTTTCTCCACACCAGGGAGAAAGTGTCGCATTACTGTGTGGAGTTCCAGACAGAAGAACAGGAAGTGAGGATTTCTCAAAAGAAATAAGGACATTTAAAACCAAAATCGAAGGATGAGGTAAGTGAAGGAGGACTGCACTAAGGTAAAGGAAAAAAAATACCTTTACAACCCCTTTAAAATAATAGAATGCAAACTTGTGTAATTCACTGCAATCCTGTTTTTTTTTTCCCCTTTTTTTGTATGAGATTACACACCACTGACTAAAGCTGGCCATATGTGTATAGATTTCATTCTTTCTTTAGAAATCTAAGTGTTTCCTCCATCCATGCCAAACAATGTAGATGGACATATTTCCCACTGTGGGTCATTGTTTTCCGATACCCGGCACCCCCAACTGCCAGAATACCTCAACAGTGCCTGCATATGATTGGAAGCAGACACTCTGTATGGCCAGCTTTTACTTCCTTGTTCTCAACATGACTTTATGTGTTTACATCTTAGTTATGACATGCTTAAGAGCCTATTTATAATGACAAGACATTACATTACAGCATGCATCAGAGAAGGGGTCATATAAGAGGTCAGAATTTGAATTAACACTTCAAAGTTGCCATGTTCAAGAAATGTGAAGGTTTATAATAAGAGTATCTGAAGCATTGCTTGCTAATATGTATCCCTTTACAGTATCTTGAGAAAGTACAGAGCTTTGTCTTTGGATTTCTTCCCCCCCTAAACAGTAAAGCCAATGTCAATTCAGTCAATCAAGCCAAATAATTTAAGGAACTGTTAAGAAACAGAGCAGTAGGATTATTTGTCCCTGATTTGGCCTATTTTCATACTGAACAATGAGCCTCCATTCTAGGACTATCAATTGACCTGCATTGACAATTATCAGGGGACATAACAATCAGCTATGCTTAAATAAGAAAACACTGTACTTCAAGCATAGCCAAAGAAAAAAAACTTTAAAAGATATTATAAAATAATGTTTCTTATCTTCATCTTTTTATTGTGTCTTTGCAGTACAGAGCATATAAACACAGATATTACTTTCCACAAATAAATCATACACAACAATTTGGAGAGGAAGGGGTAAGTAGGGAATTTTTACAAGTTTATTGTTACATTTATTTTACAAAAAATATATATTTTTACAAGTTTATTGTTATACTTATTATTACATCAAAAATGTTTTATTTAGAAGATGGGGCTTCAGTTTAACGAAAAATACCCCTATCTACCTGTTATCACCCTTACAGTAACATAGAGGGATTGATTTACTAACACCGGAGAATGCAAAATATGGTGCAGCTGTTGATGGTAACCAATTAGCCTCTAACTTAACTTGTTCAGTTAAGTTTTGAAAAAAAAACCTGGAAGCTGATTGGTTTCTATACCGAGCTGCACCAAAGTTGGCCCTCTTTAGTTTTATTAAATCAACTCCAGAGTGCCCACTTTTCCACAGCTCCCACATTTTACAGTACATTTTCATTAATTGCCAGTGAAATCAACAAACCACAAAGGGAACAACAAATACAATGACACCCTATGAGGACACTATTTCTACAAGAGCAGAAATGAGTCTGAAAAGTAAAAGGATTTTGTATTCTATTGATCGCTTCAGTGGGAGGTTTGGATTGTCTGTAGTCCATGAAGGCAAAGCAATCAGGGATTATGCAAAGTAAAGGCTAAATATTTCTATAGATAATTTTTCTAATTTGTACTCATCCAGAATGTGCTGTACAAGCTGTGAAATCAGAAAGGAAATACATCTTTATTTAAAGGGAAAATAAGTCATCCAAAATTGAATGTTTGGTTTGCGGTTTGTACATAAGTAGATTTGTTTCTTGCAATTCGACCTCTAAATAACATTAGCCAATTCTAGAAGAAAACTAGCTATATTACTCATATTGTATCCTTACATTTACCTTGGAATATTAATTCAGTTATTGTCAAGCTATACAGTCATAATATTATCAGTGAAATAATTAGCATTATGGAATAACAGTCCAATGCTAGTACAAAGGGAATATATCATGTTTTCCATTTCTATCTTTTTAAATAAATAATAATGTTATGTGAATATTTGTTACTAAATTTCACAAATGTGTTTTGTATTTTATGGTATGCTTTATGTAATGTTTATGCATTTTTGGGGGTTGGTATATTTGTTGCTCATTTTGTGCCTTGGCCACAATTAATATAAGTGTATACATTGCTCAGATAATTGAACATGTGTCAAACTGTGGGATTGTTACTAAACATTTGCAAAATGTTTAAAGGTAAAATTACACAGATTGTTCATTCAGTTTATGAACTTTCTATCTGGCATGTTCCATACTTGATGATCTCAAATACATAATTTAGCAATGATTTAACAATCTCTGACATAATGATAAGTGTTCTATGTAGTTTGTCCAAACATATATATTAAATATCACAATTAAAATACGAAAGAGCAAGATAAATATATTTAAATATCTACATAGAAAAGAGACATGTATTAAATTCATCCATTCACACATTACATCAATTCAGAAAAAAAATATTTGTATTGTTTTACAAAAACTGATATTTAATTAAACTGAAAAGCTGTCACTGGGATATGATGACCTAAATGTTCTTTTAAAACTAGCGCCAACTACATATTTATTTTTTGTTAGTATCTGCTTGAAAAAATGGGGCAAATCTTTATGAAATAAAATTTATGAAAATTCAAAGGAGGGAATTTAACCACTTCCCGCCCGGCCTATGGCCGATTTACGTCCGGGAAGTGGTTATGAAATCCTGACAGGACGTTCTAGAACGTCCTGCAGGATTTCATGCCGCGCGCGCCCGTGGGGGCGCGCATCGCGGCGATCGGTGATGCGGGGTGTCAGTCTGACACCCTGCATCTCCGATCTCGGTAAAGAGCCTCCGGCGGAGACTCTTTACCACGTGATCAGCCGTGTCCAACCACGGCTGATCACGATGTAAACAGGAAGAGCCGTCGATGGCTCTTCCTCACTCGCGTCTGACAGACGCGAGTAGAGGATAGCCGATCGGCGGCTCTCCTGACAGGGGGGGTTAGCGCTGATTGTTTATCAGCGCAGCCCCCCCTCGGATCGCCACCCTGGAGCACCAGGGATGCCCACCCTGGAGCACCAGGGTGGGCAAAAAAAAAAAAAATGGCAAAAAAAAAAAAGTCTAAAAAAAAAGTCAAAAAAAAAAAGCATAAAGAAAAAAGATGCCAGTCAGTGCCCACAAATGGGCACTGACTGGCAACCTGGCAAAAATAAGTGCTGCCACCCCAGTGTCCATCAGCGCCACCCCAGTGTCCATCAGCGCCACCCCAGTGTCCATCAGTGCCACCCCACAGTGCCCATCCATGCCCAGTGCCCACCTATCAGTGCCCATCTGTGCCACCCATAAGTATCCATCAGTGCCGCCCATCTGTGCCGCTTATGAGTGCCCATCTGTGCCGCCCATGAGTGCCCATCAGTGCCGCCTATGTGTGCCCATCAGTGCCGCCTATGTGTGCCCATCAGTGCCGCCTATGTGTGCCCATCAGTGCCGCCTATGTGTGCCCATCAGTGCCGCCTATGTGTGCCCATCAGTGCCGCCTATGTGTGCCCATCAGTGTCGCATACCAGCGCCGCCAATCAGTGCCACCTCATCTGTGCCCGTCAGTACTACCTCATCGATGTCCATCAGTGCCATCTCATCGGTGCCCATTAGTGCCGCCATATCAGTGCCCGTAATTGAAAGAGAAAACTTATTTACAAAAAAATTAACAGAAAAAAATAAAAACGTAATTTTTTTTCCAAATTTTCAGCCTTTTTTTAGTTGTTGCGCAAAAAAAAAAAAATCGCAGAGGTGATCGAATACCACCAAAAGAAAGCTCTATTTGTGGGGAAAAAAGGACGCCAATTTTGTTTGGGTACAGTGTAGCATGACCGCGCAATTGCCATTCAAAGTGCGACAGTGCTGAAAGCTGAAAATTGGCTTGGGCGGGAAGCTGCGTAAGTACCTGGTATGGAAGTGGTTAAGGACTGCAAAGAAAACAGCAACCAATCAGATTTAAGCTTTCATGTGCCTGAGTACATTAAAATTAATACCACAATGAAGAAAGGGGCTGCAGTCTGATGATGGTACACAAATTTGACAGTGTTATTAATGAACAGCACACACCACAAGTTAATCATAAAGTTCTTGTATTCAGTAGCTAAGCCCAAACAGTTCTGTAACCCTGCAACCTTGCCATTTGATTTTAGTTTTCTGTAGTTATGCCACAAAAAAATATATATTTTTATAAAGAGTTTTATTTTTTATTATGTGTATAGACCAGTGTGCTGTCATCCACCATATCCAGCCACATCTTGACTTCAATAGATTCAATAAGTAATGGTAGCTACCACAATTAGCATATTTTTAGTCTACATGGTCTTATAAAATTAATATATAAGGTTAGAAAAGTGCCTGCTATCAGATAGGCAATTACGATATTTCTGATCAGCAACCATACCTAGACTGGAGTCACGCATTTTAAAAAGGCACTCCGTTTTATATGCTTCCATGTACCTTGTAACATGTGTTAACGTGGATCAGCCAGCATCTGGCCATGTCTCCCTACATACATTTTGCTCATTCCTACTTGAAAAAATATAAAAAAAATTCTGCTGCTCACTTGATGAACTTTGTTACATTGGTAAACTATGTATAAGTAATATTGCATTACAATTTATTTATACAGGGCCCAAAATGCACATTGACAAAGTAAAATGTAAGCAGACTATGTTTTCCAGAACATATAGCACTATAGCACAGAAATATAGATGGGCTCAAATGATTTGTATTACAGTTATATGTTTGCTGCGGCTTTCCTGTGTTAGTTCTCTGCATTATCCTACTGGGATCCACTTACATGTAAACACAGCCTAAAGAAGCATTGGGTGGATTGATCTATGTTTTCAGTTGCTTTGTTGTATTCTAAAGCATGAGGACAACATGGAGGTTATGAAATCTCTATTCTAGATAAACATGATTTTCTGTTGTTACCAGGGATTTCATATATTACCAATTCATTCCAGACTTTATATTGAAACTCATAAGAAATTCAAATTTGATGTGAGAAAACAAATACAAAGTATGATTTCACCCCTAAGCAATGAATAGGTTTGGGAACTTATCATAAGCTTAAAATTATGATTAGATAAAATATAATTTGTTATTTAAATAACTTCTGGATATTTTTCTGGATAAATAAAAAGTTAAAGGAAACTTGTACTGAGAGAAATACATAGTCTTACCTTACCTGGCTGTCATGTCTATCCAGCAGTCCTAAGTTAATGCTTTCCAAATCACTGACCTAGATCAAGCATGTAGATAAAAGTCCTGATCTATGCTCATGTTCCAGGTTAGTGACTTGGAAAAAGTAATGAAACCATAGGTTCAACATGACAGCCAGGGAACTAGCATTTGTAATTGAATTAAAAAAATGTATACATTTAACATATTTGTTGCAAATAATATAACATGTTTAACCACTTTAGTACCACACTATAGCCTAAAGATGGCTACAGCATGGCTTTCTAGTTCTGGGAGGGTATCCATGGATGTCCTCCCAGAACCCCACCCCTTGCATGCCCCCTGGGGTGCGCATTGTGCACTCTCTGTGACCGATGTGTCCTTTAGAGCCAGCTGATCACAGATTGCGGTAAAGGGCCAAGCACTGTGATTCTTTATCATGTGATCAGCAGTGTCCAATCAATGTAAACAGAATTGCCGGTTATCTGCAGTCCTCTCCTAACACTCTGTGTCTGGGTGAGGAAAGCAGAACCGATAAATGACAAGGCTCTCAGTACATTATTTATACTGATAGTGCCCTGATGATCAGTGCAGCCCCATTAGTGGCAATCAGTGCCCATCAGTGCAGCTTATCAGTGCACATCTGTGCCACCTATCTGTGCCCATCAGTGCCTCCTCATCAGTGCCGCCTCATCATTGCTCATCAGTGCCCATCAGTGCAGCCTCATCAGTGCCCATCAGTTCAGCCTATCAGTTCGCATTAGTCCAGCCTCACCAGTGCACATTAGTGAAGGAGAAAAATTACATATTTGCAAAATAACTGTGATTGCTCTGACTGGCCACACTGATCACATGGCACCAGGGCAGCTCACGGCCCAGTACCATGATTGGTAATCCGCTGTGTATGATCTATCCCACAGATTGCACCACTGTGTAATAAATATGTTGCTTAGTTTAGGACTAACAAGACTTTCTTTTGAAGATATTATCTTGCAGACATTATCATATTTTCTATGAAATATATAAATAAAAAGAAATGAAAACAAATAAAAATGCTCTTAAATAGTGTTGTGCAAAAACAATAATAATATGGACAGCCGCACTCCAGTAACTTGAAAAAGACGTGCCCTTTATTGGGTACAGGAAAAAATGCACTACAGGTATCAGCACACAGTGGGATAAACAGCTGATGCGTTTCACATTGAGAGTCAATGCTTAATCATAGCTCATAGCTATCATAGCTATGATTAAGCATTGACACTCAATGCGAAACGCGTCAGCTGTTTATCCCACTGTGTGCTGATACCTGTAGTGCATTTTTTCCTGTACCCAATAAAGAGCGCGTCTTTTTCAAGTTACTGGAGTGCGGCTGTCCATATTCTTATTGTTTTTGCACATCCTGTGCATTGCCAGCACCCATCTGCTTCTGAGTGGACATCAATTACCCTAGTGAGCTCACCTGGAGTGGCAGCTCTCTTACCTCTTAAATAGTGTTACTGTAGATAAAATGTATGAATGTATTTGTCATGTTTATATTGACTCCAAATTAAAGTTTACAAACTTATTTACAAATAAAGTATAGACTTTTTTCAATTTCTCATTTTTTTTAAATACAAAACTAAAAAAAAAAAGAATAATAAAAAAAAAGTTCAGTTTCTGACATGAGCAGCTACAGCCAGCTTTTCTATTCAATCAGCAAGTCCCAGCTGTAATTTTAACAGCCGAGAATTGCTGGTAAAAGTGGGGGAGCACATGCAGGTAGAAAAATCCAAGGTGTTCTACGAATGCTGAAGTTTTTTGGGGGTGTACATATCATGCATAATATCTTCAACTGGTTAACCGCTTGCCGACCGCCGCACGCCGATGTACGTCGGCAGAATGGCATGGCTGTGCATATTGGCATACAGGTTCGTCCCCTTTAATATGCGCAGCCGGTGTCCCGTGATCGGGTAACAGAGCTGAAGAACGGGGAGAGGTAAGTGTAAACAAATCTCTCCCCGTGCTTCCTGGTCAGACTGTCACTGATCACCTGTTCCCTGTCATAGGGAACGACGATCAGTGACATCACACGCCAAGGCACGTCCCCACAAAGTAAGAATAACTCCGTTAAGGCACACTTAACCCCTTCAGCGCCCCTTACAGGTTAACCCCTTCACTGTCAGGGTCATTTTCACAGTAATCGGTGCATTTTTATAGCACTGATCGTTGTAAAAATGACAATGGTCCCAAAATAGTGTCAAAAGTGTCCGATGTGTCTGCCATAATGTCTCAGTCATGATAAAAATCACTGATCGCCGGCAGTACTAGTAAAAAATAAAATAATAAAAATGGCATAAAACTATACCCTATTTTGTAGACGCTATAACTTTTGTGCAAACAAATCAATAAAAGCTTATTGCAATTTCTTTTTTTACCAAAAAATATGTAGAAGAATACATATTGCATTTTTTCAAAATATCGCTCTATTTTTGTTTATAGCACAAAAAATAAAAACCGCAAAGGTGGTCAAATACCACTAAAAGAAAGCTGTGTGGGAAAATAAGGACATCAACTTTGTTTGGGAGCCACGTCGCACGACCGCGCAATTGTCATTTAAAGCGCAAAAAGGGGCCTGGTCCTTTAGCAACAAAATGGTTCGGGGCTTAAGTGATTAAACACACAGGCCCAGATTCTCGTAGGGAGCGCGTATTTGTGTGCGGGCGTAGCGTAATGTATTTACGCTACGCCTCCGCAACTTTGACAGGCAAGTGCAGTATTCACAAAGCACTTGCTCCGTAAGTTGCGGCGGCGTAACGTAAATTGGCCGGCGTAAGCTTGCCTAATTCAAATGTGGAAGATGTGGGTGTGTTTTATGTAAATTTATTGTGACCCCATGTAAATGACGCTTTTATCGAACGGCGCATGCGCGCGCATGCTCAGTATCACGTTGAATTTTCAAATTAAATTGCGCCCGCTCAATGCCTAGCCGACGTGAACATAACTTACGTCCAGCCCCATTCACGGACGACTTACGCAAACGACGTAAAACGTGAAAAATTTGACGCTGTTCCGACGTCCATACCTAACATTAGTACGCCTCATCTACGCCTAGAGCTGGGGTAACTATACGCCGAAAAAAAGCCTTACGCAAACTACGTAAAAAAATGCGCCGGCCGCACGTACGTTTGAGAATCGGCGTATCTAGCTTATTACCATATTCGACGCGTAAATCGACGGAAGCGCCACCTAGCGGCCAGCGTAAATATGCAACTTAGATACGATGGCGTAAGAGACTTACGCCGGTTGGATCGAATACAAATCTATGCGTAACTGATTCTAAGAATCAGGCGCATAGATACGACGCCTCAAACTCTGGAGATACGCCGGCGTAACTTGTACGAGAATCTGGGCCACAATATTTAAAATTATAATAATGTGTTAATAGTTATGAGACATTAGTAATTGAGTTTACAAATATGTCACGTCTGAAGTTTTGTATATTCTTTGAAGTATTATTTGCAAAGATCACCGATAAAAGTCTATTTCGGGGACAGTTAAACAGAAATGTAAAGACCTGTCTCTCTCAAAAAGATTGCTCAATCATCCTAGAGCAAATCACTTGTGAAGCCCAGCTCAGTTTTTTCTTTTGTAAAATATTATTATATAACATTTTTTCTAATTGTATTTTTTACTTACTTGTACTTTCAGTAGGAGATATTTACTCTTTACAAATATGCATACAGAAAGACAGTTTTTTAGAATGACAGAAGAACAGATTTATTGTGACGGTTGACTTCATTCTCTTGGCAGGAGTCGTAGAGTTTTTCTGTTTTAGAAAATATGTTTTATAGTTAAAGGGTAAAAGAGAAGCTTAAAGAATATCCCATACTGTGAAAAATAACCCGCTTTAGATTTCCATGCAAATAAGAATATGTTTGCTGCTCACATTTTCCACCTACTGTTTGACACAAAAAAGAAAACCTATTTTGTTTTACAACTTAAAGGGGTTATTCCATAAAAAGTACACTTTTTTTGTTTTTCAATAAAATATTAACTGAGTGTAATGACTGGAATGAATAGATAATGCCTGGGGAAGTTTGAAAACAAGAAACACTCCTGTTTATTCAGTGCAATATTGAACTCCATTAACGATAAACAGAAAAAAATAGGAGAATGCTTAAAGTGAATGTAAACCCGATTCATGAAATTTGAGCTGGGCACATATATCTGCAGTGTTTTGTTATCTCTCTTCAAAGAGCTAAGTCCAATAGCTCTCTCCTGAATCATTCCTCTGTTATCAGCCTGATAACTCCTGACACATTCTCGGATACATCATATAAAAGCAGCCTGAAATTTCTGTCAGGGCAGGTTTATAAAACAGATCATCAGGGAGCTGGCCCTGCTACAAAACACCTCTGAGGGTCTCTGCCTATAATGAGAGGGAGTGTGTGCCATTCCTCCAATCAGCAATGTTAGCTATCTTGGCTGTATGCCCAGACATCACACTCCATGTTAAACAGGAAGAGAAAATTTCCTAACACAATCTGAACTTTTTAAACAGTATATACATGTGAAGACAGCAGATATACATGTAAAACCTATGTAGGGAGATTTGGTTCATCCCTGTGTATCATCTGAGGCTGTTAACTTCACTGGGTGTATGGAGGGTTTACATCCACTTTAACTGCTTCAATACAGGGCACGTCCCCCCCTTCCTGCCCAGGACAATTTTCAGCTTTCAGCACTGTCACACTTTGAATAACAATTGCGCGGTCATACAACACAGTACTCAAACTAAATTGTAATCATTTTCTTCCCACATATAGAGCTTTATTTTGATAAATTTTTATCACCACTGGGGCTTTTGATTTTTGCTAAACAAACTAAAAAAGATCAACATTTTTGAAAAAATTATGTTTTCTTTGTTTCCGTTAAAAAAATTGTTTCCTTCTTCACTGATGGGCACTGATGAGTTGGCACTGATATGCAGCACTAATGGACACCAATAGGTGGCACTGATATGCAGCTCTGCCTATGAAAACAAGATAGTAAGGAAAGTAATACATTTTGTGTACCTGAGAAGCAGGGAATAAAATCCATCAGTTCCCTTAGTAAAAACAGCACATACAGTACACAAAAACACTGGCTAGGCACACAGTTAACCCTTTGATCGCCCTAGATGTTTACCCCTTCCTAGCCAGTGTCATTAGTACAGTGACAGTACAGTGCATACGTTTAGCGCTGATTACTGTAGTGTCACTGGTTTCCACAAGCTATCAAAAGTGTCAGCTAGTGTCTTATTGGCAGCTGCAATATTGCAGTCTGGCTATAAGTCACTGATCACCACTATTTTTAGTATAAATAAAAATTCCAGTATATATCCCATTGTTTGTAGACGCTGTAACTTTTGTGAAAAAAAATCAATATACGCTTATTGGGATTTTTTTTACCAAAAATATGTAGTAGAATGCATAGTGGCCTAAATTGATGAAGAAATTCAATTTTTAAATGTTTTAATTGGATATTTATTGTAGTAGAAAGTAAAAAAAAAAATTTGGGGGGTTTATAGGGCAAAAAATAAAAAAGGCAGCGGTGATCAAATACCACCAGAAGAAATCTCTATTTGTGGGAGATAAAATACATACATTTTATTTAGATACAGTGTTGCATGACCGTTCAATTGTCAGTTGAAGTAACACAGTGCCATATTGCAAAAAATGGCCTGGTTATAAAGGGGGGTAAATGTTCCGGAGGTCAAGTGGCATTTATTTGCATTCTTTATATCTGTCTTGAGTTCAACTTTAATGCAGATAGTAAGTGTAGCACTACCCCCGAAGGAGCTGCTGAGTATTTTTGGGTGGCACGTTACCGCTATCTTGTCGCTGTCCAGGGTGAAAAGAGAGTTTGAAGAATCTCAATGTCCACACAATGCACTTCCCTTTCTGGGATTTATTTGCAGAACTTTAGTCGAAAAGAAGTAAAGGGGTGGAAGGGTAGGTAGGTTCAGGTGCATAATCACAAATATGAAACACTCCTGCTTCCAGCAAACAGTTCTAGTTGCCACTCTAGCCAGAGTGGGTATTGCTCACCCAGATAGGTCCCTGTCACCGGCCTAGCAGCCGGGATGGCACACGGAATAAAGTACAGTCTCTGCCACAGACCTTCCTTTATGAGGAGACACTTTTGGTCCGGAATCCCCTGCCACAGGATTCAGCACCCGGATCTCTCCAGATTAACTTTTGTAGAATATAGACTCGACAGGCGACCACCTTCAAACCTCTCAGTGTATGGTGCATCCTTTGATGAAGTTTCCAGGCCTACTCCCAAGGTATCAGCCTGTTGCATGGCCCTCTTCAGAATAGGTCCTCCCCTGGCTTCCTTCATCAAGTGGCTTCCTCCCGCAGGACGGACAGCACAGGATCACCTCTTCAGAAAGCAGGCCCCAGTCTGACTACTGGGCCTACCAGGTGAAGCCGCGACCCCGGACCAACCTGGTCCCGGAGTCAGGATTCAGGACACTCAGGCCAGGCGGGCCACAAGGAGCGAACAACGACCCCCGCACCAATGGTGTCTGTACCTTGAGTACCCCTCTCCAGCATGCACAGAGGGGAGACCACTTCCACTGATTCACTGCTAAAGAGAACACCCAATACACCTTGACCTTGCTGCTGCCACCCTTGGCCTGGGGTGGTAATGACAATGGTGGAACTCCCAGCACATCCATGGCTAGAACAGAGGCTAAATTTGCTATTAATCACACTAGTCTGAGCAAAATAACAGCTCAGACCCCACTAAATTTAAAGCAGCGTCTGTTCAACAGGAGCAGGCCTCTACATAAGTTTGGGCAGAAAGATGAGCTAGGGCAAAATAAAACTTGGATGTCTTTGGAAAACCCTTGAACCAGGGGCAATTGGCAGCTGTAATAGTACAAATTACAAGACACAATTATGATTCTATCACACTTTTTATTGAAAAGAGACAACTCTCCCCTTATAAAGAACATTTTTGTTTTTAGCGTATAAGGATGGCCTTTTCCTGTGCTACGAAAGTTCTCATCTCCCATTTTCTGAACCCAATGACATACTTAGAAAGTAGTGTAGTAATAATTTAGAGAATTTTCCTCTGGCTAGTAAAAATGCCAGAAGCAAGGCTGTATTTATAGTTTGTACAGCCCTAGGACACCCAATATTAATTCATCCTGAAGTGTTAAAACGTGTTTTACACAATATGGATCTACCTGTGTAGGATCAAATATTAATTAAAAGAAATATATAAGACTGACATGATTTTATTGTATTTTGTCCTAACATAGATGCCTTAGGCTTTTTCTTCTAGACATATAAATGCCAAAAAGGGAAGTGATTTTACTGTGCTACAGGAAAATGCCAACTTTATTCCTAACCCTGAAAAACACCCTCCAACAATTACATCAAATAATTGTTCTGTAAGGTTATAGCCATTTGAAACAATTCCACTGCCTTTTCTCAAATAACAGAACATATGCTGTCTGTGAATTTTAAAGGATAAGTGTAAT
Organism: Rana temporaria; assembly: GCF_905171775.1. Taxonomy (NCBI): domain Eukaryota; kingdom Metazoa; phylum Chordata; class Amphibia; order Anura; family Ranidae; genus Rana; species Rana temporaria. The sequence goes on from NC_053498.1 coordinate 89,834,500, forward strand.
ATGTGGTATAAAAAATAACTATGACCCTCCCAACGTTTGCTAATAAGTTTTAGAGCATGAAATACTTACCTTCCAATGCAAAGCAACTGTATTGAAACCAGACAATCAGCAACTGGGTTTCCATTGAATGTGAGCTCTAAGACATTCTCTTCGGCTTGGCACCTGTGCCCTGTAACCCCATAGGCTAAAACTGATTCCTGACAACCAGTAAACTGGGGCTGCAGGGTGCATAGACCAAGCTAAGGAAAGTGCTCAGCACACACATTTCTATGTACAGCAGTTTCTGCATTAGAAGGTGAGTCCTTTTTACTCTAGAGAGGACCTGGAGGGAATTTTTTATGTTTAACCACTTGCTAACTGGGCACATATACCCCCTTCCTGCCCAGGCAAAATTTCAGCTTTCCGCACTGCGTCGCTTTAAATGAAAATTGCGCGGTCGTGCAACGTGGCTCCCAAAAAAAAATTACGTCCTTTTTTTCCCACAAATAGAGCTTTCTTTTGGTGGTATTTGATCACCTCTGCGTTTTTTATTTTTTGTGCTATAAACAAAAATAGTGACAATTTTGAAAAAAAAACTTTTTGGTATAATAAATATCCCATTTTTTTTTAAAAACAATGATTTTTTTCTCAGTTTAGGCCGATATGTATTCTTCTACATATTTTGGGGAAGAAAAATCACAATAAGCGTATAGTGGTTGGTTTGCGCAAAAGTTATAGCGGCTACAAAATAGGGGATAGACTTTTTTTTTATTATTTTCTTACTAGTAATGGCGGTTATCTGTGTTATCTATTTTTATTGGGACTGTGACATTATAGCGGACACATCGGACACTTTTGACACATTTTTGGGACCATTCATATTTATACAGCGAACAGTGCTATAAAACTGCACTGATTACTGTATAAATGTGACTGGCAGCGAAGGGGTTAACACTAGGGGGCAAGGAAGGTTTTAAATGTGTACCCTGGGAGTGATTCTTACTGTGGGGGAGGGGACTGACTGGGGGAGGTGACCGATGCTGTGTACCTATGTACAAGGGAAACAGCATCGGTCTCCTCTCCCTGACAGGACGTGGATCTCTGTGTTTACACACAGAGATCCACATCCCTACTCTGTCACTGCCGATCGTGGGTACCTGGAGGACTTAGCAGCCACCAGGCACTCGCATTGGCATCTCAGTGACGCGCCGGGCACGCGCGCGCCGCCTCCCAGTGGCCGGAGGACCCGAGGCCATAAAAAGACGGCCTTCCGGCAATGTAGAGCCACCTTGTGGCCGTCTTTTTACTATGGCCCGGGTCTGAACAGGTTAACCATTTCAGCCTCAGAAGGTTTACCTCCTTCATGACCAGGCCCTTTTTTCGATACGGTACTGCATTCATTTAACTGACAATTGCATAGTCCTGTGATGCTTTACCCAATTAAAATTGATTACACGTTTTTTCCCAGAGATTTCTTTTGGTTGCATTTGATCACCTTTGCTTTTTTAACAAAAAAGGACTAACAATTTTGGAAAAAAAAAATGTTTTTACATTTAGCTATGGAACATATCCAATTAAAAAAATATAAAAAATCGAATTTCTTCATCAATTTAGGCCAATATGTATTCTGCTACATATTTTTGTTAAAAAAATCCCAATAAGCATATATTTATTGGTTTACACAAAAGTTATTACGTAATTTTTTACTAGTAATGGCAGCTGGTGATCGCTACTGCACCCAGGGGTCTAAAGAGCTTATTCTGGGAACGTGTGTGATGGAAATATAGACTGTGGTTCCTGTACTAATGACACTGGCAAGGGGGTTAACATCAGGGGCGATCAACGGGTTAAATGTCTTCCCTGGGAGTGCTTGCTAGCTGTGTGGGGGGTTGTTCTGACTGGGAAAGACAGAGATCTGTGTTCCTGCCTAGCAGACACACAAGATCTACATGTCCCCCTCTGACAGAACTATGTAAACAAGGCAGACCACTGTTCTGCCTCTCTCATGAACAATCGCTGTGTGCCGGGGGACATCCAGTCCCCGCAGTTACGTGATTTTGCGCAGGAGGGTCGAGCTGCCACAGTATATATGCGTGGGGTTGTCCAGAAATGTTTAATCATACATTTACCCTTTAAGAATGTTAAAATCGTGCATTTTGTTTAAAGAATTGCTGAGTGTGCATATAGTATGTAACAGTTGTCAGGGTGGATCCTTTCTCTTCTATCATTCTCTTTTACCTGGAATGGTAAAAGAGAAAGGATCCACCCTGACAATTAACAATTATTTTATATAGAACAGGAGAAAGTAGGAAAAACTATTAAAGGTAAAAACGTAAAAATTAAATACCATTTTGGAAATGATTGTAAGGTTTTCCCTCTTTTTACATAGTCTACCTTAAACAAATATACAATTGGGTCATTTTTTTTCTATTTTATTTATTTCTATACTTTTTATTTTTTCAGCTTTGTTTCACCCCTTCTCTGAATGTTTAATTTTCTGGTTTTATCCATCATATTAATATTAATATGCACCTAGCAAACTCTCTTTGGATTCACTGCAATTTGTTTGAAACTGCAAATTATGGAAAGTACAGCTCACAGCAGCCACAGGAGGGATACAGTTCATACATGATAGGATGAATGTGGGAGAAAACAGGAGATAAGAAATTGTGGAAGTCTAAGGTCATTTTAAATACATCCAGTATATACAGTATCTGTATAAACTCTATGATCTCATCAGAGGCTCGTATTAAGTTATTTTTAATCTTTTGGGATAAAAAGGGTTGATTTTTACTTTGATTGCATCATTATTGTAATTATACAACAAAAGGATCTATAAGCGTATACAATATTTTTAATAAAACGTGTCTAGGGGTGAAAATCCTTAAAAAAAATCCTGAGCTGCACTTGACCTTTGCTGAATCATTATATTCCATCTAGTTTATCTCCCATGAGATAGCTCTTATTCCGTTTAACATCCCCTTCACATCCTCTCTTCCGTGTACTCATACCACTTCTCCTAATGCAGCATAGTTATTTTCTTTGGCCGATTATTGTTTTTATGTGCTAAAAGTAAGTCAAAACATGACAAGAAAACAATGTCAGAATTACTTAGAAACACAAAGCACTGTAATGCTACATAGACAGGACTCAAAAAAATATAAACACTTGATGACTAAATAAGATTAGTGTCTATATAACATTAGTTAAACTATTGGTAGTAGGCAGTATATTCATGATTTCTATAATCAGAGTCCAGACAGATGTTCCATGGTAGGTTTTTGCTGCAAATCTTTCAGCATCTTACATATTTATGCGGGAAAAGTGCTGCTATTTACATAAGGGGGGGGCGCCGGCAGCTTCAGTCCACTCCGTTGACACAGAGCGAGGCGTAGATTAGTGTAGGGCAACGGCAGTGTTAGCGGCACCACAGCTGCCGCTATCCACGGGTGTCACCCCTCTGGCCCACACCCCCAGTACCCACCTAGCAACGCCTCTGCCCTTCTGCAATCTGGACTGCAGACGTCCCGAACCTTTGTGAACTGACTCTATTGAGAGCCGGTTACACTCACCTGTCATGCGGGAAAATTGCTGCTATTTACATAATACATTTTTTTAACCCTACAATTAGAAGATTGAATCCGGGTTCACATATGTGTGGCTGCAGTTCACATGATGGGGTCCGTTTCTGTACACCGGTCCAGGTGTGATTCAGGTCCAAATTTTTGCCAGAATTCGCACCTAAACCGGACCCGCGCAGAACCCTTCTGCAGTGGCGTCACTAGGGTTGGTATCACCTGGTGTGGAAAAAATTGTTGTCACCCCCCTGTCCACCAACTATAGTCCCCCCTCAGTACAGACTCCCCCCCTCAGTATAAACCCCCCTCCACTAACTACAGACCCCCCTCCCGCAGTATAGATCCCCCTCACTAAGTACAGACCCCCCATCAGTATAGACAACCCCCTTAGTTCAGACCCCCCATCAGTATAGACACCCCCTTAGTACAGACCCCATCAGTATAGATACCCCTCTTAGTTCAGACCCCATCAGTATAGAAACCCCCCTTAGTTCAGACCCCCATCAGTATAGACACCCCCCTTAGTACAGACCCCCATCAGTATAGACACCACCCTTAGTACAGAATACCCCCCTCAGTACAGACCCCCGCAGTAAAGACACTCCCCATTTAGTGCAGACCCCCGCAGAATAGACACCCCTCTCCCCCCACATGTCCATCTACTTGAAATAGAGTGTACAGATCTCAGAACAGCGTGGCCGCGGATGTGTACACACAGCGGTGTGTGTACCTCAGGCTCCTCCTCCTCACTAAATGTAAACCGAGAGGAGGAGACGCCGGCGGCTTCAGTCCACTCCATTGACACAGAGCGAGGCGTAGATTAGTGTAGTGCAATGGCAGTGTTAGCGGCGCCACAGTTGCCGCTATCCACGGGTGTCACCCCTCTGGCCCACACCCCCAGCACCCACCTAGCAACGCCTCTGCCCTTCTGCAATCTGGACTGCAGACGTCCCGAACCTGTGTGAACTGACTCTATTCAGAGCCGGTCACACTCGCCTGTCATGTGAATTGGATGCAGAGAATCCAATTTGAATATATGTGAACCCAGCCTAAGGCTGGTTTCACACCTATGCATTTTTTGTGCTTCTTGCATTTTGCAGATTTGCTCTACAGAACGTGTTCCATAGGAAACCATGTTAAATGGATTGTAGTACAAATATGCAAAATGCAATAAGCACTAAAACTGCATAGGTGTGAATTCAGCCTAAAGGTGCATTTACATGTGATTTGTGGGCAATCGTGCATAGGGATTGATTACTAAAACGGAAGAGTGCAAAATCTGGTGCAGCTTTGCATAGAAACCAATCAGATTCCAGTCTTTTTTTGTCAAAGCTTAAGGCTGGATTTACAACTATGCATTTTTAGTGCTTTTTGCATTTTGCAGATTTGCACTACAGAATGTGTTCCATAGGAAATCATGTTAAATGGACTGTACTGCAAATCAGCAAAATGCAAAAAGCAATAAAATGCATAGCTGGATTCACACCTATGCAGTTTTAGTGCTTTTTGCATTTTGCAGATTTGCACTGCAGTCCATTTAACATGATTTCCTATGGAACACGTTCTGTAGTGCAAATCTGCAAAATGCAAAAGCACTAAATCTGCATAGGTGTGTGAATCCAGCCTTAGGCCTGGTTTACAACTATGTAGGTTGCAGTTTGCATATTGCAGGTGCATTTTGCATTTTTCAATACACGTTTTTGATCCATTGACGTTTATGGAACTAAAAACCAGAACAAAAGTCTCTGGCCCTTTCCATAAAATGCACAGATATGAACTGCATCCATAGAAAACCATGTGTTTCTGCAAAACTGAAAAACAAACTAAAAAATGCATAGGTGTGAACCAGGCCTAACTGAACAAGCTGAAGTTAGAAGCTAATTAGCTACCATGCACAGCTACACCAGATTTTGTACTCTCCAGTTTTAGTAAATGAACCCCATAGAGTGATGTAGTGCATTGCAGTGTTAAGTATTTTGAATGGTACCCCAGAGCATTTATATAGCCGCAGGAAAACATACCCCATAATGTACACTCATCATGTCATATTTTGGGCTACAATTTATGCACTGCAGGGCAGATGCATTGCCCACTACTGTCTTAGTGCATTGGAGTGCCATTCAAAATGAATAGCATCAGCACTTCACAAATAGTGCCATTTGAAATAAATTACACCACAATATGCTATGTACATAGTTGCTAAATTGTCGGAGCAGTTGTCAAATGACAAGCAGGAGACTGACTGGAGCAGACAGGGTGACCATCACCTTACAGATTTGGAATCTTGTGGTCACCCTATTAAAGTAGACCCTATAAACAGCAGAAACTAGTGTTTAATAAACATTTACACAGCAATATAGAAAAAATAACTTGCAAAAGGACATTTACACAATTGTAGTATTTGGGTTCACATGTCCTTTAGGTAATGCAAATAGATTTTACAGCAGCAGTGCCAGAGCTCCCCACAAACCAACTTGTCTGTACAAGACTGTTATCTGAGGATGACAAACATGCCAAGAAGCATACTGGGCTGTCATTCTCCTGTTTAAAGTGGCTTAGTACAACCTCTCAAAATGTGTTGTTCTTGGGGTCTGCAATCTAGCACAGGTAGTTTTCAGCAGAGGACCTGCTTGGTTTTTAGAGCTGATGTCAGATTCCTTCATAGCCAACATAGCCTAGCCTATGGTCTGGGGAAGTAAGGTTGTCTGGGGGTAGCATTTAGCCATCTCAACATCATGTTGCTGACTGGGTCTGCGCACCTAGAATCAAGGTCTTCCCTACTAGTCTACTCATTGATGTTTCTTGTTCAATGTCTTTATTAGGGTGTACATAAGAAAGACAGAGAAGTTGACAAGCAGTTATATGAGATAACGTTTCTGTGAACAATAGCATACATAGGCTTCTGTTTCGGAGGGTGAACCTGTATATTATAACAAATTCAGAACCAGTAAAACAGGTCGTTACAGAGGACCAAGACCTAGGGCCTCCATCGGCTAGTTTGTGCCTCCCACCTTCATTGATTCACTTAAAGTGTTTGTTACCCTTAACAAAATGGATCCTGTTCCCTTAAAGCATGTTATACAGCACAGTGTTTATGCTGTGTAATTTGGCCCCTTGTTTAACCTAAAATACCTGCATGGCTATTCCTCCCCCCGTAAACTGACCACGGTTTAACACCATGGTCAGTTTACGTGCCTCCGTCATCCGCAGCTCTCCTTTCTGCTCTCCACCGTCCTCTCCCCTCCCTCTCTGCCTGTCAGCTCCGTTCACTCCACAGCCCTCTATTCCTGTTGATATCATATTTTAATAACCTTGCTATAGTCCCCTCTGCTATATGAAATCTTGTCCCCGGTGCATGTTTTTTTTTAAAACAAATGGTGCTGTGTGCCTATTTTCAAAGAGCCGATCAGGGCTCACATGACCGGCCACCTCTCTCCTCCTCCCCTCTGCTCCTCCTGGCTGACTTTATCGCACCACCCCCTTTGCTATCAGATTGAGAGTAGAGAGAAGCAGCCGGTCACATGAGCGCCGATCAGTGCTCTGAAATGAGGTACACATTTTTTTTTTAAACACATGCACTGGTGACATTATTTCATATAGGGGATTGTAGGAAGGTTATTGAGTGGCTTAACAACCACTTTAACATGTCAGTGATCATGAAGTTATGGCTGATCAGTGTATATTTCTATATACAGCCTAAATATTCTTGCAAACCTACCAACCAAACCAGTACCCCACATAAACATGTTCCTATTTACCTGTACTGGAAAAAAAACATGATTTTTAGTTTCACTGTGACTCCTGTCCTTTTTTCATAGCTTAGCTATGGAATGTCTGGCCTGTAGGATATTCATTTCAACTGCACATTTGCTTTTTTAGATCAGAACATGAAAGCATAAGTGCATCTATTCAAAAAGCAAAGGCATTAATAACTGACTGCCAGGAGTATAAATTGTAATTATAAAACAGGATCCTGATGCGTGACAACTCAAACAGGAGAATTTATATTGTGAAGGCTTTGGTACAGACATGGGGGGGGAGGAAGGGAAGAGTGGGATGAGGTTGTGGGTATTTGGGGTGGACGCCAAAAAAATAAATAATGAGTGGTGAAAGAGTACAACTCATAGGCCTACCGCCCCTAGAAAAGGTGGGAAGCCTGGTCTGGCTACAGTATACACGAAACCTGACTTATCTCAGCATCCAGAGGCTCTCATTGGTGTTTTTTTAGCAGTATAGCACCTGGCGGTCAACCAGTCCTGCAGAAAATATGGGAAAAAAATTGAAATAGAGAAAAAGCATAACAAGAAAAGAAATACCAGAAGAAATAGGACAAAAAAGGCTCATATGGGGCACCCCCCGGATCCCCAGTGCTCAGCTTATATTTGTGACTGCAGGTATCTAATCCAGGGGTTCCAGACCCTCTCGAATTTGGATGCACACTTGCTTCTAAATTATCTGTTGTAAGTCAGCCCTACTGCATAAGATAAACCTCAGATCAGCCCCAAGGCAAGCATGTGTTTAAGACTTGAGATCAACCGCAATGTATACATGTAAATCAGGCTTCAGGTCAACCCAAATCCATACATTTCAGACCTCAGATAAGCCCAAAACTACACAGTCAGACCTCAGTTCAGCCCCAGTGTGTATCATTCACAAAGCCTTTGTTCTTAGCTTCTGGTGGTTTTTCCCTGAAGTCAAATGGGTGAGTAGGTCAGGCTTTGTAATTGACAGCCCAGGTAACTGTCAACTTAAGGTGAAGCCATTGAATGCCAACTTAAAGAGCAAGATTGGATGCAGGGTGGGGTGGGGTGACAACTGTAGAATTTACTATATCCTGGAAAATGAGTGGGCTTAGAAAGGAATGATAAACAATGTGGACTGCTTTGTTTCAAAAAAAATTGTGGCTGCATCACAACCTGGCACTCCAGCATACAGACAACATGGAAGCCCCCAAAAGGTTCAAACTGGTGGTAAAATAAAGTCACACCATCTCATGTACTAAGAAAAACTAAATTGTTTATTAATTCAGTTTGCTTTAGCCATAGCAATAAATGCGTTAAAGGGAGTTAATGACTTCATCTGACTTTATTATACTGCAATAAAAGGGAATAATTAAAATAAGCTAGCTCGATAAAATCAATACAGTCAAGGGGCTCTCCATATAAGCAGCATGACTATAAATTTTGCAGGCAGAAAAGTGGTGAGTGATTGATACTCGTGCCTTGCCAATCTTCTCCAATTTTGACTTGGGAGACTGTCTGCATGGAACTTGCTCTTGCTCTACCTGAAATTTTTTTGTGAGCTCATCTGCTTTTCTTTCAGAAATATAAGTAAAGGTTAATTTGACCACCTGACTAAATTGGTTTTAGTCTAAATATCTTCTATTTACACAATAGCTGTTCCCTATGCCAAGAAATAAGGATAGAAAAGAAAAGATTTGGGTGCATGTCTAGCAACTCCACAACATAAAAATAAGCAACTGCTTAACCCCTTTTTGCCCTTAGACAAAATATATTTGGCCTTATTTGTTGAGTGTTACTGCAAAGGCTAGAAATGTACTGCTTGTGGGATAACTGCTCCATCGCTCACTTCCTGCCACAGGATCAAGCTTTAACATACCCATTCTCAAGGATGTTACTAGCAGCCAATCAGAGTATACCCTGATGAGGAAAACAAGACAGAAGAGTGCCTCTAAGTGCAATATTTATTTTACAAATGGCAAGTATATATTAACACTCACATCAAGAAATTTATGGTCAGCTCATCTGGAGTATGCGGGTTGTGAACATCACCGGAATAGAGGCGTGTGGACTGTTCCCATGGGTTTCTCTCCACCAGATGCGCTGACCATAAATTTCCTGATGTGAGTGTTCAAATATACAGTACTTGCCATTTGTAAAATAAATATTGCACTTAGAGGCGCTTTTCTGTCTTTTTGGAAAGACACTCATTTTGGATAGAGAAAGGGAGGGTTATAATGCTTGTCAGTTTGTTTTTTGCCATCTGTGTACCATTGGGGAGTTTTCTCTTCACTTCCTGTCCTATAGCCAGAACCGGAAGTGAGAAGAAATCCCTCCAAAGTGAGGGAATCCCTGGGTGTCACCAGGATCACCAGGATCACCAGAACTAATGCCCCCATTGAAAGATGCCCCTTTATCACCTTTCTGATGTTACCCCAAAATGTTGCATTTCATTTTACATTCATTAGCATGCATCAAAATGAAGATTTACTCTAGGGATAAAAGGAGAATTCTCCTACTCTACAAGACTCTGGTCCGGCCACATCTGGAGTAAGCCGTCCAGTCTTGGGCACCAGTCCTCAAGAAGGATGTGCTGGAACTGGAAAGAGTTTGGCCTCGTACACACGACCGAGAATCTCGTCGTAAATGAATAGTCGTTTTCCTCGACGAGGTTCTTGTCAGGCTTGTCAAGAATCTTGTCAAGCTTTCTTTGCAAACACACTGTCAAGACAAAATCTCATCATTCTCAAACGCAGTGACACACAACACATACGACGGCGTCAATAAAGGGGAAATTCAATTCCACTGGCACAGCCCTTGGGGCTGCTTTTGCTAATCTCATGGTACTGCGTGATAAGTTAAAGTTTGGTAAGAGACGATTTGCGCTTTTCAGTCTGTTACATCGTGACGAATGTGCTATCTCCATTACGAACGCTACTTTTACCGAAGGTGCGCTCCCGTCTCATACTTTATTCTGAGCATGAGCGGGTTTCTAAGCATACACACGAATGTGTTTCTCGTCGTTAACCAGCCCGACGAGAAACATGACGAGGAAATTGAGACTCCCAACGAGAAAAAAGAGAACATGTTCTCTTTTTTTCTCGTCGAGATTCACAACAGTTTTCTCGACGAAACATACACACGACCATTTTTCTTGGCAAAAATGCTCTGCCAGCATTTTTCTTGATGGATTTTGCCAAGGAAAATGTTTGTGTGTATGAGGCCTTCAGAGAAAGGCAACAAAGCTAATAAAAGGACTTGGGGATCTCAGCTATGGGGAAAGACTACAAGCATTGAAATTATTCTCTCTGGAGAGGAGACGCTTGATAGGGGATATGAAAGCGATGTACAAATACCTTACTGGTGACCCTAGCAATGGGAAAATCTTTTCAGTGGGAGAGAGTTTAAAAAGACACATGTCCATTCACTAAATTTGAAAGAGAAGCAGTTTAACCTTAAACTGCTTAGAGGGTTCTTTACTGTCAGAGTGGTAAGGATGTGGAATCCCCTTCAACAAGCAGCAGTATCAGCAAGGAGCGTCAATAGTTTCAAAAAATGATTAGATGGGCATCTAAACGATCACAACATATAGGGATATACGATTTACCATTGACATAAACACATGCACACACACACCACAGGTTGGACTGGATGGACTGGTGTCTTTTTTCAGCCTTACCAACTATGTAATTATGTTCACTTTCAATGATATTGGTAAACAGAGTGAATCATACAGCAATAAAAAAAAGGTGTTTCATACCCTCTGCACTGTATCCAAAAAAAAGTACAAGTTTGCCTTTCATTACACTTTAAATGATTCATTTTTAATTGAGTATAATAAATAAAACAATTATACATAATCTGATTAGATGAATATAATGAAAATAAATATAATAGGTTTAGCAATCTAAAAAAACGATTTTTGTATACAAACTAGCCCTGCTGAATTGGGTATCAGTTTTGCAGATTTTTCAGGTATAATTGCTTTTTTTGCCATATAGCACATTTAATATGCCGATATGGGACCGTTTAGGAACTAAAAACATGTGAAACTGATCATTATTCTTTGTTCAGCTTCGAGTTTGCTGCAGTGTTTGACTGTCTACGCTGCAAAACCCAATAAATTTCAGTAGTCTTGAAATTTAATGTGAAGATTAAGTTTAAAACTAACCCAAGGATAAGTCATTTGATTTCAGCCAGAACTGAGCAGTGACCGGATGCTAAGAATTCGAGAATTGGAAATCATTCTGGGAGACTAAATTTAATTTAGCATGTTCTTGTAAAGGAAGAAACTGTGAACTGCACAGCTGAGTCGCAGCTTCAACCTTCAAGAATTGCTTAAATTTAAAGCACACATGACACTGCACACAAACTAGAAGATTAAAAATTGTGTCGTGCTTGTCCTTAAATTGGTATCAGGAGTTCTGTAGTTTTTAAACCATTATTTTTAAACTGTATGAACTGCAAAAGCATAAATATCTGCAAGTTTTAGAGGAGAAGTACCAAGTATTTATTTTTAAAGGATGCAAACTAGTGTTGATGTGTGATTTTTGTGGAATGGCAAAAAGATGTGATTATAGATAAAACAGAACTTCAAGCTAACACATACACACACATTGTATATATATATATATATATATATATATATATATATATATATATATATATATATATATATATATATATATATATATATAATTAAAACCCATATATATGAGTTGCTTTACCTGTCACATTTTTTGTAATACTATGCAATCAGTCTTGTGATTGGCACACTGACACGTGGTAAATAAAAGCAGGCACTTTTTCAGCTCCAGTCTGTTTATTGGCCAAGGAATCAACATCATCATACCTATTGTCATGTACCTGGTGGCGATCGAGCAGTAGAGGGGGCTTCTCTTGCACCTCCTGTCCAACGCCCCTGGTAGAGATGACAGGAAGTGAAAGACACAGAGTGGCACAAGGGCAGATGTAGTAGATGGCTCTGTCTTGGCCTTGGCAGAGACCTGATGACTGGAGATCACTGGGCAGGTACTGAAGACAGGAACTCCGTGTTGCTGGAAGAGCAGGCAGAAACGTAGCCGAATTGAATGTAGATTGAATGTAGATTGAACATTTGTGTGGATCTCAAAACTGTATTTAAACTGAGTTTATTTCTATTCTAGTTCTATTATTTAAGACCACTTAACCTAAAAAAATGAATAAATAAAATACATAATATTATGTTAAAAGGGTCTTATTTTTTTTTTAGAAAAGGTGTACAATCAGTAATATGGATGTTCAAAAAACAGTAAATCATGGAAACGACGGTAATCATATGCTAACTCTTAATTGATTTATTAACAATAAACAGAGAATTTTTTTGCACTTTGTGTACAGCCTTGCTGTTTATGCTAACTTATTTAAGCAGGTGTATCCACTCATTGGACAACATTTAGTTTGCTAAAGCACTGTGTATCATAAAAATTGCCTTTCTGTTTTTCAAAAAAAAAACTGTCTTTATATTGTTTTCATCCTTACTTACATCTTATTACTGCTAAATTCCTCCAGCCCCTTTAATTTCATTCCGGCCTACATGCACTCGCTACAGTGATAAATGCACCTCCTTTCTCTGGCAGGCTTTTTGATTGTAACAACAATAAACCATGCCTCAGTATTACAGCCTGTGATCCCCATCAGGAGCACACTCAAAAGAGTGACAATATAAAATAGCAATTGGGAGATAGATAACGGGAAAGGCCGAAACAAGAAACTTCCTGGTAGAATCACAGCATAGTCCCCAACTGTACATCATTTGGAGGGGCTCTCTTTTTGAGAAGAACATCCTTCTGCGACACTTTCCTCCCCAATTGGGACTAAAAAAAGTACTGTTTACTATGAAAAGCGCTATGCTGTTTTTCTTCCCCCTTTCTGGTGACTCTATTTGTCAAATTTGTACCCCTATAAAAGATTCAAAGAGTTGTGGAAATTAATCTTTTTATTGCACTAAAATTGTGTGCAATCAGTGTGCCCCGGGCGTATCTCAGGGATTACGCCGAGCCTAGTTCTGAGCATGTGCAGAGAGGCGCGGGACATAGTCAGAGTCACGGTGCATGCGTCGTCCGTTCGGCCCTTCATTTGCATGGGGTCACGGTTCATTTTAATGGAACACGCCCACTTCCTTCCTACTTTGAATTACGCCGGCTTACGCCTATGAATTTACGTCGCGGCGGCACAACGTTGGACGGAAATGCTCTGAGGATACGCTTCTTGCCTCTCTGAGTTGAGCCGGCGTAGCGGAAATGAGATGCGCTACGTTGGTCTATATATACGCCGCGCTACGTGGATCTAGCCCTCAGATGGTATCTCTTCCTGCGTTTGAATATTATGATAGGTAAATAGCAGAGCATCTCCCATAATACATCCTCACCTAATATTCTTGCATGTCAAAAGGGAACTGTTAAATGGATTAGATCTTTTTAGGCAAAGCCTGTCATATATTTACATCTAGCCAAGTTAACTCCTTACTAAAAACAATATTACATACACACTAATCTTATTTCTTATTGTAAACTGTATATACATATATATACACAAATATTCCCAGTTGCTAATGGAGATTACTCATAAAATCCTCATAAGGCAACAGGGGGCTTCGCGGTCCCGCACCCCAAAATGTATTTTATGGCATCTCAGATGGAACAATTTACTGGCTGGGATCAGTGTGATACATAGGACCCTATAGCTAAACTTACGAGCTTGTCTAACTCTAGCATGCCTCTCTAGAGAGAGACTTACGGAGTCTCCCCTCTTCCTCCCCTACAGCAGTTCTTCTTCAAAAGCTTTGGAAAGCCACCAAAGAAGCATTACATATTGCTGGTCCTTTGGATTTTACCCCCCTATGGCATAACCTTAATTTTCCTGAACTTTGTAAATGAATGGTATTCTCAACTTGGCAACAAAAGGGTATTTGGTTCTTCCATCAGGTCTGTAGTGGTACCACCCTGAAGGCATATGACCATTTACACACTGAATTCTCATTATCTTGTAGGCAATTCTACCAGTACCTTCAGTTTAGGCACATGCTGCAAGTTCAACAAGAACCCTTAATTTGACTGTATCTAGTTCAGCCCTAGTGACTGAGATCTGACAATCTACTACTCGCAAAGGCTTGATTTTTCTTATTTATCTGGAACTACTATTCTCTATACAAAACTTACTTCCATTTGAACGAATACAGGGAATTGAGCAGCACCATGACCAGCGGTAAACTGGTTTACCCTCCATTGTGAGACAATTTTCCCCTAAAAAATCACCTGTTACACAAGCCCTGTGCCATGTTTAGGCACCCTAACATGTGAGTGCCATTTTTACTTTTAGTTTTTAATACATTTTTTGAACAATATTCTGTGCAATAATGATTTCTTTGTTTTTTTTATCTGTATGAAGCACTGCACTACATGAGATGACAGCAACGGATCTCTACAGGGGTATCCCCACATGTGCAAATGACCATACTAGCAATAGTTGGTCAACTCTAGGGGGTGAGTTTACATCTATGTGGGGTACCCAAGTCTGAGCACATTGTGGCATGGATATATCAACTTTGAAGATGAGCACTTTAAAATCCCTCAAAGCTTTTTTGTTTTTACACTGTCCCCCTTTTTTATCACTTTTATTCCTATTACAAGGAATGTAAACATCCCTTGTAAAAGAAATATCCCCCTCTTTATGGGGAGATCTGGGGTAAAAAGACCTGATGGAAACGGTAAGCCCGAGAAACACTGTTATGCAGTTGGGGGGCGTTCCCTCTCTCTGCTTTTGAAAGCGTTCTAGCGGTTCGTGAGCCACTTTCATGAAAAAGCCAGCATGCCAGCTTAAGAAAAAAATTCCGGGTTTTTTTCTGATGTCTTTCGTCATAACCTCGGTAAACCACTTGCAAACTGCAACGTATATATATATAAGTTTTGCTGTTGGAAAGTGGATATATTGTCAGCCTATAATGTAGAGGAATTTTCTGGCCCTTTCTGCATTATGTCAGAATGTCAATGATGTCAGAATGTCAATGATGCTGTATTGAGACAGATGTTGTACATGTTTATTATATGCATTTAGCAAGGACACATTTTTTTTTATCACATACAGTATGATTGCTTGCTACTACTGCTTTTGGATAAATAAGTTGTAACCCATTTTAAAATTCAGTATTCTTATATGATGTGATCTGAAATGATATCTGACACTCAGAGTAATTTTCCTTACTTGTACCAGCTTTTCTTACCCTTTTATTATTTTTTTTACAGCATATTGGGAAACTACAGGTGCACTTTAAGCGTGAAATTTTCTGGGGAAATTTACTGTAGACAAAATAAATGATGGCATTGTAGCCATCAAGCTATCTTTTAGTACTTCAGTCAGCATGAAACCTGTACGAGAGATTAATCTAGGAGCCTGCTCACTTTATAGTATTTTAAATCTATTTTTACAATATGAAAGGGTCAGGTAAGATCACATTACAAGCTGTGAAGTGAGCATTTTCTACAACTAAAATGAAGGGCAAGGAAAACAAGCCATCTTTCAAATAATGTTATATACCATATTTTCAATATCTTCATAGCTATGTCTCTCCTCGCTAATGTGCACAAAATAGCAGCCATTAAATCTAATGCCATTAGCTACATTTTTTGGAATAGTCTAAACTTATTTCAACCATTTTTCTGGAAAATAATTTTACTCTTGCAAAGCACAGCATATATTATATCTCATCTACAATAATAGAAATTGGGTGTAAAATTAAAATATAGAGTTTACGAGAAATTATTTTATTCATTTTTCTTAGTCATTTTTAAAGCTAAACTCTAAGCAGATTGCTAAGTGCACAGTTAAAGCAGCTGAGAAAATCTATAATTTTTTCAGATATAACAAACATCTTATACTTACCTGCTCTGCTCTTACCTGCTGTCCCCAAACCTCCTCTTCTGGGGTCCCCTGCCAGCACTCTAGCCTCTTCCTCTTCTTGGTGTGCCACCATAGGAAGCTGCTTCATAAGGGGGTGCACCTGCAGGTTCCTTCCCGAGGCAAGCTGTGTGTGTCTATAGACACACACTGCCCCCATGCTCCCTCCTCACAGAATTTGATTGATAACAGCAGAAGCTAGTGGCTGCTGCCTCTCTGTCCTGTAAATGCAGGAAGAGAGGAGAGAGATGGACACAGCACTGGATTCAGTGAGGGGTCCGGTAAGTACTAGGGGCGTCAGGAGGCAATACAAACACTGTGACAATTTTTACCTTTTTTTATATATATATATATATATATATATATATATATATATATATATATATATATATGTATTTTCCATTCATCTATACTTGGATTTTTTGTGTCTTCCAGTATTTTGGGATCGACCCTTTAGCTATAAAAAAAAAAAAGATCATATACAAGATGCATTTAATTGTTATGAAAATAAGCCCCCAGTCTATCAAGAGGACAGGTTAATTATTGATCATTTTTATGTTTCACTACAACATACATTAATCAGCACTGAGCTATTAAGAGAGTTATGAATAAACACTGGCCTGTACTATTACAAGATCTCATGTTGCATCTCATATATAAGAAGGGTAACTAATGTTAAGAGTCTGATAGTGCCCAGCAAATTTAGGGACATATTTAGGGACAAAAACATAAAAAAAATTGAGATATGCCTTCCTTTTTAAACATCCAAGGTCTGTTAATGTAAAGTGTGCCACTATATCTGCCATAGGCAAAATAACTTTATGGGTAATGATAGCCAAGTAGTCAAATTCAATCAATTTATTACTCGCAGTACCTAGTTTGAAGTTTACGGTCTCAAATGCCCTTGTGGCCTTTACTATGTAGAACGTACCATACCCACAATGTGCACCAGTGTCCCTCATAATTTTTCAATCCATCATAACATGGACATACTACGTTTGGAATTATTTGGCATTGAAGCTATAATATATGAACATACCTGAGGTTGAAAGGTTCTCTGTGCTTTGCCAGAGAGAGACCTTTTGGACTGTCAGAATGACTCGGTGATCGCAGCGTGCGCCCTGCAGGGGGTGCGCATTGCGTGTGCAAAGGGGAGGCAGTCTATTGACGTCCTCCCAGATTTTCAGGTCCGTGCTGTAGCCGTCATTCGGCTATAGCGCGGGCCTCTAGTGGTTAATCAGTACAATTTGTATCCGAAAATACAATACAAATGCAATACAATACATTATATCACTTCCGAATTTTAATTTTGTCGTACGAGAATTTTCGTACTTTAGCAACCTCTTCTTTTTGATATGGAGACTAGCATGCACACAAAAAAAAAAAAAAATGGACGATCATTTGTCCGATAATCTCATTGTGTGTACCAGGCTTTAGTCTACAAGTCTACCAAGCATGCGTCGACTTGATGCTGGGCACTATCAGACTCTTAACATTAGTTACCCTTCTCATATATTCCCTGCAACATGAGATCTTGTAATAGTACAGGCCAGTGTTTATTCATAATTCTCTTAATAGCTCAGTGCTGATTAATGTATGTTGTAGTGAAACATAAAAATGATCAATATTTAACCTGTCCTCTTGATAGACTTGGGGTTATATTTCAGGAAAGCTAAGCTGTTCACTTTTTCATGTATTTTAGTGGATTATTTCTCCAAATACCTTTTAATGCTCACATTCAATAAAATTCTTGTTTTTCGAGCATGACTTTTTGAAATCTTCTCTGAGGAGGGTCTTTGGCACGATTATTAATCCCATTTATTCTTCTTTTTTGTTGTTTCCTTTGTGGATTTTTTCCCCTTACCACATCTTTACAATTGTTATAACAAATTCTCCAGACAATAAACTCATCCTCCTTTTCCCTTTCATCCTGACCAAGTCAAATGTCTTCCTGCCAAACTTCACCCAGCTTTGAGAATACACTGAGCCTGATCAAGACAGGGTCAGCTACTTATTTCAATTGTGTGGATTAATTAAATGAAGTTTTTATATGACAATATGTCACCAACAAAATACCACTTCAATATGCAGCAAAGCTACATTAAATACTTTATTTAGTAATCTTAAATAATGACTTGCAGTGTCCAGGTTTATAATTCCATGCACACAGAATAAATGTGGTTTTGCTAACAGATTTGAGTTCCTGATGCAAACACACCATTTAAATATTTCCTTAGCACACAACTCTACTAATTGTTAATAGGAAATTCCATTTCTGATAGAGGAGGAAGGATCCAAAGTCATGCTAAGTATGAAGTGTTATACTGCGAAATTTATTTTGCCACCTCCTCAAAACTATGTGCCAGCTTGTGAGGTTACAGCAGGTTGCCTCGTCTCTTTGATCTTGTGAGTGATTCTGCAGAGGGAGATGTTAACTTATAGAATTTCTCTATTATCTTGGGATTTTCATGACTTAGCGTCAATTACAGTGAGTCAGGTGGAGAAAAGCTAAAGCAGGCACATCTAGATAGGACTGAGGAGTCAGAGAAGGGCTTCTGGGCTTTCCAGCTGTGGTGTAACATTTGGAAATAGAAACCAGTGGGTGGATCTAGCATTTAAAACAGTCAGTTCAACTAACACCTGATGTTTTTTGTAATCTAATTAGTGAAAATGTTAACCTGTCATCAGTCCTTTTTCACCTGTCTGTGATAAGTTCACAACTAAAGAACGCAGCTGTTTTCAAGAGGAACAGCAAGTGATAAATGGATATCTTTGTTTAAAGCTGTGATTATTCTCAGGAAGAATAACCTTAAGATTAATGTATATACTTCTGGAAGCAGAACAGGCACTGCCTCTTGAGACCGCAGTAAGCAAATGATAATAGCCTGTTTAGTAGGTTAAGTATAGGGTATTCATTATTTTGATGGTTTACTTAACTCAGCATTCAAGTTTTCTGCAGGATATCTGACTAATGACAGAATGTGGCACTAAAGCTTTATGCTGGAAAAATCTATACAAGCTCATAATATATGATGCTTTCACTGTGCTGTGCATTTTCAATATGAGTTAAAGATACAAAAATCAGACTCATGCCTCTGCATACGTGACAACTAAATTCTGATAACACTAAGCACTCCCAAGTTTCCTGCGCCTTAATTGAGCTCACTACAATGTAGGTAATGAACGGTCAAGAAATAAAAAGTGAAGGGGCTGACTTTTTTAATCTCTTTCTAAAAATGCTAGTTATCTGGTTAGTGCTAGCTTCTACTTTTCCCAGTCGCTTGTCCAGAACACACATGAAAAAATTAAGATAGTGTCAGAGAAAGCAAGACGTTGTGAAAGGGTTACAGGAGTGTAGTGTGAATATGTGGTTGAAGGAAAGTGCTTATCTTGCAGGCAGAAGGTGGTCAAATAGGTAGGAAGGATCCATAAGGGTTGTGTCTAGGGGGCTGACCTTGAACAGCCATTCCAGCCACAGTGATCTCTAAACTATGAACGACCCCAAGAAGGCAACAAGAGTGACCAGGAGGCCATGCTGTCTCGAATCAGGTTAGTGGCTGAAGTTGCAGCATTTTTTCAATAAAGTATCAGGGGCACATCTAATTCCAAACAAAAAAAAGGCCTCCTGAGGGTTTTAGTCCCCGTGGTACAAACAAAATAGGTTCTGTAGGTTTGTTCTAAAGTTGAATTTGTATGTAAGTTGGAACAAGTACATTTTTTAAGTGTTACTCCAGCCAAAAGTGTATCTTTTTACATTTTGGATAGATAGCATAGGGCAGGGTTAACACCCCTGTAATGTTTGTTTTGCTGTCTGTGCTCCTGTTCAGAAGATTTCACCTCACTTTCTATCCGTGTGATAAATGGATTTAGAAAATTGTGAGTTGTTGTGGAAACAAGATTGGTGATAAAGCTTCAGTGGAGACACTTTTTTTCCATAATAACTTAAACAGGAGTTTGTAAGTATAAGTTGTATGTAAGTCAGAAGTATGGACAGTAACTTGGGGACTGCATGAACTAGTGCCCAGGATACTGACTTTCATCACGCAAGTCTATTCACCTGCAGATTTTTCACTTAAACCTGACCAGCTAACCAGAAAATAAGACCCCTGAGAGGAGGATCACAGTGCTGCATGAAGGCAACCATGTAAAAAAATTTGAGTTCAGATACTTGCAAAAGTTGAATTGACAGGCAGGTGGAGATTTCCATAGCTTCAGGTTTGGGGTAAATTGGTAGATTACATTAGGATTAGATATAGGAAGTAGAGTTTTGGGGATAGCATATTTCAGAGACCATTTGGCAAGAATGTGCAGGGACACTGCGGATTGGACCGCCTTCATTTTCAGTGGTTTCTGTTGGGGCCCATCCAACTTTAGTTTTTTTCTACAGAGAAAGGCAGCAGAGTCGACAGCAAAGGTTGTGACACTATTTGCATTTTGCCAGAGTGTTTCCGTTTCAAACACAAGGTATAATCACAAATGAGGAATAATGACAGGGGAAGATATAACATCTGTCAAACGCAACAATTGATGGATCTGCACAGCAGGAAAGCAAGGACACAGACAATAATAGGGTGTTTTGAAGATTTAGTAGGGAGAATATATAAAACCTTTTTGCTTCTGGCGTGGGGTGGTGGATAAATGCAAGAAGAATAAAAAAAAAAAACATAGTGGTGCTTGATACTGAAACCTGTAAATGAATATAGACCTTCATGATTTCAAAAAGCACATTAGTGGAAAGATGTCAAAAAAACGTTTTGCCTTTCTTTTGCTACTTGGCTTTAATTGGCATTAACTAAAGTTGTGAAAGGATGGGAGCACCACACCAGCTTATATAGTCCTTTAAAAGAGTTTTATTTTGAAACAGCCAATACGTTGGGGGGGGGGGGTGTTCAGCTCGCCTCGTTCATAGGGACTAAACGATAGACAATAGAGAAAGTATAAAAATCCTTAAAACATGTTGAAAGATATAAAATCCAATTATAAATAGTGCCAACCATGTAGACCTACATGTGTTAATGTGACAGCTCCCCCTTTGAGTGTAAATTTAGTCTAAATTTGTGAAATCTCACAGGTGTATTCAATGGTTGTATCAAACCTCTATATATATATATTCATTAGACATGTGCACACTGAAATATTTTGTTTTGGAATTTCGTTTTCGTCATAAAAATACATTAATTTAGTTACTTCCGAAATTTGTTTTTATTTATTTTGTTTCGTTAAAAATTACATTGGTCCGAAAATCCGAATGAATTAAGGGCGAATCTGTTATTGAAGGCTTATGGTGTCTGTCGAATGTTCTAAGAAGATTCGACGGAGCAGATAAACTGTACGACGCCGCAATCGTACATTTCCAGTCAAATGTTACGCCTACAAGCTATAGAAGAATTCTAATGTTGTATGACACTAGTAGTAATTATAGTTATAAATTATTATTACTAGTCAACCAATATTAGAATTCTTCTATAGCCTATGGGCGGAGCATTTGACCATAAATGTGTGCTCGAGGCAATCGTATGTTTTTAGCTGCTTCGTCAAATCTCCATAATGTCAAATCTTTTCTCTCTATCACAGGCAGTTGAAGCATTTTGTTTCTTCTCAGTCTCCTTAAAGGAAAAATATAATGTACAGTAAAACCTTGAAATTGCGAGCATAATTCGTTCCTGAAGCATGCATGTAATCCAAAGCACTTGTATATCAAAGCAAATTTTCCCAAAAGAAATAATGGAATCTCAGATAATTTGTTCCACAACCATTTATTAATAAGACCTTCAGGTTATAGTCCATATAAACAGATTATAGCAACATGATAAGTTGTGTAACCATAAAATGTTCATTTACAAATGGAAGCCTCTACAAGGGAATTAGAAGCAAAATCCAGCAAGAGCTACAGAGTGTAAAAGAGAAGAGAGGCACCTCTAAGACTGGATTCACACCTATGCATTTTTAGTGCATTTTGAATTTTGCAGATTTGCGCTACAGTCCATTTAACATGGTTTCCTATGGAACACGTTCTGTAGTGCAAATTTGCAAAATGCAAAAAGCACAAAAAATGCATAAGTGTGAATGCAGCCTTATCTACTACAATGACTCTGTTGAACTACTCAGATGTTGAGATGTACATTATTTAGGCTTTCATCAAGTGGAGACTCTGTAAAGTGCAACCATTGTGTAGCAAACTGCAAAGCAGAAAGTACATGTAGATCAAATAAAATACATTTAATTCCCTGATATAAAGACAAAAAGATTGATGTCGTCCCTTCAACGAGCGGTTCAAGCCTCGCTTTCAGCCTCTGACCGCGACCCGGTCAGAAGCTCCGTCATCGCTGGAGTCCCGCGATCAGTCCCCGGAGCTGAAGAACGGGGAGAGCTGTGTGTAAACACAGCTTTCCCGTTCTTCACTGTGGTGCTGTCAGTGATCATCTGTTCCCTGATATAGGGAAAGACGATCAATGATGTCACACGTCCAGCCCTGCCCCCTACAGTTAGAAACACATATGAGGTCACACTTAACCCCTTCAGCGCCCCCTAGTGGTTAAATCCCAAACTGCAATTGTCATTTTCACAGTAAACAATGCATTTTTATAGAATTTTTTGCTGTGAAAATGACAATGGTCCCAAAAATGTGTCAAAATTGTCCCATGTGTCCGCCATAATGACGCAGTCACGAAAAAAATTGCTGATCACCGCCATTAGTAGTAAAAAAAATAATAATTAATAAAAATGCAATAAAACTATCCCCTATTTTGTAAACAATATACATTTCGCGCAAACTAATCGATAAACGCTTATTGTGATTTTTTTTACCAAAAATTGGTAGAATAATACGTATCGGCCTAAACTGAGGAAAACATTTTTTATATATTTTTCGGGGGATATTTATTATAGCAAAAAGTAAAAAATAATGAATTTTTTTCAAAATTGTCGCTCTATTTTTGTTTATAGAGCAAAAAATAAAAACCACAGAGGTGATCAAATACCACCAAAAGAAAGCTCTATTTTTGGGAAAAAAAGGACGCCAATTTTGTTTGGGAGCCACGTCGCACGTCCGCGCAATTGTCAGTTAAAACGACGCAGTGCCAAATCGCAAAAACTGGCCAGGTCCTTTAACTGCATTTTGGTCCGGGTCTTAAGTGGTTAATCTACTTTCCCTAAACAACCGTTAAGCACACTTCTTCCATATTTATCTATTGCTTTGTTTCATTATGATGAAAAGTGTTGGCACTTGTATTAAAACAGAACTGTCACACAACGCCAGCTAGGAATCTCTCAGGTGATTTCTGAAGTTAAACAGAGTTAGTTCTTTTCTTATTTAATCATAAGACTTTTTCTGTTTGAGCAGATACGTCAGTCACTGTAGAAGAACAAAGTTTAACGGTTTATCAGATGTGCCTTCCTGTGCATACACAATGACTCTGGTAGCATTTCTACAGATTCATGCAGCTGGAAGGAGAGTATCATCTTGTTTTATGCCTACTCCCTCCGGAATCATAAATGAATATTATGACTGTGTGCTTCTGAGAGGTAGAGCTAGTGACTATATAAAAGGAAAACATACATAGTTCACTCATACAAGGGGATTTTCTAGCCTGACAGCTAGGACAGGTTTGATGGTTTAAAGGTACAATTAAAATGACAGTTTAATGCGTATATTCTATGTTGTGTTGTTATTTAAAGGAGTCAGTTATAATGTCAAAATGATCCACACAGATAGGACAGTCACTGTTCAAAAGCTGCAATCAACCAGAAAGAAAATCATTTCCATTTTCCATTTTGGGTCCTTTATAGCAAATGTGAGTTCAGAGGATGGCAGCAGGAGCGGTGCCATCACAGTCCCCTTGCTGTATACTCCACCATCCTGTAGCTCTTATCATGCTACTTAGGATAACCAGAGATGTGAATTATGTTTAATCAGCAAAAAAGTAGAAAACATGGGCTCTGTTAAGACTTCACATATGAACACAAGATTGAGAATGCTAGCTAACTGTATCAGAAATTGACCCACACCTCACAATTTTAAAAATTCAATTCAATACACAATATCTCCCTATACCAACACGAGAACAAATATGAGCATTACACTATACCATAAAAGGGGGATTATACACTCTCTGGTCACCTGTTCCATTGCTTGATAACACAATTTGCTAATCAGCCAATCACATGGCAGCAACGCCATACATTTAAGCATCTAGACATGGTGAAGATAACATTCTGAAGTTCAAACCTAGCATCAGAATGGGGAAGAAAGGGGATTTAAGTGACTTTGAATGTGACATGGTTGTTGGTGACAGATGGGCTGGTCTGAGTATTTCAAAAAGTGCTGATCTACTGGGATTTTAATTAACAACCATCTCTAGGATTCAGCCTAGGGTTCAGCATAGGTTCACACTTTCATCTTCTCCCGGTCTTCTTTCCTTGGCTCTGTGTCTTTAGTCGTTTGATAGGCCAGACCGCAGTGGCGTTACTCTCGCACATGAGCAGGGGAGTCACATTGCTGCGGCACAGATCTGGGCCCTTAAAAGTTCACTGAGCTGCGCCTACACGGCTCTGTTTATATGACACTTGACAGGGAGGAGGATGCATTTATGGCAGAAGAGACCTATAGGGTCTCTTCTGTCCTATATACCCTGCCTGTCAGCACATTTTCCAGAAACTGCCTTTACTTCCACTTTAAGAACATATCCACTCACATTTTCTACCCAACATCAGGACAGAAATGTGCTGAATGAAGTTTACTAGATAAGGATGGCACATACAGCAGTGAGGGAAGTTCTAACCTTTTCCCACTATTCTAAAAAAAAGTTATCTGCACCACAAGTGATTTGTAGCCAGTGAGGCAGAAACAAGTTTTCAGTTGCAACAAAAAGTCCCCCCTTCTCCCCAACATTGGTGGTCCACAGCAGTAGAAAAAGCCTCACCTTACATTCCGCGTCATTAGGGGTTATAAAAAGGTCCTCTCTTTATTTTTGTGGTCAGTGCCATTAAAAAAGTCCTCTCTTGTCTCAGCATTGGTGGTTAGTGCTAGTAAAAAGATCCCCCTAGCATTGGAAGTCAGTGGACACTTACCTTTCAGAAGTGCATGTACTGCACTTTGCCTCCACCTGCTGCCAGAACTATTTAGATACTGCTGGGTAGGAGATCACTCTGCCTGACAGTGCCAACTTGGAACCATTGTTTAAATCACTACCGGTTTACATTGCAGATATGTAGAAGCATAAAAGCAAACCAGACATGTATACACAATTAAGCCTCATACACACGACCGGTTTATGCAAAAGTTAATGCAAAAAACGTCGGTACTCCACTGCTGCCACGCATATTTTGATCAAGAATGCCTTTGTTGTCCACATATCTGTAAGTGTTTCTAACCGTTATTAAAACGTGATCCATCTACGGTATTATCTCTCCGCCGGACACAGCCCGACGAATGACGCGGCTGAAGCTGTGACATTTCTTTTATTGGTAAGGCGGGGCCACCAATCACGTGACCCCATCCCCTCTGACGCAAGGGGAAGCCAGGGTTCCCCAGTGACGTAGCAGAGGGTGCGTCAGAGGGGGGCAGGGTCACGTGACAGAGCCTGCCAGTGGAAAGAGCCTGCCAGTGTTCTGAGATGTTTATTTCTGTCTTCTGGGTCTGAACACTCTCTTCAAGATTCAAAACTCTTGCCTTTTGAAGTAATTTCTGTAAGTGTAAACGGCGTCCGCCGTCGCCGTTTGCATTCCACGCTGGAACGCATTCGACGACCGTGCATTGATGTCGTCGGCCAGCATCCTGTGCTTTCCACTGTGGAACGCGGAAGTGCGCCGCATAATCACTGCTGTTCTCCGTGCACCTGCCTGCCTGCTATAAATCCACTCAGCCCTCACTAAACAGTAGTCCTTTATTGTCGGCCATGGCCAGCCTGAACGCCGGTCCACGCTACCAGCAAACTACCCCTTTGGTCCTCCCTAAGAACAAGGTACTATCAAACCGGTCCACGCTACCATCAATGCCTTGTCTGCTGTGGGGACACCTAAAACCATTTACCTGCATAAGAGCTTCATTACCTCAGCTTCATCCTCTACAAACAGATAAGTACCCTTTTTTCCATACTTCAATGCTCTAGAATTACCTTGCCTTCATGCTGCATATACTGTCTACATTAATTGAAGCCTGCTCAAGTTTAAATTACCATCTTGCGTGCGGGTACCTACTGTGGATTCACACTACTAATGTCATAAAGGGACATACTTTTCCAAAGCCGTTTATATAATCATCAGCTACCTCCTTCCAGCATATGTAATCCTAAAACAGTATTTTCTTATGCTACGTGCTTGACATTTGTTAATTATAGTAAACGTGCCTCTGGCCTGTAAATGACACATGTTCGTATATATCTTTTAAAGCTAAGGGTTGTAGGTATGTAGTAATACCTCCTCCCTTAGTAGCTCAACGCATTCCTTTATGTGTGAGAGATGATATAATGAACCCTCAAACTCTTTTTCTCAGATTAGAGTGACAACTGGGGTCCAGTACTGAAAATCACATTACATTGAGAAGTGTATTGAAACCCTAAAAAATATCCTAACCGCAGTTGTGGTTCACTCTCGTTCACCGTAGTTTGTGACAGTAAGCAGGCAGCATGTATGATATATATGGTTACAAGAGTTTTATGATAAGTGAATAGAGAAGAAGGGGTGTGGAGGAGATCTCACCTCTACCAGGTACTGTGCAGCCTTAATGCAGAAGTACGTTTTGTGATGACTTACTTAGTTGGATATAGATAGGGGGTTTAAACCTTCACAAGGGTGTTCTGAGTATCTTTGGCTGTTGAATTTGCATTCACCATAGTGCTTTGCAATCTATTCCTATTTTATGCATTGCAATTAGCTATTGTTTATTTGGTATCAGTAGACATGAAGAGATCAGTCTATTTTCATTTTTAGAGATGTCCTTGATTGACGTATTGTAAGTAATGCTTCCACTGGATCTTCGAGTACCATCAGCTGGAGGATCGAGTTTAAAAAAAACTGTAAATTCTGATCCAGAGAGATTGAGCTTAAAGACATGACCACCATATGTGACATATGGTAGATATAGAAGTAAAACAAATAAAACCTGAAAAAAGATTTTCATAAAATTGTTTGGTTTACACTTAAAATGAATCCTCACTTGCCTTCACGATAATTTGCTCCAGTTGCAGAACATTTTCTTTTGAATTGAACTTGGTTATGTCATTGTCGGTAAGATGAAACTATAGGAATGGCACCTTGCTATGAAATTCTAGAGATATATGTTATTATACATTTGCTGCAGAAGTACCTAATCTGTGTAGAGTATCAGCAGTTGAAATAAGCTTTGAGGTAGCTTAGCCAGCTGTCGTACAGCTTGTCAGACATTATATTAGTTGTTATGACAGCATTCTTTTTGAAATTCCCTGTTTTCATGCACAATCAGACTACCGCTTCCCATTCATCTGCTGAAAATGTATAAGACATTAAGGAGCAAAGTGTGGTTCATTTATCTTTTCTATTTAAGGTATATAAGGGTGGTTTATGTGTGTTTCTGTCCTAATAGGTACAATGAAACGGCAGTCGGTTATTCTTAATGACTTGTATTCTATGAGTGAAATGCATCAGTGCAAAAAAATCTGTCTACAGCACAGAAAAATTTAAAGTAGCAAATTGATTTCACACATCACATTTTAAAGAAATAATTTTACGTCAATCATGTCTATCTGTGGAATAGGAAAGGATAGTGCATTTTGATATGAAATGTAAATGATTATTGCATACTTAATGGAAGTGTAAAAACAAACAAAACAAAAAAAGACACTTAGCCCCTGTGGTCAAGTAGTGATAAAAGATTTGGCATTTGACTGGCTTTTGCTACTGGCTGCCTCCTTTTTTAAATTACACTAGACATTAGTTTAAAAAAATATATACATCCAAGTAAGTTTTCTTAACTAAAAATCAAAGACCTTCTGTTGTTCCCCACCTCCTCCAAAATCTCCAGATTCATTTTTTTGTGCTGCTGTGATCCTACTTCCTGTTAGAGGGTGGCTACAATTATTCTCTTTGGACCCATTGCATGTAAAAATGTATCCTCCCTCTCTTGCTCACTCCTGAGATGGACTATGAAAGTCAGAAAAACACAGTAAGGCTGGCTATACATGGTTCAAATCATGGGCAGGCTGAATGTGCCAACTTTGGTACAACCAGCCTGCCGGATTCTCTTGTGATTATCGGAAGCGGCTGCTAGTGATATTCACTGTCTTCTCCCGGTAGGGACAGCTCCAGGTAGGGACAGCTTCCCTCGCCCCCCCACCGGGAGAAGACAATGGCCCAGCAGGAGATATTTCTGCATCAACACTGTCTGTGTTGGTGGAGGAGTTATGCAAACATCAAAAAGCCCTCATGGGTTGGTGAAGTCTAGGGGAGTAGGAGATATTATGTAGGCTGCATGTGTATGCAAACCTCCCTTAGGCACCTTTCACACTGGGGCGGGAGGCGCGGTGGCTGTATAGCGACGCTAAAAATAGCGGCGCTATACCGTCGGAATTGCCGCGGGATTCGGCTGCTAGCGGTGCAGTATTAACCCCCTCTAGCGGCCGATAAAGGGTTAATACCGCCCGCAATGTGCCTCTGCAGAGGCGCATTGCGGGCGCTATTACCGCGGTTTCCCATTGTTTTAAATGGGAAGGAGCGGTGAAGGAGCGGCACCGTTTCAAAGATGCCGCTTGCTGGAGATTTTTTTCTCTCCTGCCAGCGCATTGCCTCAGTGTGAAAGCCCTCAGGCTTGGCAGGAGTTTTTCAGGCGGTATTCAGGCGCTATTTTTAGCGCTCTACCGCCTGAAAAACTCCTCAGTGTGAAAGTAAAGTCCACATGTGATGCCTCCATGATTGAAAGATGATTGATTGAAAGAAATGAAATCCAATTAATAAAATAGGTAGGTCGGGTAAAGAAAGACTGTAGAGTAATGAGCTTCACAACAAAGAGAAGCTCACAATGAGCTAGCTGTAAAATCTGAGTAAGCATTTCAAATACAGGAGCCTGCTCAACTGTGCAAGAATGAAGGTAAGACTGGAGTTCAGGTTTAATAAATCTAGAAATCTATCTTCCAAATGATTTTGCTCTGTTATTTTCACCTAAGTGGAAATATACATGAAAGGATTGCAGAAATTGCTTGGAGCAGCTTTATAGGAAAACCTATCAGAAAGGATATTTCCTTTGAAAGTAAAAAGGGTGAAATAGTAATCCTGACCTTTATAAATAGGCTCCTGTGACTAATATATGGCATATAGTCTTCTTTCATATAATACATGCCCTTTATTAACATATGTCAAATTCCGTGTTATTGCCAGTCATTAAATGCATGTTATTATTGTGCAGCCTGGGATAGGTGAAGGTAAACCAAGAAATGTACTGCGGCAACATATCCAAAATTGTTTGCTTGTCTTATTATGCATGAAATTTTTTTTTACAACTAATGCCTTTGTAAGTTTAATATCAAGCTACCGTATATTAACGAGTAACCAAAGTCTATGGAGTATTCAAGATCCCGACCACCAATTCTTAATTTCATACAATTTGTAATGCATCCAAGTATTGCTCACCAGTTCTACTCGGAACTTGGAAATAAGTTAGCCTCCCCCTTTCAATGCACTACCCAATTATGTATATGCTTTTGTGGGGAACAATTCATTGTTTTTAGCAAAGGTTCTTTTCTACTTCATGGTGAATCCAGCTTTTTATAATACATGGATACTGACTGGATCTGTTTTGTTAACGTAAAAACAGAATATGTAAAGTTATTCAATATACTCAATGTTGATGTTGTTTGAATAATAAGAAGTACGATGCATCCTCTTGCAGCAACTTGATAATTATAAAATATAGTTGAAACCACCTACAGTTTTAAATTTTGTTGACATATGATGTAATGTTCTTAATTCTTAAAAATCTGAATAAAACTTATGTAAAAAAAAAAAAAAAACGAAGCTCTTTGGATGGCATGGGGCTGGTTTACAATGTCACCGTTGTTTAATGCTACATACAACATGTACCCGTTGAGGAGATTTCTACTCACTTCCTGGTCCAGCAGTCACAGAAAGTAAAAGGAAATATTACCAGTGGGCACTGCAGCAAATACATTGCAAATTGTCTGATGTTGTGAAAATGGTTACAGGAAAGGGGTGAACCTGGATGAATTCACCATAGGGCTGCTGCTTATTTACTATCCAGTCAGCAGGGCTACATAAATCACTGCCTAGTTGCATTGCAGGCCAAAGAGACTGGCTGCACAGAATTTTCCATGTTATTAGGATACATCACATATAAATATCTCAACTGTGTATAGCTCTGTATACACGGTCAGAATCATGCAAAAAATAGCACTTTCGAAGTGAGCGTACAATAATTGGATTGTTAGTACACAGCTTTTGTCCAAAATTATCCAAAGGGATAAACAGGAAAGCTTTTCTCGTACAATGCCAAATCATACGACTTTTGTTTAATCAGCACAGTTTTTGCCTGGAAATACAATACAATACATTACAACAAGTTTGAAAACGTTATTCTGTCGTACGAGAAATTTCGTACTCAAGTAACCTCCTTGTTTTTCGATATGAGACTAACATATCGTCCAATAATCTCATTGTGTGTACTAGGCTTATGCAACTGTTTTGCCTGGAGTTTGGCTTTAAATGAACCTAGACTTTGTTGATACTAGGATATATAACATGTTCACCTTACAGGAGTCAAAGAGGGGGGGGGGAGTTTGGGACTTTAAATGAGGCACATATG
Source organism: Rana temporaria (assembly GCF_905171775.1). Classification (NCBI taxonomy): domain Eukaryota; kingdom Metazoa; phylum Chordata; class Amphibia; order Anura; family Ranidae; genus Rana; species Rana temporaria. The sequence goes on from NC_053498.1 coordinate 89,865,519, forward strand.
TGGTGCACCTCCATCCCTGTGGTGCACCACATATGTGCCTCATTTAAAGTCCCAAACTCCCCCCCTTTTGCTCTGCATAGGGATGGAGGCTTGCTAGACAGGGTAGGCAGTGTTCCCCTGCCACCCAGGTGTTGGGTTGTTCAGCCACGGACAGGCAATGTACCTGGTCTGGGATGGACACACTCAGGGCATGATTACCTTGTGCCCTTGAGCTTTTGTCAGTAATTAAGCGTTGTCATGCTTCTGGGACTCACTTGTGGTTCCAGTTTGTTTGGGGTCGCTAGTGTGCCTGCATGATCGGGAGCTGCGATGCGCTCCACGTGCTACCTCACCACGGTTTTCCGTTCCTCCCCCTCTAGGGAGAACGGGGATGTCGGGGGCTGCACCTGCAGCGCATCGGCGCCACGCATCCCGCCCAACATGTGACGTCATTATTGACGCCACAGCGCTGGACGTGTGATTTACCTCTGAGCCGCAACAGCTGATACACAGGGGGTTTCCGTGGGCGGGGTTCCGCCTACGTCAGCACTCCTTTCAGTCTGCTCCGTGCTCGCGTGACGCTGGTGATTGTCAGCGTACACCTGTGCGGCGTGCTTATATGGAGGTCCTCCCCTATACACAGACTTGCCGGTCATTCTTTGGAGACACTATGCCAGATCACCACATTTCACCCCACCTCCTGCATGCTGGAGTTCGTCTACACGCCAGCACCAGGTGAACCTCTACATTACTATATTTCATCTGACATGGGATATCTGTCCTCCATGTGGACAAACCCAGTCTGACCTCTGGCATTGTATTGTTTTATAGATTCAATTTGGCTGACATCATCGGTCCACTATTTTTTGTCATCGTACATGCCAGCACACTACTCTTCAAGCCTGTGGGAGAGGCTCTGCTTTTTGCGCGCTGCCGTTGTGCGGCTATACATCACCTCAGCTCCCGTGGCAGACCATCTCTGTGGCCTCTAATACACACTCACCACACTTACCTCCTAGTTTTTATGTAAGTACTTAAGATGGACCTTCTTGTTCCATCTTTTAGTATCATTGTTAATTATTTTGATCACTATTAGATCTAATTATACTTTATACCATTTACTCTATAGATATCCCTTGCATCAGCCCCTGATGAGTGTCACAGACACGAAACGCGTCGGGCACGTGAGATGCGGATATATGTCCCTATCATATCAGTGATATCGATGAACACTACAACATAACTTTTGATGGTTTTACTTGTTTTAACTACTTTTATATTTTCTCGCTTTTGCTGATCAATGTGACACCTGTACATATGTTAATGTATATACTGTACCCATCGATCAATTCAGACCAATGGTTGGTGGCGTTAGGTTATGCACTGCTGTACCCTTTCTGCTTATTTTGCACTTGCATTATGAAATGATATTTATATAAAATGATTGTTTCCTCCATGTGGTTTCTGTATTTTGAGACATGTTATGCAATTTTATGCTTAATAAATATGTACCTCCCCAATTACCCTCACCATGTCTGCAGCCTCATTTAAAGTCCCAATTTTTTCCCCCCTTCTTTTCACCTTACAGGAGTCAGCACTTGCTTTTCTCCATGTTCACCACCAACAAACTGACATACCCTGTACTTGCAGTTATAAGGGAGCATGGGAAAATCTCCTTTGCATCCCCACAATGTAGCTCCAATCACCAATCCAATTTATGCTTTTATGGTGGCTGTGTGCATGTGTAGGTTTCACAAAAATCAAAATACAGAAATAAAATGTATATTAATGTTTCCACACCTAAAGACATGTAATTGTGTACAGCTTGCCTTGTGATCATTACAGCCAGACCACCAAGCCAGTCTTGTGGCCTCATTTTTCTCTACTGCAACTATGCATATCTCCCAACTGTCCCTGAATTTGAGGGACTGTCCCTGATTTGGAACAAAGTCCCTCTGTCAGAGGCTTCTCTTTAATTAGGCAAATTAGGCGGTCGCCTTAGTCCTCCCATTCACAGGGGCCTTGTGGCCGCCTAATTTGCCTCTGCTCAATCACGGTGTGATAGATCCATGCAACTTTCTGCAGCCATTTTTATTTGCTTGAATTTTTTTACCCATTATGGGCATGGTGGGACCCCCGTGTCTAAGTTTTGCTTAAGGCCTCTCACAGCCTAGAGCCGCCTCTGCCCTCTGTCCTTTTGTCCTCTTCATTTGTCCCTCATTTTGGTCTGATCTTTATAGTTGTATATAAAATGCACTATTTATCTTTCAAAACATGTTTCTAAGTGCTAAACCTTTCATCCAATTTCAAAATTGCTGCATTTGTAAGTTTCAAAGGCCAGTATAAATGAAAAGTAGTGATAAAAAAAACCTTGTGACAGGGGGCGTGTCTTATGCCTACATACTTTTACTAATTGGTGTCCCTTGTTCCCATCTCTAAAATTTGGGAGGTATTCAATTATGCAATTCACCTTGGTCACCACTTGAACCTACCTGGTGGTAAGACAGTAAAGGAGATGCACCAGTGCTGGCTTACCTTCTTACCTGAATGTTGCACATTAAGAAGGCTTTTTTAGGGACATATTCACTTACACTGGTTGGATTTAAAAAGCCAAAAAATGCATGTTATACTTTTAATAAATAAATATGTGGATTTTATGGTTTGTATGGAGCTGAGTTTAAAAAAAAATAAGTGAAAGCATGAAAAGCTTTTATATGATCCAGCCCTATCCACCAACATTTTTGAAACAATCCAGTAAAATTCTATAGAAAATATTAATTAATTTGCACCCCTTTACTCTGTTCTGTTTGTAAAACAGGGTGCAAGAAGCACCTCTAAGAACTCATCCTTAGGCTAAGAGACAGACAATACCGAACTGCTTTTGATCTATTCTACAGGTTTTCTGTTCATTTAGTACAGTACATTTCAATAGCATTTGATGAGTCCTATTTGTATTTCACAGTTCAGCTGTGGCCTTGATTATTTACTGTGAACTTCCTGACCGCGGCTGAATGTCAGACATATTTCTGATGGAATACATCTGCTGGAATGCACAAGCATTTCTTAGTGTCACTTGAACTTTTTATTTGATTTGTTGCGGGAACTGCATGTATAATGCATACCCTAACATTAAATTAGTCTCTATTAGCAATTTTCTTCTCCTGATATCTCAAGCTGATACCAGGCTATAGTAGGATCGTTAATCAGTACTTCACAGTTCTCCAAGAGCATAGGTCTGTGCAGATGGTTTTAAATCACATTTGCATAACCATCAACTGATATACAATCTTTCAAAACGAGCACTGGAACTTTGAATATTAAAGGTACACTCCATGGGGATGTAGTGAAACTGCATGATGCATATTTAACAAACTCTTGATTTATCCAACCATCTAGAGGTGGCAAAGACAAACAGACAGATTTCCGCTATATAGGTATCCATCTCATGTTCTGTTCCTATTGTGCGGGACCACTAAGGCCTTGTACACACGACCGAACATGTCCGCTGAAACTGGTCCGTCGGACCAGTTTCTGCGGACATGTCCGACCGTGTGTAGGGCTTACCGGACAGTTTTCCGGCCTAGCGGACAGGTTTCCAGTGGACAAATGTTTCTTAGCATGCTAAGAAACTTGTCCGCTGGAAGCCTGTCCGTCGGACATGTCCGATGGTCAGTACGACTCATCGGACATGTCCGCTGGGCCGAAATCCCTTGCATGCATCGAAGTGATTCGACGCATGCGTGGAAGCATTGAACTTCCGGGTTCGTGCACGTCGCCGCGTCATCGTCGCCGCTACGTTGCCGCCACATCGCCGCCACGTCACCGCGTTTTCTGTCCGCGGGGAATTTGGTCTGATGGTGTGTACACACATCAGACCAAATTCTGCCAGCAGACATGTCCGATGAAAACGGTCCCCGGACCATTTACATCGAAAATGTCGGGTCGTGTGTACGAGGCCTCAAAGAGCCTCTGGCTGATGTTGGTCAAAGGAACAGTCAATGTACACTTCCAGCACAGATGATGATGATGACCAGAGTTCTTCCTCACTAATGCAGAGTCTGTCAGCACACAAAGAGCACATTTCAGGCACACTGACACAAAAAAACAGCTTAGAGGGGTGTCCATTTGTTGTTTTATTGTGTTGTTTTTTTCTTTTTCTTTTTTTTTAAAGGGTATCTTTATTAAACTTTTTTTTTTTTGTGTCAAGAACAAAGACAAAAGAAAAAATAATAATATGTGCCCAGCAAGGCACAGCACTGAGATGCAGCCCGGAACAATACAGAACAGAACACAAATATCAGATTATCTATACATGACACAGATAATGTGATAGGGGCAAAAAAAAAGAAAGGTCCCCAATGAAACATCATTGCCACATTACCAAAGAGTTACGGAAACAGGAATGTATGCACACTGCAGTACAAAACATAATTCAAAAGACGTAAAAGGTGTTGACATATTACATGAGTACAAATATTGAAGCCTGATGCCCCCTACACAAACGTGCGGGATTTCTGATGGGAAAAGTTCCCATTGGAAATCCCGAAGGGAAAGCCGAGAACCTGCTCGGTCAGTCTTTCCCCCTACACACGGTCGGTTTTCCTGACAAAAGCTCCATCGCAGTTTTTCCCCATAGGAAAACTGCCAAAAAACGCCGGGCAAAAGTCCACCGGTTTTCCAGGCAGGAAGAAAGAGAGTTGGTTCTCTGTTTTTGCCCGGCATTTTTTGGGCAGTTTTCCCATCGGGAAAACCTTCCGTGTGTACAAGGTTTTAGACATATGCAACCTTATTGTACAGCATACTAATTATGCAAATATCAGCAAATGTTGTACCCCATGTTTTTTCAAATGTTGCAAAAATAGAAGTAAAAACTTTTCGAAATGGAAAAGGGAAGGGGATAGATGGATTAGGACAAAAAAAAGTGAGGAGAAGTCTACCAGTACATATAAAAGGGACTATGATCCCTCTTCCCGCTTGGTACCTGGCTAAGGTCTCTGAAAGCCACACAGGCTCTTCTCACATTGTCCTAGATGCTGAGCACATCGTTTAGGAAATACACAAAAGCCGTTGATATTATTGATAACACTTGACTGTGGGAAAAATAAATTCACATGTTTTAATTTTTGTCCTGGCACATGAGATATGCCATGTGTCAATACAGTCTTTGTGGATATGGTGATATATGGGGCTTGTCCATTAGTGCTGGTTTGTGTCCACATGGATGAGTGTACCCGTATTACATATCTGAGAGACAGATAGCCCATATCTTCAATTAGTATTTACTAGTATACTTTCTCTTTGTCTTGTACATCTCAGTTTTGTATGTGGCTAAAAGATGAAAGGAGAGAGAGATGTACCCCCATCTCTTCATACTGTTTGGTATTGGTGAGTAGACCTTGAGTTTACATGTCTTCTAAATAGCCTGGAACCTTTATATTGAATGTAAGAGGATCAAATAACCCTCATATTGTCTATATGTGTATATCAAGAGAAGGTTCACCAAGTAACTTGGTAGGTATAAATATTACAACATAGAGATAAGACTTTGGTTCATATATAGTGGCATTGACCTCACCCTATAGGAATACCTGTTATGGTCATTTACATACCTTTTATGAATTATAATAAAGGTTAAGCTTTAGATAAGTGGCCTTTTGGCACGTAGGGAATTGCACCCTCTTCTAGCACACAATTTAGGAAGCGCACAATGAAAACGCATGTAAATGCATGAATATGCAAGTTGAAAAATGCATGGAACACTGCATGAAAACTGAAGCACTTAAGAGTGAAGCGCATCTTAATGTTAGGGTTTGCACTTGTGTTTCCAAAGGAATGAATGGTACAGCATGTAAACCATACTAATTACAATGCAAAAAACCTACTCTAGTGCATGTTAACCACTTCAGGACCACCTCCTGCACATATATGTCGGCAGAATGGCACGGCTGGGCACAGGTACGTCACCTTTAAGGTCGATCAATGATGTCACACGTCCAGCCCCGCCCCCTTACAGTTAGAAACACATATAAGGTCACACTTAACTCCTACAGCGCCCCCTAGTGGTTAACTCCTAAACTGCAGTTGTCATTTTCACAGTAATCAATGCATTTTTATAGCACTTTTTGCTGTGAAAATGACAATGATCCCAAAAATGTGTCAAAAGTGTCCGATGTGTCCGCCATAATGTCGCAGTCACGAAAAATAAAACCCGCAGAGGTGATCAAATACCACCAAAAGAAATCTCTATTTGTGGGAAAAAAGGACGCCAATTTTGTTTGGGAGCCACGTTGCACGACTGCGCAATTGTCAGTTAAAGCGACGCAGTGCCGAATCGCAAAAAGGGGAAAGGTCCTTAACCTGCATATTGGTCCGTGTCTTAAGTGGTTAAAATGCCCAGCAACACATTATAAAACACATGAATTTTCCAGTGCAAAAGTGAAAATTGGCAGCATGTGCTTGATGGCCAATGCAAGTGTACTAGCATGAGGGAACAAATTATTGGCATTGAGAACATGTGTTGCTATTGGCATGGAGAATGTGTGTTGATATTGACATGGAAAACTTGCTTGCATTGAAGAATGAACAAAATTAGTCAATACAGATGTATTCATGAAGTTCAACATATTAAAAAAAATCATAGCACCATCCCAGAGAAGTAATATTAATAGCACCCATTTCTATGTCATGGTCCATATAATGCACAAATTGAGTTGTATGCTTGTATGTGAATGTGCATAGCCTATGCTCTTGTGATAGCCAATTTCATGACAACAGTTCAGTGTGCACCCTAATGACACATATTAACCAACTTGTATACAGTTATCCAGTGTGAAATATCACAGGTTTTGGAATGTGAGAATTTTTTTTTACACTGTGTGGACTGGGATGTACATCTTCTGTATGTGTTTAACAGCATGGAGATATGCATAGGTGCAATGCTTTATATGCATGCAGGAAATAAACACTAGATGGTATCTCTGTAAGAATACATTTGGCACAAAGAGCAATGGCAGGTTATAAAAAAAGGCTAAAAGGCTGGATTCTGGTGCCCGTAAAGGGGCTGTAAAGGTTTGTTTTTTATTTTATAAATAGGTTCCTTTAAGCTAGTGCATTGTTGGTTCACTTACCTTTTCCGTTGATTTCCCTTCTAAATGTTTTTTTTCTTTGTCTGAATTTCTCACTTCCTGTTTCTCCTCAGTAAGCTTGCCCCCATCACCCGAGCCGTTCTGGCTGGGGGTTAGTCAGAGTGCTCGCCCCCTCCCTTGGGACTACATCCCTGCGGGGAGACAACAATGTTCCTGGCTTAAAGGAACCTATTTAGAAAATAAAAAACAAACCTTTACAACCCCTTTAATAACAGGGGGGACTATGTGGATGCTGAAAATATCTCTATTTCAATGCTTTTCATAGTAAGCCAAAATATGGCTTTGAAGTCTTTAGAATTTTTTTCAGAAGGTGGTCAGCAATGGCATTCTTTTTATTGCTTTCAATAATGGTTTCCTATATGATTGATTATCAAATGAATAAAATACAATATTCATGCATCCTACCTGTACCTGAAAGCATTGATTCCATGTTATCTACCTCCATCCTATAAGTAATTTGCAAAGAATATGCAACCACATAGAATCCTATTCGACATTAATACTCTACCGTCCAAATTCTGCAGAAACATTTTACAAATCCATGTCAAAAGTAAGACATAAATGTCTGTGTTCACTGACCATTATGCATGATCCAGTTAAACTGACCAGGGGCCATAAATAGAAAATAGCCTGAGGCCCATTGTACAATTAGTCCACCACTGATGGAAAGTGTACTATATTCTAGCCTGGAGATGTCCTCTGGGCTGTGGTAGAGGCATTTGTACAACTGTGATCAGACTCTATTATTCTGGAGTGGGAACTATGATAAGCACTTATGTCCAGGCTAAGCAAATTGAGCATTGATTGAGCTGCTATTCTGGAAATGAGGATAATAATAAAGCAAAGCACACATGGAATGCAATTTTCACTGAAAAGTTAAGTATATTTTTGACAAAAGTGAGTACACCCCTCATTATTTTGAAATATTTTATTATATCTTTTCATGTGACAACACTGAAGAAATTACACTGTGCTACAATGTAAAGTAGTGAGTGTACAGCTTGTATAACAGTGTAAATATTCTGCCCCCTCAAAATAACTCAACACACAGCCATTAATGTCTAAAATGGCTAATTGGGCCCAATTTTAAATTTTTTACTTAGGGGGTGTACTCACTTTTGTTGCCATCGGTTTAGACATTACCCACTTCCGTACCGCACATAGTCATATGATGTCAACAGAGGGGATCTCCCATCCCGGGTGGACGTCAAATGATGTCCTAGGCTTTGAGAGGGGATATCTGAATGATGTCTGCAGCTAGAGGCATCATTCAGATATCATTGTTTGCACCATAAGAATGATCATAGCGGAGACATCCCCCCCTCCCGCCGCCATCCCGTGCTTCTCCGGGCTCTCCCGTGCCATTGGGGACCCGGAGAAAAAATCGTCCTGAGGCCGGATGGGAAGCATAGAGATGACTGGTGACCAGATGGTCACCAGTCATCTCTATGATCGTCGAAGGCCCGGGCGCGATGTGATGACGTCACGACCGGGTATCTGGAAGTAAACAAAGCTGCGATTGCGGCTAGTAAGTATGAGATCTGTGAATTTTTCACAATCTCATGCTTTCCAACCTGGAGGAGAGATGTGGGATCTTATTGACCCCGCATCTGCCCATAAAGAGGACCTGTCACACACTATTCCTATTACAAGGGATGTTTACATTCCATGTAATAGGAATAAAATAGGAATAAAATAGGAAATAGGAATAGGAATAGGAATAAAGGATAGGATAAAAGTGATAAAAACATTGTAAAAATAAATAAATAAGTAAAATAAATAAAAAAAATTAAAACGCCCCTGTCCCTGGTAGCTCACGCTCAGAAGCGAACGCACACGTAAGTCCCATCCACTGATGTAAACGCCGTTCAAACCACATATGTGAGGTATCGCCGCGTGCGTTAGAGCGTGTGCAACAATTCTAGCACTAGACCTTTTCTGTAAGTCTAAACTGGTAACCTGTAAAAATTTTCAAAGCGTCGCCTATGACAATACCTGAAAACATTACTCCCACAGCTCCTGAACGCTGCAAAGAGCCAAATACCCATACATTGGCAAGAACAGGAATAGGGATAGTTCTATAGTTCTATATTTTATATGTAACATTCACACTAATAATTATCTTTTTGATATGTTATGTATTAAGCTAAAATGATTTGCTGATAAGGAAAATAAAGATAGTAAAAAAAAAAAAAAAGAATGGCAGGACTGACATCTCTGCTTAGGCTGTCTAAATTGCTGTAGCTGTTTCTTACTTCTAAATACCACTGTAAGTACAAGTTTTATAACCTAACCCCGAAGCAACCACTGATGAATGGGTTCCCCTGCTCCTGCTGTTAGCGACCTACTAGGCAATGCCATACGCTCTGACACACAGAGTAAGATAACAACAATACCAAATAGTGGTACAAATAGTGCATACAATAACACAACTTACAAATGAGATAGTAACTGAATCATGTATAATGGGCACCCAACAACTTGGTTCAAGAGCAAGGTTTAGACCTCCTAGGTCCTGAATTAACAGGGTGTCATAAATATGGGAGATTTACACAGGGGCTATAAAGACACGGTCCCTCCTTATTACTCTCCCACTGGCTAGTGGTAAATAGCTCTGAGCAGCTAGCAATGGGACCCACATTTTACACTGGAGCACTCTAAACAGAGTTTTCCAATCTCAACAAGAAAAGGGAAAAACTCTTTCAAACAAATCCCCGGGGGTCCCAGAAAGTGTAGTGCTCTCCCTTTAAGTGGGAATGTAACAAAGATGGTGGCCAAAGGCCTGTGATATACTGGGCTATCTGCTTCTATTTAATCCCTTTAAAGTACCTAGACAGCTTCTACCAAATATACATACCTGAAAGTTACACGATGCATGGTGTCATGGAGAGTAACTAAAGCCAGCCATACATGAATTAAAATTCGGCCAGGTCAGAAGGGACTGGCTGAATTTCAATCATGTACAGTGCCTTGAAAATATATTCATACCCCTTGAAATTTTCCAAATTTTGTCATGTTACAACCAAAAGCGTAAATGTATTTTATTGGGATTTTATGTGATAGACAAACACATGATCCGGTCACGAGGCGACCTAGGGAGCAAGTGGGAGCTGGAATCCTCCAAAAAGAGGGTTTCCGCTCCCCCCCTTCTCCCCAAAAAAAAATGACATGCCAAATGTGGCATGTCAGGGGGTCACCTTTCTTTAAAGTGGAAGTTCCATTTTTGGGTGGAACTCCACTTTAATTCTATCACATTATTAGGTATTATAACAAATATGGTGCTTCAGGAAATCATATGACAGGAAATCCCCCCAAACAGATCTGCCTCCTGGCTGGCCTCCTCCAGACTTCACAAACGTCCTTGCACTTTTAAAACTTCTTGTTGTCCAGGATTCACCTCAAAGTTTTAAAAGCATTGAAAGTAGAGCATTTTCTCTCAAACTTTGTGTGCTAAAAACACAGGTTCCACACTATGGACAGTAGATCATTTGGTTAGAAATAAAGAACATACAATTTAAAGTTACCAAAAAAGAGGCACTTACCTATGAAAAAAGCAGTAAGGCCTCGTACACACGATAGGTTAAACAGAGGACAACGGTCTGATGGACCGTTTTCATCGGTCAAAACCGATAGTGTGTGGGCCCCATAGGTTATTTAACCATCGGTTAAAAAAAAAGCCAACTTGCTTTAAATTTAACCGATGGATTCCTAACCGATAGGACAAAACCGATCGTTAGTAGGCACGACCATCGGTTAAAAATTCACGCATGTTCAGAATCAAGTCGACGCATGCTTGGAAGCATTGAACATCGTTTTTTTCAGCACGTCGTTGTGTTTTAAGTCACCGCGTTCTGACACAATCGTTTTTTTAATCGATGTGTGTAGGCGCGACGGACCATCAGTCACCTTCACCTGTTAACCGATGAAAACGGTACATCGGTCCGTTCTCATCCGATGGACCGATCATGTGTACGCGGCATAACATAGCTACCTGTCCATTTGCCCATTTCCTAAAATTTCTCTCTGTACCAGAGCTGCTGGCATTAGTTGTTTCCACAGTTTTGGGTATGTAGTCGAGTGTGACCCCCACTGATGCTGTTGTTTCTCCTGGTGAATCCTAAATCAATATTGTGTACTGCAGCAATCAGGGGTCATCAGAAGGAACCATATTGGACAGTGGGAGGACCCACTATTTGGCCAGCCTGAATAGTCTGATCGTATCGGTGCCAGAACTCTGCTACAGCAAATGAGAGACAGACAGGTTAGTATAACAGTGTTTCTTCAGGGGTTGGTGCCTTTTTCATTTTGTTGAACCCCTGACGGGGTTACTTTAAAATGAGTTTGTGTGTGTTTTAACTATTTGTCTTGCCTAACATAGTGATAAATGAGTAAGGACAGGGAGCAGGTAACAACCTAATTGCCCCTCTTAGGGAAGAAGATAGGTTTACAGGGCTAGTGGTATTGAGGTGGTAGTAGGGTACATATTTGTTTCCGTTTTTTTTTTAAATGAAAAGAAAAGGAGTACAACTGACACTCCATGTGCTGGAAACTAGGGTTCAGTGCTATGAACAGCTGATCCCTATAGAAAAACATTAGCATTTTCTTTGCAATATGCAATGATTTACAAAATACAAAAAAAAGGTGCAGAGCTAACCAGGTTTTCAACAATAAGTCTCTGTTATAAAAGCCTCTATAATAAAATACATATAAAAATCCCCCAAAAATGATGGATAGTGTAAAGTCCCCACACCAGCTTCTGTGAAAAAGAAGTACATCCACACTCATCACCACTGTGAGGGAGGCAAGCCAGAGCCTGTTGACCCTCAAATGAAATTATAAAGTGGTCAACAACAACAACATATCAGGAATCTAGGGCAAGATGAAACAGCCAGAATCAGACTCTGAACATCGTACCATCTGTCAATACCAGGCACTGTGGTATGTATCTCCAATGTGAATTTGTGAAAAACCTTGTGAGCTGCTATTTAACTCCTAGAAGCTGCCAGCACTTTCCACACTTCCTGAATATGTAATAGCACAAAAATTATTAAATAAGTGCAGCGCTAAGTGAACATTATAAACATCCAATGTGCATATAGATACAATTATAAATACAATTGTAAATAAAGTGCAATATTCTATTAATATACAAAATTAATATGCAATAATCAAAAATTCATATGTGAAAAAAATGTTTTCATAGATGCCACAGATTAGCAATAAAGTGCAATGTGCTCCATGCTCCACACAGTGTCCCTATAAATTCCAATCAATAGTGCAAACAGCAAAAACAGTCCATTTTGTGATTTGTGAAGACAATATAACTGAATGTAGTATCTTCACACTGATCCACCTCTGGGCATATACCAAAATCCTTTTGTAACCTCCACCAGTTGTGCCCTCACATTAATGTATGCACCTTAGATCATAATCAATCCTCCGATCAGCTCCTTTAAATATTCCTCCTTCTTGTAGCTCATCCATTTTCTTAGGCGCCTCTCACCATAGGGAATGCTTCTTCTTATTATTACCCTTGGCCTCCACTCATATCGCCCACATGCAAAGCAATAACACTTGCAATAGAGCTTTACCGTTATATGTTTTAAAACAAATACATTCAGTAAAACAAGTAACACTCACATTTTGCAGATTAAAAATAAGCATTTTTTGTGTATATTCACAGGTGCTAGGACGATGGTATCACCTCAAAACCATCTCTGCAGCCCCGGTTAGCAGTGTTCCTCCATCCGTTATACTGAATTGCCCTTCCTTGGTTGCTTCCTGGTTCCCCACATATCAGCCCCGCAGACCCCTCCTACTAGGGGATATCTCCCAGAGGAAGTCACGAGGAGTGATGAAACTAGTAGGAGGGGCCTGAAGGTCTGACGTGTGTGGAACCAGGAAGCAACCAAGGAAGGGCAATTCAGTATAACGGATGGAGGAACACTGCTAACTGGGGCTGCAGAGCTGGTTTTGAGGTGATACCATCATCCTAGCACCTATGAATATACATAAAAAGGCTTGTTTTTAATCTGCAAAATGTGAGTGTTACTTGTTATATGTTTTAAAACGAACAAATCTAGTGAAACGATAAAAGCACTATTGCAAGTGTTAATGCTTTGCATGTGGGCGATGTAAGTGGAGGCCAATGGTAATAATAATAAGAAGCATTCCCTATGGTGAGAGGCGCCTTAGCAAACGGATGAGCTACAAGAAAGAGGAATATTTAAAGGAGCTAATCCGAGGATTAATTATGATCTGAGGAGCATACATTAAGCCTATAAGTTGGTGGAACAACTGGTGGAGGTTACACAAGGATTTTGGTATATGCCCAGAGTTGGATCAATGTGAAGATACTACGTTCAGTTATATTGTTTTCAGAAATCGCAAAATTGACAGTTTTTGCTGTTTGCACTATTGATTGAAATTTATAAGTGTTTACACTGTGTGGAGCATGGAGCACATTGCACTTTATTGCTGATTTGTGGCATCTATGAAAAAAAAATTCACATATGAATTTTTGATCATTGCATATACATTTTGTATATTAATAGAATATTGCACTTTATTTACAATTTTATTTATAATTGTATCTACAAGCATATTGGATGTTTATATATTCACTTAGCACTGCACTTATTTAATCATTATGTTATGTATCTCCAATGGTCATCACCCAAGGATATCCATATTATGAAGCAATATGATCAGCAGCATCAATAGTACCTGTAAGGATGTAAATGACACAACCATAGTGCAGTACGTTAAAGAAGATACAAGCCAGTCATAAGATCCAGTCCTGCCTTATGCCTTTCGTCATATTCTTCAGAAGTGCCTAGAAGTACACACTACTATTTTTTTTTTATTTCAACCAAATGGGTTGATCTAAAAAAAAAATGACAGCTGAGGTTGGAGCCACTGTACTAACAATCCGATGTTAGTGCAGCAATCTCCCCTACTGTTCTATTGGGTCCTGACAGGGGGATGACCCCCCTATCAGAACACTCTGGTTAGGGTTCTAAGCCATTGGTCTCAGCAGACCATTTTTGGTCATGCCCATTCTACAGAAGCCATTCGGCTTCTGTTCAACAGACTCCAATACACACAGGCCAAATGTTGGCCAGTTTCTATTAAATGGGCCACTTCCATCCGACTTTCAGCCCGTCTGTACTAGGCTTAAGGAGTTAGAAATTATTATTCCTAGATTATACTATGCCCAGTGTTACAGAGACGGAGCCAAACACTGGTTGACAAAGCACATTAAATCTTTTTTTTATCTAGGGAACAATATAACTTTTGAATTCTTATTTTATTTTTATTTTTACTGATGTGCCATTTTAATACCAAAATTATTTTGAAATGCTACTGATCCTTCATATCGCAAGGAAAGCTTGTATTTTGAATTGCAAGATGTTCTTTCAGATGCTGTTCAGTTCCTCTATTTCCTTGCTATGAAAATAAATCTTACTGTATAAGCAGAAGGAAATCTGACCGTATTGAATATTGACTTCTGCTTTAATCATATTCAGCATCCTCCTATAAGTAGGTAAAGCAATATATTTCCACTCCATTGTATTAGCACTGTCATTACCTGCTATATTTCCTTTAAATCAATGGAGAAACACAACAGCCATTATTTCCATTAAAAGTAGAATTATGTATGGAATATTGGCTGGTATAAAATAGGAACTGTGATGATACCAATAGATCAGTAGTTCTCAGTGGTGTAGCTTTTTCTCCATCAGTCCAGCTCAGGCTTAATGAAATAGCAAGCGATAAAGTAATTTATGCTTAATTAGGGCTATCCCTAATGTCTGATTTTTGCGTGGTCACTGAGGACTGAATTTGAGAACCTCAGTAAGAATTTGATAATTAGTAATATTCGCCATGATTTAATTGTGCTCACAGTGACCATTTAAAGGAGAACTAACCAACTTTAATTTGTGCTTAAAATGCTTGCAAACCATGACCTACTTATCATTTAAAAAAGAAATGCATCTATGAAGCCAATTTAAAGGATGCCATGATCTGCTGGACATCAAAGTATTATGCCACATGGTGACCTGCATTTTACATTCTATTCATAAAATGCAGACCATAATGTAAAGTCAGTCAAGCATGGTGGTTGGAGTGTCATGACATGGGGATGGACAAGTGCTTCCGGCACTGGGGAGCTACAGTTCATTGAGGGAACCATTAAAGCTGTTAACGTTTATTATATTTAAGATTTAATATCTCAAATATATGTGGGTTAAATGAGAGTTCTTTGACCAAGAGTGAAAGCTTTAACAAAATAACAACATTTATTGGTGAATAGTTGAAAATCTATCTAATACACAGCCATCTATCTATAGTTTACACCAAGGAAGAAAATATCAGGTTAAAATAAAATAATTATATGAAGGAATACAGAGTATATTCCTTACAACAAAATACAAAACAAAAAATTTGTGCTAGGTGTGTTTACAAAATTATAAAAAAAAAAAAAAAAAATATATATATATATGTGTAAACCTTGAAGGATATCCTGCAGCTAAGCACTATTACCCTGATATGGGGCACAACTCTTTTTTAGAACTATATTCCTTACAACATTAATCTACAAACATATTTAGTTACAGGTAAAAGGCAGACCTTTCCCATAGTTACCATTTCCACCAAGGTTCCATTCTGATGGCTGCTCTACCATAACGTGTGTCTTTCTCTCCCATCTAGTCTGTGTATATCATTACAGGCTGATGCCTCATTGGTTGGCATGGCGTGGTTCTGGTGGGCTTCCCTATTCCTGGTTAAGGACTGGTTACATCTCCAATCCCTATACTTTGAATAAGTCAGCGCCCTTTAATAAAAATCCTTGTGACTATTCTGAGCGGGAGATCAACTTGAATTTTCCCAGGAAGTTAAGTATTGATTACGGGTTGGCCTCCCTTCATTGCATATCCCAACATGGGATCCTTTGAAGTGAATATGTGTAGAACAATGAGGTTTGGGTTCCTATTGTTTGTATATATAAGCTTAGGCAGAGTTGCTTGTCCAACAGACACTTCTGTTAAGCTACTGTATGTTGCATGCCCTCCATAGATACAAGCTTTATTAAATATATTCATAATTACATTTTTTTACAGCTATTAATTGAGATTTCATATAAACTCATAAGGCAACAATGTCAACATGCACTGTGACATACTGAAGCAGAGCATGATCCCCTCCCTATCGAGACTGGGCCGAAGGGCAGTATTCCAACATAACGACCCCAAACACACCTCCAAGATGACCACTGCCTTGCTAAAGAATATGAGGATAGAGGTGATGGACTGGCCAAGCATGTCTCCAGACCTTAACCCTTTTGAGCATCTGTGGGACATCGAAAAAACGGAAGGTGGAGGAGCACAAGGTCTCTAACATCCACCAGCTCCATGATGTTATCATGGAGGAGTAGAATAGGACTCCAATGGCAACCTGTGAAGCTCTGGTGAACTCCATGCCCAAGAGGGTTAAGGCAGTGCTGAAAAAATAATGGTGGTCACACAAAATATTGACATACAGGTAATGATATTTGGGCTCAATTTGGACATTTTCACTTAGGGGTGTACTCACTTTTATTATTAGTGGTTTAGACATTAATGGCTGGGTGTTGAGTTATTTTGAGGGGACAGCAAATTTGCACTGTTATACAAGCTGTACACTCACTACTTTATATTGTAGCAAAGTGTAATTTCTTCAGTGTGGAAATTTGAAAGTATGCCGGCGTATCACTAGATACGCCGGCGTACTCTCTTTGTGGATCTGCCCCTAACATGTGTTGCAGTGTTCTATTCAAAATGAGTGTGTTAAATGGACTGCAGTGGACTGGCCTGGTCTATGTGGGCCTGAAGGGAATATCACAGAACAGAATTATGGGAGCTTGTGCTCTGATGTCATGGGCTGTAAGATGTGGACATGTGCGGATTCCTCCCGCTAAGCCATCCAGGGGCTCTTTCCATCTTCTTCATGCTCAGAGTCAACTCAGCATTCTTCTTAAATCTCTCCAAGTGACTCTAGCAGCGAGATTTTCCATTATAAGTTTCAAGCTTCACCAAACTAATAATATGCAAAAATAAAACTTATTTAAAAAAAACTCCAATATGGTCTTCTGAAACACATCTTTACAGGTAAAACCAAGATAGATCCTGTTAATGCTAAGTACCAAGACAGAACAGTTTAGTAGCTCTTTCATAAGAAGCAGGGGAAAAATGTATTTGCATTTTTTTTTTTTTTGCAATCACACAATTACACACGCAAGGATGCTGATTAAAAATGACATTTTGAAAGAGTCACAACAATTTTGGAGCCTGCGTTTGGAGGAAAGAGGTTTGAAAAAAAACTGCAAACATTACCAATCTACTTGATTATTAAAATGTCAGGAAGGAATGTGATTTGCTTAACACACATAATAAGAAGAACATATTTAAGCAAGGCTCCCGTATGGCCCTACAGTATGATTATGATATCTTTTCATTTAGTACAGGAGAGTAATTACTAACAGCCATTTGAGAGAACTTCTTGTCATCCCACTTTTAACCTATTAGTATAACTGCACAATTTCCGTCCTGTGTTTTGTAGCATGCGGAAAAGCAAAGCTGGATTGTATATATATGAAGAAAAACAGAGATTCTCAGAAGATTGGAAAAATAATCACAGACAATCTAGAAAATGTGTGTGTGTGTAAAGATGAGAAATGCATGAATTTGCAAAAGTAAACTAAGCCTAAACATAAAATTTTAATGCTGATATTTTGGGGAAGTAGATATATACCAAACTCGCTCATCTATGTCTTTATGGACCTTGCTTTGTGCACAGTCATGTTGGAACAGGAAGGGGCCATCCCCAAACTTTTTGCACAAAGTTGGAAGCATGAAATTGTCCAAAATGTCTCAGTATGCTGACACCATAAGGCCGCGTACACACGGTCGGTCCAAACCGATGAAAACGGCCTGAAGTCCAGTTTCACCGGTCTAAACCGACCGTGTGTACGGCCCATCGGTCCATTGTCCTTCGGTCAAAAATTTTAGAACTTGCTTTTAAATCGAACCGATGGACCGCTGCCCGATAGGTCCAAACCGATGGTTAGTACAAAAAAGCATCGGTTCAAAACCCACGCATGCTCAGAATCAAGTCAACGCATGCTTGGAAGCATTGAACTTCGTTTTTTTCAGCACGTTGTGTGTTTTACGTCACCGCGTTCTGACCTGATCGTTTTTGAACTGATGGTGTGTATGCACATCAGACCATCAGGCCACTTCAGCGGTGAACCGATGAAAACGGTCTGTCGGACCATTCTCATCGGTTTGGATCAACCGTGTGTACGCGGCCTAAGAGTTCCCTTCACTGGCACTAAGGGGCCAAGCCCAGTCCTGATTTTTTTCAAGAAAATGGTCATGCTTGGACTGATTTGGGTAAGTCCCTGCACTATAATTTCTTTTGTAAAATTCATGAAATGCGCCCATAATACATTGTGGGTTCTGAGATAATGTTCCACCCTCTCTCTTTATTTTAGGGACAGCAAAAGCCCTGACATTCAGGGGCAATCTACCTGCCAGCATAGATGCCATTTTGTCTTTTTGGTAGTAGAACCAAGCTTTGCCTGAAAGCAGACTTTTCTCCACCTTGGAAGTGAGGGCTAGGTTGAGGACCATGTGGGCCGTGTCTAATCTTTCTATTAAGACTGACTTTGGGTCAGCTTTAAGTTCAAGAGGGTCCATAACAGCGCACTTAGCCCTACTGATCTGGGAAGCTAATTGAATGAGTTACCCCCTAATCGTGACTGTGTGGGCTGTCCAAAGGCATTCTGGGGAGGTTTCCGGAATGTCATTAGTACTGACAGGGTCGCTAAGAATGTTGCAATAAAGAAATTGAAAACAAAAAAAGAATGGATTAGTTGAGCCTCTAGTTTCCACTACTTCTGCAACCTGGGGAACGTTGGAAACTGAGGAATACCATAGAATGATCCGACCAGGCAGAGTCTCGGATGAAATATTTAGAAACCAGAGGAACCAGAGCAGTAAAAACCTCTATACTGTGTTTAAATACAATATATACAGATATATAAATATATATATATATATATATATATATATATATATATATATATATATATATATATATATATTGCATACCTACTGATCTTTCTTACCTTGGTGGGCACATTAAAGATCACTGGGGTTGATTTACTAAAACTGGAGAGTGCAAAATCTGGTGCAGCTGTACATAGAAACTAATCAGCTTCTAGAATTTCTTGTCAAGGCTTAATTGAACAAGCTGAAGTTAGAAGCGTATTTGGCTACCAGGTACAGCTGTGCCAGATTTTGCACCCTTCTAGCAAACAAACATACAGAAATGACACCCTTTAATAATTAGAATTTTATGTAACTCTAGAGTTAAAGTGGATGTAAACCCACTCTCATCCTTTCTAAACTACTGCCATAGTGGTTATCTAGAAGGATATACATGCCTTCTGCATGTATCCTTATCTGTCAAATGTCTCCCCTCTGTCTGTTATGAGACCCAAAAACTGCAGATTCTGTGGGTGGGTCTGTTGTCCGGAGCTCGGTGAGTGGAGTCATCAGTAGACTCCCTGCCCACCTCTACACTCCCCTTGTTAGCATGCATTTTCTCCTATGTATTTCTTACACTAAATTCTGCTCTGATCACTAACATCCAGTCAAAACTCAGGCAACAGCCAAACCTGAGAGAGCTGCAGAAGAAAGGAGTGGGGGTGGGAATTAAAAAATAATGCCTGTCTCAGGCTTGTGCATGAGATATGTAAATCACCTGTCACTTACAGCAGGGGGGGGGGGGAGAATAGGCAGGGTTTTCTCCATTTGTCTCTTTTATCTCACTGAAAAAAGATAAGAGGATTGCTCAGAGCTGGATTAACTGTTAGTGGCAAGACTGGGTGATCTAAAAACCTATACTATACATTATGCCAGCCAAAAAAATAATAATAATAATCGGTTTTACATCCACTTTAACCTCTCCCTTGATGGAATATGGAACATTTCCTTCTCTCCTCACCCTTTTAACATAAGGTGTGGTGTTCTGTAACCCAGCAAGGTAGAGCTCAGGCGAGGTATACAGGTATAACACTAATATGGATTTTAGTGCAGCAGAGGCTGCAGATTCAGCTGATTCAACACAAAGTTAAGAGCTTGCTGGATTTCTGGCAGGAAAAACAGGTATTTTAACCACTTCCCTACCGCACACCATCATATGATGTTGTTGACTTTGTGCTGGGATATCTGAATGATGCCTGCAGCTACAGGCATCATTCAGATATCATTCTTTCTAGCCGGCGATTCTGTGCACAATAAGCATGATCATAGCGGCAGTTCCAGGGCTCTCCCATGCTACTGGGACCCGGAGAAAGAATTCTCCGGCTCTGGATGACGATCATAGAGATTTCTGGTGACCAGATGCTCACCAGTCATCTCTATGACTGTTGGAGGCCAGGGCCCCCGGATGTAAGCAAAGCCGTGATCGCGGGTAGTAAGCATGAGATCGGTGAATTTTTTCTCGATCTCATGCTTTACAGCCTGAAGGAGATATGTGGGGTCTTATTGACCCCGCATCTCTCCATAAAGAGGACCTGTCACGAACCATTCTTTATACAAGGGATGTTTACATTCCTTGTAATAGGAATAAAAGTGATCAAAAAATTTATAAAAAAAGTGTAAACAATAAAAAAAATAAAGTAAAATAAAAAACATAATAAAAAAAATATTTTAAATGCCCCTGTCCCCGGTAGCTCACACTCAGAAGCAAACACACGTAAGTCCCGCCCACACATGTAAACACCGTTCAAACCACACATGTGAGGTATTGCCGCGAGCGCAAGCAAAAAGCGTCGCCTATGGAGATTTGTAAATACCAAAGTTCGGCGCCATTCCATGAGTGTGCACAATTTTAAAGCATGACATGTTGGGTATCTATTTACTCGGCGTAACATCATCTTTCACATTATACAAACCAATTGGGATAACTTTACTGTTGTGTTATTATTTAATTTGTGATTTTTTATTTTAAGGCGTTAGAAAAATTATTGCGCAAATACTGTGCGAGATAAAAAGTTGCAATGACCGCCATTTTATTCCCTATGGTGTCTGCTAAAAAAACCATATATAAGGTTTGGGGGTTCTGAGTAATTTTCTAGCAAAAGAAATATGATTTTTACATGTAGGAGAGGAGTGCCAGAATAGGCCCGGTATTGAACTGGTTAATGGACTTGCAGAATTGGTAAAGAGACAGAATATGGGGAATGTGCATGTATCTGAAGATGTAATACGTGTCCTTTTTTTGCCCAGACTTATATTTTAAATACACAGGCAAGTTTCATATACTGTATACTAAAACACAGATGACTAAATTAATTTTGTGTTTCTGTGTGCGGTGTTGTGTGCTTTGATTTGGTGTTTGATTCCTTCTTTTGCTTCTTTCGACCTCTGCACCTGTTTCAGGTTTTTCAGTTGTCCACAAGCTCCTCTGTTGCTCCATCTGCAGAGCCTAGTTATTTTAAACATGCTTGCCTGACACTTGTTTTTTTTTGTTTTTTTTTACTTCTTTATTTTGAGGTCATCTCTTCAAAGCAGCTGGGAATGACATTTCAGGTCAACACCAAGAGAAATCCCAGTACTTTTCTAAATGTTAGAAAGAAATGCTCAGCCGATCTGTTTTTTAGCCGTCAGCGTGTGAGAGCTGCGTTTCCGTCTGGAACAAGTTTCATCAAAAATTAATGTTCAGTTTAACTAGAAATCATTTTTCTATAAAATTATAGAGGTTCTTGGATTTGTTCTAATATAATGAATATTTTAAAGCCCAATGTTGAAATCTATTGACAGATAGCCCCGTGTGGGGCAGGCTGCAAGAAAAAAAAAAATTTCAGCCACGGCCCTACATTTTGGAAGATCCATTGGAAAGAAATCTCATCTATCTTACATCTGAAACTCATAACGTAAGTTGAGTTTCATCCTCAGTATAATTATATGTAATGCGTGATCTGGTGCATGACAGTACAGGCAGTATCCATCTCCAACATCTGATTCATAGTTAAAAAAAATGCCCTGTCCACAATAACCAATCCAATTCAGCTGCAAGCTATCTAGAACAGGTTATAAAATCAAGAGACCTCTGAAAGTGTGTTATGGGTAACATGGATCCAGTGTTAATCCTAGATGAACCAGCTTCACGTATCTCTATTGATCATTGCATTCTATTTTATAAATTTGTTTCTCTAAAATTGAAAATGCAGCTGAATATTAACATTTGATCTTACTGTTTATTGTGCAAACTGCACAGAAGAAAATAAATCTCATCTTTAAACTATCATCACAAATTAAACTGGATGTCACAGTATGAATGTATCACACATTTAGAGGCGGACTGACCATTTGTGCACTTGGGCACTGCCCGAGGGCCCCATGCCACTGGGGGGCCCTATCATGGTTGCCAGGCTCAGTAAAACCAGGGACAGTATATAAAAATATATATTTTTTACATCTGTCCCTGATATGTCCGAAACCGACATGCTTTTGATGTAAAAATCCTGAGATTTTAGCTGCCCCGCCTCTGCACTGCCTCCTGGCGTGATGGCCATCTCTAAGCCCGGGGGCCCCATAATCTTCTATTGCCCGGGGGCCCCATGAGTTGTCAGTCCGCCCCTGTACACAGTACATCTCTAAAATACATGTACATTTCCCCAAGTTTTATCCCATTCTTATAACCACTTCAAGACCGCAATGCATAGCTATACATTACGGATATGAAGCGGTTTACTGGGGCTATGGCTGCAGCTGTCAGCCATAATCCCTGTATTGGTTTTTGCAGCCAGTGATTCTCTTTCTGATAAAAGCGATCTGAGTGGCTGATTAACCCTCTGGCGGGCCCGGGGAACAATCCAGCAGTTTATGCGGCTGGCAATAGATGTGAAGAGAGACCAGGTCATTTCTTTTTCCCTATATGATCTAGGAGGCCAGAAGCGATGTCATGACTTCACTTCTGCTTCAGGGCAGATGTAAAAAAAAATATTTTATTTTGTAAGAATCAGATCAATGTCTCCATAAAAATGACCTGTTATGCTTTATTGTTATCACAAGGGATTTTTACATTTCCTGTGATAGCAATAAAGGTGATCAAAAAAATAACATTTTAATAAAATAAATAATAAAAAAATATTTACAGCGATCATGTCTCCACGTACTCACACGCAGAGGGGAGCGCATACGTAGGTTGCACACACATATGTAAACAGTGTTCTTACCACACATGTGTGATATCACCACAAATGTTATAACAACAATAGTGCTGGACCTCCTCCTTGCGCTGACAAGCCATTCACCTCTGCAGCTAGGGGTTCGGATCCTGGTCCCGGCTGCATGTGAATTGAGTTTGGTGGTCTCAGCCCGGCTCCCGGTGGGTGTGCTATGCGAGGTAAGCCTGTGCTTAGTATGCCCACCCCCCTCCCACAAAAACCACCACACTTACACGCATTCGAAATTGGGTTAACATGCACGCACTTTGACCACGCGGTCTCTAAAAAGAGAGGCGAAGGACTAACAGGGCTGGTTGAGCGGGCTAGTTCCTCTCACTCCCTTATAGGGAGTCCCTCTGCCCCGTTGGGCTTCAAAGCGGAGCAGGTAGGGCGGGCTGTGTGGGAGGACCCCCTCACACACCCGCCATTGCCACCTGGGGCATGGAGAAAGGTGGCAGATTGCCTCTGGGGGAGGCCTGCCTTCTCCCAACTCCTGCAGTCCGGCTCCTCTCTCGAGTACACGCACAAAATACACTTTAAAAAATAAATAAAAAAAATAATAATTCTAAACGGGTATCACGACTTCCCAAATCTGGATCTGTCAGCTGCCTTAATTGATGGCAGTCTCAGCGTATTAGTGAGCCAATGAGACGGGCGCCCTCTGCTCCTCCACTGCTCAAAGCTCCAATAAACGTAGAGAAGTAGAGCAGAAGCGATGCTGACTGACAGTCAGCATCGCTCTGCTTGGGGAGGAGTGAGTCATCGACGGTGTTCAGTGGTTCGATTCTCAGTGCAGAGATGCAGAGATCAGTCTGATGCTGCATCCACCGAGGTAAGTATGACTATCAAAAAAAAGAAAAAACAATACTTCTCTTTTAAGTGTCTATTCACTAAAATGCTCTCAGCTCCCCTATCGTGCTTGGGTGAGCAATTTACAGCATTTTTGTGGACTGAGGCCTCGTACACACGACCGAGAAACTCGTCGTAAAAGAAACATTGTTTTCCTCGACGAGTTCCTTGTCAGGCTTGTCGAGAATCTTGTCAAGCTTTCTTTGTGAACACACTGTCAACACAAAATCTCGTCGTTCTGAAACGCAGTGACGTACAACACGTACAACGGCACTATAAAGGGGAAGTTCTATTCCACTGGCACCACCCTTGGGGATGCTTTTGCTAATCTCATGTTACTGCGGGTTAGTAAAAGTTTGGTGAGAGATGATTCGCGCTTTTCAGTCTGTTACAGAGTGACGAATGTGCTATCTCCATTACGAACGCTACTTTTACTGAAGGTGCCCTCCCGACTCATACTTTATTCTGAGCATGCGTGGGTTTCTAAGCATACACACGAACGTGTTTCTCGTCGTAAACCAGCCCGACGAGTAACACGACAAGGAAATTGAGACTCCCGACGAGAAAAAAGAGAGCATGTTCTCTTTTTTTCTCGTCAAGATCCACAACATTTTTCTCTACACACGGACGTTTTCCTCGGCAAAAAAGCTCTACCACCAAGTTTCTTGATGGATTTTGTCGAGGAGAACGGTCGTGTGTTTACGAGGCCTAAGTGTTGTCATTCCTGACCAGTTTTCTCTCGCCAACTACTCAGACCCACATACTAGACCATCTCTACAACATAAATGCTACTCATTCTGTAGTCCCAAAATATGAACTAGAAGGGCTATTTACTCTCCTCCAGATGACATAGCAAGTGAGCACTAGACACAGGACAATTCTCAATTTCTAGCATGATCAAAAGGCAATTATTGTTGGACTTATGAAACCGATATAACAAAATGCATTTAATAGTATATTCAACAGATCAAAAGGGAGCAAATAAGAAAAAAAATGTTGGGGTTTACAATACAAACACTGTAAAAGCACCAATATACTCTTCTTTTTTTTTATAATTCCTGGTATAAATATCCTCATGAACAATACATAAACACACATGAACCCGACTTGTACGTCTAACCTTGTATTTTTCTAAGAATCATTTTTGGAAGGATCTGTAATACTGTTTGAATTTCATAACAAGAACTCGATTACAATGTCATGGTAACATGAAATTACACATATTGTTCTGGAGATATGTGTGATTGATTCTTTAGGTCAGGCTTTGGTTTGTTACATCTGTTGAAGAATAACATCTCTCTCACATACTTGAACTGTGCTGCTTTAGAGCTTGCTTTTTATCTACTTCAATTATTTCTTATTCTCTCAGAAATACAGCTGCTGTGAGTGATATGTAGGCCTAATCACTGTGCCGTGGTGTCCTTGCAGCCAGACTCTGACTGACTACCTGGTAACTCTGGTCCATGCCCAAATGCCATGTATCTGAAAGTACTTGTGGGCTGGTTGGCTACATTGTGGCGCAGCCTCAACATGTTTTAATAAAAACGCAAAATGTATTTTAGCTTTTAAAAAGTGGTCCTGTGATTGGTCACAGGTACAGGTGTGGGCAGGTGTGCTTTATGTCCAGGCACTTTTTATTACTATTCTCACACAGTTGCTGCTTGTGGTTTGAAACATTTATGGGAAACCTATGTATAAGATTTGGATTGTCACAGCAGAAGCATTTTGAAAAAGAAAAAGGTAGAGTAGACAGACATATCTTAATAATAACAGTCATTCTGCTGCCTCCTGTTGCTTCATGGGAATTATTTGACTACAGAGTGAAGGCAGAAAAGTGACCACTGAATCTCCCTCTCCCTCCCTGTATCCCTCTCCCTCTCTCTCTCCCAACTTCAATGGCATCCCAGTCTTATGCTGGCCATACACTATTAAAAAAATCGGCCAAACCCATTTTCGAAAAACAAACATTCGTCCGTGAGAGCAAATGTTCAGTGGACAAAAATTAATACATTTTTTATTTTTTTTACATATACCTAGTGCAAACAGTTCGGATGGGAAACACATTAACCTTTCAATTCATCATTCATTAGGCAGAACATTTTCAAACTTGTCCTTCGTTTTTTAGGCTCAAAAACGTCCAGAGGATTTTCAATTTTGTGCCCAAAACTGGAAAAATTTACAAACTGCCCATATGACCGAATTTCAGATGATTTTTCGTATAGTGTATTTCCAGCATTGGTCCGCAGGGTTCAATATTGAGTTGGCCCACCCTTTTCAGCTATAACAGATTAAACTCTTTTGGGAGGGCTGTCCACAAGGTTTAGAAGTGGGTCTATGAGAATGTTTGACCATTCTTCCAGATGTGAGGTCAGGCACTGATGTAGTATGAGAAGTCCTGGCTCGCAGTCTCCACACTAATTCATCCCAAAGGTGTTTTTTTGGGTTGAGGCCAGTCACTCTGTGCAGGCCAGTCAAGTTCCTCCACCCCAAACTTTATCAATCATGTCTTTATGGAACTTGCTTTGTGCACTGGTATGCAGTCATGTTGGAACAGGAAGGAGTCATGCCCATGCTGTTCCCACAAAGTTGGGAGCATGACATTGTCTAAAATGTCTTGGTATGCTGATGCCTTAAGCGTTCCTTTTACTGGAACTAAGGGGCCAAGCCCAACCTCTGAAAAACAAACCCACGCCATTATGCCCCCTCCACCAAATGATTTGCCAGTGCACAAAGCAAGGTCCATAAAGGCATGGATGAGTAAGTTTGGGGTGGAGGAACTTGACTGGCCTGCACAGAATCCTGACTTAAACCCAATAGAGTACCTTTGGAATCTGACCTCATAATCATGCTTCTGGAAGAATAGTCAAACATTCCTAAACCTTGTGGACAGCCCTCCCAGAACAGTTGAAGCTGTTATAGTTGCAATGAGTGGACCAACTCAATATTGACCCCTACGGACTAAGACTGGGATGCCGATAAAAATCATGTGCATGCAAAGGTAGGCATCCCAATACTTTGGCAATATATAGTGTATATATATATATATATATATATATATATATATATATATATATATATATATATATATATATATACAGTATATGTTCACTGACAAACTGCCACTGTTCTTACCAGTCTATTCCAAGCATCGATTACTTTTTCTGTAGAAAACATTCTAAGATTAGCTTTGTGCTTTCCTCCTGTTAGTTTGAGGTCATGTCCTCCCTATGTTCTTGATATGGGCTTCAAATTGATAATACTGCCCTCATGAACCTTAATAACACCCTTAATGTATTTAAACATTTCAGTCTTTTCTCCAGACTGTACATATTACATTCCTGAAGTCCCCCTGATATGTTTAATCCATCAAACTTGTCATAATTTGTGCTGCCCGTTTCTGGACTTGTTTTCTTTGTTATGAATATACTTTTGCAATTGAGGTCTTTGGACCCAGTATTCTACATGAGGTTTAACTTAAGATCTATATAGGGGAATCAGGGCTTCCACCCCCTGCTGGTGACCGCTAGTGAAAGATCCTAGAATTCTATTTGCATTTCCCACTGCCTAGCCACACTGTTTGCTCATTTTGAAATCATCAGAAATAAATAACCCCAAAAGTTAACAAATGTTTTACTTCCAGAATAATTATAATTTAGGACAGGTCTAGGGTAACAGGGTCAGCTGAAACAGCTTAAGCAGGGTATGAGCAGAGCATCTCAGTAATTTCTTTTTGCCTATAGTATAACATAGCTGGGAGTAAAGTGATATAAATCCCCAATCTTGAATCCTAAGCTATAGTATTAGCAAATGCACATGTGCAGTCTTTTTACTGACAGAATATGCCCTAATTACTGTATTTTAAGACATAATCACACCCACATACATCTTGTGACAAAGGGTAAGTTTTGAAAAATTAAACTCTTTCCTTACTTTTGCTTTTTCTGTGTGAGATTATAGAGCTAATGCTTTCACCAAGCCTACCTTAAAGGAGAATTTAAAGTGGTTGTAATCCTAAAAAAACAATGCTCTTGTCCCTTTAAGGCACAAGTGCTTTTGCCATGCCATCTGTCCCTTCCTATGTTGTACAATACCTAGTTGATACTACCTGTTCCTGTAATTCCCTGTGTGTACTGACCACGTTTATCATGGCTGCTGATCCCTGATACCGTGGTCAGATTATGTGCTTCCATCATCCTGCTATGACCACACAGCAAAGCTGACAAAGAAAGCATTTAGCTTTATAATTAAAGAAAAAATGCACACTGTATTTAAAATGTTCCTAAAACGGAGAGGATAAAAGAATTTATTAGATGTGACTTTACAATCACTTTAACCACTTAACCCCCTGGACCATTTGGCTGGCCAAAGACCAGAGGACTTTTTGAGATTCGGCACTGCATCGCTTTAACTGACAATTGCACGGTCGTGCGACGTGGCTCCCAAACAAAATTGACGTCCTTTTTTAAACCACAAATAGAGCTTTCTTCTGGGGGTATTTGATCACCTCTGCGGTTTTTATTTTTTGCGTTATAAACAAAACTAGAGCGTCAATTTTGAAAAAAATGCAATACTTTTTGCTATAATAAATATCCCCCAAAAATATATGAAAAAAAAAATATTCCTCAGTTTAGGCCGATACGTATTCCTCTACATATTATTGGTAAAATAAATCGCAATAAGTATTTATAGATTAGTTTGCGCAAAAGTTATAGCGTCTACAAAATAGGGCATAGTTTTATGGCATTTTTATTAATATTTTTTTATTTTTACTAGTAATGGCGGCGATCAGTGATTTTTATTGTGACTGCGACATTATGGCGGACACACCGGACACTTTTGACACCATTTTGGGAAAATTTTTACATCGATCAGTGCTATAAAAAATGCACTGATTACTGTAAAAATTACACGGGCAGTGAAGGGGTTAACCTGTAGGGGATGCTAAAGGGGTTAAGTATGTCCTAGAGAGTGATTCTAACGTTAGGGGCATGGCTATTAGTAACATGTCGCTGAACGCTGCTCCCGATGAGCGGGAGCAGACAATCTGTGACAGTGTCACTAGGCAGAACGGGGAGAGGCATGTTTACACTTGCCTCTCCCCGTTCTGCTACTCTGTGACCCGATCACGGGACACTGTTGACTATGCAGATAAGGGGACCCAGTAGATAAAAAAAAAAAAATGCAGCTTTGATTGATCGATTTATTGATGAAAGTTCCATACCTGTGGGCCAATTGTTGCATCCCTGACCACTGGCTGAATAACGCTCATATGGTTAGCTTTCTCCTTTCCTTCATTGTTGCTAGGATCCTTCACACAGTGGACACTCCCTCCCTAGCATCCAATGTATGGAGCATGCCAGCAACAAGGCAATACGGGAAATGATAACCCTTTCACCAGATTTCTGGGGTCCTACAGGTATCTAACTTACATTTTGATTGATTAATTGATTAATCAGCAGAGCTTTATCACATTCACTATGCCCTGGGGAAAGTGAGTGGAACTGCACTTAGAAATTACACAGTCTATTTGCCTTTAGTAAATTAACTCCACTGTGTATAGAACACAAGGACAAAAACAATGTACTACATAACATAAAAGATCAAGTACAGGAATCATGTGTATGTTTAAGAAATGCACTGTGCAAAATGGTCCATGTGAGTTGTTGGTGTCAGTAGCAAAGTACCCTTGTTACATTGGTGTCAGAGGCAAAGTGCTCTCAATACATTGGTGTTAACATAGCATGTCCTTACCATGTTTGTGATCAGTCAGAGTAAAAAAATTGATTGATGTTCAGTGGGTTACTTACCTAATTTTAGAGAAGCTCTGTGTTCTGGCTCTGCTAGGTCTGCTACTGCTGATTGTTATTGTTGGCAAACTAGGCATATGCTGTTGGGCAGAACTTCCATATCAAGATCTGTCATTGGTTGCTATCTGGTGAATATTTTTATTACCAAGAACGCTAAACTGAAAATCGTATTTTTAAGATATACTGAATGTTTTGCATTGACCTGTTCCACTGTGACAAGGTTGAAACTCAACCTGCCTAACTTCAAAACATGTCACTCTATATAAACTGTGTTTATGTAAAAGACCTTTAAAACATGCATGGGTGAATACGTAAAATTTGAAGTGAACCTGTCACCTGTAAAGCGAGGGTTGTAGAATGGACTGAAGACCACTGTCGTGTAGAATATAGATTTTTTATCCAGTAATTTCATAGAAGAAGACTGCCAACTGTTATTTTACTGTCACCCTGCCTAAAATGACAGCTGACATAGACTAACTGGCTATACAGCAATGTTACATAAATGTCAAATACTCATTTTCTGTACAGGTTTGGGTATTATCACCAACCTAATTCTAAATTTTATTAGTAGCTCTTTAGAGCTTTTATGAGCTGTTGAGCTGTTAGTGGGAAGTATTTGACTAAGCAGATAATAATGCTGCCAGGCTCATATACTTCTACAAATTGAATTTACTGACTTTCAGAAGAAAATTTGAATTTTCTGTTTACCTTTATACATTCCATATATCTAAAAGAGCAATAATAGGTGTGTTAAATGGCTGTGCATGCCACAACGGCATAGTGTAATCCAGAGCATCCAGAACAATTTGTTTTTGTTGGTCTATACACTTTAAACTTCCGAAAGCCAAACTGTGACTGCTAAATTGGTTGATATGCTGTATTCTGCATGAGTAAAACTATATTTATCAGCTACAGGCAGAGCAGTGATGGTTTTAAAATGACAAAGGGTGACATTTCTGGCAGGCAATAGAGAAGGATCCTTAAAGTGGACCTGTCAGTTCTCAGAAATTGGCTGTGATACTGCTGAAGTGTGGGCATTTTAGGATCATGTAAATATCTGTAAGTATCTTCCAAAAAATAAATCCAGCTGTCCCTTTGGGGACAATGGATTTCAGGTTGTATGCTGCCCATTCATCCAAACCTGCAATTAGTGCTTCCTACTTCTGACAATAAAAAATAACTTTGGGCAAACAGCAAAATACATACCTATGATACGTATTTAGGGGCTGTTTTACTGCCAATTTGTTGATCTGTAATTCTGTTCATGCAATTCATAGATTTACACGACCCTATCAGACAGCAGAGACAGTATGGATGACATTTCTCTCCTGCAGTTAAGAAATGCAGATTTATCTCCTCCCAGCCTATAGTTGGACAGTAAAGGAGCAGCAGCATTGTGATTAGCACATGCTTCCCCTTATTCTACTCTTTCTTACTGTGTGAATGTTCCAGTCATAAGTTATATTGTACAGTGGATTGCTAAAAGCAGATGCCAAGTCCAAATTATGTATAGTTACACTACTTGCATTTAAAATACATTTATAGCTGATGTTTAGCTTTAAAAAAATTCTCAATAACGCTAGTCAAATCACTTACCTGTAACAAAAGTATGGCCCTCGTTGTGAGGACAGTTGGATTCTGGAGAAATCTTTACTGCAGGGATACCGGTCCTCTTCCGGTCTCTGAGCTCTCTGCATCGCAATGCCTAACCTCCTTAGCGGTATTCCCAAATGTAGCTCAGGGTAAATTTTCAGTACAAAAAGCAGTAACCCCGAGACACACTCGGGATTGCATCGTAGGATCCATGTAGAGGTTACTTACCTTGTCCCCTGGATCCTGCGATGTCTTCCTGCTGTGTCTGCGTGCCGCCGTGTCTCGCTTGATTCACAGTGCTCAAGTGCCGGGCTCCGTTCCCTGCGAGCGTTGCGACGCACGGGGGCGGCACTCGGTGCAAAGTTCAAAAAGTAATAAACACTCTGGGCCAGATTCTCAAAAGAGTTACGACGGTGTAACTCAGGAAACACCGTCGTATCTCTGTTTTTGGCCCCAGGTATCTATGCGAGTGATTCCTAGAATCATTTTCGCATAGATATGGCCAAGATCCGACAGGTGTAAGTCACTTACACCGGCGGATCTTAGATGTAATGCGACGCCGGCCGCTAGGTGGTGTTTACGTTCAGTTCTCATTTGACTATGCAAATGAGCCTGATACGCCGATTCCCGAACTAATTTGCGTCGCGTAGTCGTCGCGTACGTCGTTTCCGTAAGCGTAAGGTTACCCCTGCTATATGAGGGGTAACCTTACGCCAGTCCGCCCAATGCCATGTTAAGTATGGCGTTGGGTCCTCGTCAGCTTTTTCCGTCGGTTACGTCGTTTTCCTAAGTCGTTCACGAATACGACTTTACGCCAATGACGCTCACGTCGGCGTCATTGACGTTTTCCGTCGTGAGCTGGAGCATGCGCACTGGGCTATTTTTCCGCCCGGCACATGCGCAGTTCGATTGTGGCGGGGGCGCGCTTAATTTGAATACAAGCCGCCCCCTTTGAATTACGCGGCCATACGCCGGGCCATTTACACTATGCGGCCGCAAATTACTGAGCAAGTGCTTGGAGAATACGGCACTTGCTCCAGTAAGTTGCGGTGGTGTAGTGTAAATGGCTTACACTACGCCAACGCCGATTCTATGAGAATCTGGCCCAGTATACATACAGTACACTGTAATCTTACAGATTACAGTACTGTATCAAATAATTACACATCCTCTTTGTCCCTAGTGGTTTGTCCAGTGCATGTAGTTTTATATAATAAATGCTGTTCTGGAAACTGGAGATTGTTTATAGCAACCAAAAAGTGTCCCTTTACGTCAAAAGTGGTTTTAGAGCAGCTAGAAAACAGCGATAATAAATTAGAATCACTTTCAGGATTGAGCGATAGCGATTTGTGGGGAAATTCATCATCAAACTCTGAAAGTAATGACAGCGACAATTCTGCAACTGATCAAATGTCAGTGTTTTTGATTTGATTACATTAGTGAATATTTTTTATTATTATTATATTATTATTATTTGTTATAATTATTTATAGTTATTTATTAATTTATAATTTATGATTTTGTGTTTCAAACGTTATCATACCCGGATTTCTAATAGACTCTTGTTTGGACAGATTTAAGTGAGTTATTTCTAAGAAGAATTACAGGCCTACAATATAAAACGCCAAATTTCCATGCAAAACAATTGTACCACTTTGAGCATCAAAAATCAGACATAATCATACCACCAGGGAGGTTAACAACTCTGGGTCTTCAGGCAGAACAGTATTATAGATGGTCCAACAGGGACAGGCCCCCTCCTTCCTTCTCCTCCATTGAGAAAAGTTATTTTGTCGATGCCACTGCTTGTAACACAATCTGTGAACTTGGGAGAGTCTGATCAGTCATAGGATTATCGTTCCCATTTACAAATTGTTTTGCAAGCAGTGGAATTGATGAGCTTTAATGATCTTCTTTACAAATACATAGCTACAATAATTCGTATTTCCCTTTTCTATGTGCTACTGTAGGAGTTCATTTTAAAGTTTTGCCCCATCCAATTAACATTTTAATGCTAGCGTGGGATACTTAAGATTCTGGCATTGGTCTGGGGAGAAGTGGGAATGATGTGCCAGAAAAGAAGCCTAATGTCAACTTGGACAGATGTTAAATCCTTTTCTGTAGTTTAAACTTCAAATCCAAAGTCTCTTCGGGGACACAGTGATTGGTTAGAACTTTAATGGTACTTGCTGGTATGGATGAGCGGAACACCCCCTGGTTTGGTTTTCAGCAGAATATACAAACAAGCAAAAAATTTGTTCGAACAAGTGAACACCATTAAAGTCTATGAGACACGATCATGAAAAATCAAAAGTGCTAATTTTAAAGGTTAATATGCAAGTTATTGTCCTAAAAAGTGTTTGGGGACCTGGGTTCTGCCCCAGGGAGCATGTATCAATGCAAAAAAAGTTCTAAAAACTGAAGTTTTTTCAGGAGCAGTGATTTTAATAATGCTTAAAGTGAAACAATAAAAGTGAAATATTCCTTTAAATTTCATACCTGGGGGTGTCTGTAGTATGCCTGTAAAGTAGGCACGTTTTCCATGCTTAGAAAAGTTCCTGCACAAAATGACATTTCTACAGGAAAAAAAGTCACTTAAAACTACTTGTGGCTATAATGAATTGTCGGGTCCCTGCAATACAGATAAAAGTCATTGAAAAAAGCGACAAATTAAAAAAAGAAAAACGGTGTAGTGGTAGTGGTCCCTTCAGGTCTGGTATGGATTTTAAGGGAAACACCGCGCTACAATAAAAAAAAATGGCGTAGGGTTCCCCCAAAAATTCATACCAGACCCTTATCCGAGCACGCAACCTGGTAGGTCGCAGGAAAAGAGGGGGGACGAGAAAGCGCCCTTTCTCCTGAACCGTACCAGGCCACAAAATCGGCGACACCTACTGTAGCTATTTTTTAAACATTATCAGAAATAGGACAAGTGAAAAACATAGTCGTTAAAGACGGGGGGGATTGGGATTCTGGGGCCCATCAGAGAATGTTAGTTTTTTTTTAAGGATAAGTTCCCCTTTGTGAAAAAAATATTAAATGCTCATCATTTTTTTTACTAGAAGCCTGTTACACATTGCACCAGCGATTAGCAGAGTGCAATGCAGAGCTCTTGCAGACTGTCTATGTAAGCTGTCTAGTCATATGTCATATGAGCAGGCAGTTACACACTGACAGGAAGGATCCATGAACTACTCAACAGCGCCCTGGTAGTTCATTGAAAACTACTAGCCAAGACTTATAGGGCCTGATTCCCAAAAAAGCTGCCTAACTTAACCTTTAGCAGTTAAGTTACACAGACTTAAAATTTCTACCTAAGTGCCTGATCCACAAAGCACTTACCTAGAAATTTCAGGCCATGTAACTTAAGTGCCTCCTCCTCTCCGGGGGGCGTTTAAAATTTAAATGAGGCGCGCTCCCGCGCCGGCCGTACTGCGCATGCGTGTGACGTAATTTTCCCGACGTGCAGCGCACGAACGTAATTGACGCCGGGCGGCTTTGTGGATTGCGACGGGACACTAAAGTTGCGACGGGTGAAAAAAAATATACGCGCCGGGAAAACAAATAATTTTAAAAAAAAATGACAGCGTCGCTCAGCATGCATTCCTGAGAGGGAGAACTCCATGCCAATTTTCAAAGAAAAAAACGGCATGGGTTCCCCCCCCCAGGAGCATACCAGGCCCTTAGGTCTGGTATGGGTTGTAAGGAGACCCCCCCACGCCGAAAAATCGACGTAGGGGGTCCCCCTACAATCCATACCAGACCCGTATCCAAAGCACGCTACCCGGCCGGTCAGGAAGGGAGTGGGGACGAGCGAGCGCCCCCCCTCCTGAGCCGTGCCAGGCCGCATGCCCTCAACATGGGGGGGTTGGGTGCTCTGGGGCAGGGGGGCGCACTGCGGGCCCCCCCACCCCAGAGCACCCTGTCCCCATGTTGATGAGGACAGGACCCCTTCCCGACAACCCTTGCCGTTGGTTGTCGGGGTCTGCGGGCGGGGGTTTATCGGAATCTGGGAGTCCCCTCAAATAAGGGGGCCCCCAGATACCGGCCCCCCACCCTAAGTGAATGGATATGGGGTACATCGTACCCCTACCCATTCACCTGTAGGCAAAAAGTAAAAGTTATTAAACACACAACACAAGGGTTTTTAAAATAATTTATTATTCTGCTCCGGAGGCCCCCCTGTCTTCTTTATTAGCTCTAATACCAGGGGGGGCTTCTTCTTCCACTCTCCGGGGGTCTTCTTCCACTCTCCGGGGGGGGGGGTTTATTCTTCCGCTCTCCGGGGGGGGCTTCTCCGCTCTCCGGGGGTCTTCTTCTATCTTCGCCGCTCTCCGCTGTTGACTCGGCGAACCCCGGTTCTTCTGCAGCTGTCCGGTGCCTTCTTCTTCAGCGCTGGCTGCCTGCTATCTTTGTGTGTTAGCTCAATTACTAACAGGCAGCCAGCGCGGTCTTCTGTGACGTCAGGTTCTTCTTCTCCCCTCTTCCGATGTTGACTCGTCGCCTCTTGACACTGCAATGATGGAAGCGCGCCTTGCATCCCATTTATATAGGCATCACCGTCCCATCATGCTCCGGTAGGTACCCACGTGGTGGGTGCACGTGGGTAGGCACCCACCACGTGTGTACCTGCCGGAGCATGATGGGACGGTGATGCCTATATAAATGGGATGCAAGGCGCGCTTCCATCATTGCAGTGACAAGATGCGACGAGTCAACATCGGAAGAGGGGAGAAGAACAGAAGAGAAGAACCTGACGTCACAGAAGACCACGCTGGCTGCCTGCTAGTAATTGAGTTAACACACGAAGATAGCAGGCAGCCAGCGCTGAAGAAGAAGGCACCGGACATCTGCAGAAGAACCGGGGTGCGCCGAGTCAACAGCGGAGAGCGGCGAAGATAGAAGAAGACCCCCGGAGAGCGGAGAAGCCCCCCCCCGGAGAGCGGAAGAAGAAGCCCCCCCCGTAGAGCGGAAGAAGAAGCCCCCCCGGAGAGCGGAGAAGACCCCCGGAGAGCGGAAGAAGAAGCCCCCCCTGGTATTAGAGCTAATAAAGAAGACAGGGGGGCCTCCGGAGCAGAATAATAAATTATTTTAAAAACCCTTGTGTTGTGTGTTTAATAACTTTTACTTTTTTCCTACAGGTGAATGGGTAGGGGTACGATGTACTCCATATCCATTCACTTAGGGTGGGGGGCCGGTATCTGGGGGCCCCCTTATTTGAGGGGACTCCCAGATTCCGATAAGCCCCCGCCCGCAGACCCCGACAACCAACGGCAAGGGTTGTCGGGAAGAGGTCCTGTCCTCATCAACATGGGGACAGGGTGCTCTGGGGTGGGGGGGCCCGCAGTGCGCCCCCCTGCCCCAGAGCACCCAACCCCCCCATGTTGAGGGCATGCGGCCTGGCACGGCTCAGGAGGGGGGGGGCGTTCGCTCGTCCCCACTCCCTTCCTGACCGGCCGGGTAGCGTGCTTTGGATACGGGTCTGGTATGGATTGTAGGGGGACCCCCTACGTCGAATTTTCGGCGCAGGGGGGGTCTCCTTACAACCCATACCAGACCTAAGGGCCTGGTATGCCCCCGGGGGGGGAACCCATGCCGGTTTTGAATTTAAAAATTGCCGTGGAGTTCTCCCTCGGGAATGCATACCAAATGCCGTCGCTTGAATAGGCCTTTACAAGGTGTGACTAACTTTCCACATTGTAAAACCAGCCCTAGTTTTGCGCAGGCAAAATCGGAACTTACGCAGAAATCACAGTGCTGAAAAGCGTTGTGGATCTGCTTAAGTCCTCATTTGCATACTCAAAGCGGCATTTCAATGAGAAATGCCCCCAGCGGCGGATGCGGTACTGCATCCTAAGATCTGACCGTGTAAGTGTCTTACACATGTCAGATTTTCTGCCTAACTTTGGAAAAAGCCTTTTGAGGATCGTTTCCAAAGTTAGGCACAGAGATAAGCAGGCTGAACAGCAGTTCCGCCTGCGTATCTCTTTTGGGAATCAGGCCCATAGTTCTCATATTCCCAGCACTCTGCAGATGTATGACCTGGCCAGGTGGGCAGGTCATAATTGTGACAGTGAGTGTAGGGAGCAAATCCCTTGCTTGCTGTCACAACAGGGCCACCCCCCCTGCAGGGGATGCTGCGAATATGTAACATGTTACATATTACACCCTGAATTTGGGTGTAACATGTTACGAAAGGCAAACATATTCTTTAACAATAGCACAACCATAGTCTTCACCCAACCATACTGTCTTTTAGATGCCACGCGTTAACAAAAAATTATTTTAACTCTCAGGCCTCGTACACACGGACAGACTGTCCGCTGAAATCGGTCCGCCGGACCGTTTTCAGCGGACATGTCCGCCCGGAGATTTCTGTCTGATGGTTGTACACACCATCAGACAGAAATCCACGCGTACACGATACGCGGTGACGTCATGCGCGGCCTTGGAAGGTCAATGCTTCCACGCATGCGTCGAATCACTTCGACGCATGCGAGGGATGGCGGCCGATCGGACATGTACGGTGAGTCTGTACAGACGACCGAACATGTCCGACGGACAGGCTTCCAGCGGACATGTTTCTTAGCTTGCAAAGAAACATTTGTCCGCTGGAAAACGGTCGGCTGGACAAATGTCCGCTGGAAACCTGTTCGGTCGGCCGTACACATGACCGAACATGTCTGCTGAAACTGGTCCGCGGACCAGTTTCAGCAGACATGTTCTGTCGTGTGTACGGGGCCTTACTTGTCTTTAGAACACTATTGTGCAAATCTATTCAAAATAATTTGACATCTGATTTCATAATAATTGTGCTAAAGATGTATTTAGCAGGTATTTGACAGATGACAGGAAAATTACACAGTAATTGGTCAAGCATTTGTTTGCTAAGTATAAAGAGGATGACCAATGGTACAGAGATGAAATCATTGTATTACCCAGTAATGTTGACATTAGTTATGTAGACTCTCTGGTGAGAATAAAGAAAATTGATCAACAACACTATCAGACAAGTGTCACTAAGTATGATTAGGATGATGTCCAGTGGTAAAAAGCTAAAACATGTGTATCACCTAGTCCTAATATGTTGCTATTAGTTATGTAGAGTCTTGCAATGTTTTATTGTGCGCCTTATGCCACATACACACGACCGTTTTTCATGATGTGAAAAATGAATTTTTTTTTTATGTCATTAAAAACGATCGTGTGTGGGCTCCAGAGCATTTTTCATGACATGCTCTATTTTTTCGCGTCGTTTTTCACGTCTTAAAAAATGGTCGTGTGTAGGCTTTAATGACGTGAAAAAAACATGCATGCTCAGAAGCAAGTTATGAGACGGGAGCGCTCGTTCTGGTAAAACTAGCATTTGTAATGGAGATAGTACATTTGTCACGCTGTAACAGACTGAAAAGCACGAAGACTGAAAAGTGCGAATCGTCTCTCACCAAACTTTTACTAACACAAAATCAGCAAAAGCAGCCCCACTCTAACCTAGAGTGGATAAGTCCATGAACTAAGATCATACGGTTGTGCTGAGTGAAGAGATTCTTAATTTTCCGTAATAATAATTGCAAATGATAGTTGGCTGATTTTATGCAATATTTTGCGTGAGGTACGAAGCTTAGTTCAGCATCAAAAATGATACCCAGATTTTTAACCTGCTTAGCTGGAGTTGGGGCAGGGCCGAACGAGGATGGCCAGGCAGGTAAATAGTGCCGTCGTACGTGTTGTATGTCACCACGCTTTGCTCAACCTCTTTTTTTTCCACGATCGTGTGTAGGCAAGACAGGCTTGACAAGAATTGGGTTGAAAAAAACATTGTTATCTAGACCATTAAAAATTGTCATGTGTAGGTGGCATGAGTTGTATCCACAATGTGTTCAGCAAAAATGTCAAACTTTAATCTCGTTTTAATATCTTTAAGATTAAGATGTAGTTATTACTAGCTTTGTTAGCGTTCATTTTATTATTTACTGACATCTTACAGGATGATCCTTTACCTGTAGGGATAAGGGGAAGTGGGAATTAAATGATTGTCTTTTTTTTTTTTTGTAATAACAATTGCCATCTGCGCCAATTTTGACATTTCTTGCATACATGTAAACATCTGCATTTTTTTGCTAGAAAATTACTTAGATTCCCCAAACATTGATTTAAAACTTTGTACAACCATTGAATGGTGAAAAACCATGGTATATTAAATTATCCATAAGCATTGCTTAATAGACCTTTACGGGTTACCAGTTTAGAGGTACACAGTAAGTCTGGCCCTACAATTATTGCAACATTCTTGTGATCGCCTGGGCAATGGCAGGTACTCTTTATGGTGAGATCAGGGGTCTATTAGACCCCAAATCTCTCCTCTGGCCTTTTTTAACCTCTTCCCTACCAACATACTTAAATGGAGTTGGTGTGCATTTATTTTATTAACAGGTCCCCAACCTCCTCTATATGCCTGTGAAGATTGACATCATATTTGCTAGGAAGCAAAAGCAGCTAAATAAAATTACCATTATTTTGATCAGGGTAACACAAAGTGTGAGCAGCTTTATCTTCCTCTCTGTAAGCAAAGCCTAGTTTGACAATGTTCTCAACCTTTTTTCTCCTTTTACCTGTTTTGCATGTTAAAAATTATTCGAGTTTCAACATTCTGCATGTAGATATGCATTTGCCACTCCCTGATGTTGTTAATATCACTTATGATTTCAACATATAAACATAACGTTTAAACTTTCGAGCCAGTAATGAATGGACTTTGTCTGTTAATACTGAAAACCGTACAGGTTGAGCTAAACAATCCTTGCGTTTCTACAGAAAAAGAAAGCCCTTTTCTTTGAACTGACTTTAAGTGCCAGTCACAGGACAAAAGTTGATGTTATGTCCTTGGAAAGGTACCACATTACTTTCATCCAATGATGACTGGATGTGACTTAACAATGTGTAATTTAGTTGTTGTACGGGACAAAGGATCTGGTGTCACAAATGTCTTAGCCTTCAATGTAAAAGGCAAACCAGAAGGTATGGAAAATGTTTCTGCAGAACAGTGACGACTGGTGATCAAAATTTTGGGGGTTGCGTAAACAAACAGCCACTGTGCCCATTAAACACAGCTACTGTGCCCATCAATTGCCTCCACTGTGCCATCAAATGCAACCACTGTGCCATCAAACTCAGCCACTGTGCCCATCAAATGCAGCCACTGTGCCCATCAAACGCAGCCACTGTGCCATCAATTGCCGCCACTGTGCCACCAAACACAGCCACTGTGCCCATCAAACGCAGCCACTGTAACCAAAAAATTGCCACCACTGTGCCATCAAATGCAGCTACTGTACCCATCAATTGCCACACTGTGCCCATCAAGCGATGCCACTGTGCCCATCAAACACTGCCAATGTGCCCATCAATTGCCACCACTGTGCCCATCAATTGCTGCCACTGTGTCCATCAATTGCTGCCAGTGTGCCCATCAATTTCTGCCACTGTGCCTATCAATTGCTGCCAGTGTGGCCATCAATTTCCGCTACTGTGCCCATCAATTTCTGCCAGTATGCACATCAATAGCCACCTCTGTGCCCATCAATTGCCACCACTGCGCCCATCAAATGCTGCCAGTGTGCATTGCCCGCCTGGCACTTACCAAGTCTCGGTGGGACAGCGGGTCACGGCGGCGGTGTCCTCCACGCTCCTTGATGTCTTCTCCCATTCTCTCTTCCCATCCTCTGCTATGATTAGATGCCTGATAGGCATCCAATCCCATTTCCTGTCGTTTCAGCCAATCATGTGACAGGTAACAGACCCAAGCACCTGAGAGGCGGTTCCGTGTTAGGAAAGTGAATATTCATTTGCTTTCCTAACACACAGCTGAGTGAACTGCTAGTGTCCAGCATGGCGCTCGCTGTTCACCTTTTTTGATGCCAGGTGCTTCAAAAAATACCCCTGTAATTCAGGCTCCTGGCACCTGAATAGCAAGAATATATCTATTATTGATAGAGGGGTGGCAGGAGAGAGGGGGGTGGCGCCCATGTGCCCCTTATGGATGCACCGCCGCTGCTGCTGCAGAAGAAGAAAGCCTATGTTAATGGGCAGTAACTTATACTAAGCATACATATGAAATTACAGATTCTGCACATGTGTAAAACACATCCAGGGAAGAAATTAGAGACTTCAAAGGAGTGGAAGCCATAATAGAGCAGGACCTCTCAGATTTTGAAGATGCAGTGCTTGAAGAAGGCATGTCTGCACATAACAGTTTCTACTAATGCTAACATGCTGGAGAGTGGAAAAGCAAACCAGTGGCTTCAGTACTAGCGTGCAGAAGTGTTGTAATGTTATCAGGCTGGGTACTGCACTGCACATCGTACACACGATCATTTTTTTCGGGTTGTAAAAAATGACGTTTTTTTAATGTTATTAAAAACGATCGTGTGTGGGCTTCAGAGCATCTTTTGGGTTCTGAAAAACAGGCAATTTTTTTTCGAACATGCTCTATTTTTTAACGACGTTTTTAACGTTGTC
The DNA here is from genome assembly GCF_905171775.1 of Rana temporaria. Taxonomy (NCBI): domain Eukaryota; kingdom Metazoa; phylum Chordata; class Amphibia; order Anura; family Ranidae; genus Rana; species Rana temporaria. The sequence continues at coordinate 89,907,692 of NC_053498.1, forward strand.
GTCTTTTGTAAATAATGGTCGTGTGTGGGCTTTAACGATGTGAAAAATTTGCACATGCTCAGAAGCAAGTTATGAAACGGGAGCGCTCGTTCTGGTAAAACTACCCTTCGTAATGGAGTAAGCACATTCATCACGCTGTAACAGACAGAAAAACGCGAATCGTCTTTTACTAACACAAAATCAGCTAAAGCAGCCCAAAGTGTGGCATTATCCGAATGGAACTTCCCCTTTATAGTGCTATCGTACGTGTTTTACATCACCGCGCTTTGCTAGAGCATTTTTTTTTTCACGATCGTGTGTAGGCAAGGCCGTTTTAATGATCGGGTTGAAAAAAAAATATTTTTTCTAGACCCTTAAAAACGTTTTTTTTACAACCCGAAAAATGATCGTGTTTACACGGCATAAGTTTAGGAAAGATAGAGGAAGGAGCCACTCTGGTAGGCACGAGATTGACAAGTGGAGTAGATTGCCACATTGAGATATTGGCTGCAGCTGTTCAGGGAAAGGGCACCACTCTGACTATTGTCAGGGCAGCGTGTGGGCGGCTCCCCAGTTTGACAGCTCTGGTCCACTTCCACCCAGAGACACACAGCCGACGTCTCCATGAGGCCTACTGAGGCTCCAGCTGAGGCTAACACATGGCGCTTGTGGATCCCTCAATAGAGAATGCATGTGGAAGCTCCCACCCGCTCTAGCACTCTGCAAGTGCTCCAACATTTTTCACACAAGTTTTTAGTGTTGATTTGTACTTATATATTGGATAAATTCTTAAGCTGTTTAACCACTTCCATACAGCGTCATTGTGAAATGACGGCGGCAGGAACCCCTCGCCGATCCGGGTGGACGTCATATGACGTCCTGTGTTCCCGGCGATCTAGGGCGCGCGCCCCCGTGGCAGCGCTCGTGACCCGGCACGGGTGTCCAGGGAGGCCGCGATTGCCGCCGGGTGCCCGCGATTTTCGGTATTCACCGTAGGAGTGTGGATCTGTGTGTGTAAACACACGAATCCACCTCCTGTCAGCGGCGAGGAGACCAATGTGTGTTCCCAGTACAGAGGAACACACATCGGTCTCCTCCCCTTGAGAGTCCCCTCCCCCCTACAGTTAGAACACACCTTAGGGAACATATCAACCCCTTCAACGCCCCTTGTGGTTAACCCCTTCCCTGCCAGTCACATTTACACAGTAATCAATGCATATTTAAAGGCATTAATCGCTGTATAAATGTGAATGGTCCCAAAAACGTGTCAAAAGTGTCCGATGTGTTCGCTGCAATGTCACGGTCACAATAAAAAATCGCAAATCGCCGCCAATACTAGTAAAAAAATAAATAAAATAAAAATGCCATAAATCTATCACCTATTTTGTAGACGCTATAACTTTTGCGCAAACCAATCAATATACGATTATTGTGATTTTTTTTTACCAAAAATATGTAGAAGAATACGTATCGGCCTAAACTGAGGAAAACAAAAATGTTTGTTTTTTTTTTAAAATGTGATGTTTATTAAATAAAAAAGTAAATAATATTGTGTTTTTTTTTTAAATTGTCGCTCTTCTTTTGTTTATAGCGCAAAAAATAAAAAACGCAGAGATGATCAAATACCACCAAACGAAAGCTCTATTTGTGGGGGGGGGGGGGGAAACATAAAGATTTAGTTTGGGTACAGTGTTGCATGACCACGCAATTGTCATTCAAAGTGCAACAGCGCTGAAAACTAAAAATTGGTCTGGGCAGGAAGGGGGTGAAAATGCCCTGTATTTTTCTTTCCTTTTGTTCACAGTGATCGGGTTTCCCAGCTCGTGCCTGAAGCAGCCTCGCTCCCTTCACAGCCTCCATTTAGAGACTTTTTTTAGAGACTAATTTTTAGGGTTTTACCCCCCAAGAACTTTCAATCCACTTACTATTCACATGGTTGTATCTTCATGCAGATGAATGCCTTTTCATTTAAATTTTAAACTTTAATCTTTTTCATCATGTGGTTTATCGCTGAACATTATACCAATATTGTGTATGTGTTTCCTCATAAATACAATGCAACCATGTTCGATATATACACACACACTCTTAGAAACCATGAACAAGTGAAATATGTAAAATTTGTCTTCAATAGTCCTTCATATATCTCCAATTAATATATAGTCTCTTCAGAATTCACACCACTATGTCTTGAACAAGTGACAGTGCAAACTTGTTTATAAATGTGTCCTGTCACCTCCAGAATCAGACGCCACCACTACAGAGTCTCATTTGCCTCTACTACACTCCTCCTGTGAGTGTCTCAATACCACTCCTTGTTTCAATTTGGGTGAGATAAAAATGGGGAGGGCCATAGTGCTCTCTATTTTTAAACTTTTATTCACTAAATACAGGGATTATAAAAAATAAAGAATGACATACAAAGGCAGGTGTTCAGGACTCTCAGCTCACTGCTGATACATGGATGACTGATGTGTGATGTCATGGCCTCGGCTCCTCCCACCCATACACGTTACACCCTCCTATTGGGCTTCTTCAGTAGGCCTAATACTACTGTATTTATTATAATATACATTGTATGTGGTGTATCAGTGGAAGCACTTGAGAGTGTGAGCAGCAGTTTTTGCTTTGATGATTATGCACTAGTTTTATTTTGAGAGTATCTTTCAATTTTTTTCAGTTAGTGACTGCGCTGATTGTGTCGCATTACTTTTATTTGCACAAGTAATACTGACAGTCACATTTTTCTTGGTGCATATTGACTTATGGATCGCATCAGAAATGGGGCAATGCTACTAGAGGACATGACTGTGTTACATCTTGCATGGTGATCATTGCGTTAAGAATGGCGTCAGAAAGGGGGCACTGCTGTTGGGCCTGCTGGAAGACACCACTATGCCACATCAAAGTTGGTGTGTGTTGACCTGATGATGGATTCATTAATGATCTTGTTGCAAATTCTGAGGTTTCCAAATATTACAATTTCTACTATCATTTTAGACATTTTAGGTTTGAAGTTCTGATACCTGGGTATAAACGTGAAATCATTAACATCAAACTCTAACAACGTTTATGATGAACATAAAACATTAAAAATAATAGTTAGTTTCCTTAATTTTCAGCCAGCAGATGGCGCTTCATGATCTTTGCCACATGTAAAAGCCTTAATTTTTGCCTGTGCTTGTATATGACATATTCAGCCAGAAGGTGGAGCCCTAAGCTAATGTAAAAATGGATGGGTTTAACCTTGTGTCTATTTGGACGAATAAAGGCCTTTCTAGAAAGCTCAACAGTTCATTTGAGTGACCCCCAAATTAATGATCAAATTATCAGACTCAGTCTAACATAAATTTGCATTGTAATTTCTTGTCAGTAGATTAGTTAGAAGAGGCTTACTCGTCCTAAAGAAGATGCCTGCCAGTATCACATGTCTCTTGCTGGGTGCCCCAATCCCACTGTTCCCAAACATTCCTTTCCACACAGTGAATGACCCCCAAATAAGTTTTTCCATTCTCATGCAAAATTGTTTTTCATTTTTTGGTAAGTCAATTATGGGGCAGATCCACAGAGCAAGTACGCCGGCGTATCTACTGATACGCTGGCGTACTTTCACATTTCCTGCGTCGTATCTTTAGTTTGAATCCTCAAACCAAGATACGACGGCATCTGGGTAAGATCTGACAGGCGTACGGCTTCGTACGCCTTTGGATCTTAGATGCAATACTTCGGCGCCCGCTGGGTGGAGTTTGCGTCGTTTTCCGCGCCGGGTATGCAAATTATCGATTTACGACGATCCACGAACGTACACGCGGCCTTCGCATTTTCTAACGTCGTCTGTAGTCGGATTTTTCTGGCGTATAGTTAAAGCTGGTATTTTGCGGCGTATAGATAGACTTGCCATGTTAAGTATGGCCGTCGTTCCCGCGTCGAAATTTGAATTTTTTTTTTTTTGCGTAAGTCGTCCGTGAATAGGGATGGACGTAACTCACGTCTAAGTTAAAAAAATGACGTCCTAGCGACGTCATTTAGCGCAATGCATGGTGGGAAATTTCGGAACGACGCGCGTGCAGTTCATTCGGCGCGGGGACGCGCTTCATTTAAATGAATCACGCCCCATACCCGCCGATTTGAATTCCGCCGCCAGAAATACACTATCCTGCCGTAACTTAAGGCGCAAATTCTTTGAGGATTCGAAGATCCGCCAGGTAAGGTACGGTGGCGTAGCATATCTCTGATACGCTGCGCCCATCTAATTATCTGTGGATCTGGCCCTATGAGTTTAATTTAGGCTTTCTGGTTCACCTACTAAACAATATGGCTGCCCAAATCCCACATATTACCAGTCCAAAATTTATTGAATGACTCTCAAATTAAAAATACTTTTCTTAATGTGCCCCAGGCTATATTTTACAATTGTTAGGCAGCCAGCTATTGAAGATACTTTAGGATTTTACCTCATCTGCTAGTGAAGATGCCTACCCAAATCTCAGCATTACCAGTCCAGAAGTAGGTGATTGACCCCAAATAAATTTTGACATTCTTATTGTGCCCCAGAATATACTGTAGTTTTGTGATTGTTGTTAGATTCAATTGCTGACTCACAACATACATTATACTAATCTTACTGTTCCCTATTATATATATATATATATATATATATATATATATATATATATATATATATATATATATATATATATCTACATATTAGACATGTGCATTCGTTTTTTGTCCGAATGCATTTTCGTCTGAATTTCAGGTATTTTTGTTATCGTAGCAGCGAAAAACATACAAACGTGCAATCTGTCATTGAAGGCTTATGGTGCCTGTTGAAAGTTCTAAGAAGATTCGACAAGCAGCTAAACTGTACGAAGCTTCAATCATACATTTCCGCCCATAGGCTATAGAAGTGTTCAAATGTTGGTTGACTAGTAATAATAATTTATAAATATAATTATTACTAGTGCCATACAACATTAGAATTCTTCTATAGCTTGTAGGCGGAACATTCGACCGGAAATGTACAATTGTGGCGTCGTACAGTTTAGCTGTTCTGTCGAATCTTCTTAGAACGTTCGACAGACACCATAAATATTTATATATTAAAAAAAATTATATTGTTGGGGCTGATGGAAAGAGAAGGCCGGGTGCTCTGACCTCAGGACGTTCGTCTTTTCTTGCAGAGGTAGTAATAGTAGTAAGGGTGGATCGCAGCCAGAAGGCAGACTTCAATCACATTTGAGACTCACTTAAGATGCTGTGAACAGAGGGAATTGATGTAAATGACATGGCTGGAGGCCCTAGGGTTGGAATGATGGACGCAGACAGGCAGGTATAACATTGATAACTTTGAAATGACAGACCCCCCACTAAGTACTTTTAAATCAATTTTTGGCCACATATGCAGGACCCTCCAGAAGATCCTTTGGGGGTTTAGTGGATCCATCAAACTAATCCACCTTTATTTAAATGGATAAAATATTCCAGCTGAAGTTAGCTGAAATGTTTACATAATTGGACAACTCTGATATTCTGGTTATACAGTATTGTGTGAAATCAGAGTCTGTAGTGAGATTGCGGTACATGTTAATCAAGTAAATAATTTTAAAATGCGAACTGCTATCTAGTCTAACTTGAATCTTATTATATGCTTCAGTTTCTATACTCTTACTGTAAATTAATTGTTAACCATTTGTCAGTGCTAAGTGATCTGCTGCATATTCAAATTAAACCAAGATTTCATTATAAAATCCTGTGCATAAATAACAGAAATTCAGAATGACAGCAATGTTTACCATAAAAAATGTGCAGGTGAATTCAATTGGGCAGGATAATGGGGCAACATCATGATACATTACATGTCATTTATGCTTTATTTTTTACAGTTTTTTACATATGTTTTGTATATTGGCCTGATGTCAGGCACTTTTGATTAGGTGCAGTATAGTGCTGCAGTGAGGAGTCACAAGCCTCTTCTTCTGATAGTAAATCACTTTTTTCAACGTGTTTAACACATGTGAATAATGCAATCCAATATCTTTGTATGCTTGTGTGATAGTGTAGGTGATATGGATAGTTTAGAAATTATTTAAAATGATCAATAATGGAAATATAACTATGAAACAAGTAATACTAAAAAAAAAAAAAATCACAATGTGTTGTTTCTAATAGACACTGCGCATATATTATAACTAACATGACTTGTTCAATGTCTCCATTACCACTTAATTGTGGAAAAAAGAATAAAGGAATAAAGAGCAATCATACTGAGATGAAAGGTGTACATTAAAGAGAACAAACAAAAGAAAAAAGTAAGTCTAACATGAGAATTAGAGATGGACCAAACACCCTCCCAAACAGGTGAAAAGTTGTAACCCGAACGACAAACCTCATTGAAGTCTATAGGAGCTGAACAGAAAAAAAAGTGCCAATTTTGAAGGCTTATATGCAAGTAATTGGCCATTAAAGGGTTGTGGGGGATTGGGTACTGCCCTGGGGGACATGTATCAATCCAAAAAAAAAAATGTAATTATCTATTTTTTCAGCAGCACTGATTTTGATGATGCTTAAAGTGCAACAATGAAAACAAAAAATTCCTATAAATATAGTGCATTGGGGTCCCCTTAGTCTGCCTGTAAAGTGGTGCATCATATATAGAACATGCTGCAGCAAAAATAACATTCCTCAAGAAAAAAAAAATAGCCATATCACATTTAAAATGACTTGTGGTTGCAATTGCTGGCACTTGGCTATTGAAAAAAATAAATAAGAAAAAAATGGTGTGGCGTCCCCCCCCCCCCCCCAAGTCCATACCAGGCCACATACCTTCCAACCCCAAAGCACCTTGTCCCCATGTCAATGGGAACAAGGGCCTTATCCTCACAACCATGGCTGGTGGTTGTGGGGGTCTGCAGGCAGGGGCTTATAGGAATCTGTTAGCCCCTAGATCCCAGCCCCCCCCCCTATGTGAATGAGTATGGGGTACATAGAACACCTACCCATTCACCAAAGAAAATTCAAAAAGTAATAAAAACACAGAGACAGTTTACGCCAATTACTTTATTAAAAAACAAAAAACAGTGCCCCCCCAATGTAAATCCATCATCATTCACACCGTACCTGAAAAATAGAAAAAGTAAAAATGCTCCCGCCATCTATGAAGGCTGGCTGATTACTGCAGTCTCCGTTGTTTGCCAGTTCTTATATAGGTAAGGGGAGGGGCCATCTGGTGACGTGGGGTTCTCCTTAAAATCCATATCAGACCCTTAACCAGGGAGTGCAGTGCGCAGTGCATTTCATGACGTTCGACAGGGAGAACACCCTGCAAATTCGGGTGTTGGACGAACGGGCTGTTGGCTGTTCTGCCTGAACTCATACTCAGGCCAAACCATTCGCCCAACACTACTGCATCACAGAATACACATATAATGTTATGGAAGTTTGTTGAATTATAAATTATGCAATTGTTTTATTTGACAGCATGCTTGTCAATTCACATGCACATATACTACACAGAGATCTAGTGCCCTTGTATCTTTGCTATCATATACACACTTTTATTACTTTGATTTCTGCACATAAAGAACGAGCATTGCTTGTTATAGTCTCCTGAACTTTGCCTATGACTCTCACTTTTTTCATTGAATAACTTGACTGCAGTATGTTTTATAATTGTATGTACATTTTGTTTTATAAATCTTTTTAATAATATTTCTGATTCTGCTCTGAGTCGATGCAATTTTAATGAGGGAACAACTGTACACAATAGGCTACCCGCTCATATTAGTAAAGCTAATAAGTTACTTTGGAACATTTAACTCCTCTGGACTTGATGTCTTTGCTCTGTGAAATTGTTTACTACGTTTATAAAATAAAAGCGCATAAGAACTTTGGATGCATCATGATCTATTATTAAAAAGACAATACAATTTGTTCAAAATACATTTCCCAAAATGGCTATAGCATTTCCAATGTTAGTCATTCTCTCCAGAACTAAAATAGCTCAGATATTTTACCAGATGTATTGTATGTAGGGAAAATAAAAGATGGATGGCTTTAAAAATGGAGTAGAGATGTTTATTTATTTATTTTATTTTTTTATATTAAAATGTGTACTGATAGCGCTAGCAGATTTTCGGACAAAGTTTATTATTTCAGAAAGAAAAATGAGAAATAAATGGATCTAGAATTAAAAAAAAAAAATCTACTCATGTCAAACAGGCTGGCTTAAAACAAACATTTTAAAGTGCAGCTGTAAAAAAACGTGGAAGATTCAGACAGAACATATAAAAAAACGATGTAAATAGTGGTTACCTTCAATAAAAGCTGCAGGATGTTAATTTCTCACTACTAAAGTAGTTTACCGCATTTACTTTATAAAAAATCCTTTTCGTGATTGATAGTGTGAAGTTTAATTTTTTTGTTATAAAATCGGCAGGCTCAATTTCTTTGAAAATATTTTTCGGCACACTGTGCTCAAAAGGTTGCCTACCTCTGGTTTACTTGAACCTTATAGGGGCAGATCCACAGAGATCTGCACCCGCGCAGCGTATCAGAGATACGCTACGCCACCGTACCTTACCTGGCTTTAGTTCGAATCCTTAAAGATTTTGCGCCGTAAGTTATGGCGGCGTAGTCTATCTCTGGTGGCGGAATTCAAATCGGCGATTAGGGGGCGTGTTTCATTTAAATGAAGCGCGTCCCCGCGCCGAATGAACTGCGCATTTGCCGTCCCGAAATTTCCCACCGTGCATTGCGCTAAATGACATCGCTAGGACGCATTTTTTTTTTAACATAGACGTGAATTACATCCATCCCGATTCACGGACGACTTACGCAAAAAAAAAATTCAAATTGAACGCAGGAACGACGGCCATACTTAACATGGCAGGTCTAACTATACGCCGCAAAACACCAGCTTTAACTATACGCTGGACTAGAGACGGCGTAAAAGAATACGACGGCCGCGCGTACGTTCGTGGATCGTCGGAAATAGCTAATTTGCATATCCGACGCAGAAAACGACGCGAACTCCACCCAGCAGACGCCGAAGTATTGCATCTAAGATCCGAAGGAGTATGAAGCCGTACGCCTGTCGGATCTAACCCAGATGCCGTTGTATCTTGGTTTGAGGATTCAAACTAAAGATACGACGCGGGTAATTTGAAAGTACGCCGGCGTATCAGTAGATACGCCGGCGTACTCGCTCTGTGGATCTGCCCCTATAGTGTCTACAATACATGATATATATTTATGGATTTTTTTTTCAACAATACATTTTTATTGCAATTTTTTTTAAATAACTATACAGATTGCCATTCACGTTTAGTCATTTGTAACCAACATTGGTTACATTGGTTCATTATATTTATGGATTTTTATATATTTTTTATTTATTTATACTAGTGATAACGGTGATCAGTGACTTATAGTGGGACTGCGATATTGCGGTGGACTATCGGACACTAATTGACACTTTCTCGGAACCAGTGACACAACTACAGTGACCAGTGCTAAGAACATGCACTGTCACTGTACTAATGACACTGACTGCGAAGGGGTTAACATCATGGGGGGAGTTAAAGAGTTAACTGTGTGCCTAGCCAGTGTTTTTGTGTGGTGTGTAGTATGTGGTGCTTTCACTAGAGAAAGAGGCCCATTCTGCTTTATAGAGAAACAGGATCACCCCCCCCCCCCCCCCCCCGTCCCCCTTCCTGTCAGAACTGAGATATGTCTTATTTATATAGTAAAACATAGGGAACTGAAATGTGCCTAACGATCAGCACAGCAAGTGCCGTAGGGCATTGAGTCCCCGGTACCCGCAGATCATCTTCTGTTGTGAATTATCACAGCAGAATCGGCCCTCTGGCAGCAGCTACCGTCCTGTAGCAGTAAAAGTGCTATAGGGTGGTCAGCAAGTGGTAACTAAATATATAACCCCTAAAACTATGCTAACCTCTCCTAACCAAACATATGACCCATCCTGGACTGGGATCAGCCCTTAAACCACATGTGCTTTGTGACAAAAACTAAGCCAGATGGTTGTGATACCTCTGTAAGGCCCCGTAGACACGGTCGGACAAAACCGATGAGAATGGTCCGACGGACCGTTTTCATCGGTTCACCGCTGAAGTGGCCTGATGGTCTGATGTGCGTACACACCATCAGTTCAAAATCCGATCGGGTCAGAACGCGGTGATGTAAAACACACGACGTGCTGAATAAAACGAAGTTCAATGCTTCCAAGCATGCGTCGACTTGATTCTGAGCATGCGCGGGTTTTGAACCGATGCTTTTCTGTACTAACCATCGGTTTGCTCCGATGGGGCATCGGTCCATTGGTTCGGTTTTGAAGCATGTTTTAAAATTTTAGACCGAAGGAAAACAGACCGATAGCCTGTACACACGGTCGGTTTGGTCCGATGAAAATGAACGTCGGTTCATTCTCATTGGACCAAACCGATCGTGTGTACGGGGCCTAAGGCCTTGTACACACGATCGGTCCAAACCGATGAGACTGGCCCGTCGGACCATTTTCATCGGTTCACCTCTGAAGTGGCCGTACGGCCTGATATGTGTACACACCGTCAGTCCAAAATTCGATCAGGTCAGAGCGCGGTGACGTCAAACACACAACGTGCTGAATAAAACAAAGTTCAATGCTTCCAAGCATGCGTCGACTTGATTCTGAGCATGCGCAGGTTTTGAACCAATGCTTTTCTGTACTAACCATCGGTTTGGTCCGATGGGGCAGCGGTCCATCGGTTTGGTTTTGAAGCATGTTTTAAAATTTTGGACCGAAGGAAAACAGACCAATAGCCTATACACACGGTCGGTTTGGTCCGATGAAAATGAACTTCGGTTCATTCTCATCGGACCAAACCGACCGTGTGTACGGGGCCTTACTCTACCTTTGGTGAAAGTCTGTCACTATATATTTGATAACGTTCTACACTGTACATTATACTGTGCTAGACATTTCACCCTTGCTATTCCCAATACGCTTCTTTTATCTTGCAGCATCAATACTTCAACCTCTTAGACAAGATAACTGAACAATCTCTTCCAGGGCAAATGTATATCAATATCTGATACTTGCTATATGATGGGAACAGGGATAGATGACAAGTTACTGGATTAGGAAAGAAAAAAGTATTACAATGATAGAAGTCAGGTTTGCCTGACATAAAGTGGATTGACATGATTAATATATAAAAGAGAATACCCAAGACTGGCCCTGCAGTGAGCTGGAGGGATATGCAGTATAACTTCTTGAGCAGAGCATCTGTCATGCCATCAATGAAAAAATAAGAAGAGGAACGTAGAACACCATTGCCCTAAGTAGGAGAGTAAAAGACAGCTAATCTGAAACATTGCCTGTAGGAGTGTCCCTCGATGGGAGCACTTCTCGCATGATACAGTATTGCATACCCAGCGGAACCTATCTCCCTGCACTCTGGGAATACAAAATAGAACAAGAGCAATCACTTAAAGCTTAGACAAATTTACTAGTTACAAGAAATATTGTGCCATCCTAGACATCAAACAATTCACTGTGTATAGCATTCCCTGAGGACCTGGTAATGACACTTACAAATAGACTAGCAATATCATCAATTTAAAAAAAAAAATGAAAACACATGGAGGCATTCTTATATAGGGAAGATGTTATTTTCTAAGGAAATTGAAACTTCTATACATTATTACACACTGTAGCTCCTTGACACAACTAACTGTTGATGCAAAACATAATGGAAAGTATGTATGTTCTATGTGCTTTAAAAGATCACTACATAAAAGGTATTTATTATTTTTAAAAAGACACAGGGACATTAGGTAGGGCAGTGTACAGAGGTGAGTAGTTTGTAGGGCAGTGTACAGAGGTCAGTACTATGTAGGGCAGTGTACAGAGGTCAGTAGTATGAAGAGCAGTGTACAGAGGTCAGTAGTATGTAGGTCAGTGTACAGAGGGCAGTAATATGTAGGGCGGTATATAGAGGTTAGTAGTATGTAGGACAGTGTACAGAGGTCAGTAGTATGTAGGGTAGTGTACAAAGATCAGTAAAAGGTAGGGCAGTGTACTGAGATTAGTAGTAAGTTGGACAGTGTACAGAGGTCAGCAGTAAGAAGGGCAGTGTACAGAGGTCAGTAATGTGTAGGGCAGTGTACAGAGGTCAGTAGTAGATAGGGCAGTGTACAGAGGTCAGTCATATGTAGGGCAGTGTAAAAAGGTCAGTAGTAGGCAGGGCAGTGTTCAGAGGTTAGTAGTAGGTAGGGTAGTGTACAAGGGTCAATTGGTTGAAGAGAAATGTATATAGGTCAGCAGTGTGACGAGCAGTGTATAGGGACCAGTGGGGCAGAGGACACGGGAGTCAGGAGGGTATGGTACTGGGGGGACAGGAAGGCTTGGTATCGGGGTCTCAGGAGGGCAGAACACAGGGGCTTCAGGAGGGCCTGGTACTGGGGGGTTAGGAGGACAGTACAGGGGGTTGGGAAGGGGTGGTATTGGGGGGCTAGGAGGGCATGATACTGGGGGTTCAGGAGGGCAGAATACAGGGGGGTCAGGAGGGCATGATGCATGCAGGTCAGGAGGGCATGGTGCATGCAGTTCAAGAGGGCATGGTGCAGGGAGGTCAGGAGGGCATGGTGCAGGGAGGCAGGAGGGCATGGTGCAGGGAGGTCAGGAGGACATGGTGCATGTAAGTCAGGAGGGCATTGTGCAGGCAGGGAAGGAGGGCATGGTGCAGGGAGGTCAGGAGGTCATGGTGCAGGCAGGTCTGGAGGTCATGGCACAGGGAGGGCATGGTGAAGGGAGATCAGGAGGGCATGGTGCAGGGAGGGCATGGTGCCAGGAGGTCAGGAGGTTATGGTGCAGGCAGGTCTGGAGGTCATGGTGCAGTGAGGGCATGTTGCAGGGAGATCAGGAGGGCATGGTGCAGGGAGGGCGTGGTGCAGGGAGATCAGGAGGGCATGGTGCAAGAAGGGCGTGGTGCAGGGAGGTCAGGAGGGCATGGTGCAGGGAGGTCATGGTGCAGGCAGGTCAGCTGGCCTTGGTGCAGACAGGTCAGGAGGGCATGGTGAAGGGAGGTCAGGAGGGCATGGTGCAGGGAGATCAGGAGGGTATGGTGCAGGGAGGTCAGGGGGGCATGGTGCAGAGAGGGCATTATGCAGGCAGGTCAAGAGGACATGGTGCAGGCTTTCACGTTTTTCCGTTCTTCCAATTTTTTGCCAAGAAAAATAAATGAAATGTTGGGGTTTAGTGTTTTATTTATTTATTTGGGGGGGGGGTATATTTAATTGTATCTATTATATTTGTCCATGCTCTCACTGGCATGTTGCCTTGAAAATGTGATGCTAGTGGTCAGTTTGTCCAAGGCTGGGTCAGAGAACCTTGAACACCAAAAATTTGACACAAATCCTAGGTAGCAACCAGAACCTCATCCCCAGTCCCAAGTCACAGCTGCTTTTTAATTATGTTGCTGTAACCTCTTTTTTTGCTTGTCTCTGCATCCTCTGTAGCTAATAAATCATGTAGCTCACAAGACTGGCTTAACAGAATTACAAATCTTTTGGAAAGCAGTTCACATTCATGTGTTTCAACTGTATACTTAGCCATTTGCCTGAAGTCCAGCTTTAAAGATATAATAAAGCAGGAAATCACTGCAGCATCACAAAATAGTGGTGTGTCTTCTTATAATTTACTGTCAGTGCTTGGTACTTGTGATCCAACATTTGAAAAGGTAATTAAACCTCTGAACTACATTTTATTTCTGTACTATTTTCTTTTAATACCTGATACCTATAAAATGTGCTATTTTTAGGGAAACTGGAGGTAGGCGTTAATATGCACACTCAGACAACTTAAGCACCCAAGGACTAATTTCTAATTACAATTCTAATTTCCAATTAAATACTAATTTTTAATTGTTTTTAAAATGCTATGCAAATGTTTTTGTCCCATGATCTTAAAAATTCCCATTAACTTAAAAATCTCTGCAAAGAGTGTACATTTGTCTATGTTTTATCCCTTTAAAGACAGTGCAAGTGCTGAAAATACTTGCTGATCTGCCAAAAATGCACTCAACTAATTTCCTTTTGTGGACTAACAACATTTCGTGTCAACTCTGCCCAGTTTTCTTTTGCTTAACTTTTTAACCGTTCTAAGTGGAAAGAACAGGACACAAGGCAGCTTTGATTTTTTTCAACAGTTTATTTTGCATTTATAAAACAGAAATAAGAAAATGCTTTCAATGGTATATTTATTTTTTGTACTTTATATGTTTATTTGTTTTTTTCTTTTCTTTACATAAAATGGTATTTAATACACCAAAAGAGAGCAAATAAGTCAAGTTAATTGTTGGGGCTTACATATACTTTAAGAACCGTCACGGAATGGGACCTCATGCCTGTACCTTTTCGTTCAGACCTTCACAGTTGAGGATAAAATGAGTTAACAACATTCTGAAGATGGAGAGAAGCTAATATTCGAGCTTGCATGGTGCCTGGTCTAAATATGTATATATATGTATATGTATATGTATATATATATATATATATATATATATATATATATATATATATATATATATACTGTATATTGCATATAATTGCACAAAGTGTGTCTCATTCAAATGGTATTAACTCTTGGGTATAAACATTTACAATATTATTATTATTATTATACAGGATTTATATAGCGTCAGCAGTTTACGTAGCACTTTACAATAAAACCAAGACAATACAGTTATAGTACAATAAAATACAAACCCTGCTCAGAAGAGCTTACAATCTAAAAGGGTGGGATAGGTGGTACAAAAGGTTATAACTTTCGGAAATGATTTGATGGAAGTAGTAAAAGATTAGTTGGAGGTTAGATAGGCTTCACTGAAGAGATGAGTTTTCAGGGATTGCCTTAAAGTAGCAAGAGTAGGAGATCGCCGGATAGGTTGAGGTAGAGCAGGGGTGTCAATCTAAATTTCATTGTGGGCCACATCAGCATCATGATTGTCCTCAAAAGGGCCGGTTGTTTCTGTAAGATTAGATGTCCAGCGCATTCCCCTCCCCTTACATTAGTTGTCAAGAGCCACCCCACCATCAGAAGTTAAGTCCTCCACTCTCCTATACATCACAGTGCACCCCTCTTTCCTTATGCTGCTGCTGGGAAGAAGCTGGATGCATTGCTTGAAAGCAGAAAGTAAGGGTCTGGAGGAGAACCAGAGGAGGGTTGGAGCTCTCCTACAGCTGCAGGAGAGGTGCGAGGGCCACATGAAATTGCCTGGAGGGCCAGATCCAGCCTACGGGTCTTGTGTTTGACACCTGTGAGGCAGAGAGTTTCAGAGGATGGGAAAGGCTATATATATATATATATATATATATATATATATATATATATATATATATATCCAGTATATCCAGTATATAATAACATATACAATATACAGTATATCCATACCATACCAGTACATCGCATACCTATAACCATTTTATCTTCACCGTATTTTTCAAAATAAATATATTTCTAAAATATCCTTTGTTTAATGCAAGTCTATTTCAAATGGAGGTTTTTGATGTAAGAAGATTCGCAAACAAAATTAATTACCTTTCTGCAAGTGATTTGCTGCTATATCCTCTGTAATCCTTTATAAATACCTATGCTTTGATTTTAAGCTTCTGCTCATTGTCCATGGAAACAGTAGACAAGATGTTCAAGCTGCATCTACAGGTCAGTCTTTCTAAAGCTAGCTGCAGACATTAGACTGTTGTTGGATGTAGGTCATGATCCAACCTTCAAACATTATCTTATTATTATTTTATTTTTTTGTTAAGCATTCTGTTATTGCCTGAAGTTGAAAAAGAATCAGGCATTGTAATAATCAGGGATTTTTTTCAGGGGGAACTTGGGGGAACTCAGTTCCACCACCTCCGGCTCAGACCCTTTGGTGCCTGCTCACCACAATCACTTGTAAACACAGAAGTCTGGTTTCTGTGTTTAAAAGTGACAGCTCTGCACTCTGTGTGTAACCCCCTGAACTCTGCACTCTGTATGTAATGCAATCCTGGTATTTAATGCCCCTTTAAGACCCTTCTACTGTTTGTGAAATCTGAACAGGTCGTGGTTGAGTTCCTGCACCTATTTTCTGAGAAAAAAAGCTCTGGTAATAATAATACATACAAATAGTTATCAAAAATAAATGGTAATAAAAAATTATAGATCATCAAAATGTCCAAGTCCTATACCAAAACAGCATTGGTAAATAACTGTGGCAAAAAATATATATAGGACCAACTCCACAATAATAATTTGGATGGCTGATAGAGTGAAAAACAGTATATGAAAGTGTCCATGAGTGATCCTATTGGAGAAGACAGCGTGCACCTTCCACCGTAAAATCCAAATCCACCTCGTGGGACAAACAATCCCCCTCCGGGGTTCACACTCACCAGAAAGGAATTAAAAACAGGCGATGTATAAACTCCAGGAGATGTTGCACTCGTCACAACCCAGGGATACACTGGCTGATAGAGGCTCCAATTCAAACAAGAAGGACAGAGATATGCCAACATAGCGTAATTCCGTTTATTGGAAATATACAGAGCCCCCCACATAAGCAATCCCCTCATATATTGCAAGTACTTGAAAATAGAAGGGAGTGAGCATCAACACACCGTCTCCACAAAGGGGAGAAGAAGCCTTTCGGACCTCACGTGAAAATAGCCCGAACGCTATCACTTCCTGGTTCCGGGTCTGACTGCGGTGGAACGCAAACGTCACTTCCTTGCGTTGTGTAGGTCACGCCCTGACGCGTTTTGTCATATTCTGACTTCAACAGAGGGCGTGACCACACAACAAAGACGTCGGTTTATAAAGACACTCCTTGGGGCGGGGCAACAACGGGACGGCCTTAGATGCTTGGCCAGCCTCCGTGATTGACGCCAAAAGTAATGTCTTGCAGAAAAAGAGCGCTTATAAAACCGGAATGACACTACACAAATCTGAACTGAATCAGTTCAAACAATTAAATACATATAAAATGCATTAAATATATAATTCATAATGACAGAATAAATTACTTCAATATTATATGAAATAAATGTTAAAGATACACAGCAATTATGCAACCACCTACATCTCAGATCAACCACCTACATATCAATACAACAACACTCTTATATACTCTTTTTTTGTTTAATAGCGCAAAAAATAAAAACCACAGAGATGATCAAATATCACCAAAAGAAAGCTCTATTTGTGGGAAAAAAGGACATATAATTTTGTTTGGGTACAGTGTTGCACGACCATGCAATTGTGAGTTAAATCGATGCAGTGCCGTATCGCAAAGTATGGCCTGGTCATTGAGCAGCCAAATCTTTTGGGGCTGAAGTGGTTAAACAGTGTCAACTGATAAAGGATGAGGAGGATGAGGATAACTTTGTTATCCATTCCACCAACACTTCTGCATGTTGTGGCCCAATAACATGGCCAGCTGCAGAAAAAAAGGACAAGCGTGCCCCACGCTGAGAATGCATCGTGTCCACGACCAGCACTGTTGACTGTAGACACAGGGCATGCTTGCCCCCTTTTAGTGGCCTGTAAGCGTCTGCCTCTCCTTGGTTGCCTTCCGGACATGCTGTAAATTTTGTTTAGCAAAACCACACTACACTGTATTGTGTACTGTGTACACCACCAGAAAAGTAGTAGCAACTGCACTATGGGTGAACGGTATTGTGTACACCACCAGAAGAATTGCATTGGGTTTTCTGATGCGTGCATTTGTACAGCGTTTGTATCAATTTTAATTATTCTCTTTATTATGTGCAAATCCATTGGCTGAGCTATTATGCTGTATTATTCATGTATGTACATCAATTTTAATAAACATTTACTGTATACTGTTACTATTTTTGTTACTCAGTGACACACTGTGACCACCTCATTTAAAGTCCCAAGGGCGACTCTTTTTTGTATATGTATATAGGGATGGAGGTGCATCACTGGTGACTGCAGACCTTTTATTTTTGTTTCCAGAAGTCTAATAGCAACTATGGGTGCACTGTATGTATTGTGTACTGTACACCACCAGAAAAATAGTATCAACTGCACTAGGGGTGCACGGTACTACACTGGATGACTGGATGCAATGAGGCTGTCTGTATATATATATATATATATATATATATATATAAAAAATACACTGCAGCTAACTGAATGACCTGCCTGCCTGAACTATATTAGAAAAATTACACCAGGAATGGCCTGCAGTCAGATATAAGCTTGGCTACACTGGATGCAGTGGTTGTATATGTATACATAGGAGACTAGCTGTATATATATATATATATATATATATATATATATAAAATGCACTGCAGCTCTCGATCTCGCAGCGCATTATGGGGCGTTACGCGGCACTCAAATTTGCTGCGAATGCCCCATAATGTTCTTTTTTTGACGAACAGCCAATGTTCGAGTCAAACTCATGTTCGACCCGAACATAAAGCTCATCCCAACCCCTCACAGTTAGAAACACACCTAGGGAACACAACAACCCCTTGATCACCCCCTAGTGTTAACCAGTGCCGATCCTGACCTCCCTGGGGCCCTAAGCAAAATGACATGTCACATTAAAGTTGAGAAGCGGGGGGGGGGGGTGCACTGCCGACAGTGACATGTCACGTTGAAGGTTAAAGTTGAGAAGCGGGGAGGGGGTGTTCTGCTGTCGGAAATGACATCTTACATTAAAGTGAGAAGCGGGGGGCTGACTTCTTACCTCTACCCATGCAGCCAGTGAGTTGAAAGGCGGGCTGAGGGGCCGAAAATGACTTCTCACCAGGCAGGGCCTCTAGTAATTTGGGGGGCCCTCCGCAGTTTTGCGGGGCCCTAAGCGGCTTGCATAGTGAGCCTATAGGGCGGTCGGCCCTGGTGTTAACCCTTCTCTGCTAGTGACATTTATACAATAATCAGTGGCTATTTTAGCTTTGATCGAGGTATAAATGTCTATGGTCCCAAAGAACAGTCAAAAGTGTTTGATCTGTCTGCCGCAATGTCGCAGTCCCGAAAAAAACCACCACCATTACTAGTAAAAAATAATAATAATAAAAATGCCATGAATATATCCACTTTTTTGTAGATGCAAACCAATCAATATACAGGTGCTGTAATTTTTTTAACCAAAAATATGTAGTGGAATACATATTGGCCTAAGCTGATGAATAATTGTATTTACATTTTTTAAATTGGGAATATTTATTATAGCAGAAGGTCCAAAATATTGTGTTTTTTTCTTAATTGTCGCTTTTCTCAAATCACAGAGGTACAAAAATTGCTATAAAATCACTTCTAAAGATATCTGTGTTAAATTCTACAAATTATAAAACTGTAGCTCTGCAGTGCCTTAAGCAATGAAATGAACCTTTTCAGCTCTGGTATTACTCATGAATCATGATTACACTCATGTATAGTATCATTTATTTTATGTGAAGTGTAGGATTGGGTTTTCTTTTCCTGTGCTGTTAATTTGAGTATTTATATATGATAACATTTATCAGACTCCATGCTCATACATCATTAAAGGGCATTAGTCAGTGATATCGACAGCAGAGTAGTTAACAATTTCAGAAAATGGACAGATCTATTTCCAAATGCTACCCAGGGACAGGTCTTCAGTTTTTGACCAAAGGTGAAATTAATCTTACTGGCTGAACTATCAGGTCATTAGTAACTGTCACAATTGCACTTCATATACAGACAAGGCGTAGCAGGGAGTAACCATTTATCTGGGTGACGAGTATTCAGAGCCTCAGATTCTGAGCTTCTCTTGGGGAAAGTGTCATGAAAGATGTTTGGATGGAAAAAAATGGATGTTCAATAATGCAATGCATGAGTTTTTATCAATAAAGACACATTAGATCTTGTTTTTTATTAGTGATTCTTTATCCATTTTTACCAGATGGCATGATATGATAACCATCAGTGCCACCTTAGAAATGTTGTTTTTCTTTTACGTTTCTCATATTCAGAATCGCATTTGGGGTTTTATAGTCCATCCATAATCATGTCCAAGTTCAATAAATGCTTAAAGGCTTGCTGATTCCCTGCTTTACATAGAGTACTTTAATTGTATTTTTTAGCTTTTGCTAAACTTTAGCAGCAAAGTAAAAAAAAAGTCCTACAGTAAATTTTTGACTCTAGGGTCTGCATTATTACATTAACACCCACTGATACTACACATACATTTACATACAGTGGCCCAGATTCAGGTACGACTTGCGCGGGAGCAAGTGTGATTTGCGCCGCGCAAGTACGGATTTGCTCCCAGGCAAATTTGCGGGTGACCCAGAAAGCAAGCTAAGCCTGAAATGTGCCATTTTTGCACGGAGGCAGTTTCTCTGCCCCGGCGCAATTAAGGGGCAATTTTGCTCAGGGAGCAACTTGTGCTCTCATGGTTTTCCCTCAGCAAATATGCAAATGAGGAACTGCCACTGATTCATAAACTTGCACGTGTGAGGAGCATTTTGCTCCCAAATCGCGCAAGCTGTTTGGCCGGGGCAAATTTGCACTTTATAAAAGCAGGGGCAAGTTAGCAACAGATGGCCACAGGTCAGCTGGAGAGCAACTACAGCAGCACCAAGACGGACGAGCTGAACAAGCAGAGCACCCACACTTTCTGGATCTCAGATCTGTGTGCCAACATGCCAGGGGCAGCTACAAAATAAAAAAAAGCTCATAATCTGAGCATCAATAAAAAAAAAAAAAAAAAATCTGAGCATAACCAAAAAACAAGCTCATAATCTGAGCCACCAAAAAAAAAAAATGGTCATAAATTATTTTTTTCTTTTGGACATCCTTGGCTCTGGCTCCTCAGACACCGTGGTGGAGCATGGGGTGGGGGCATCAACCCCTACTTCATCTCTCCTGGCAGGTGGTGGCGTTGGCCAGGCGGTTGAGGACGGTGTTGGTCTGTCCCAACATCCTCATCTGCCATGTGGTGGTTATCCTCAACTGCCGTCGGGTAAGTCTCCCCTCCTCCCGCACAGCAGCAGTGTTGGCCTCCACCGCACCTGCCAACCTGCTCACCTCCGAAGTTAATAATGCAGTGGCATCCTGCTGTTCAACCAGACAGGTCACAATGGCTGCACAGTTGCCACTAACATCCTCCAGGGTCTCATTCTGTCGGTCCCCCCGGTCAGCATGGTGGGTGAGGGCCTGCTGGACAGAGGAGGAGGAGGATGCCAGGCTGTCCGCCACCCGCCTCAGGTCTCCCACCATCTCCCCTATATGGTGGGTCTGCTGGGCCTGCTCCTCCTGCAGACCCTCACGGAGGCTGGAGGGTACACCCCTAGTTTTAGAAAGAGTCTTCCTTGGAGGAGAGGCTGGGGCACGAACTGAGGGAGCAAAAGGGGAGGGGGTCACACAGGAGGGAGTGACACTGGAGGGGGGACACTGGAGGGAGGAACACTGGAGGGAGGGACACTGGAGGGGGATAATGTTATGGTCGGGGGGTGGTGGGTCGGTCAGGGATGGTGGGATCCATCCTCCTGGAGGGACACTGCTTCCTCCAGATTGAGGATAACGGCCTCCTCCACCACTTCCTCCTCCCTAGATGGACTCTGGCCGATATCCTCCTCCACCAACATGCCCAGGATCTGCAGAGGGCCTGACTGCACCCCATGATGTTCTGGGGATGGCGTGGGTCGCCCTACAGCCGACGACGGCCCAGCCTCATCATCAACATCTGTGGATGACACAAAACAAAAATGTTGCTGGAGCAACACACTTATCATATGTTCCCTTCTACCCCCTCCCATGATACACAGCAGATATGAGAAACAAAAACGTGTTACATGTTCCCTTCTACCCCCTCATATGTTCCCTTCTACCCCCTCATATGTTCCCTTCTACCCCCTCATATGTTCCCTTCTACCCCCTCATATGTTCCCTTCTACCCCCTCCCATGATACACAGCAGATATGAGAAACAAAAACTTGTTACATGTTCCCTTCTACCCCCTCATATGTTCACTTCTACCCCCTCATATGTTCCCTTCTACCCCCTCCCATGATACACAGCAGATATGAGAAACAAAAACTTGTTACATGTTCCCTTCTACCCCCTCATATGTTCACTTCTACCCCCTCCCATGATACACAGCAGATATGAGAAACAAAAACTTGTTACATGTTCCCTTCTACCCCCTCATATGTTCACTTCTACCCCCTCCCATGATACACAGCAGATATGAGAAACAAAAAACTTACCAGTCCCCAAGTCCCCAACAGTGGAGTCATAGCCTGGCAGTCCCTCCACCTGCTCCAGCGCTAGACTCTGAGAGATGACCTCCTCCTCCGGATTGAGTCGCACAGAACAGGCTGGTCCTCCTCTGGTGCCCCTGCTGTGCTTTTTAATGAGGACAATTTTGTCCCGGACGCGACGCCGCATGTCCGTGAACTTTTTCTGGATGTCCATCCAAGTCCGGTCCTCAAAGCCCAGGGCATTGATGTCTAAGGTTATCGCCTCAAATATTGCCCTCCTTTGGGCTACGGTAGTATTTTGGCATTCAGCGCCATACAGAACAGCAGTATGGCGCGTCAGTGCCTCCAGCATGATCTCCATCTCCGCTGCCACAAAATTAGCCTTCCTCTTTTTTTTTTTGCCTGGGAGGTGCCATCTTGCAGCAAAGGGCAAAATTACCTTGCTCGGGGGGGGGGGGGGTGGGAAAAGCAGGATGTAATTTTGCACAGGACCTGCGCAGGTCTGCCCCTATTTATTTGCTCAGTGCAAGCAGCTGGGCAGAATTTGCCCTGAAAATAGGCGCAAACCACTGCTGAGTGGAAAAAAGATCATTTGCATAGGGCACACCCACTTTCACTTGCGCTGCCTTAGGCCCTGATTTTTGCCTTACAAAGGAGCAAGTTAGCAGACAAAAGGAATCCTGAATCAGGTGGCAATTTTTCCAATTTGCCCCAGCGCAGAGCAAATCAGCTGCTCTTCACAGGTGTAACTAAAGGGCAAATCTACCTGAATCTGGGCCAGTATATTAAGATTTTGTCATCTCTAGGTAGACAATAATGGACAATTAATAAAAACAAAGAAGAATGGAAGCATAAAGAATGTTTGTGCATTTTTTAACAGATTAATATATAGTAGCTTTGAAAACATAGTGAAGATTGAAATTCGGTATCAATGACATTGGATTTTGCATCCAATTGGATTCATTTTTTGCCCAGCAAAGTAGAAAGGCAAACTTTTTATTGTTTTGACCTCATTAATTTATTGTGTTCCCATATACCCTGGCTTTATTGCTTAAGTGTGTTCCCATGTACCCTGGCTGCAGAAGAGTGTCCAGTTTTGAATGCTTCTTTTTTTCCCATGCTACCATGGCTCTGCAATGTTTTTGTGGTATGAGAGCATTGAACCATGTGGTGGTTTGTTGTAACATTATATATAGCTTGTAGTTCTGGAAGTTTCTCTCCAACAACCGTTGGGTTCTGTTGGACCTTTGGAAGAGATTACAAAAAAATATCCAAACACCTGCATGATCTGTATGTGCTTATTTGCGCTAAACTTACACTCTAGGACAGTATTGAAAAGTGTTGTATTTTCTTGCAGAATAACATTATTAATGCACTATACCAGGGGTCTCCCAACTGCGTCCCAAGGGCTGGATGCGGTGCTTTGCTAGCCTTTATCAAAGATATAAGGCAATATTCCTCCTACTGACACCAGTAATGGGACACACTTTTTTCCACTGATTCTGATGATGGAGTACTATTACTCCCACTAATACCAATTATAAGGACAGTAAACCAGGCCTTTGTTTGAAAAGTTTTGAGACCCCTTCACCATAAAAACTAGTGTGGTGCTCCCACCTTAAATTTTTTGGAACCATGGCTCTGCAGGCAGGGGTCCTGCTAGTGTTGTTGCAGTAAAATTTGATGAATCATACACACTGCACCCTGTTTCTGAAAAGAAAAATATAATTTCAGATTTTGATAATACATTTTTTTTTACTAATAGTTACCAATCAGGATTTATTTTCACAGGTCTGACTTGAATACAGTTAAAGAAGTGTTCCGCCTAAAACAAAAATATTAAAAGTCAGCAGCTACAAATACTGCAGCTGCTGACTTTTAATAATCGGACACTTACCTGTGCAGGGTTCAGCGATGCCCTGCTCGTCTCACCATCCTCTCTGCCCTCTCTGCAGTTCCGGCATCACTTCTGTAGACGCCCGGCTGTGGCTTCACAGCTGGGCACGCACTGAGCATGTGCGAGCCGCGCTGCGCACCGTGATTGGCGGAGCAATTACCTGGGACCTGTGACATGTCCCAGGTGATTGCGGAGAGGGAGGGGGCGAGAGGTGACTTGCTTCCGGTCGTCGAGGCGACCTAGGGAGGAAGTGGGAGCTGAAACCCTCTAAAAAGAAGGTTTCCCCTCCCCCTCAAAAAATTACATTCCAAATGTGGCATGTCAGGGGGTCACCTTCCCTTAAAGTGGAAGTTCAATTTTTGGGTGAAACTCCACTTTAAAGTATATTGCTTGATATCATTTGACGCACTTCAGATTTATTCTGCATTTGGCTTATATGATGTTATATATGTTAGATTCTATTGTTCTTATATTATCTATAGCATTTATATGATTAGAAATATGTGACTCTACTGATCACTCTCAGGGGTGCCAGATGATATTCATTGTGGAATCCAAAAGAACCTACAGGGTGGCCAAGTGATCTTGTCCTGCAGTTTAGCTTTCTCTAAATTCCACCAGGGACACTGATTGCATAAAGTTTGTGTGCTATCTTCATATTTGCTAGGGTTTCTACTTGATGCACTTGTTTCCTCCGACAAGCGAAAACATTCTGGTATATTTATTGTAATGTCATTTATAGTGTGTATAAGTGTGATAGGGACATTAGATGGTAAACTTCTTCAGGGCAGATAACAATTTACTGTATACTGTAAAAGCCTGCAAAATATGCCAGCAATACATAACTGTGGGAACTAATAATTTTTATATCTAATCTACTCTGGTTGGTCATGGGCTTTATGCACTGTGTACATGTCTACTTTTTTTCTCTAAGCAAATCTGTATTGATAACACGTACAAAAGTCATGAAATAATAATTAATTAGTTAATTAAAGCGCCAATAAACTGACTATTAGAAAGATCGATGGTCTGGAAGTCCTGGCTGGCAATCTGGAGGAGTGTGGAATGAAGTTCTTAGAAATGGCCTAATTTCCTGTGCATTGATTAGTTATTTTAACCCTTAGCTCTGGTGCTGCTAAATGCCCTGCTTGCTGGGTAATCTTAGAGATAATCAGTCACCTTACCTTTACAATGAGGGAATCAATGACATCTAATTTTCTTCAACTTCAGATTTTTAGTTCCATATAACACAGAGAGGTATCTCCAGTATGGCAACTTAGTAAGCTGTAGCTGATGAAGACAATTGTTCTTGTCATGTACAGCAGGATAGAATGAAAAAAATTCACATGTCCAATATATCTGTCTAATACTGCGCACTATATAATGAAAAGCAAAGCCTCCTTAGATTAATTATTATTATTATTATACAGGATTTATATAGCGCCAACAGGTTACGCAGTGCTTTACAACTTGAGGGTAGACAGTACAAATACAATACACTTTAATACAGTAGGAATCAGAGGGTCCTGCTCCTTAGAGCTTACAATCTAAGAGGGAAGGTCAAGAGATACAAGAAGTAATAACTGTGGGGATGTGCTGATGGGAGATAATTAATGTACAGTTGTTAGGTGGGGGACAGATAGGCTTCTCTGAAGAGATGAGTTTTCAGGGATCGTCTGAAGTTGGACAAAGTAGGAGAAAGTCGGACAGATTGGGGTAGAGAATTCCAGAGAGTCGGAGAGGCTCTGGTGAAGTCCTGAATGTGTGTATGGGAAAAGGTAAACATGGAGTTAGAGAGAAGGAGGTCTTGGGAGGAGCGAAGAGAACGATTAGGTTGGTATTTAGATGTTAGTGATTTAGATGGGGGTTAGGTTGTGGATGGCTTTGTAAGTTATTGTTAGTATCTTGAATTTAATATGTTGGTTGAGTGGCAGCCAATGAAGGGACTAGCAGAGGGGTATAGCAGACGCTCAGCATTTTGTGAGGTGGATGAGCCTGGCAGTAGAGTTTGTAATAGACTGAAGTGGGGATAGCCTATTTAGAGGTAAGCCAATGAGAAGGGAGTTGCAGTAGTCAAGGCTGGAGGTGACCAGGTAGTGGATTAGAAGCGTTGTGGTGATATTGGTTAGAAAGGGGTGTATCTTGGAAATGTTGCAGAGGTTGAGGTGGAAAATTTTGGATAGCGATAGGATGTGGGGCAGAAAGGTTAGTTTGGAGTCCAGGATTACACCTTGGACCTTGGTGTGGGGGGAAAAGTTGTTAGTTGAGCCATTCATATTGACAGAGAAATCAGGGGCAGTGGCACCTGGGGGAGGAAATATCATGAGCTCAGTTTTTGATAGGTTGAGTTTGAGAAAGTGATGTGACATCCAGACTGATATGTCTGCTAGTAAGTTGGTAAAGCGTGAGGAGACAGATGGAGAGGGCTGGGGGGTGGAGAGATAGATTTGAGTGTCATCAGCGTAAAGATGATATTGAAAGCCATTGGAGGCAATCACTTGACCCAGGGAGGTGCTGCAGATTGAGAAAGGGAGAGGTCCAAGAACAGCACATTGGGGGACACGGATGGAGAAAAGAAGAGGAGAGGAGGAAGTAGAGTTATAAGTGACACTAAAGGAGCGGTGGGATAGGTAGGATGAGAACCAGCGAAGAGAACAGTCACAGAGACCAAAAGAGTGATGTTTTTTTGAGGAGGGGGTGGTCCATTGTGTCAAAGGCAGCAGAAAGGTCCATGAGAAGTAGTAAATAATAGTGTCCATTGGTTTTAGCCATTAGTAGGTCATTTGTGAGTTTAAGGAGAGCAGTTTCCATGGTGTGTTGAGTTAAAGTGAAAGTCCAGCATTGATCTAACTAAGCCTAAAGTAATTATAAATGTTTTTTTTAAATACCAAGCATATCGTACTTATCTATTCTGTGCAATGTTTTTACACAGAGCAGCCCTAATCTTCCTCTTCTGGGGTTCCCCGATGCCGCTCTTGGATCCTCCCCCCTGCTGAGTGCTCCCAAGCCATTTGCTATGGGGCAGTCATTTGCTCTCAATTCTAAACCACACTTTGTGTGTCAATTGATACAGCCCCCACTCTCTGCTCACTGGCTGTGATTGACAGAACCTGGATCCAATAGCTCCTGCTACTGCCTCCACATCCAGTGAGGGGAGAGAGAGATAGGGGAGAGCCGCTGCTTTCGGGCACAGTGTTGAAACAAGATTGGGCTTAAGTATGTATAAGGGGTGGCTGGGGGGAGGAGCTAAACACAGAAGTTTTTTTTACCTTAATGCAAATAAGGCATTAAGGTAAAAGTCCTTCTATCTTTACAACCACTTTAAGTTAGATAGGATTAAGAAATGGGTGGGTTCACGTTTAGACTTAGATCGATCCTGGACTTCCACTTTAATTTGGAGTTCCACCCAAAAGTGGAACTTCCGCTCGTTGTACTCCCCCACTCCGTTGCCCCATTTGGCACCTTTTGGGGGAAAGGCAGTCAGGATACCTGTCTTTCACAGGCCTCAGCCGTGAGTATTGACATCACCATGGGGCTCCCTTCTCCTTTCCTGGTCGCCAGGCCAGTAGGAGAGAGGAGCAAAGCCTCGCGCATGCGCAGTAGGGTTCCCAGCGTAAAGCCGTAAGGCTTCACTGCTGGGTTCCCTTAATCGCAATAGAGGCAGAATGCACCCGACAGCTGATAGAAACATCAGCTGTGGTTGCTGACATCGCTGGACTCCAGGACAGGTAAGTGTCCGATTATTAAAAGCCAGCAGCTGCAGTATGCGCAGCTGCTGGCTTTTAATTTTTACAGCAGTGGGTGGACCTAGGCTTAAAGATCAGTCAGAATCATGAAATATGAATTTTGATTTGTTGATATGATTTTAAGAGGATTTTCACCCTCCACACCTCCATTTTTTTTAAGCTCCTGCTTACCTGCCAGTGAGTTCTGCT
Source organism: Rana temporaria (assembly GCF_905171775.1). NCBI lineage: Eukaryota > Metazoa > Chordata > Amphibia > Anura > Ranidae > Rana > Rana temporaria. Next base: position 89,935,751 of record NC_053498.1, read on the forward strand.
ATGTTTATATGCTCACCCACCCAGAGGATCCAACGCTGTCCCTTCCTTCTCTTCTGTCCAGCACCACCATGTTTCCTGTGACATCATTGATAGGCTGTTCCATATTCAGCTAGCATGCCTCCCAATGATGATGCCTTTCCTCCTCCTTTCCTCATTGAAAATCTATGTCTCCTGGGTTATGTGACAGTGCACATCATTTACCTAGGTGAACCTGAGGGGGGGGGGGAGGGGATTGGTGAACATTTAAAAAAGTAAGTAACAAAACAATCCCACACACACACACACACACACACAAAAACTGCTCTATTCCTGCAGTGGAGCGGAGGAGGGATGGAGAGGAGGTAAATATTGAAGAGTGAAGATCATCTTTGACACAATTTTTTTTTTATGGGAAGATGTACAGTACTTTCATTACTGCCACCTGAGCAATCTCATTGTAATAATTACAAAAACTGCAATGTTTGTGTCTGGATGATTGTTAGAAATGTAATCTAAGGCCCCATACACACGAGAGAATTTATCCACGAATACGGTCCAGCGATTATGACGCGGCGACGTGCGCGACGCTGTCATATAAGGAATTCCACGCATACGTCGAATCATTACGACGCATGCGGGGGATCCCTTCGGACGGATGGATCGGGTGAGTCTATACAGACCAGCGGATCCATCCGTTGGGATGGATTCCAGCAGATGGATTTGCTTGGCATGTCAGCAAATATTCGATCTGCTGGAATCCATCCCAGGGGAGAAATATCCGTGGAAACAGATCCGCTGGCATGTACACACCATAGGATCTATCCGCTGAAACCCATCTGCTGGGATTTTTCAGCGGATGGATTCTATGGTGTGTACGGGGCCTTAGAGTGAAAATTTACTCTGTCAATCAACATTATTTATTTTTAATCCTTTTTCTGCTAGCCTAACTGTTTTACATGTCTATAGTTGCTTCTGATTTCTGGCCTAGGTCAAAATGATGTGATACATCCCAGGAGTCTTCATGGGCATTTTTTTTCTTTCATCAATAGGAGGGGATTAGGGGTTTTCTCAGATAAGCAAGCCCTACAGCCTGCATGCTTGAATTCCAGGAAGTACTGTACCTTGAAAAAGTATTCAAACCCCTTGAAATTTTTACAATTTTGTCACGTTAAAGCCATAAATGTAAATGTATTTTATTGGGATTTTTTTTGTGATAGACCAACACATAATTGTGAAGTGGAAGGAAAATAAATATGTGAAAAGTGTGGCGTGCATTTGTATTCATTCCCCCCCCCCAATACTTTTTAGAACAACCTTTTGCAAGTCTTTTTGGGGATGTCTCTACCAGCTTTGCACATCTAGAGAGTGAAATTTTTGCCCATTCTTCCTTGCAAAATAGGTCAAGCTCTGTCAGATTGGATAGAGAGCATCTATCTTGCCACAAATTCTCAATTGGATTCAGTTCTGGACTTTGATTGGGCCATTCTAACACATGAATATGCTTTGATATAATCCATTCCATTGTAACTATGACTGTATGTTAAGGGTCATTGTCCTGCTAGAAGTTGAACTTCCACCCCAGTCTCAAGTCTTTTGCAGACTCTAACAGGTTTTCTTCCAAGATTGCTCTCTATTTGGCTCCATCCACCGTCCCATCAACTCTGACCAGCTTCTCTGTTCCTGCTGAAGAAAAGCATCCCCACAACATGATGCTGCCACCACCATGTTTCACGATGAGGATGGTGTGTTCAGGGTGATGTGCAGTGTTAGTTTTCCACCACACATAGCGTTTTGCTTTTGGGCTAAAAAGTTCAATGTTGATCTCATCTGACCAGAGCACCTTCTTCCACATGTTTGCTGTGCTGCCCTCATGGCTTCTCGCAAACTGCAAATGGGAGTTCTTATGTCTTTCTTTTTTGCCACTCTTGCATAAAGGCCAGATTTGTGGGGTGCACGACTAATACTTGTCCTGTGGACAGATTCTCCCATCTGAGCTGTGGATCTCTGCAGCTCCTCCAGAGTTATCATGGGCCTCTTGGCTGCTTCTCTGATTAATTCTCTCCTTGCCTGGCCTGTCACTTTAGGTGGATTAGCCAAGTATTGGTAGGTTTGCAGTTGTGCCATACTCTTTTCATTTTCATATGATGGATTGAACAGTACTCCGTGAGATGTTCAAAGCTTGGGATATTTTTTTATAACCTAACCCTGCTTTAAACTTCTCCACAACTGTATCCCTGACCTGTCTGGTGTGCTCCTTGGGCTTCATGATGCTCTTTGTTCACTTCTCTAATATACCTCTGAGGGCTTCACCGAACATCTGTATTTATACTGGGATTAAATTGTACACAGATGGACTCTATTTACTAATTAGGTGACTTCCGAAGGCAATTGGTTCCACTAGATTTTAGTTAGGGGTATCAGGGTAAAGGGGGCTAAATACAAATGCACACCACACTTTTGAGATATTTATTTGTAAAACATTTTGAAAACATTTATCACTTTCCATCCACTTCACAATTATGTGCCACTTTGTGTTGGACTTTAACATAAAATCCCAATAAAATGCATTTACGTTTTTAGTTGTAACATGACAAAATGTGGAACATTTCAAGGGGTATGAATACTTTTTCCAAGGCACTGTAAATGCTACATGAATCTTCTGCCCTTACTGATGACTGCAGCTAGAAATGATAGGATGCTAGCGGGAGGGGGTTTAAAGGTATTTCTCAACAAAATACAAAATGAAACATAAAAACATGGATGGATGAGTGAGTTTGCTTTGAATAATGAAAATTAATTAAATATCTTTTTAAGTTTGTGATGCTGAGATACAGTTAAGTTGTGCTTTAAGCAAATATTTCAGTGCAGACTTCACTGAAATCAGTAAGCGAATCACACAAATAGAATATAACATTTCTGGGAATTTTCTGTATATAGAATGCTTCCAGTTTGTGATATTGTAAGGGAACATATTTTTTTTAATTTAACGGTTTCAGAAAATCACAATAGCTGCAGATTGAAATGCAGTTTGAAATAACATTAGGGGATATAAAAAATCAGAACACTTTTTTATTCAATTTTTCTATAGAGTTTGAAATATTTAAACCTCACTGGGGGGGTTCCCCTTCTGTTTCAGAGACACAATTGGAAGTGACAAGAAGTCTTTCCACACTTTAAATCCAGTACATATGTGTAGGCGGGTGCCTACTAAGTGGTTGTGTTATTATTTTTTTTATAGTTCTGTCTTGTCTGTACTAATTGTTGCACTATTTAGTTATGCCACATTTCTTAACAGGTGCCTCCGGGGAGTCAGGAGTTAACTATGCTGCCCAGGTTTCCCTGGCATTTTGGTGGTACCGCCCTTTTCTGGTGGCAAGTAGTTAAAAGTGAGGGACAGCATGTAGTTGGGTTCACTCTGTATTTGGGAATACAAGATTGCTGTATCATGTAACAGTTATTTTGTGAAATATGAGGAAAAAGTCTATTGCGCTACTGCGAGTGTTGGAACGTGTAATACGTGAACGAGTGTTAGGGTAACTAAAGCTGCTTAATCTAAAGGTGCACTAAAACCGTGAATAGAATATAAAAAAAAGTGATCAGCTCTACAGTGTAGACAAAAAAACAACAAAATCAATATATAGGTGCAAAACCTAGCATTCAATGGGCTGTGCAGTCTTCCGATGGGCTACAGCAGCAAACCTCCCAAAGAGTGATCCAATCAGATAGGCTGCAAGGCCAAGACATACAGTGAAAATAACGTCTATGGAGTGGAATGAAAAAGCCAATGGAAAAAAACACACAAGAGAAAAAAAAAAAAAAAATGGAAAAAAATATATAGTCAATTGTACATCAGATAATGTGTGAGGTGTACAGAAACTGCACAAGTCACTGAGAGTTTATGGCTGCACTATAATGGGAAAAGATGGGGAGTAAAACTTCTAGATCAGGTACATGCATCCAGCAGCAGTCTCACATTGCCCTTACCTTCATCCAGTGGTTAATTCACATAGAGGGCAAATGTTGTCTTATCCTGCAGGCTCAGCGTCACCGATCCCCGTCCTGAATGCACTCCACCGATATCCCAAAGGGATGGATAGTCCACGGATGTACTATCCTCCGATCCGTGAGTGTATGCAGATAGGGCCCAGTAGGAAGGAATGATGCCAAATGATGGTGAAGCACATTCAGGTAAACTAGATCTACTTTATTTCTTAAAAGTACGGTACAGTTTGAATGACCCGCTCAGCACAGAACGCGGCGTATAGCTTGCCGGCTACAGTCTGCTGGCCTCCGGTTGGTTGCCTGTATCACGCGGTACTTTGTCCTACGACGTTGCGTCACCGTCTCGTGACTTCCCTGATGAGATACGCTACGCCGCCGTAACTTACCTGGCTTTGGTTTGAATCCAGAAAGAATTCACGCCGTAAGGGCGCGGAATTCAAATGCGGCGAGTAGGGGGCGTGTTTCATTTAAATGAAGTGCGTCCCTGCGCCGAACGAACTGCGCATGCCCCGTCCATCAAAACTCCCAGGGTGCATTGCTCCAAATGACGTCGCAAGGACGTCATTGTTTTTGGCGTGAACGTAAATGGCGTCCAACCCCATTCACGGACGACTTACGCAAACGAAGAAAATTTTTAAAAATTATACGCGGGAACGGCGGCCATACTTAACATTGAGTACGCCACCAGATAGCAGCTTTAACTATACGCCGGAAAAAGCCGAACGGAAACAACGTAAAAGAATGCGACGGCCGCTCGTACGTTCGTGAATCGTCGGAAATAGCGAATTTGCATACTCGCTGCGGATTACGACGTGAACGCCACCCAGCGGCCGCCGGAAAATTGCATCTTAGATCCGACAGCGTACTAAGGCGTACGCCTGTCGGATCTAACACAGATGCCGTCGTATCTTGTTTGGTGGATACCAAAACAAAGATACGACATGCAAAATTTGAAATTACGCGGCGTATCAACAGATACGCCAGCGTAATTTCTTTGAGGATCTGCCCCAATGTGTCTACATTTAGATGTGTTGTTGTCCATCTCAGGTTCAAGCAGGAAAGAGTGACTATGTTCTTATACACAAATGGAGTATGAATAATGTAGTCGTCCTAGTACCTGAAGTCTGAGAAAATTAGAAAAAAGCTTGCATATGAGAGATGAAAAGAAGAAAGAGATAGAAGGTATGCTCTACTTATTTTTAAACAGCATATGTATATATAAAAACGTGTGCAAGTTACTAATCAGACAAATAAAAAACAATAACTTCTTATTCAACCCATTATATACGTGAAAACATACCATACAGCAAAAACAATGTGACTGTACTGAGGGAGGACTATAATTGGTGGAGGGGGGTCTGTACTGATGTAGGGGGGTATGTACTGAGGGGCTACTATAGGTGGTGGATGGGGGGGGGGTTAACCCAAGTGTTATATCACACTGGGTGACACCAACCCTTGCATGTGATTGGCCATTTTTTGCAAAGCCACTGTTGCCTACCAGGTTGGACTTCAAGCATGTCTTTTGTTCATCTCAGTTATAAGGGGTGGAGATATTTGTAAGATGATTTGAGCTTTCAACTACTCTCAAAGGAAGTTTCAAGAACATTACATTTCCCACAGGTATTTTCTGCATGTGCTAAAAATGTCCAAGAAAAATTAAAACAAATGCAGCCACGACATCATAGAATTAGTAATATGTTACTTTTTGTTTTTGGATTTTGATATCTAAGCTTCAGTATAATTTATTGTAATGAATTAATTGATGTAATTATACAAGTAATTTTTATTTATTTTAAATTTAAAGCATTTTTTAAAATACTATCTGTTGACCCACTTACGAAGGTCCTTGTTCGGGTACTTTTTTTCTATAATAAACTAAATAAAAAAACTGCGCTTAGTGCCTCAAATTAAAGTGATAACATCACTCAATAATCATCACAGCTACACTCTATGCCATAAAATACCTAACCAATAGTTAAACATCTACAAACATAGTTGCACTGTGTGAATAAAACATACATAAATATACATTGTGGTCATAAACATTTAAAAAATTGCATGAATTAAATTAAATTGTGAAATCTTGTGTTTTGAAAAAATAATTTAACTTCCACAAATTACATTTCTGTTATAGGGAGACTCTCTATTATTTCTCTTAACTGTGTCCTTGCATTGTCAAGCTGTGTTGCAGGCTTTAAATAAAAAAAAAGGCTACAAGCAGCTGTGCCAACACGCATTACACATACATGGTTTACTCTTGTCACCATCAGGAAGCCTGCTCTAAGAAATGCCATGCAGCCATTGCTGGAGTGAATATAGACAAGAGGTGACTGCAAAGAGGTTGCAGGGGGTCAACAGCACTTAGATGCAACAAAGGATGAGATTAAAAAAAATATATATATATATACAGCATCTCACAAAAGTACACCCACATTTTTGTAAAAATTGCATCATATCTTTTCATGTGACAACACAAGACATGACACTTTTCTACAATGTAAAGTAGTCAGCTTGTATAACAGTGTATATTTGCTGCCCCCTCAAAATAACTCAACACATTAATGTCTAAAGCGCTGGCAACAAAAGTGAGTACACCGCTAAGTGAAAATTACCAAATTGGCTATTTTCCCTCCCCGGTGTCATGTGACTCATTAGTGTTACAAGGTCTCAGGTGTAATTGGGGAGCAGGTGTATTAAATTTGGTTTTATTTGGCTCTACATAAAGATGGCCTAGGCTATAAGAAGATTGCCAAGACTCTGAAACTGAGCTGCAGCACGGTGGCCAATACCATACAGTGGTTTAACAGGACAGATTCCACTCAGAACAGGCCTCGCCATGGTTGACCAAAGGAGTTGAGTGCAGGTGCTCAGCATCATATCCAGAGGTTGTCTTTGGGAAATAGACGTATAAGTGCTTCCAGCATTGCTGCAGAGGTTGACGGGGTGGGGGGTCAGCCTGTCAATGCTCAGACCATACACCGCACACTGCATCAAATTGGATTGCATGGCTGTCGACCCAGAAGGAAGCCTCTTCTAAAGACGATACACAAGAAAGCCTGCAAACAGTTTGTTAAAGACAAACAGACTAAGGACATGGATTGCTGGAACCATGTCCTATGGTCTGATGAGACCAAGATAAACTTATTTGGTTCATATTGTGTCTAGCATGCGTAGCGGCAACCAGGTGAGGAGTACAAAGACAAGTGTGTCTTGCCTACAGTCAAACATGGTGGTGGAAGTGTCATGGTCTGGGGCTGCATGACTGCTGCCGGCACTGGGGAACTACAGTTTATTGAGGGAACCATGAATGCCAACATGTACTGTGACATACTGAAGCCAAGCATGATCCCCTCCCTTCGGAGACTGGGAGGGGATTCATGTTAATTCTAACATGTACCCCAACAGACCTGCTTTGTACTTTGCTACTGTGCACTGTGGTGCCTCGTGTTGCTGAAAATGGTGCAGGCACTCCTTTTGTGCAGTCTTGCATGTTGGCTACCCTAATGCAATGCATGGTAACATGAAATCGAATGCAATACACCGGAATGCGATGCTGTCAAAGGGCCTAAGGCTATTTCATAAGTTCAAGCAAACACCATTTGTTTTGTTTTTTATCAGATTGTTCATTTTATAATTGACTAAATAATTAGCCAAAACAAGATAAAAGCTGAATGGAACTTTATATTTAATATTTCCACTTGTCTTCAACTAGCAAAACTTATCTGTAAGATATAAACAATTATTAGATAAATATGTCTAGGATGTAATTATAACCTACAATTTGTGACCACTGATGTCCTAATTTATTTTTACAGAGGCTTGTGTTTGGGTAGGTTGTCATTAAATAAAACAAATAATTATTTTCTGTGGCTTTGGTAGAAAAAAAGGGAGACATTTTATTAAGTTAAAACGGCTGTTAGTGCTTTTAATTGGTGGTCAGCATCTCATTAAAATAAAATAAATAAAATAATGTAATTTGTTTTCCAATCCAATGATGGATCTTTTAAGTAGTTCAGTAGGGCCCCTATTTTTTTTAATCCTTTTGGAAGAATTGACATTCAGTGTGGGCTAAAACCTGAAGGTACTTTGATCTCTCTGACTAATTAGATACCGAGTATTCTGTGTTTGTTAAGCAGATCCTATTAGTTGAAGTGTTTACTACAGAGAGAAACTTTCAGCTTACCTTGAAATAAAGTATAATTGCTGTAGTGTTCTTTCAAATGTATGTACTAATGCAATCCTTTATGAAAACTGTCACAATGAATTACATAGCATATTGCTGCACTGTCTTTGGCAAAAGTTCCGACTTCCATTTTTTTTCCTCAGTCAGGCTTATATTTTATTATTAATTTTGCCTATAGCATAAAATGCATCATGAAAATGAGATGAAAACAAACAAGAGCTGAAGTCAAATAATAATACAATGTTAAGAAAAGAAAATCAATTGTAATAATTTCAGAAACTTCAAATTTATATAAAATAATAATACTCTTCCCTCCATTCACCTGTGGGGCTTTGTAGCATAGGTGATGCTCAACGGCTACATTTCAGCACAGAAAAACACTAAGGCCCGGATTTACATACATCGACGCATATTTATGCGGGCGTATCGTATCTAATATACGCTACGCCGATGCAGCGCACAGATGCAAGCACTGGATTCACAAAGCACTCGCCCCCAAATCTACGCACGTTTCCTCGGCGTAAGCCAGCGTAGGTGGAAGTGGGCGTGAGCCATGCTAATGAGGCGCGACCCCATGTAAATGATGGACTGAGCGTCATAAAGATACAAATAACGTATGGAGCATGCGCTGTCCCGTGGACGCAACCCAGTGCGCATGCGCAGAATCACGTCGGAACTACTCCCTAAGATACAACGGATCACTGCCTACGACGTGAACGTAACCTACGCCCAGCCCTATTCACGTACCACGTAAACAACGTAAAATACGACGGCTCTGTTCCCTGGTCCATACCTTTGAATGAGTTGCGCCTCCTATATGTGGAATAACTTTATGCCGGATGTACGCCTTACGCAAACTGCGTATATTATGCGCAAGTAAGTTTGTAAATCGGCGTATCTCCCTCACTTGCATATGTGCATAGAAAATCAATGGGAGCGCCCCTTGCGGCCAGCGTAAATATGCGCCCACGATACGCCGGCGTAGGAAAGTTACATCAGTCGTATGCAACCTATTTTCAGGCGTATCTCAGATTGTGGGCAGGGCGCAAAGATACGATGGCGCATAGATAGACTTACACGGCGTATCTCAAGATACGTCGGTGTAAGTGCTTTGTGAATCCGGGCCTAAATCATCAGTGGTTAAATATAAGGTCTCATTCACACTTGTGATTAGGACCAACAGCAGATTCCTGTGGCCTGAACTACAGGTGGTTGTGAATAACTGCAGATGGGAGACCTGTACACAGGTGTAAACGGTGTACAGGCATATGTAAACGGTGATCGCACTACACATGTCAGGTATAGTCGCAAGTGTCAGAGCAACAGCAATAATTCTAGTGCCAGACTTCCTGTGTAACCTGTAAAGGCTTTTGAAGCGTCGTCTATGGAGCCTCGTACACACGATCAGTCCATCTGATGAGAACGGTCTGAAGGACCGTTGTCATCAGTTAACCGATGAAGCTGACTGATGGTCTGAGGTGCCTACAGACCATAGGTTAAATAACCGATCGTGTCAGAACGCGCGGACGTAAAACACAATGATGTGCTGAAAAAAACGAAGTTCAATGCTTCCAAGCATGCGTCGACTTGATTCTGAGCATGCGTGTATTTTTAACCGACGGTCGTGCGTACTAACGATCGGTTTTGACCTATCGGTTAGGCGTCCATCGGTTAAATTTTAAAGCAAGTTCCTATTTTTTTGACCGAAGGTTAACTAACTGATGGGGCCCACACACGATCGTTTTGGACCGATTAAAACTGTCCATCAGACCGTTCTCATCGGATGGACCAATCGTGTGTACGCGGCCTTAGGTACCGTTGTTTGCCCATTCCACGGGCGGTTTTAAAGTGCGACCTGTTAGGTATTTGTTTTCTCAGGGTAACATCATCTTTTATATTTTACCGAAAAATTGAGTAATATATTGTGTTTGTGTTCACTAATACTCATAAAAGTGTATTTTTTCAAGAAAATTTGTGTTTGATAGACCGCTGTGTAAATAGCATGCGACATAAAATGACAACAACTATTTTATTCTTCAGGGTCTCTTCTTTCAAAATATATAATGTTTGGAGGTTCTAATGCCCTGTACACACGATCGGTTCATCCGATGAAAACGGTCTGATGGATTTTTTCATCAGATATCCGATGAATATGATTAAACCTTTTAACATTGAAAGAATACAATTAAATAGAAAGTGTACCATCGTCCTAATATTCAAGTAAAGAATAGGGGGTCCCAGAGAATCCCTACAAACCCTGAGACTCCACAAGAAGAAGAGATGGGCAGGGAGGACTATACCGGTACTAAAAAATTGGTTGCACACAACCAGAGTGAGTCACATTACATAAATGGTAGAAACATTTATTCACATGAATACATTAGACAGTATAAAAAATACATGACATTTTTAAAAAAACAACAAAAATACAAACATGTTTGACCACAAATGAATCACCGGTCGTGCAATCCCTTATACATAAACAAAGGGGGGTAGCGGTGAGAAAGTTGGAGTTATGAGACAAAGTCTCTGGTCTATACTAGTTTCGCGAACTCAATTTTCGCTTCGTCAGAAGACAGTCTAAAATATAATACAAAACAGAAATAAAGCATGTATTAAAATAACATAAAACAGAATTTACTACAAAGGGGTGTAGAGGGAACACCCCCGGGGACCAATAACAATCATGATAAGGGAATTTGTCAAAATTGTCTCATACCTAGCGGCACAGTGTTCCGATGAAGCTGACTTGCCTACACACCATCAGTTAAAGAACCGATCGTGTCAGAACGCGGTGACGTAAAACACAACGACGTGCTGAGAAAAATGAAGTTCAATGCTTCCGAGTATGTGTTGACTTGATTCTGAGCATGCGTTGATTTTTAACCGATAGATTTCCCCACAGACGATCGTTTTTTTTCTATCGGTTTTTTAACCATCAGATAATTTTAAAACAGGTTCTAAGTTTTTTCACCGATGGGAAAAAAACTGATGTGGTCTACACACGATTGGTTCGTCTGATGAAAACTGTCCATCGGAGGGGAACCCCACACCGTTTTTAAAATACTTTTGACATAGGGTTCCTTAAAATCCTTACCAGAACCTAAGGACCTGGTATGGATTGAGGGGGGACCCCACGCCATTTTTTTTATTGCCAGCAATTCTTTTTTGGTACATTCCCTGCTAACAGCTGATGACTGATTGATTGCTTCCCAGCCAGCTCCTTAACCACCAGCTTTTCACAGTGAAAACACAAAATGCATGTAAATATGCAACAAAAGCATAACACACATTTTTGGTGTGGGTCCATTAAAGTCTATTGCACACAAAATCTGCTGCGGGAAAAAAAGTCCCTGACCCTTTCCAAAAATGCATAGATTTGAACGTGTACTATAGAAAACTATGTTAAATGAACTGTAATGTGTTTTCTGCAAACTGAAAAATGCACTAAAAAATGCATAGGTGTGAACCTAGTGATAGCGTAGATTAATTCATTTATTTAGTAGTGTTTGTTTTCACATTATTTTTATTGTTACTGCAGGAGTTATTTGTGTTCTGTTTGCAATTTTCATTGTACTTTTTTTTTGCTCCCCGTTTTTTTTTCTGTAAAAAAAAAAGTAGGCAAATGAGGGGCCTGTAATCCAAGTCCTATATTCTAGAAAGGAGAGTTTGTAGCATTCAAGAGCCATTAAAAGCTAATTGCATCAAAAAACCTCCTTAATTATATCTTCCAGTTTAATTCCATTACATTTAGAATTTTGCATGAAATGATACCTCTCGGTTTTGGTAATCTCTAATCTTAACATGACAAAGGCACATGCACAAGCACAGTGTATTTAACCATTCATTGGCTGCAAAGCTGTAAAGGGAATCAGGGCTAGTCCTTCAATTAGTCATTATAACCACAATGAGTTTTGTCATATTAAATGTAATCTGTGGTTTCCCCTAATCAAAGCGTTAACAGTTAAAATTTCCCAATTTGAAACTTTCTATCAAAAAAATAAAAAATTCACAAATTGCATTTCAAGACTACTATCAGATGAATCGTGGAAGGACCCATTACAGTACCTCATCTCTTATTGCTCGGCTCTACCATGTTGCGCTGAGATACTTTAATATAGTATTCAGTATGCATATTTATTGTTTATAAATACATGCATTTTGATTTTGCTATATGGTAGAGATATATTCATCCCCATACTACTGCTTATGCATTATTTTTTTATTTAATATAACAACTGAATTCAGTAGCTAGCTTCAAAACTCTATGGAAGGGAGGAAATGACTGCCAGCAGGACCTATGGGTGTTAATCATATCTTGTGCTTTTCTTTTTCTGTGTCTCAGTATACTGTATAAATCTCCTATTTCATTATCAGCTCCCCTTTCAAATTCTCTTGGTTGTCCCCAGAGGCAGAGAATGTTGTTTGGCTTTGTACAGCATCAGACATGATTCTCCTCTTATGGATAGGTTTACATCTTACTAAAATACACGTTGGTACCGTCTCTTCGTACCACTTATAACTCAATCCCCATCTGGATATGGATGTCCGTTTATAAATATGTTATTTTTGGACTTTGGAAAGCAAGAAATACATTTAGCTCTGATATGGGCCCTAACTACAAAGATGACTATTGTGGGATTTGTAGCTAGGCAACCACAGTAATGTATTGTTGTGAGAAAGGTGGTGTTTGGCACATCCCGAGCCAGCAGGGTTAAAATGGGCAGCACAAAGCCTAAAGGCTAAGTCAATTTTTGAAAAATGCAGATATATTTTTGCAGAAATATGTACATTTATAATGTTTAAAATTAAGTTTAGTTAAGTGAACCTTCAAAGCATTGCAACAGTAAACAATGGATGTTGCGTGCAATGCCAGACTCCTCTTCCAGCTTTATGTCTATACTGAGGTACAGGCTGTCAGTTACAGAGCTGGAAGAAGTGTCAATTAACTTTATTTGCAGTGATTACTGTACTTGTAATTAATCTGACAGCTGCTGTGTGTAGCAAAGAACCCCTACATGCTGTCAGAGGAAGGCCTTTATTGAGGGTGTGTGGGAAACATGTAACATGGTCCTAAAGGTGGACTTAGCCTTTAAAGCTAAACTCTAGCTTTACTTTTTTTTCTGCCTCATTGTAAATCATCCACTCACGATAAGAAAATGGTTAGCGTTGTGTCACTGCACAGTGTGACAATGTAGAAATTGCTTTATGCCTAATACCTTATCCAGCATCATCGAGTCACGTCGTCCCCCGGCCTGGCTGTCAGAAGCCTGCCCTTATTAGTGGATTGGGTATTAGTCCATAAATGACAATGAATATTACCAAAACACCTCCCAAGAACCAGCCAAATGTTTGCATCAAGTCTCCTGAGAGGTATACTCACAAGGAACTATTAAATATGCAAGCTGTTAAACACACCCCCACTGGCCACTGCTAGTTCCACAACATACTTTTACTAGGTTGCTCAAGAGGAAACTAGGGTACTTGCCATTTATCAGCTTTAAGGGGAACCTGTGGCCAGACTAAGGACATACAGTGAAACCTCGGATTACGAGCATAATCCGTTCCAGGAGAATGCTCGTAATCCAAAGTACTCGCATATATCAAAGGGAGTTTCCCCATTGAAGTCAATGGAAACAAAAATAATGTGTTCCGCATTGATTTCAATGGCATGCAATACAGAATGCGGCCAGAGGTGGGGGGCACCAGAAAGCCTCGGCTGACCTCGGAAACCTCAGAAAAACTCCATTCCCGAGGTTTTTCAAGGTCAGCCAAGCTGTCCTCGGGCCTTTCCATGCATTTCCGAATGGCACTGATCGGCTGCGATCGGCGCTGTTCGGTTTCGGTGCGTCTCCACCTCAGGCCAAACGCGGTACTGCACACCTTTTTGACCTGAATCCTGCTCGTTTTGCGAGACAACACACGCAAACCGAGTTAGGATTTTTTTAAACACAGTGCTCGTATTGCGACACACTAGTTAACCGCGTTACTTGCAATCCGAGGCTCCAATGTATAAGAATTTACTGTAGTGCTTTTGCAGTACTTTAAAGATGACTTGCCCCAGTGCCTGCAGCTAGAGAGGTAATTGGGGGTTGATTTACCACATATTCAGTGCTAGTTACAAATATGTAAAGTATCTAATGCATATATTCTGTTCACATGTTACTCTAATATATACAATTTTTTTTTCTTTTTAGGCCACCTATGGGAATTTGTGGCTTAACTGAGCAAGAAGACATTAGCCAGAGGGGATATAAGGTATGTTACGCCCATTATAATTTTGAAAAAACAAAATCATTAGTCTTGTCTCTTGTTTAAAAAGTAGTCCTGAACATAACACAGACAGTATTCTTCCTCCAAAAGTGACTTCTAATAGTAGCTTTTACTAAAATAATCACATAAAGGAAAACACAGATCAACTTCAGAATGTCATTATCATTCAAGCGTGCAAGATCTATACATACAGCCCTGGTTGGGATAATAATGATTTAATAAACCTCATCTTACAATGCCACAGTTCTGTTAAATGTTGTCTCAGCCGGGGGCGTGTCCAAGATGGCGACCGGACTGGACGCTTAGTGAAGGAGCTCCGCTGCCATACCTGCTAAAAATCCTGATTCCCTGCGGATTATCCTGTCACCGATGCCCTGAAGGGCGAGCTGGTTACCCCCTGGACTGGTATGCCCTACAAGCGAAAAAAAAACGCTTATCAAAAGCCGTCTACACCCTGTGATAGTTCCGGCGGCGGGAGGGCCGCACTCCTCGTGCTATCTAATATGGCGTCGCAGACCGAGGATGCTGATCCGGCGATCCAGGGCCAGGACCACTTTGATGCCCTGATGCAAGCCATCTCGACCTGCCAGTCCACGCTGACTGAAAAAATTGACACCATGCAGCTGGAGATGGGCTTCATTCGGAAGGACATGGACAAGGTCCGGACCCGGCTGACGGAGGCTGAGCGCCGGGTGGGGGACGTTGAGGAGGTGTTAGGAGACCATGCTTCCTCTCTCCGCACCCTCACCACCAAAGTCAGAGCCCTGGAACATCGCGCAGAAGACGCGGAGAACCGCAATAGGAGAAATAATCTCCGGGTTATCGGCCTCCCAGAGCGAGCGGAAGATCCTGACCCCACCGCTTTCACTGAACGCCTTCTCCGCCAGCTGCTCCCCCAGGCTGCCTTCTCCCCATACTTCGCCGTGGAACGGGCCCACAGGATGCCGGCGGCTCGCGGTCCCCCAGGAGCTCCCCCGCGCACATTCATCCTACGTCTCCTGAACTTCAGGGACAGAGACGCGATACTGCGGGAGAGCAGGAAGACAGAGACGCTGCGCTTCGAGGGGGCCCGCCTGATGATCTTCCCCGACTTCTCAGTGGAGACGCAAAGGCAAAGAAAATCATTTGACCACGTGAAGCAAGCCCTGCGCCAGCGAGGTATGAAGTACAGCATGCTCTTCCCCGCCCGCTTACGGGTCCAGGATGGAGAGACCCATAGGTTCTTCACGGTACCGGACGAGGCGGCCGCGTGGCTGGAAACTCTCCCGCGCCACTGAACCCCTTCAAATGCACCGCTGTTTTTCTTTTTTCTCTTTTTGTCCTTTAGTTCCTACTGTTTATATGCTAACCCGGGCCCCCTTCACTGACTGTCCCCTTTGCCTGCCTCGTGCGCACATGATGCCATGTTTGGGTGGCACCTCTCCCTCCCTTTTCGGGGGACGAGGGCTGTAGTCCATGTTCCTCATGTTGGCTGCGGATGAGGCACTCCCCATGTCACTCCTCATGAACGCGCCTGGATGTCTTTCTTTAGGTGGAGTGACCTTCCTGCACTGGGACTGCTGACCGAGGACTCTCCTGTGAGTATGGGGGAGCCCGGGGGGGGGGGGTGGGTGCTCCGGCACCAGCGATCCCCTATGCCGAGGATCAGGGACAACTTCCTTCATCAAAATGGGGACCTAACTTTGTTGTGGCATCATTTGTACCGTTAATGAACTGCCACGCGGCTTACCGTTACAAGAATGTGCCCCCAGTACTAACTGGGTGATTGACTTCCTCCGCAGGGAATACGATTATAATTACTATTTCTCCGACTATATATTTTCTTTTTTCTTTTTTTTTTTTTTTTTTTTTTTATGTTTGGTTATTAAAGCGGGTGGCAAGGATGCTGGTTCGTCTGGCGGGCATCCTCTGCTTGGCCTCCTAGGCGCCCTGTTGGTGCACTGCTCCCCAGAGACTAATAGTCATGCACTGTTTGGGTAACAAAACGCACCTAAGTTTTGGGGGTTGCGTGGGGTGGGGGGGAGGGAATGTTAATTTTTATGTTGATTTTTATTTTTTCTGTTTTTGGTACGGCTTTGGACTACTCAGTGTTAGGTACGGACACATGCACTACCCTATCCTACTATTGTCGGTGGGGGTGGGGGGGCTGCTGGGGGGGATGACACTATGCTCCCTGAGTCCGGGGATGGGCGGGGGTCCGGATGGCGATGGAGCAATGCATATTTTCACCTTGTTATCATGGCCCCCTTAAGAGTGTTATCTTGGAATGTGCGCGGGTTAAATTCTAAATTTAAAAGATCCCTGGTGTTCTCATACTTGAAGAGATACCACCCCCACATTTGTATACTTCAGGAGACCCACCTCACTGGGTCCAGAGTGCTCGCGCTCAAGAAACCCTGGGTGGGATCTTATTTTCACTCCACCCACTCCTCCCACTCTCGTGGGGTTAGTGTTCTAATCCACAAGGCGCTCCCGTTCGTTCTCCTGGACCTCCGCCTAGACCCGGATGGGCAATATGTTATTATCCACGCTCTGTGTGACAGGCTAGAAGTGGTGATTGTGGGCTTATATCTGCCCCCCTCGATAGGTATGTCAGTATTACGCAAGGCACAGGCTGCAGTTGCCGACTTCCCCTCGGCGGCTGTACTCTGGGCTGGTGACTTTAACATGGCCCCCAATCCTAGCATTGACAGGCTGAACCCCGACCAGACGACCGACTCGGCGCTCTCCCGTTGGGCAGAGATATATGGCTTGAGAGACGTGTGGAGATGGAAATACCCATATGACAAATACTATACGTGTCACTCTGCGACCCATGCGACCATGTCTCGAATTGACCTGATCTATGCTACCGACCCTGTCCTGTCCAAGGTGGTAGCGGTGTCCCACTTGCCACGAGGAATATCGGACCATGCACCGGTTATGTTAGACCTCTCCACTGATTCTGCTGCTACGCAGGGTCTGTGGAGACTATCCAGATACTGGATCACTGACGACAGACTAGAACCTTTAATGCTAACGGAGCTTGGGGAATATTGGGTCCACAATGACAACTCGGCTCCCCCTGAGGTGACCTGGGACGCTTTTAAAGCGTACGCCAGAGGCAGGTATCAATTTAACATAGCTAGCATACGGAAAGAGTCTAAATTGGAACTTTCAGAGGCTGAGAGGCGGGCTGCACGATTAGAAAATAGATACGCAAGTTCACCTGACCAGAGCTCGCACGCTGACATGCTCACTGCCTACAGGGAGTTGGCACTCATCCGTGCGGCCTCATGCCGCCGCTTCCTCCTCGCTCAGACACAGCGAATTTTTGAGCAGGGGGAACGAGCAGGTAAACTACTGGCATGGCTGGCAACCGAGAGGTCGGGCAGCTCATGCATAGCCAATATTAGAGATGAGAGCGGTGTCTTACTCTCGGACCCCCTATTGATCAATGCCAGATTTGAAAGATACTATCAAGAACTATACGCTTCCAGAACGTCGTATACCCCAGACGAGCTGGACACTTTCTTGCTCTCACTGGACTTCCCCTCCCTGACCTCGGCGGCTGCTCAGACGCTTGAGGCCCCCATCACATTGAAGGAGGTCCAGGAAGCTATTAAGTCTCTGCAGGCAGGCAAGACCCCTGGTCCCGACGGACTCCCCACGGAGTTCTACAAGTCCAATCTTGAGGTAATAGGCCCCCATCTCCACTCCATGCTTAATGCAGCGTTGGAGCGCCGAAGTCTCCCGGCCTCCATGATGGAGGCAGTGATTGTTGTAATACCTAAACCTGGGAAGGACCCGGAGCTGTGTTCATCCTATCGGCCTATATCTCTGCTCAATGTTGATGCCAAAATCCTGACCAAGATCCTGGCTAATAGGCTGAACACAGTGATCCTCTCACTGGTGCATGGTGACCAGACGGGATTCATGCCGGGAAAAGGCACGGATATAAATATCCGCAGGCTCCACACCAATATCGCAATCTTCCGCGAAAAGAACACTGCTGGGGCGGTGGCCTCACTCGACGCAGAGAAGGCCTTTGACTCAGTTGAGTGGGCCTTCCTGTGGCGAGTGTTGACTAAATTTGGGTTTGGCCCCAAGTTCATAGACTGGATCAAATTACTATATGGATCGCCCACAGCCAGAGTGCGCACAGGGGGCAGCGTCTCAGCACCATTCCAATTATGCAGGGGAACGCGGCAGGGATGCCCACTGTCTCCAGGGCTCTTTGCCTTGGCCATTGAGCCCATGGCTATCATGCTTCGCTCGACGCACGAGGTGAGGGGCCTGGAGGTAGGACCGCTGACCGAAAGGGTGTCACTGTACGCAGATGACACCCTGTTATACCTCGGTGATGACTCTCACTCCCTAGTTGCAGCCCTCAAAATTGTCGATAGGTTTGGCGGGTTCTCCGGGATACGGGTTAATTGGAGCAAATCCAGTTTATTTCGTCTATCAGATCTGGCACCCCCCACGGCGGACCTGACACCACTCACCAGGGTCTCAAAATTCCGCTACCTGGGAATAGATATTGAAAACGACCTAGGGCGCTACTTACAAGACAACCTCTACCCGGTCCTACAAACGCTAATTGCAAAATGCCAGGCCTGGAAGACGCTACCCCTTACTCCGGTGGGGCGGGTGAACCTGTTAAAAATGGTGTTTCTCCCCAAGCTATTATATGTGTTCCGAAACACCCCGGTCCCTATTCCCGCCTCTTTCTTTACTAAACTGGATGGCGTAGTCTCCTCATTCATTTGGGGTGGGGGGGCCCCCAGAATAGCACAACGCAAACTTCAGCTTCCTCTGTCCTCAGGGGGACTGGCCCTACCCTCCTTCAAAAAATACTACTGGGCAGCAGTATTGGTAACGGTCCGATGGTGGTTCAAACAAACCAGGACAAACCCAGCAGTGAACCTGGAAGCCGCGGTTATGGGGTCCTACTCGGCCCTCACCAACCTGGTTTACAGGGGACCTAGAGCCGCCCCGCAGGTTACTCTCCCGATGCGTACCACGGTTCAGGTTTGGGAGAGAGTCACCGCAGCAGTCGCAAGCTCTGACTCCATCTCACCCCACGCTCCGCTGTGGGGCAACCCACGACTTTCGCATTTCAGGTCCATCCCGGATCCTAGTGTCTGGGCCAGATACGGAATAGTGAAAATCCAGCACATTATGCCGGCCGGGGTGCTGCTCCCCTTCCCGGACCTACGCGTGACGTTTGGGCTCCCCTCTTGGATGCTCTTTAGGTACTTGCAACTGAAACATGCGGCGCAGGCACAGTTCTCGAGGACAACGGTGGTCGAACCGCATAGAATAGAGAGGTTCCTTATATCCCGCGGAATAGACAAACTAGTATCCTCCATCTACCTCCGACTCACGTGCGACGACTCGAGGGGGGACTCTCCCCTCCATCGGGTCTGGAAAACAGACATCCCTGACCTCTCGGAGGAGGACTGGGAGACTGCGCTGACCCATTATATACCGACGGTCATATCTGCTAGGGACAGGTTCATTCAATTAAAGTTCTTACACAGGGCCTATTACACCCCCCAGCGTCTAGCCAGGATATTCAGTGCCCAGTCAGATCAGTGCCCTAAATGTCAGAGGGAGACAGGAACGTTTTACCATGTTGTATGGGACTGCCTGGTTATCCGAGGATACTGGGAGGGAGTGGTGGAAAAAATTAAAACGGCTACCGGACTTCAGGTGCCACTAGATCCTAAGATCCTCCTTCTGGGTATCACGGAGGGTGTGACACAGTCTACTCACACCGGTTTGTTACTATTCTTTCTCTGTGTCTATGCCAGGAAAACACTGTTACGGCAATGGAAGCTGGCAACCCCCCCCACAGTGACTCAGTGGCTCTCACTGGTGGACTCTGTTCTACCTCTCTACAAGCTGACATACATGGGCCGCAAGTGCCCTCAGAAATTTGACAAAGTTTGGGGAGCGTGGGTAACGGCTAGGGCACTCTCTGTATAGTACCTGTCACTGCACGCCCTGGGGATCCAGGGCGCTTCTCCTCCAGCAGAGGGGTGGGGGAGAACTTCCCCCCCCTTCGGTGGGTGGAGGCACTACACAAAGTCCTGCAGCCTAACTAGCTGGCCCTCGCCCTGTCCGAAAACCCGACCCAGACCCGCTCAGATCTACCTCCAGTGTGTTACTCTGTACCTACTATGCAATATGTCTGTATGTAATACCCCTTAAGATATCGAACATTGCTGTACCACAGTTTGTTGATTTACCTTTTGCTTTATTTTTTATTTTCTTAATAAAAACTTTTCTGTTAAAAAAAAAATGTTGTCTCAGCCAATCGCAATTGTTTAGTCTATTATCAGGAATGTTGTACAGGTTAATAATAATGGCTATCAATAAAAAAGGCAACTACCATTGAGGATTAATATCTAGACAACTGGCCACCGGTGGTAAATGAGTCTGTTAGTAGGTGTGCCCTATGGGGTGCTAACTACTATTAGTAAATTTGTGTATGTTTAGAGGAGCTATATATGAGTTCTAGCCACCAATGGTAAAGGTGGCTATTATTACGTGTGCAATAAGCTGCTTAACACCAATGGCAACAATGTTTAATATTAAAAGCGCTAAATGGGTGCTGGCTACTAATTAAAAAGGTGGCTATTGATATGGGTTGCTTTTTAGATCTCTGTCCATCAGAGGTAAAGGGAGTTCTTATAGGAACGCTGTCTGTGCCACAAGCCAACTATATCAAGTTGGTCTATTTTTAGGGGTATTATATAATACCAGTGGTCAGGAGCCCAATTCTATTGGAACAATATAGGTTGCTGTTCACAATAGCAAAGTGGCACTTCCTTAACAGAGGTCCAGGTGGGTCCTTAGCTGTGCTGTGTGACTGGGCAAAATTGATATTTTGCAATTGAAATGGAGTGCAGTTACTACAATAGGAATATAGCTCTGGAACCACTGGCTAAAAGACCACTTGTTATCAATTTAAAAACATGCATACATTTCTGAACCAATTTGTTAATTCAAAATATATCTTATTACCATACATTATGTATTGTAAGATGTTCAGCTTTGAAAATGTTGCATTCAAAGACATACAAAAAAGAATGGTAATCTTAAGCATGAAACATTTCTCATTGTGACCTTTGTCAACGCACTTTGAGCCACTGATCTTTCTAGAATCTCAAAATTTGCAGAACATTTTGCTCATGACTAGCAATTAAATGAGCAGGTAATCAAAATGTTCTTGGTTAACTTATCTCTTCATGTTTGTGTCCACATTCAAAATGTCACAGATGTGTTACATCCCATTGTTAGGAGGAATCATAGAAAAGATAAGGACTGCACAGCACTTCAGCCCTTTACTTACTTATGAAAAGGTTTTGACAGGCTAATTATTCTATTTAAACCTACAATTTTATCTGACAATAAGGACAATGATACCAGGAGTCAGTAAAGAACATATATAATGTCTGATGGAAACAAACATTTTTGAACAAGCATTCTATTTAGGCAAATTTTTGCCTATGCTGAAAGGAGAAACACATTGAATGAACATGTAACATGTGATCTATAACATTGAAACTCACTCTAGTTCACCCACTACTGACTACCTTCTATGTGACTCATTTTTTTCCAAGTCTCTGTCATCTCAGTGTTTTATTGCATGACAATTAGCAGAATAGCTGTTCATAACTGATAATGGACAATATTTGGCCAGCACACAATGCGTTCAAATTGTGTGCAATGCAGGAGTCTTTCAGCAGAACCAATTTGATGGTAAACTTAAAAGGGTTGTAAAGGTAACATTTTTTTTTCCTAGATAGCTTCCTTTACCTCAGTGCAGTCCTCCTTCACTTACCTCATCCTTCGATTTTGCTTTTAAATGTCCTTATTTCTTCTGAGAAATCCTCACTTCCTGTTCTTCTGTCTGTAACTCCACACAGTAATGCAAGGCTTTCTCCCTGGTGTGGAGTGTCGTGCTTGCCCCCTCCCCTGGAATACAGGACAGTCAGGACGCTCTCTACGTTGCAGATAGAGAAAGAAGCGTGCTAGTGGGCGTCCTGACTCTCCTGTATTTCAGGGGAGGGGGCGAACACGTCACTCCACACCAGGGAGAAAGCCTTGCATTACTGTGTGGAGTTACAGACAGAAGAACAGGAAGTGAGGATTTCTCAGAAGAGATAAGGACATTTAAAATCAAAATGGAAGGATGAGGTAAGTGAAGGAGGACTGCATTAAGGTAAAGGAATGCAAATGAGTGCGTGTGTGCGTGTGTGCGTGTGTTTGTGTGCGTAGGGGGGGGGTGTAGTTGAATAGCCTCTGGAGTCCTACTGGTTAGATGATAACGATTTTATGCATTCATCTAGACCTTTTTACTGCAGATTGGTTGTGAAAATTGTCATCTGCCTCAAATCAAAGTCCTTTCATAGCCATATTGTCAAAGCCATATTATTATCATGTGCCATCAGCAT
This sequence comes from Rana temporaria, assembly GCF_905171775.1. NCBI lineage: Eukaryota > Metazoa > Chordata > Amphibia > Anura > Ranidae > Rana > Rana temporaria. Next base: position 89,958,635 of record NC_053498.1, read on the forward strand.
TAATATACATTTTTCCAATATTAAACTATTAATTGAAGTTACCATTTTTATAGCCCCTGATAGTATATATATCTCTTGCCCCCAATGTAAATCTATGTTTAAATTCGTGGTAGAATGCATCAAACTATACATGAAACTTAAAGCTGGAGTTTACCCATAAAAAAATGTTTACCCTTAGATTGATGCTCATTTTGTCTAGGGGAATCGGCTAGTTGTTTTAAAATCGAAGCTGTACTTACCGTTGTAGAGAGCGATCTTCTCCGCCGCTTCCGGGTATGGTCTTCGGGACTGGGCGTTCCTATTTTGATTGACAGTCTTCCGACACGCTTCCGACGGTCGCATCCATTGCGTCACGAGTAGCCGAAAGAAGCCGAACGTTGGTGCGGCTCTATACTGCGCCTGTACACCGATGTTCGGCTACTTTCGGAAAATCGTGACGCGATGGATGCGACCGTCGGAAGCCTGTCGGAAGACTGTCAATCAAAATAGGAACGCCCAGTCCTGCAGCCCATACCCGGAAGCGGTGGAGAAGATCGCTCTCTACAACGGTAAGTACAGCTTTGATTTTAAAACAACTAGCCGATTTCCCTAGACAAAATGAGCAGGAATCTAAGGATAAAAAACTTTATTTCCGGGTGAACCTCCACTTTAAGGATTTATTGAATCTATAAGTTCACATAAGTAATATAAAAAAGTATACTATATATATATATATATATATATATATATATGTATATATTACGGGTGTCTGTTTTAATAATTTTGTGGGTTGTAATTTCCATAACAAGCAATCAGTGAAAGTGTTTCTATTCCTGGTCTTCTTTGAGCGTTAATCAGTAGGGTGCAGTTTAGTTACTATCTCAATCAGGGCTGTTCATTTCCTTTATTTATTTATTTTGCACAGCTGCTTGTGGATCAGAGGTGTCTCTGTAGGGACGAGGGGGCAGAAGAAAGAAATTTCTCCCCTTTTCATCTTTATGCATGTCTGCAGATCACAAGTTGTTTATGTTCTAAAACATTTTTAGATAAGCATCTTTGCTCTTCTTATCCTATTGTATCACATTGCATGGAATGCACAGCGCTCAGTGGTTCAATAATTTCTATTCATGGTACTATGTCAGCATGGTGCTTATTTAAAAAAAAATATTTGCATGAGGTTGGAGGAAAGATGTTCTACAATGACATAAAAATATGTTCTATATGATAAGATACTCCAACAGTGAAATCTTCCTGTCATATTCTTAATTCTGTTTTCATCTATCTGGGAGCTTTGGGTGTTTCTGTACACTAGGAATATTGCTATTTTAAAGTGATAATAAAGGTAAAAGTTTGTTTTTCTTATTCAAATAAAGACAGGGTATACCTACCTGCTCTGTGCAATGATATTGTACAAATCTGGCCCCTTATCTTTTCTTTGATGGCCCCCCACTGGTGCTATTTTCTTCTTCTCCCTGCATGTGCTCTCATAGCAAGCTGTGTGCTATGGGGGCACCCTTGCAGATGAGCTCCCGAGCCGGGCTGTGTGCATCCATAGACACACAGAGGGAAGCTTTGACTGACAGCTGTAGGAGCTGCCTGTATCTCCTGTGAGATCAAGAACCAGGAATTCAGTGCAGTGGTGCTAGAGATGGAAGAGGCAGATACAGTAAGTCTATAGGGGCTTGGAGGGGGGAGCATGTGGATTTTTTTTTCTTAAAGCGGTTTTAAAGGCTAAATATTATTTTCTCTGCATTAAGGTAAAGAAAAAACTATTGTCAGCCCCCCTCCCCTTACATACTTACCTGCCTCGATCTCGATTCAGAAATGTGCCCAAGAAAAGTGGAAGTCATTAGTTACTGCTCTGGTCAATCAAATCCAGCAATGAGGGAGCAAGGGGCGAGGCAGCGCTAAGTCGTACTGTGTGCATATTTGGACACATGGTGCAAGGCTCAGGATCAAGCCTGCACATGTACCACCATAGGAAGTAGCTTCCTATGGTGGCACACCGAGAAGAGGAGGAGCCCAGAGCCCCCGCCTGGGACCTGAAAAGAGGAGGGGGCTACCCTATGAAAAACATTTTACAGAGCAGGTAAGTACGATATGTTTATTAAAATAGGATAAAATAAAAATAAAAACCTTTACAATCACTTTACTAAACCACTTTAAATTCATCATCAGGGATTACTATACATTAAAAACATAAATTAGATATAATAATGCTAAATGTATTAATAGAAAAAAATAGTTAAAAAATCAATCTACTATCCAAACACTATTCAGTCGTTTTACAAAACATTTACTGAAGTATTCCAAGCTAATTTTTAACCAGTACAGTATATACTGGTGTATTAATGATGGCTTGGCTAATTCTTCGGTAAGTTTTTTATATTTGACGTGTTTCACAGAGATCGTCTACTTCCTTAGAATTAGATAGTCAGACATTTCTAAAATGTTGCATATGTGATGATAGGAAGTGTAAGAAATATGTTTTTCAAATAACAGTTTTATTGGTTATCTCTGCAGAGAATAGAACAAAAACAGAACACAGTAAGTTCAGAGTAATACTGAAACAGGGGTATAGCAAGTACAGACATTTTAGTAGTAAATGGTGCAAAATCATTGCTAAACCATACTATGAACTGTTATTACAAAACCGTTGATTTATTTCAAATTTGTCTTGCATAAACATGGTCACACAAATGTTGTCGGAAATTGTGAAAGTCAAGATCGCTGTGACGTACAACATGAACGACAAACCGAGAAAAATGAAGTTGAATATCCAGTGTGGCTCTTATGCTTGAATCCGAGCATGCATGGAATTTTGTGCGTCGAAATTGTGTACACACGCTCGGAATTTCCCACAACAAATTTTCCTCCCGAAGATGCCACAGCTCCCAGACCTTATCATGCATTTCCAGCCTATCCTGCAAGCTAGCTGTCATTTTTTCCATTAGCTCTACATCCTTTATTCTGGCATATAGGGCGTCTTGGGAAGGTTGGGAGAGCCGCTTCCAGTTGAGGACAACCAGGCAGCGTGAAGCAATAAGGATGTGTCTAAGTAGTTTCTTAGATGGTTTGGCGATTGTAGTGGTGACACACCAAGCAGGAAGAATTTTGGTGTCATGGGGACCTGCACTTCAAAGAGGCGTGCCAGCAAGCACTGCATTGTAAGCCAAAGGGGCACTATCATTGGGAAACTCCAAAAGCTATGGTAAAGGGTACCTTTGTCCCCCTGACAGTGCCAGAATTACTCAGAGCTAGATGGATAGATGACGCGGAGCATGTCCAGAGACAAGTTCCAGAAATAGAGGGTTTTTTTAAGCATTTTCCTTGTAGAAGAAAAAGATGAGAATGGTGCACTTATTCAATAATGTGCCATAAAGTAATATACTCAAATAATGAATATGATGAGTGTCCAAACATACAAATAAATACTGTATTTATTGGTGTATAACATGCACAGGCTTATAACACGCACCCTTAGGCCGCGTACATACGGTCGGTCCATCCGATGAGAACGGTCCGAAGGACCGTTCTCATCGGTTAACCGATGAAGTGGACTGATGGTCTGATGTGCCTACACACCATCAGTTAAAAAAACGATCGAGTCCAGCGCGGTGACGTAAAACACAACGACGTGCAGAGAAAAATTAAGTTTAATGCTTCCAAGCATGCGTCAACTTGATTCTGTGCATGCGTGGGTTTTTAACCGATGCTTTTGCATACTTACCATTGGTTTTGACCTATCGGTTAGGCGTCCATCGGTTAAATTTTAAAGCAAGTTCTAACATTTTTGACCGAAGGATAACTGACCGATGGTGCCCACACACGATCGGTTTGGACCGATGAAAAGGTCCTTCAGTCCGTTTTCATCGGTTTGGACCGACCGTGTGTACGCGGCCTAACTTTAAGAGGGAACTTTCAGGAAAAAAACTTTCCACAGACCCCTGTGTATAACACGCAGGCACAGTTTACATTCTATTTTCAGGGTAAAAAAGTGAGTGTTATTCGCCAATAAATACAGTAAATAAATGTGAATAAAGTCCAACTAAAGCTCAATGGTAGGAGTTAGTTCATATAAAGGCAAAAATCTCATAGTGATAACTTGATAGAAGAAAAAACTGATAAAACATCTATCCAAACACTGTTAAATTTATGAATTGTCCGCTCACCTCCAATAATGACCCAAGGGTCAAACAAGGCTCATCAGATAGTCAGATAAGGAATCCTGCTGATGGATCTGTAAAGGCATCCAGGTTCCAAGCGAAGACGAAGAACTACATCCAAAACTTGGCATTAACGCATCTTGGATAATTCCATATATAGAGGAAACAGGTCTAGATGTGTTGATGCCAAGTTTTGAACGTAGTTCTTCGTCTTCGGCTGGGACCTGGATGCCTTTACAGATCCATAAGCAGGATTTCTTATCTGACTATCTGATGAGCCTTGTTTGACCCTTGGGTCATTGTTAAAGGTGAGCAGCCAATTCACACATTTAACAGTCGATGTTTGGATAGAAGTTTTATCTGTTTTTTCTTCTATCAAGTTATCCCTATGAGATTTTTGCCTTTATATGAACTAACTTCTACCATTGGGCTTTATTTGGACTTTATTCACATTTATTTATTTATTTGTATGTTTGGATACTCATCATATTCATTCTTTGAGTATATAACATTATGGCCCTAGACAAAGTAAGTTATTACGAAAAGAACGTATGGCGGAGCGACACAATGATTTCACCTTGCGCTCCATACGTTTTCCCAGAAAGACGGGTTGTCTGTTTTGTGCACCGGCCGGCACATCAGACTCAAGGCTTCTTTTAAACTGCAACTTTGTAAGTGTATCACTTTGTTTTTTTAAATACATTTTAATATGGTAATACACTATATGGAGCGTTTATATTTTCTATGTACCGTGTGTATCTATTGATGGTTCATTGGTCGAGAGGTTACTGCCAAGGACCCGTGATTGTGTTTGCTATTTCTTGGAGTCAAGCTGCGATTGATTACATGCATCATTTAAACCTCTGTTATGGGTGATCGTGGCAAGTTGGTAAGAAGTAATTTTTTATGCTGATTGGTGGTGGATTCAACACATTTTTCTCTAGATATAGCATTTTATACCTGTATGGACTTTTTTCATAGAGTACCTGGTGTATAGTTATTTTATTGATAGTTTTTTTTTCACCCATTTATTATACAACTCCTTTTTGGTTGTATATTTATGGACACAATTTTTTTGGATTTCATTAACCAACATAGTTGTGGACTCTCTTTATATCATTGATTAATCTGTCATTATTATTATTATTAATTTGTGTATGGGACATTTTTCAATATTTTGAACTTTGGCGGTTCAATCATCAATCACATTTTGTTCTATAGTACATTATTAATTTAATTTTGAATGATCACATGGTTAGCACGATTTATTTCTTCTTCCCGACTTCCAGTCACGCCCCCACAAAAAATATTTCAATACCACTTTTTTAGTGTTCCCAACCAAAATGTTCAGAGTCCTTCCTAGGTCCCACACACATACAATACCAATGGGTGATAGCACAAGGTGACAGAACAAGAGTCTTCTTTAGCTGTATGGCCATTGTGGCCCACTTGTTCTGCCCCCCCTCCTTAGCATAGTATGTCCATAGTCTGGGTACAGATGCACTCTAATGCCGCGTACACACGGTCGTTTTTTGTGATGAAAAAAAAACGTCATTTTTTAAAACGTCATTTAAAATGATCGTTTGTGGGCAAAACGTTGTTTTATGTCTTCTGAAAAACGACAACATTTTTTTTCGAACATGCTTCAATTTTTTATGTCGTTTTTCAGAATGTCGTTTTTTGTGTTATAAAAAATGATCGTGTGTGGCTAAAACGACGTTTAAAACAACGTTTTTAAACCCGCGCATGCTCAGAAGCAAGTTATGACGCGAGCTGCAATGGAACAGAGTGCCGTCGTACGTGTTGTACGTAACCGCGCTTTGCAAGAGCATTTTCAGAAAACGATGGTGTGTACGCAACGTCGTTTTTTAAAATTAAGTTTGAAAAACATTGTTTTTTTCACGCTAAAAAACGACTTTTTTTTACAAGACAAAAAACGACCATGTGTACGCGTCATTAGACATCATTTAACACAAAACTAGATTATTGTTACCAGACAGCTTGTGTCATTTTTTATTTTATTTATTTTTTTCTCCAAATCCTCCGCTTGAGAATGCATTACATCGCTGGAATTTTTTTTTCTTTTTTTTTTTTTTTAATAAAGGACTTGTCCCAAGCTGTCTACTGTGTTTTTTTAAAAATGTTGACACATTTTTTGTGAAATGGTAGGACTTGTCCTAAAATGGTAGGGGTACAATGTAACCCATTACCAATTCACATAGGGGGGCTGGGATCTGGGGGTCCCCTTTGTTAAAAGGAGGTTCCAGATTCCGATAAGCCCCCTGCCCACAGACCCCCACAACCACTGGTTAAGGGTTGTGGGGATGAGGCCCTTGTCCCCATCAACATGGTGACATCCTCCCCATGTTGAGGGCATGTGGCCTGGTACAGCTCAGGAGGGGGGCGCTCTCGTCCCCCCTCTTTTTCTACGGCTTGCCAGGTTGCGTGCTCGAATAAGGGTCTAGTATGGATTTTGAGGGGACCCCTACGCCATTTAAAAAAAAAAATCAATTACTTTTATCTCTATTGTCGGGACCCGACAATTCATTATAGCCACAAGTAGTTTTAAATTACCTTTTTTCGTTTAGAAATGTCATTTTGTGCAGGGACTGTTCTAAACATGGAAAAAAATGCGCCACTTTACAGGCATACTATAGACACCCCCAGGTAAGAAATTTAAAGTAATATTTAACTTTTATTGTTTCACTTTAAGTATTATTAAAGTCACTGCTCCCGAAAAAACATCAGTTTTTAAAACTTTTTTTGCATTGATACATGTCCCCTGGGGCAGGACCCAGGTCCCCAAACACTTTTGATGACAATACCATGCATATAAGCCTTTAAAATTAGCACTTTTGATTTCTCCCATAGACATTTAAAGGGTGTTCCGCTGCTTTCGAATTTGCCACAAACACTAGTCTCTACTAACTTTGCACATCCAGATTCAGGTACAAATGCGGAGGCGTAACATATCATCTTTACGTTACACCGCCGCAAGTTTTTTTCGTAAGTGCTTGATCCACAAAGCACTTGAGTATAAACTTGCGGTGGAGTAACGTAAAGACGTCCGGCGCAAGCCCGCCTAATTCAAATGGGGCGTGTACCATTTAAATTAGGCGCGCTCCCATGCGAACGCTCTGCGCATGCTCCGTTAGTAAATTTCCCGACGTGCTTTGCGCGAAATTACGGCGCCCCGACGTGTTTGTGAATGGCGACGTGCGTAACGTACTTACGCCAAAAAAAATTCGACGTGGGAACGACGGCCATACTTTAACATGGCTGGTGTAAAGTTAAGCCATAAAAAAGATTGCTTAACTTTGCCACAGGAAAAAACGACGTTACGCACGCGAGTAGCTTCGTAGATCGCCGTAAAAGCAAATTTGCATACCCGACGCTGGAAAACGACGCAAACTCCACCCAGCGGCGGCCGAAGTATTGCAGCCTAAGATCCGAAGGCATACGAAGCCGTAAGCCTGTCGGATCTTAGCCAAAAGCTGTCGTATCTTGTTTGTGAATCACAAATTAAGATACGACGCTGCAGATTTGAAAATACGCCGGAGTATCAGTAGATACTCCAGTGTATTTGTTCTGTGAATCTGGCCCCTAGACTTTGCAATATTTGCCCACTCTTCTCTGCAGAACTGCAAGTTCAGCTAAATGTGATGGTGTCCCTTTGTGGACCGCAGTCTTCAAGTCATTCCACTGATTTTTAATGGGGTTTATGTCTAGGCTCTGACTAAGCCATGCAAGGACATTCACCATTTTCTCCTTCAACCACTGAGTGGTAATTTTTGCTGTGCTTTGGGTCATTGTCATGTTGGACGCCTTAAACCTTCTTCCTATTGACAACTTTCTGGCAAAGGCAGGGCTGGGATAAGGGGTGGGCGGGAGGGACGGCTGCCCTGGGCGCTATAGGTTTACTGTAAAGATGGGGGTGCCTTCCTTCTGTTACAAGGCTGACAGGATTAGTGACAGTGTCAGTAATTTTGACAACCAAGAGACTGCTGATTTTGATCCCCTAAGCTTGCACATCATGAATGGGGAGGAGGGGGATTGCAGTTTGGCATCTTTGCCATGGGCTCTGGATGACCTTGTCCCCGACACTGAAAGAAAGGGGGGTGAATGGCAAATATATGCTTGTGCCACATCCAGTATATGTGAGAAAAGAAAAAAGGGGGTTCCCCTGGGTGGACTTTTAAAGCACTGATAGTATTAATTCCAAATATACGGGATATTGAGGTAAAAAAAATCGTTTTTATTCACAATTATACATATTTATCACAAAAAATAAATATTGAATTAAAATATACAGTTCCAAAGATTGTCATCATATAGGTAAATACATGAAAACCTTCTTTACACCCGACGCGTTTCGGGGTAACCTTCTTCAGGAGTGTGTAGAGAAGGACAATTAGTTCATCTAAGCATAAAAATACATAAAGTTAATTACATGCATTTAGAACAATATTATTAAATGTATACAAAAAGTTTTCATTATATATGATGTACATATATGTAATCATTCACTTACGTATTATAAATGTAGTAGAAGGATGATAAATATTTCATTGGATGCGATTTTTTAAAACCATTGAAAATATAAACAGAACACTGGGTTCTGTCAATGAGGTTGCCAGTCAAGCAAGAAATGGGTATAAGAATTTAACCGTATTTATCGGCTTATAACACGCACAGGCGTATAACACGCACCCTGGCCCAGATTCTCGTAGATGGGCGTAAAACTGCGGCGGCGTAACGTATGTCATTTACGTTACACCGCCGCAAGTTTTACAGGCAAGTGCTTTATTCACAAAGAACTTGCCTGTAAAGTTGCGGCGGCGTAGCGTAAATCCCCCGGCACAAGCCCGCGTAATTCAAATGAGCCGGGTAGGGGGCGTAGAGAATTAAAATTAGGCGCGTTCCCGCGCCAAACGTACTGCGCATGCGCCGTCCCTAAAATTTCCCTGGTTTCGACGTGAACGTAAATGGCGTCCAGCCCCATTCACGGACAAGTTACGCAAACAACCTAAAGTTTTCAAATTGCGATGCGGGAACAACGGCCATACTTAACATTGGATACGCCACCTAGAAGGCATGTTTACCTTTACGCTGCGTATCTCTTACGGAAACGGCGTATCTTTACTGCGACGGGCAAGCGTACATTCGTGAATCGGCGTAACGACTCATTTGCATATTCTATGCCGACCTCAATGGAAGCGCCACCTAGCGGCCAGCGTAAATATTGCACCCTAAGATACAACGCCGCAGGCCGTCGTATCTTAGGCATGTTTAAGTGTATCTCAGTTTGAGCATACACTTAAACATACGACGGGCTTAGATTCGGAGTTACGTCGCCAGTGTAACTCTTTGTGAATCTGGGCCCCTAACTTTAAGAGGGAAGTTTCAGGAAAAAAAATGTTCCACGGCCTCCTGCGTATAACACGCATGCACGGTTTACCCTCTATTTTCAGGGTAAAAAAGTGAGTGTTATATGCCAATAAATACAGTAATTAATGCAGGTTTGAGAAGGACATTTATTTCATCCCGTTAGGGAGAAATTATTTCAAAGATTGAGAAGCCGGTGGATCAACCAGAAGAGATATACTGGAACTGGGATGGAGGTCCCTGAGTATATGAGATCCGCAACAGACCTAATAATGTCCGCTGTCAAACAGTACACTGTATTATTAACAGAGTCGGTCTCACACCATGATAATCCAGCAAATAATGCTAGATTATCATGGTGTGAGGTCGACTCTGTTAATAATACAGTGTACTGTTTAACAGCGGACAAAAGTCCCAGTATATCTCTTCTGGTTGATATCTGGTTGATATTCCATCTTCTGACTTGTGTTTGTCCACAACTCACAGTTGAGGCTGGGAGCCGTCCTAACTGGTCCGACACAAGTCGGTCCGACTTTGAAAATGCTCCCTGTACTACTTTGGTCCGACTTTGATCCTACTTCAGCCCATTCAATATCGTTGAAGTCGGATCACAGTCGGATCCTTGTCCTAACCATCTGACTTTTGACATCCAACATGGTGATTACAGCAGCAGTAAAAGGATTTTATGTCACACTGGGATTGTTTTGATTGGTCAAAAGACAAGTCATACTATCACAAAGTTCATTTAAGTCGGATGGATGTTGGAACAATGTAGGACCCATGTAGGACTGATGTCGCAGAGCAAAGTAGGATGAAAGTCGTATGACTGTTGTATAGTATCAGTGTGAACCCAGCCTGAAACTCAACCTGATTGAGTTTACAAGTCATTTTTAGGAGGGGATGATCCTTTTTCCAACTCAGTGATTCTTTTTTTTTTTTTTTTCTGACGTGTTGGTGTTAATTCTTTCACTTGGATGTTATAAGTTTCACTGAGTAAATACAGCTGGATAAAAAAAAAACTGTGTCTCTCTTCATTTCAGGCTGCAAAGAAAGAAATTATGATTATTTTAAAGGGGGTGATTCTACACCCACTGTATGTCCCAACGTTGTATGCTCCTGCAGCAGGGGTCACTGTAGAGCTACTGGCTTATTTCTTTCTACAGCTATATATACTCCCTCAAATTAAAATGAATTTCATTTTATAATTTTGCATTTTCATTAGATATTTATAACAGAATCAAACTCTTTCGGCTGAACTCCCTTAACAATAAGTATTTAAATGGCTAATGACACTGTATGCATCTTTTTTGCTTCTTTCCTGTCAGACTGCATGCATACTTAAGGATTAGATACAAATTGGCCACTAATTAGAGACTTTTAAGAGGCTACTGTGAATGTCAGTCATTGCAGGAGAAGCAGTGGACCAGAATCACCAGCTTTATAGAATCACAGAGCACTAATTGAAATAGTTATGTCACTATACAAAAGCTGGACATTGTGCAAAATGACTCTCTCATTGAGAGCTGTTTTCCAGTCCTTACCCTGAGCCGGCAACGCATTCAAGGTCACCCAGAATAACCAAAATGTTCCAACAGCATCGAGTGTGTGTGTCTGGAAAATTAATTAGGCAAAATCTTCAGTATGCTGTAGTTACACTTGTGTATGGCATGAATTAATGTGCAGGCTTACACCCTTTAACTGTGCATATTGTGTCTGAGACCTTTTAACTGGAAACCACGAACAAGAAAATTAAAGGCATTATTACAATTTTATTAGACAATGCTTGGCTAATATTAGAATCTTATACAGAGAATGGATATACAGTCTTCTAAAATATAGCACTGGATGAAAATCTACGCGTTGCTTGTCATTCAAATAAATGAGGACAATTACCCCCCCCTCTTTGTGCTTTTATTCTTTTATGTTTTGAGCAATAATACACTGACAGTGTCTTAACTCCTCCTAGTTATATCCAAATTAAAATAAAATATTTTAACAACACATTTTAACCCCTTGCCGCTGAGCGTACGCACATATGCATCCTCGGCTTTCGGGGGTTATATCAGGATGATGCCCGCAGCTGCAGGCATCATCCTAGTTTAATTTTTTAGAGCCGATGATTGGCTTTCCAGGGATAACAACCGATGCAGCTAAAAGCTGCTCAGTTGTTATCCCGGAGGAGCAGGAGGGGGGATGTCCACCTCGGGCGCTCTTACCGGACCTCCCGTTCCACCGGGAGACCTGATCTACGATCGGACACCTCCATTCCCTAGCCACAGACTGGAACAAAGCCGTGAATGCCTTCGATCCAGTTTATTCAGTGTAAACACGGAAGCGACGTCACAACGTCACTTCCTGTTTACTCGGCTGCCAATGGCGCCGGTTTAAAAAAAATACACAGTATTCAGAATCGCTGTTTTCGGCGATCTGAATACTTTGAAGTGCAAAGGAGGGATTGGGGGTCTTTTAGACCCCCGATCCCTCCATAAAGAGCACCTGTCATCACCTATTACTGCCACAAGGGATGTTTACATTCCTTGTGACAGCAATAAAAGTGATCAATTTTTTTTTTTAAAACACAATTTTATACTATAAAAATAAAAAATAAGAAAAAAATGTTAAAGCATCCCCATCCCCGCAAGCTCGCGCACCAAAGAAAACGCATACGGAAGTTGATCCCGCATATGTAAACAGTGTTTAAATCACACATGTGAGGTATTTCCACGATCGTCAGAGTGACAGCAATAATTCTAGCCATAGACCTCCTCTGTAACTCTAACCTGGTAACCGTAAATAAAAATTAAAGCATCGCCTATGGAGATTTTTAGGTACCGTAGTTTGTTGCAATTCCACGAGTGCGTGCAATTATAAAGCGTGATGTGTTTGGCATCTATTTACTCGCCGTAATATCATACTTCACATTATACAAAAAAATTGGTCTAACTTTACTTTTTAATTCATGAAAGTGTCTTTTTCCCAAATAGTTGCGTTTAAAACACCTCTGCACAAATACTGTGTGACATAAAATATTGCAACAATCACCATTTTATTCTGTAGATTTTCTGCTAATATATATATATATATATATATATATATATATATATATATATATATATATATATATATATAATGTTTGGGGGTCTATGTAATTTTACAGCAAAAAATACGGATTTTAACTTGTAAACACCAAATGTCAGAAATAGGCTTAGTCATGAAAGGGTTAAGCCCCATGGGAATGAAACACATCACAGACAGTGGTGACAATATTATTATCACTACTACTGTATGTATACAGTGCATGTTGAAGATAAAATATTTCCTTAAAGGGTCACTAAAGGAAAAAATTTTTTTAGCTGAAATGACTGTTTACAGGGCATAGAGACATAATAGTTAACTGATTCCTTTTAAAAATGATTAAAAATGGATAAAAAAACAATCATATAATGTGCCTGCAGTGTAGTTTCGTTTTTGCTGTTGTTTGCTGGTTCTCTGATGTACAGAGAGCCACTAGAGGGCAGTCAGCCAATAGAGAGCAGTGATACTTTGTCTAAAACTCCTCAGCACCAATCCAGTTTCGTTTTACACACACCTCCTTGATTAGTGACCACCGTGAGAAATCTCCCAGTACTGTGGTTATCAGGAAACAGGCAACCAGGAAGTGTCCAGAACAGAGAGGATTTACAGCAACATCAAAGCAAAAACGAACACTGAGGACATGAAACCAGGACTGCAGCAAGGTAAAGGAAGCTATTTAGCTAAAAAAAAAAATTCCTTTAGTGACCCTTTAAAGTGGAGGTTCACCCTAATAACATTTCTATCAGACCAACTTCCTTATACTTGTAACAAGCACAGTCCGCATTTTTTTTTTAGGCTGTACATACCTTGTAATCTCTCTTATCAATCGGGCTTCCAGGACTTCTCCCCGTAGGAGTAGGCGTTTCTCTGCCGAGGAGGTTTGTCATCTGGGAGGTCGCCCCAATGATTGACGTCCGTTCCCCCCGGCGGATAAGGCCCCGCCCCCATATTGCGTAGGCGCGCACGAGTCACGGCGTTTCCGGAAAAAGCCGATCATGCAGAGCTGTGAGTCGGCTCTATACGGCGCAGGCACCGTATAGAGCCGACTCACAGCTCTGTATGATCGTCTTTTTTCGGAAACGCCGTGACTCGTGCGCGCCTACGTTCTGGGGGGAACGGACGTCAATCATCAGGGGGGACCTTCCAGATGACAATCCTCCTCAGCAGAGAAACGCCTACTCCCGCAGGGAGAAGTCCCGGAAGTCCGATTGTTAAGAGAGATTACAAGGTACGTACAGCCTAAAAAAAAAAAAAAAATTGTGGACTGTGCTTGTTACAAGTATAAGGAAGTTGGTCTGATAGAGATGTTATTAGGGTGAACCTCCACTTTAACTGTAAAGGAAATATGTAGTGGTTTTGTACAAACCTTCTTGAGTTTTTCTTGTCTGAGCTAAAGAACATTTTTCCTTTTAGGTAAATATTAAATATTGCATATCAATATTTTATACTTTCACAGGCAGTCAGCAGCAGGTTTCCAGGTTTTGTTTCCAAATTTATTCTACGTCCTTAACAATGTTGTAAAATGTTGTTGTCTACAGAGCTCAACAACTCAAACTATTTACACCAATAAATGATTTAGAGCACTGATTCATCCCTCTTCTGACAGCTTAGTCTGTTTGTGTCCCTGTTAGGAGGGTTCACTCTCTTCTTGTGCTTGTGAACATAAACAACATCTCCCAATGGGGACACCTGTTTTAGTGATAACTCTCTAAGGCCTCGTACACACGATAGGTTAACCAGAGGACAACGGTGTGAAGGACCGTTTTCATCAGTCCAAACCGATCGTGTGTAGGCCCCATAGGTTATTTAACCTTAGGTTAAAAAAATGAGAACTTGCTTTAAAATTGCACCTATGGATTGGTAACCGATAGGTAAAAACAAGGGTTGTCCCGATACCACTTTTTTAGGACTGAGTACAACTACCGATCCTTTTTTTCAAGTACTCGTCGATACCGAATACCGATACTTTTTTTTAAATGTGTCCCCAAATGCAGCCATGTCCCCCCACAAATGCAGCCATGTCTCCCCCCATATCCAGCCATGTCTCCCCCCATATCCAGCCATGTCCCCCCATATGTGCACCTATCATGTGTACAAGGCCTAAGACACCGTTCACACTAGTGCCACTCCGAGTGCGAATTTGGAGTGAAACTTTCATGCTACTTTATACTCTCTGGAACTCAAGTCACAAGAAAGTTGCATCAAAGTAGCGCAGGAACCTTTAAGTCACATAGATTGCATGTCAAGTCGCACTAATGTTAAACAGAGCCCAAGAGGGGATTTGCTTATTTTTGGAGAGATTAACTTTCACTTCCCATTGTGTTTACAGGACATGAAGTGAAGGTAGCTCTTTTGACTGGAACACAGATGGCTTAAAAAAAGCTGACAAGTTTTAACCATGCCTCAAAAGTTTTGGTTTTAGATATACTTAAGAATATGTAAAAATTACTTTACCTGGAAATATATTTTTGTCCCCAGTAAAACTCTAGCTACATGCACCAATGTTTTGTTCTTTTTATGGATCCTGGCAATAAAATCTCTGCACTAAATCTTCTGTTCTTCCAGTGCAGTACCCCTAAGGTCATTTTCCTCTTGCTGGTCTTGTTTTAACAATACATTATATTGTTTACAATGTGTAGCATGTGGTATAGTGATTGCAATTCCTCCTATTGTAGCAGGCTGAGTAAAGCCCCGTACTCATAATTCGATTTTTTTTTTTTTAATGCTAGGCTCCATATTAAAAATGAAGAAGTTACTAAAGTTACGAAAATTCTCGTACGACAGAATAAAAATTAAAAAGTGATGTAATGTAATATATTGTATTTTCGCACAAAACTGTACTGATAAAAGGAAAATAGTATGATCTGGTAGCATACAAGAACATTTTTCGTGCTTGCCCCATCCGATAATTTCGCACGACTAATCCTGACTGACTCTCTAAAGCTGTGAGCGTCCTAACGATCAGATAACATATTTTTCGTACGATTTTCTGATCGTGTGTACTAGGCTTAAGGCTTTATTTTGGAATGGGAAAATGGCAGCTTGAATATCTAGAGATAGATTTTTTCCTTTTAAAACCTCAAAAATAATAAGCCAGTTATTGATTTAGCAAAGCCACTACCCCCTCATAACTGAAATATTAGTTTTAGTTTAAGGTTTTCTATTCAGAGATCCTCCAATTCTAATAAACTACAGATTTTTTTTTTTATGCACATGTGTATATGTGTATTTCTATCTATCTTCAATCTATTCTACACACATACACTTGGTGTTTCAGGTTTAGTGACCTTTTAATCAGCAAAGCAGATCAAACATTGACTAATATGATAGAATATAGTATAGAGGTGACTGCATCTTCTAATGAGGAGGACACAGTCACATTGGCACACCTCCCGCATTGCCCTTGTTCAGAAGAGATCAATATGACTTTTAAGAAGTTTAGAGGGGACAGGAGACTGGGAGATGGTGGTGATAATCATTAAATAGATGGCAACAAACATTTATGTGACCTGTAGTCCATGACAGTCATGTGCTCCTGCTGATTAGAAGTCAATCTTCGTATAATCGCTGATTCTCTTATGTGATGCTTGAATGGCCCAGGTGGCACTTTCTTACTCACAATCACTTAGTCCTATCTCTAGAATAAGCACTTAGCTTATTGTGTCTTCTTGGTTTAATATACAGTATGTTTACTTATCCAACCCTTTAGAGAATATTTTTAGATACATCACAAGTAAGTTAAGGAATTAGGATGTTAGTCTGATCACTAAGAATTGTAACCAACATTTTTATTTATTTTTTGTTCAAATTTATTATTAATATACAGTATGTAGTGTAAATAATACTGTGCTGTCTTGGATAAAGGGCACTATTTTTTTTTAGATATAAGATGTGTTAGTGTGTATTAAACACAATAAGCTGCTGCAACCAACCATGTAAGATACATCATGGAGAGCAAATGTTAGAAAAAGAATGGCTGCGCTGCGATGTAAAACTACTAGTAACAAAAGTGATAATGTGTAAATAGTGATCAATTACAAAAACCACCATATGTAATAATTGAGGTCATTTGCACCTCCCTCTCCACAATGAAGACGGGGTAGGTGAAGTACAGTTTTTGTGTTTTGTTTGTCACCAAATTTTTTTCATTGATTGGAGAGAATTTACTAGCACTGGATCTATTGGACTTTATTTGGACTTTAATCTTATTTGAATTTTATATTGAATGTCATTTATTTTTGATAATTTATACTTTGATGAGATAGTTTCCTGTTTGGGGCCAGTATGTCCTACCTAGGTTCTACTGACAGGTACTGTCTCATTAGGCTTTATGGTATTATCACTGTACTTCACCTACCCCATCTTCATTGTGGAGAGGGAGGTGCAGGTGACCTCAATTATTACATATGGTGGTTTTTGTAATTGATCACTATTTACACATTATCACTTTTGTTACTAGTATTTTCACATCGCAGCACAGCCATTTTTTTCTCACATTAATATACAGTAGATGAGTCGAAATTACAACAGACAGGTTAGTAACCCTTTGCGAGACGTGAGAAAATAACATACAAACGCACAGGATAGGATTAACAGCCAAAAATGCAAACAGAAAAAAAATAGGGGGTGTAACACATCCCCCACAAAGCGGTGGGGTTAAGGAAATAAGAAAAATAGATATACTGTGTGGTCATATAGTCATCACATACAGAATAAATATTTCAAAACCTTGATCTCAGCTTCATACTCAAAATACTACAGTATGTGCCTGTCTCCCCCCCCCCACTTACCTTTCCTTCCTGTTTTGTTAAATTCCTGGAGTCTCTTGTGATTTGTTTAATGATTTTACATGCCTATCTATGCACTCATTCTATCTCATTAAAGTGGTTCTAGAGGCAGAAGATGTTTTACCTTAATGCATTCTATGCATTAAGTTAAAAACCTTATGGGTGCAGCTCCCTCCCCAGCCCCCCCCCCAATACTTACCTGGGCCCATCTCGATCCTGAGATGTGCATGAGAGCAACAGCTCTCCTGGGTCTCTGTCTCCTCATCAGCTCACACAGCAATGGGCTCCATTGGCTTCTGCTGATGTCAATCAAATAATAAGCCAATGAGGAGAGTGTGGAGGTGGGGACAAGCAGCACTCCTTGTGTGAATAGACAATGCCCATTCACAGGAGCAGGGCTCGGGAGCAAGCATGCTCAAATGCCTTCATAGCTTACTATTGAGGGCACTCAAATGGGGGAGGAGCTAGAATCACAGACAGGGGACCCTAACAGAACAGGATTGTGGCTGCTCTGTTGAAAACCATTGCACAGAACAGGTAGGTATAACCTATTTGTTATTTAAAAAAATACAACCTTAAGAACCACTTTAATGTCTTTGAACCAATCAGAGCCATCCTATGTCTACACTTCCTGTGTTGCCTACCGTAGGAAGTGAAAGGCAACAACAATGTAAGGTGTGTGTGTGTATGGGGAGTGTTAAAGTGTTAAAGTGTTATTGACCACCAATGATTATGGGATCATTTCAATAAAGATGTTGGTGGTTTAAAGTGCTACTAATCACCAGCAATGTAATCATTTCTATGCCAAAACATTTCTTCATTTCCCCAAAATTGGGGAAAAAATGTAATCCCATTGAAGTCTATAGTTTCTAAAAAAAAAAGATCATTTTGGGGGAAGAGTAATGTCCTAGCATTTTTGATTGAAATGCTTTATACAAAAAAGGAAAACCTTTTTTTTTTTTCAAAATGTTTTCTTTTTATTTATAAAGTAAAAAATAAATGATCCACTAGTTATTAAGGGCCAAATCCACAAAAGGGATACGACGGCGTAATTGCTGTAATGCCGTCGTATCCCTGTTCCTAACTATGGAACTGATCCACAGAATCAGTTTTCCATAGTTAGGCAGAAGATCCGGCATGTGTAAGGGACTTACACTGCCGGATCTTAGGATGCAGTACCGCATCCGCCGCTGGGGACATTTCGTGTCGAAATGCCGCCTCGGGTATGCAAATTAGCACTTACGGAGATCCACGAAGCTTTTCAGCTTCGTTTTTTCTCCGTAAGTTTTAGTTTGCATATACGCAAAATTAGGGCTGCTTTTACAAGGTGTAAAGTTAGTACACCATGTAAAAGCAGACCTTTCTGTCCAGCGACAAATTTTTTTTTAAATTTTGAATTTTTTTTTTCCCGCCGTATCTTTTTTTTTCCCGACGCAACTTTATTGACCCGTCGCAATCCATGAAGCTTGGCGTAACGTAATTTTGCGCTATGCACGTCAGGAAAATTACGTCACGAGCATGCGCAGTACGGCCGGCGCGGGAGCGTGCCTAATTTAAATGGGAATCACCCCCATTTGAATAGGAACGCCTTGCGACAGCGGAATTTAAGTTACACAGCCCAAAATTTCTAGGTAAGTGCTTTGTGGATCGGGCACTTAGGTAGAAATTTTAAGGCAGTGTAACTTAAATGGAAAAAATTAAGTTAGGCACGATCTTTGTGGATTTGGCCCTAAATGCCATCGAAAATCAGACTCAAAAAATTATCTAAAATTAATTTAGGTGCACTACTTGTGCTGTAGTAATTGTCAGTCAAACTATAACAAAACTTAAAACTGGCCTGATAATAAAGGGGTATAAACAGACTAGTACTCAAGTTGTTGACAATAAATGATACCGAATATTAATAAAAACTTAGCAGATCGAGGTGGCTGGAGAGGAGAATACATTTGAAAAATGTTAACAAATATGAGGCACGCTCATATTTGTTAACATTTTTCAAATGTTCTTTAGTTATGTCTCTGACAAAAATAATAAATTATTCAAAGATCCAAAGATAAAATAAAGTAACAAGTGAATCATTAAGAAACAGGCTACACTAGTTATGATAGGAGAGGATGAAGACACTAATTATTTAAATGTATGGCTCGTCTTCTTTGCAATGAAGCAATACCGACACTTTCAAAAAAGTGACTCATGAAGCAAAGCTACATTATAGATGTAACAGATAATACAGTTTTATTCTGACCTTCATCGTATTCATAGCTTGCTAATGGATGGGTTAAATAATTGATGGTTTTAGCCATAAGCAATAAATCACAGCTCAGTTCAGATGTAGTCAAGCAACTTTAATGCATTTTAAGAAACAACAGATCATTTTGAATATCATATTTTTTAAAGCATTTTTTTCAAATTGTTTTATTGTCAAA
Source organism: Rana temporaria (assembly GCF_905171775.1). Classification (NCBI taxonomy): domain Eukaryota; kingdom Metazoa; phylum Chordata; class Amphibia; order Anura; family Ranidae; genus Rana; species Rana temporaria. The sequence continues at coordinate 89,978,453 of NC_053498.1, forward strand.
CTGTTTAATCTAGGATGCTCAAATGCAGTGGCTGCTGGTGGTCCAAATTTTTGGGGGGCAGCAAGCAGAACTGCTCCCCTCACTCGCACTTGCACCCCACTGCGTGTGGCTCTCGATCAATCCACTCACACTACACACTCCTCCCACCCCCCAGAGGCTCTTGATCGATCCACTTGCACTACACACTACCCCCACCCCCCTTGTACTCGATAGGCCGCAATCCTCTCACAATTACACCGCCACCCACCCCCCTTCCCCTGTGCATGCAATCCATGGCCTTACCTTACTGCGGAAGAGGTGCGGGGAGGAGGTGGAAATGCTGTGCTGAATTCGGGAATTTGGGGTAGGGCTCCTAGGATAGACTGCTGCTGCCAGGGCCCTTGCTTTTTTTCTGGGCCAAACAGAAGACGGGTCCTAAAACCAGTTTTAAGACTCCCGGCCAATCGGGTCTCATGACCGGCTTCCTGATTGGCCAGGAGGAAAAGCAGGAAGACATTAGTAAATATTAATTTGCTAACGTCACACAAGATTAAAATCCATCTACATGTAGCTTGGGGGCTGGGTGCATGGGTTAAGGGCGGAGGCGGTGCTCTGTGCCCCTAATGGACAGGCCACCACTGGTCAAATAAAAAGCAAAGTATCTAACTTGTAAGAGTGCAAAGCAAAAAGTGCAGGGAGTATAAAGCAAAAAAGTGACAGAGCATCCTAAAATGCCTTTGTGAACGATGGGTCTGGGAAAGCAATCCTGAATTTAGGGGCAATATGCCTTGACTCAAATAACTGCAGGAGGCTCAAAGAAGGAGCCCATTGTTGGCTTTTTGACCTGTGCTGTGAGGGAAATCTAGTAAATGAACAGCAGAGGTCATTTTCACGCTCATAGATAATTGACCAAATGAGGGGATGGGCATAGAGGGAAACTCTAGGGTTCCTGTTTGAAGCAAAGGATAGACAAACCCAAATGACAAGAACAGCGTTGATCACTGGAACAGAACTTAAGATCTGAGAGATAATTTGCAGTTTGAAGAGGCATGTTTCAGTCTTTCTTGAGATTCATGTATTGTTTAAGTAAGTGAAGCAAATGCAAAAGTCCCAAAGTGAGAGAGATAAATAGCCGTATTTACAGTTGCTGCTGCCATTTAATTTCCTCTATGCATGACATTTATTTTGCGACTATTAGCTAGCTATTATCAATTTGTAGACCCATGCGAAGGGACATCTTTGTCCATATGGGATGAATAGGTGTTCCTCGCATCCACATACAGCAGTTCCAATAGATTTGAATAGTACGCCCTGCAAGCAGATGCATTGAACCCCTGTGCATCCCATGCAGACAAAGATAACCCTTCAAATGGGTGTATGTATAGTATGTTCATGTGAATGAGGACTAAAGCCTCGTACACACGCACGGATTTCTCAGCATGAACCAGCAAAAAAACTACTGGCAGAGCTTTCTTGATGCGTAAACCGCGCGTGTGTACGAGGCTTTGAGGTTTCTCGTCAAGAAAACTGCCCAGAATCTTGACGAGAAAAATAGAGAACCTACTCTCTATTTTCTCGTCGTGATTCTCGGCAGTGTTTTCCTGCCGAGAAACCCGAGCGTCTGTATACTTACCTGTCGCTGTGGAAACCTGCGCATGCTCAAAATGACTTTGACACATGCGCGGTAGCTTCCAAGGCATAGGTAGGGTGTAGCAAGATGGCGGCGATGGCATCGTATGTCGATGACGTCACCGCGCTCGTGCCATTCAAAAGAAAGGCGGTTCTTTTGAATGAAATGTGTGTACACTCGGCCGGCAAGAGATTCTTGCCAAGAATCTCGTCAGGAAAAGTTTTTTTCCTGATGAGATTCTGGGCCGTGTGTACAGGGCTTTACTGAAAATAATTGTGATGTATGGAGTGGGGTGTGGTAGAAAGTAATCAAAACATTTTTCTATACATTGGGGGGGGGGGAAGGTGTTAACATTTTTGGCCCAGGTGCCACACATGGAGTATGCCACTGAGGGGGTGGGGGCAGATATTGAATGGTGAGATTTTAGATGCTTTATACAGTCTGGATTTAGATATCAATCGGCTCAATAGGGACAGAGGAATCATTTTTCAAACGTATGCAGTTTCATGGTTTAGCTCTAGATGCATGCATTCTGCAGTCTTGTACCTTGGATATTTTTAAGATAGGTTAGGATTTCAAAACCAAAGGTGGATTTTCATTTAATCCAGTTTTGGATTCAATCAAATTAATTAAATATGGTCTTATATAGTACTTCAGTCTGAATTTATGTTAGCCTTATGTCTTTTTACACCAAGAGCAAGGCTTTATAAGGCAGTCAAGCCCTTGTTTATTTCACTTGTATCAATCTCACAGAAGATAGCTAACAGGATATGAGAACACAAGGGTGACCTTACAATAATGAGCTGTTGCTCATTCATTATCCAATTACAGATTGGAGGAGTCCATGACCAAGATGGTTTTTCTTTAAATGCAAGTAAGACCAGAAAGCTGGCTGTGGTGTCTTGGAGAATTCTGTTGATCAAAAGAGCATACAAATATAATGTTTCTTGTTTCTTGAAGGTATGTTCACACATAGGTATATCAGCTGTGAATTCAGTCTTTTCAGCCTTAGCCATTCAGCTTTAAATAATTTGAGATAAAAAAAAAAACAACAACATTGTATGGTATATGTATCGGTGTGTGCCCAACCATTGATCACCGTGAGAGGGTTATTGGAATGATAAGATCAACTCTACCTTCACAGACACTTCTGACTTGAGTAATTTAGGTCAGAACTTTACCTCTTTAAATCTTTGGCATGCAGGAGTGCTGAACCTTATGCGGATGCATTTTAAAGTTACATAGTTACATAGTAAGTGTGGTTGAAAAAAGACACACATCCATCAAGTCCAACCTATGTGTGTGATTATATGTCAGTATTACCTTGTATATCCCTGTATGTTGTGCTCTTACAGTAAATAACCCTCTACGTAGTTTAAGGTTAAACCTCTTTTCTTCTAATATTAATGAAGGGCCACGTGTCTTGTTAAACTCCCTTCCGCGAAAAAGTTTTATCCCCATTGTGGGGTCACCAGTATGGTATTTGTAAATTGAAATCATATCTCTCTCAATCGTCTCTTCTCCAGGGAGAATAAGTTCAGTGCTCGCAACCTTTCCTCATATCTAATATCCTCCAGACCCTTTATTAGCTTTGTTGCCCTTCTTTGTACTCTCTCCATTTCCAATACATTCTTCCTGACGACTGGTGCCCAGAACTGCACAGCATACTCTAGGTGTGGCTGGACCAGAGTCTTGTAGAGCAGAAGAATTATCGTTTTATCTCTGGAGTTAATCCCCTTTTTTAATGCATGCCAATATTCTGTTTGCTTTGTTAGCAGCAGCTTGGCATTGCATGCCATTTCTGAGTCTATCATCTACTAGGACCCCCAGGTCATTTTCCACCCTAGATTCACCTAGAGGTTCTCCCCCCAGTGTATAGATTGCATTTGTATTTTTGCAACCCAAATGCATTATTTTACATTTTTCTACATTGAACCTTATTTGTCATATAGTTGCACACTCCATTAATTTTTTCAGATCTTTTTGCAAGGTTTTCACTTCCTGTGGAGAAGTTATTGCCTTGCTTAGCTTAGTATTGTCCATAAATACAGAGATTGCACTTCTTACCCCATCCTCCATGTCTTTTATAAACAAATTAAACAGGATTGTTCCCAACACAGAACTCTGGGGGACCCCACTACCCACCCCTGATCATTCCGAGTACTCCCCATTTATCACCACCCTCTGTACTTGCCCTTGTAGCCAGTACTCACCCCATGGTCCATGCCAACTGACCTTTTTTTACAGTAAACGTTTATGTTGAACTGTGTCAAACGCTTTTGCAAAATCCAGATATACCACATCTACAGGCCTTCCTTTATCTAGATGGCAACTCACCTTCTCATAGAAGGTTAATAGATTGGTTTGGCGAGAACGATTCTTGATGAATCCATGCTGAATACTGCTAATGATAATGTTCTCATTTCTAAAATCTTGTATATAGTCCCTTATTATCCCCTCCAAGAGCTTACATACTATTGATGTTAGGCTAACTGGACTGTAATTCCCAGGGATGTAGAAGTGTAATAAGTGATGGGTGGTTTGTGGTCTTAGAGGCTGCCGGACCCCCAGAGGAGTTTTTTTAAGTTTTGAAAGCATGAGAGTGCCACTCCAGCTTGTAACAGACAATGTGTTTCGAGGGTTCAGTACTCCCCCTTCATCAGGGCTAAAAACAGGATGATGAGGGCACTTGGATTGGAAACGAAAGTGGCTGCATAGTTATATAGTATAGTATTTTTATTAGTATTAGTATTGTATAGTAAAATTACACAATTAAATTGGTACCTCCGATATATAGTTTAAGGGTCCACTGTTGTCATTTTGTTTATAATTTTATAATTCTAAACAATTTTTGTTAGTCAGGACACTTTTGGACACTTTTGCAATGATTTTGTCAGTGGGTCCATGTATTAAAATAAAATGATTTTTTTGTCATCTCTAGCAATACTTATGCTTAAACAATGTGCCCTACTTTTTTTACATTATCACTTTGCAATCAACCAACATTCTTGATAGATGAGACACCTAATTTCACTCCTGTTTTTGGTAGCAGTTGCTACACATTGTAATCCTGGCATAAGAATAAAATGGCAGTAATTCTATTGGCACCGATGCCATCTTTGCAGAAGATTCTCCTCTTTCGTCGTCAAGGTAATTTGTAATTAAATAAAAATTCACATTCATACATGACAAATTTTCACCATCCTGGCAATAAGCTTCACTCTATGAGCAAGCAGTGGTTTACATTTTTTTTTTATAAAAAAGGCAAATATTATTTAATTTTTTTCACAAAATATATGAAAAAAAATTGCCTACTTGCATTTTTGATGGTTCTGCTTTAAGAACTTCCACAACCCTGTTTCCTTTCATTTAGATTTATGTTCAATATGAACTTACAGTTTAAACTAGCTAAATACGTAACAGGTGCATCAAACAACAGGTGTTCAAAGTCTGAGACTATGTTCACTACTTTTTTCTGCAACTTCAGGCCAGACTTCCATGCGACTCAATGAACGGGATCTAACTTTGAGATGAGTACAACTTGTACTTTGGCTTTGGTATGGATGAAATCTCACGCCAAATTTATAAAAAAAAAAAAAACAATGTGCCCCCACTCCAAATCCATACGAGACAATTTGGGACTGGTTAAGGATCTTAAGGGGAACCCCATGGCAAAAAAAAAAACAGGGTCCCCCTCTCAAATCCATACCAGACACTTATCTAAGCATGCAGTCCAGCAGGTCAGGAAAAGGGGGGACAACCAACCCTTCCCCTCCTGGACCATACCAGGCCACATGCCCTTAACATAGGGGGGAGTGACACCCCAAAGCACCTTGTCCCTATATTGATGGGGACAAGGACCTCTTCCCCACAACCCTGGCCTCTGTTTGTAGGGATCTGCATACAGGAGACCTATCGGAATCTGGAAGCCCCCAGATCCCACCCCCCCATGTAAATTGTACCTCTACCCATTCACCAAAAAAAAGCAGTGTACTGTTGCAAAAAACAAGTGACAAGTCCTTTATTAAAAATTAAGAATGTCCCATGTTGTAGCTCTAACGTGAATGACGATATGTTCTTTCTCCAGCGATATCTTATTTCTCTGGTTCCTCCACGGATATCTTCTTTCTCCTGTTCTTCCACCAATGTCTTCTTCCTTTGCCGCCACTGCTGCCACTGACAATAAAAAAAAACTCCCCCCTCTGACGCGGGCACCTGCAATGATGTCACCTTGAGACCAGTTAAGATGATGGTCCAACTTGAATGTGACTTCCATTCAAATCAATAGGCTGAAATTGTGCCCAACTCGAACCAAAGTAGTGCAGGAACATTTTTTAAAGTCGGACTGACACAAGCCTGACCTGTTAAGACGGCTCTCATAGGGAACCATTTAGTTTGATATGTCATGCGACTTGTGCTCTCAAAGTCAGAGCTCATGTTGGACCAGTGTGAACCGGCCCCTTCTCTTTAGAAAACAATCATCACCTGGGTAGAAAAAATTGTCCCCTGCTAGTATGCTGCAGAGAAGAAATCTTACTAGGCTATAGCTCTGACTCATTAATGAGTGTGTAGAACCTCTGCAGAGAGATCACTACCTCAATACAGAGAGCAAAAATTATTTTCTGCAGCATACTGATGGGGGACAGGGTTTTCGGCTCAGACTATGGCTGCTTTCTAAAGAAAACAATCGGTAGGGTCCTTGAAAGAGGTTTATGACTATGTGTGTTACATAGCACAGACAAGGTTGCTATTCATTGCTGTAAGCTGACAATGCCTGATGCCCATAATCAGTGCTAGCTCCATGGCTGACATATTACTGTGCATGATGTTGTGTAGTGCTTTGTTCTAACTGGAACTTGTCAAGATGGAAATTACATGGCACAGAGTGCATGATACTGTAGAGTTATGCTCTAGCTGGAACTAACTTACAAGAAAGGGGCAATGGCAACTTCTAGCACTGGCTGTAACATGGGAACAATGGCTGTAACAGGTCATGTTGATAGGTTATTTTTAATCAAAATGACATATATATATATATATATATATATATATATATATATATATATATATATATATATATATATATATATATATATATATTCAGGCAAACATAGAAATAAAAGCATATGGCCTTGAGAAAATGCTTGTTTATTCCGCAGATGTTGCCTCCTGTAACAAGTAAAAGGATAAAAATGTTCTGTAAAATAAATGTAATTCTGTTAAAAGAAGTCAGATAGATGGAGGCATGTTCGTCTATTGATTGGAGCAACAATGAAGAACTTGGCTCTCTGACTGTACAGACTTGTCAATAGAAACCCAATAGTTTCTGAGCAGCCAACTTAACTCAGTGGTGATTCTGTGGGAAACATAGCATTTACGTTACTTTAGTTATTGACAAAAACATTTAACAAACTATGGGTGGTAAAATGGCATTTAAAAGAAGTAACTATATATTTTTTTATTTTTAGGGAGGGTTAAACTCACAGCTTTTAGTTAAATACAATATTTAAAGTGAACCTGTCATTGAGTTAACAACATTATTGCAGGCACTAAAAAGCAATTGTACACGCCTTTTCTTTATTATAAATCTTCTGCACTCCCTAGAGACCCACAATGCCAGGTCATTGGCTGTTTAAAATTTAGGCTTTTTCAGGCAAGTCAATATTTGTAATGCCTGCTTCATTTCCTGTGTGGTCCTATAAGTGCAAGTAGATCCTGTTGTGTTTCAGAGAACCTGTTTGTGCTTGTTATACCGTTCTTGTTAACACATTTGCTAGATCTTTTCTATGGAATGTAATATAGAAGCCTTAAAGTGTTACTAAACCCACAACAGTAAAATCAGTCTGTATATGCAGTAAAGCATGCTTGTTATACTCACTGTGGAACCAAATGGGTTAATCCTGCATGTTGTGTAAAAAGACTGTTTGATTCTCTCCTCTCTGATCCTCTTCTTCTTTTACTGTTTCCAATCCATCAAGGACCGACCCTAGGAGGCATTCTGCACATGCTCAGTTTAGTGTGTATTGCTAGAGATCTTTTTTTGGTGGGTGCATGTGATAGGCACAGGGCCAATCAGCACTGTTCAGACAGAGGGTCAGGGGTTATGCAGCCTCATATAACAGTGATGCTGCGTACACACGATCATTTTTCGGGTTCTAAAAAATGAAGTTTTTCAGGCTCTAGAAAAAACGTTGTTTTTTTCAACTTGATCATTAAAACGACCTTGCCTACACACGATCGTGGAAAAAAAATGCTCTAGCAAAGCGCGGTGACTTACGACACGTACGACGGCACTAAAAAGGGGAAGCTCCATGCAGATGGCACCACCCTTGGGGCTGCTTTAGCTGATTTCGTGTTACAGTGTGAGGAATGTGCTTCCTCTATTACGAACGGTAGTTTTCCCAACTCATAACTTGCTTTTGAGCATGCGCAGATTTTTCACGTCATTAAAGCCCACACACGACCATTTTTTACAACCCGAAAAACGACAACGTTAAAAACGTCGTTAAAAGATAGAGCATGTTCAAAAAAAAAATTGGACATTTTTTAGAACCCGAAAAATGCTCTGAAGCCCACACACGATCGTTTTTAATGACATAAAAAAGTCATTTTTAGAACCCGAAAAATTATCGTGTGTACGCGGCATGAGAGGAGAATGAAAACTCCTCCTACAAGCTTTAACTAGTGCTTGGCCAGACACTGATAGGGGCCACAAGACTGTTATATACTCCTGATGAGAAAAGCTATTTAGCAGTTTATACTTGCATATCCATGTTTTATGTACTGCGGGAGATCAGATATAGTGAATGCGGGTCCTGTGTTTAGTAATTCTTTAACTTAATGTGGGAACACCAGTGAGAGATGGCAGTGCATTAAATTCTAATGGTGTTGGTGCCTTGTGTCTGGGGTTCCTCACAATCTGAAAGGCATAAAGCATTAACTGAAACATGGCATAAGAATGAAAGAGATAGAAAGTCTTAAAGAAGTTCTAAAAACCTATTCACTTTTTTTTTTAATAATAAAATGCTGTGGTTGTTTCAGCAATGTGGTAACCACAAATTATTTTTTTTGTTTTTTGGGGATAATAAGTTCACATTTCTTTTATAAGCAACACAAACACAGGAGGAGGTACACAATGCAATAACGCACAGCCAGCAGTAATATGATTGGTTGCTAGTCTCAACGGTTATGGAGGTACTGTAGGACCAAGGTAAAAAAAAAATCCTTTCCAGATATATAAACAGGTGTGAATGTATTTAATAAAAAGTTATACTGTATGTTCCTTTACTTTTTAAAAATGTCAAATTCAGTATGTACAGTAGTACAGTAATTCACAGTAACCGATGACTGCTCTAGGCTAATGGAAGGTCACATTTTGGTTAGTCAATTTATATCTTGAATATTTGCACTAGCTTATTATAAATACGCCGCTTTGTGTGTTCTTTTTGGATATATTTCTCGTCCTTCCTGTCATGTGTTTGGTGTTCTAATGTGGACAAATAAATGTTCTGTGGAAAAGAGAAATCTAGAAGCGGTATGCCACATGCTTCAACTGGTTTAGTTCTGCTCAAAATAACAAAAATGCAATAACAGAGATACCTGGCGGCAAAATCTGTACAGCATATAAAAAACTTTTCTGAAACAATACAATTGATTGTCAAAGCTGACAGCTGGCATTCATGCAAGACGGTATACCCAAACTGGCATTGCCAAGTAGCATTAGGAATGTCTTATAAGATAAATTCACTCTACTATTTCTCTCTTTTTCTTTAACTAGAAATTATGAGATGAGCAAATCTGCTTGAGTTTAGTTTGACCTGGGTTTGGCAATCCCAGTGGGAAGCTTATTAGGAAGGCATTGAGTTGTGGGTGCTTTTGTTAGGTCAATTCACTGTTGCATCTACAAAGATCCAGTAGGCGGACACTTTAATTTGCTCAAACAGAGGCGGGTAGACTTTTATTGCACTTGTGAGTACTGTCTCTATAGCCTCGTACACACGACCGAGAAACTCGATGGGCGAAACACATCGTTTTGCTCGTCGAGTTCCTTGTGAAGCCGTCGAGAAACTCGACAAGCCAATTTTGTCCATTCCGTCAAGGAAATAGAGAACATGCTTTATTTTTGGCTCGTCGAGTTTCTCTACAGTTTCCTCTACGAAAATGTACACACGACCGGTTTCCTCGACAAAAAAATATCTCCCAGCAAATTTCTTGCTGGTTTTTGCAGAGAAACTCGGTCATGTGTACGAGGCCTATGGCTTCAGGTAAATCATACAATCTTTTTTGTGTCATCTCACTTTTCAGAGGTGTGTGACAGCTGGTGAGGAGGCGATATGCTGCCTGCTCACTGCCTGGTTTAACCCTTTAAATGCTGCACACCATTGTCGGGCAGATGCAGGGTGGCCCCATTTAACTACATTTGTCTTGTTTGGCGATTGCACCACTCAATCGAAAATGGCATGCTGTTTAAATTTTGCCTTGGCATGTGTACAGCAATGAGTGGCTGTATGTTTAGTGTTAAGTCGAGCGGTCGTCAGGAAACTACCCTAATTGTGAACGAGCCCTAAATGCTAAATTAAAAATAGCAACGGTAAAGCTGTAATCTGTCAATCACACAAAAAACAGTAAAAGATATACCTTTTCCTTATTTTACTAAATTTGTAAACTGAATTGCATATTACTAGAATTAAGTGATTTATTTTTATTTTTTCATTTGCTTGTTGTAATAGGCTTAAAACTCTCCATTAGCCCGTAAGTCAATATATAATCAATACTGCAATCTTCTAAGCAGCACAAGGTATTAATGATGAATCCTCAAGTCGCTAATAATGGCAAATAACATTTACTTAATCAACAAAACTGGATTTCCAATTGCAACACGTGCTGGGAGCATTGTGCTTTTTGTCATTGCATTACTATCAAGGTATTTAAAATATATGAAGGTCTTTAGGCAGGTACTTCCTGTTATTGGTGACAATGCTCTGTCCCTGCCTACCAAATGTTCTGCATTGTCTCTTGTCACCTTGTCACACAGGCTTGAGCAAAGGCTAGTTTTAAGCTTTTGTTAGAATGGGTGGGATGGGCTTAAAGATTTTACAGTGGTAGTAAACTCCCTTTGTGATTTATACCTATAGGTAAGCCTATAATAAGGCTTACCTATAGGTACAGTAAATATCTCCTAAATGTGAATCATTTAGGAAATATTTACTTTAGAAGCATCCGGTGACGTCACCGACGCATGCACGCTAAAGGAACGGCATACCCCTGCCGTTCCTTCAGAGCCCTGTGCGGTAAACAGTGATGTCATCGCTGCTCAGCAATTCATACGACCAAAGTCAGTGAACCCAGAAGGAAGACCGGGTGAAGATGGAAGCACCTATAGCGGTGAGATAGCACCACTGGAGGGCTTTGTATTCAGGTAATTCTGTCATAAAGTGCTAGCATGTAGTGCATACTAGCACATTATGACTTAACCTCCCTGGCGGTATGATTCTGTCTGGAATTACGTACCAAAAGCGGTACAATTATTTGCAAGGAAATTTGGCGTTTTATACTGTAGGCCTGTAATTCTTAGGAATAACTCACTTAAATCTGACCAAACAAGAATCTAATAGGCATCCCGGGTATGACATTTTTTAAAAAACAAAAGTATAAATTATAATATAATAAATAATTATAAATAATTATAACAAATAATAATATAATTCTAATAAAAATTATTCAATAATGTAATCAAATCAAAATCACTGAAATTTTCTCAGTTGCAAAATTGTCGCTGTCATTATTTTTTTTTTTATGACAAATTTTCCCACAAATCGCTATCGCACAATTCTGCAAGTGATTATAATTTATTATCGCTGTTTTTTATCTGATCTAAAACTATTTTTGACATAAAGGGACACTTTTGGTTGCTATGGACAATCTACAGTTTGCAGGGAGAAAGAACAGTTTTTATTATATAAAAGTACATGTAGGGCACTGGGCAGACCACTAGGGACAATGGGGGCATGTTTTTTTTTACATACAGTACTGTAATCTATAAGATTACAGTATACTGTATGTATAGTGTTTGTTTACATTTTTGAATTTGGCGCCGTTCTCCGCTCCCGTGCGTCGTAACGTCGCAGGGAACGAAGATCGGCGGCACAGGAGGACGCTGTGTGAATTGAGCGAGGTCCCGCTCGCTCACACAGCGCGGTGACATCGCTGGATCCAGGACAAGGTAAGCCAGCGCACGCTGCAGGCTCTGCATAGCTAGCCCGAGCGTGACTCGGGGTTACCGATCGCAACATGAAAAACCCACCCGAGTCACGCTCGGGAATACCGCCAGGCAGGTTAAAAAGGTTCTAAAGCCTTAAGGTTTCACCTTAATGAATACTATGCATTAAGGTGAAAACCTTTTTAGGTGCATCTCACCCCCAGACCCCCCTTTTTCTTTCCTGAGTCCGATGCGATTCAGAGATGCACACAAGAGCAGTGGCCTTCCGCCTCAGTCTTTCTCCTCGTTGGACAGATTGATAGCCATTGGCTCCCGCTGCTGTCAATCAAAAGCTGTTACATGGGAGTGGGGGGGGGTGGGTCCCTTTGTCTGTGTCAATGGATGCAGCAGTGGGACTCGGGAACGAGCACACATGGATGCTCCCATGGAAAGTGGATTTCTGTGGGGGGCAACCGCCAAAGAAGAGGTAACTGGAGCACCGGCAGGGGACCCCAAAAGAACAGGATCTGGCTGCTCTGTGCAAAACCATTACACAAAGCTGGATAAGTGTAGGCATGTTGGTTATTTTATATAAAAAAAAACAAGGCTTTAGTAACACTTTAAACTGCCCGGGCCCAGTGGTTGATTACCACTTTAAAAGCAGTATGTTGTCTTGATATGGTCGCAGAGTCATAGTACATAATTTTTTATATTTTTCTAGAATAAATCATTAATACTGTTATAAAAACTGAGACTAGGGTGAACTATTAAAAAAAATCCTTTTACGTAATTTGCTACTTTATGTAAAATTCTGGGGGTCTTGGAAGTAAGACAAGATTCTTGAGAAAACGTCCTCATTAAAAATTTTCCTGGAGAATTCCCTGCTTGCTATAGTTGCTGCTGTTCAGGAATTCATCTATTCTGAGATTCAGCAGCAGTAACATCTGAAGTGTGTATTGTACTGTAACCAGATAAGACATTTTGTAGAGTGTGGTACTGTAAGTACACATCAAGATTTAGTCCTGCTGGTGCAGCAGGCATGAGTTCATTCCAACCAAGGATCTTTCACTAAAGCCAAAGTCTGGCAAATGTAGACAGCTTGACATCAACATGCATCTTGCTTGCCTCTAATCACTTCTGCTTGCTGCCAGTAGCATTGGTTTGCCAGCTGCCTACATTCTGAGGTTGATTTACTAAAGGCAAGAAGGCTGTTCACTTTGCAAGGGAATTTGTTTCAGAGCTTAGTGAACGTGATGAGATTTTTATATGTAAATAATACCCAATTGTTGCACTTGATTGGATGATGGAAATCAGTAGAGCTTCACCTCATTCACTAAGCCAAAGGAAGAAAACCTTTGCAAAATCAAACCCTTTTGTTTTTCAGAACACTGGATTGGCAGGACAGAGAGGTCTCATCTCTCACACTAGTCCTTGATCCTGTGTTTGGACTCCTAGTGCCCTTTCACACTGGGGTGGTGGGGGTGTCGGCGGTAAAGCGCTGCTATTTTTAGCGGCGCTTTACTGTCATTTTTGTGGCGCTATTTGGCCACTAGCGGGGTGCTTTTAACCCCCGCTAGCGGGCGAGAAAGAGTTAGAGCCACCCGCAAAGCACCGCTGCAGTGTCGCTTTGCCATCGGCGCTGCCCATTGATTTCAATGGGCAAGGGCGCTTTACGAGCGGTGCATTCACCACTCCTACAGCGCCTCAAAGATGCTGCTAGCAGGACTTTTTTTACCGTCCTGCTAGCGCACCGCTCCAGTGTGAATACCCTCACAAAGTAAAGGAGCCGTTCTTTCAGGGCGTTTTGCAGGCGCTATTTTTAGCGTTATATCGACTGCAAAGCGCCTCAGTGTGAAAGGGGTCTTAAAGTGGGATTAAACCCAAAACAAAAATGTATTACATTGCAGCTTACCAATTGTTAGATGTGGCTGCATTAGTTATCGTTTCTTTATTTTTTTCCCCCCTCTGTTTTCTCCTGGTAATCTGGTCAATAACACACCCCCTGTATTAGTGAAACACCACTCAAGATCAATGAGAACAGTAGGCACGGTAGACAGCAGAACTGTTAGTCTGGGGGGAGGATAGTGTTAAATACACTAACAAATTGAAGCCAAACTCCAGCTCACACTTTTAGAATAAAGGTTTTACATGAAAAAATAAGATCATAGTATTTCTGTCAGTGTGAAATGCACCTTCTCATCCTTGTAAACTGATACATTCTACTCGAGAGATTATGTTTTTTTGAAAAACAATAGACTTGTTGGCCGGCTCACTAGATGAAAATAGAAGAAAGAAAGCCTAAAAAATAAAACGAATGCAGCCATCACATCTAAGAATTGGTAAGCTAGCTACAATATAATAAATGGTTGTTTTGGGTTTAGTATCGCTTTTTACTGATCATCTCTCCAGTAATTCAGTAGAACCCTGGTGCCCAACCCTCCAGGCCCCTGCAGGCACTAGTCTATGTTTCCCTATTGCCCTGTTATAACAGGCATTAACCACTTAAGGACCGCCTAATGCCGATATACGTCGGCCTCGCTGCCGGAGTCCCGCGATCGGTCACAGGAGCTGAAGAACGAGGAGAGGTGTGTGTAGTCACACCTTCCCCGTTCTTCACAGTGGCGCTTTCATTGATCGTCTGTTCCCTGATATAGGGAAAGGCGATCAAAGACGTCACACGTCCAGCCCTGCCCCCCCTACAGTTAGAAACACATATGAGGTCACACTTAACCCCTTCAGCATCCCCTAGTGGTTAACTCCCAAACTGCAATTGTAATTTTCACAGTAAACAGTGCATTTTTATAGCATTTTTTGCTGGTCGCAAAAATGTGTCAAAATTGTCCGATGTGTCCGCCATAATGTTGCCATAATGTTGCAGTCACGAAAAAAATCGCTGATCGCCGCCATTAGTAGTAAAAAAAAAAGTATTAATAAAAATGCAATAAAACTATCCCCTATTTTGTAAACGCTATAAATTTTGTGCAAATCGTTAAACGCTTATTGCGATTTTTACCAAAAATATGTAGAAGAATACGTATGTGAGGTGAGAAAAAAAAAACGTTTTTTTTTATATTTTTTTAGGGGATATTTATTATAGCAAAACTCTATTTTTGTTTATAACGCAAAAAATAAAAACCCCAGAGGTGATCAAATGTCACAAAAAAAAAGCTCTATTTGTGGGAAAAAAAGGACGCCAATTTTGTTTGGGAGCCAGGTCGCACGACCGCACAATTGTCAGTTAAAGCGACGCAGTGCCGAATCGCAAAAAGGGGCCTGGTTCTTTAACTGCATATTGGTCCGGGTCTTAAGTGGTTAACAGCATTCTCAAGTAATATTTTTACAGTATAGGACTGCCTCTTGAAGCATGTGCTCAATCTCCAACAACTCCTATTGCATATGAAATAATACAAAAGAGAAATCTTGCGAGCTACCCAAGGTTCACCAAGATAATGTATAGCAAATATGTGTAAAAACTGAACCAGACCAGCTGCTAACACTGATCACATTCCCATATACATGTGCAGATACAATGTTATCTTACAAAGTGTAGCACTATGTCATAAACAAAAAAGCATCTGATGAAACTCACTCACAATAACAAATAGAATTTGCATACAACAATATCATGCAAAGTGCAAAAAAGTCCATGTAAACGTGCAGATCAAATGTCGCACAAGTGATGGTTGAATATCTTGATCACATATCCAACCATCGCCAGGTCACCGGTGGGTATAGGCTCACCTCTAGGAGTGCGAACCCCCCAGTTAAGTTGGGTCAAAAGCACCTGTGAGTCACCCCGGGACTCCAATGAGATAATTCAGATCAGCTGGCTCCTAAACTTCTCCTCCTCAGTTTGTCAGCTACAAAGTATATGCAGAGAAAAAGACTCCAATAGTGCTTGAGTTGTTTAGAAACTTGCAAATGTTTAATAAAAAACGTACAGGGTACTCACATAGTATAGGTGCTTCCAGTGCACCACACTGTGGAAGACACATGACCCTGTTACGACTACTCAGAGATCCCAAAGACCCCCCTGAGGAAGACACGTTACCCTGTGTCGACTGCTCAGAGATCCCAAAGACCCTCCTGAGGAAGACACATGACCCTGTGTCGACTACTCAGAGATCCCAAAGACCCCCCTGAGGAAGACACGTGACCCTGTGTCGACATGCAATTGGGAGGGGCTCAGACGGTGAAGGAGGTTTTAGCAGCCGATCGTGAGATACTGGATGTGTGGCTTTGTGTTACACATATACAGTCCTTATGTTTGCTACAGTGTGGTGCGCTGGAAGCACCTATACTATGTGAGTACCCTGTACATTTTTTATTAAAGCACTATTCAGAGTCATTTTCTCTGCATATACTTTGTTGCTGACAAACGGAGGATGAGACCACGGGAGAAGTATCATTGTGGGCTATTTCATCTGCACATTTACATGCACTTTATTTGCATGATATTGTTGTATGCATATTATATTTGTTATTGTGAATGAGTTTCATCAGATGCTTTTTTTGTTTATGACACAGCGCTACACTTTGGATGATAAATCCTATAGCATTTTCACAGTCTCTGACCATCTCTTACTTAATGTCTGCAACCTCCGACCATCTTCTGTATCATGTCTGCAGTCTCTGACCATCTCTTGTATCTTGTCCATAGTCTTTAACTATATTCTGTTGTGTGTTTGCCATCTACGTCACTGAATATTCACTGATTTGTATGTGCGGCCCCTGGTAATGTCAAGGGCCGCACTTGAAGCCCCCACATCAAGAAAGTTGACCACTGCAGTGGAACCTTTAAAGTAGCTCGTTATTATGAGTATTATTATAAGCGTATGAATTAGTGGTGTTACTTTTTGGCTGCAATTTCAGTCCTGCCTTACGTGTAAGTGGCACTTGAATGTTCTTCTCCATAGATGTTTGTAGCCTATTAGGGTGTGCACCCCAAAGTGTCTTTTTCTCTGCAGCACTGGGCAGTGAATGAATGGGAAGAGCTCTGTGCTAAACAGCTTCCTGTTCATTTACAAACTAAAGCATAGTAAACACAGTTTGTGAATTAACACAGTAAGTGTGTTCACTGTGTTCATTTAGAAAAGGGGACAGTAAATTACATACTGACTAGCCCTATCCCCCACTCTCCATCCTGACACATCTCCCACAGCAGCTGATGGGAGAGGAGAAAAGGGTAAGAAAGCCAGCTGCACTGCGGGGGGCAACCTGAGGGGGGAGCCTGGGCTGTAGGGGGAGTCAGCACCTCTCAGAGTAATTAGGTTGTGCCCAGGCACACCTGGCACCCCCCCCTGCGCATGCCTATGTCCTTATGCACAAACAGTAGCATGTCTATAGAATGAAAAAATAGGATAAAGATGCTGCGCTACCTCTTTAGTGATTACGTAAAAATAATTACATCAAATTAGACAGTATATCGCCGTCAGTGCATACATCTACTAAACAATAAATAGTGAATAATAATGATCCAATAATGGAAACAATGGTCTTGTAGTTCATAAAATGTGAAATAAGCCTCTTCCCCAATCACTTCAGTGCTCTCCATGCCCTCATCTCAATAATGTAGTTGACATGCATGTGCAATAATATCCAGCTCACTTCTCTCTGGTTAGATTGGTATTCCAAGATTCCAGGGTACTCTGTAGTAAGGTCCCCTACTCACCACGGTATTCTTATTTACCTAGTTCTTCCTTCTCAGTAATGGGGTTCTGGTCCCTTTAAGACCATGTGGTCCATATACTGGGGTGCACTCATTAACCATGTGAGGACATGGAGGATAGCCCAATAGTGTAATATGCTTAAAAATCGCTTCATTTATGCTTAAAATGCTGCTTATATCAATAAAATATTACACAGGCATATAAGTGATACCATTCTTCCTGGTATGACATCACTTCTGGTCCTACAGACTTCACCCTATGCTTTACATCCCATGTCACATGACTTCATCAGGGAAAAAGAGCACAGGAGTTATACACCAATAACATGTCTATAGGATGTGTAGCAGCCTGCTCCTGTTAAACAGGCGCTGCTTTAAATTTAGAGGGGGCCTGAGTTGTTAATTGACTCAGGCAGATGTAATTATGGGCAATTTAGCCTCTGTTCCAGCCATGGCTGTGCTGGGAGTAACCACCATTGTTCGCCCGGGGGTGGTATTACTATCCCAGGCCAAGGGTGGCGGCAGCAGAGTCAAGGTGTATTGGGTGTCTCCCTGAGCAGCAAATCAGGAGAGTGGTTGTCCCGCTGTGCATGCTGGGGAGGGGTACTTAAGGGACAGGCGCCATTGGTCCGGGGTCGTCGGTCTGTCGTCCCATGTGCCTCGTGGCCCGACTGGCCAGCGGTGCGTGCTCCTGAATTCTGACTCCGGGACCACGTTGGTCCAGGGTTGTGGTTTGAAGGAAGCCAGGGAGGACCTATCCTGGTAAGGACCATGCAAGAGGCTGGTATCTTGGGAGTAGGCCTGGAAACTTCATCGGAGGATGCACCATACACTGAGAGGCTTGATGGGGATCGCCTGTCAGATTTCAGTTCTACAGAAGTGAATCTGGAGAGATCCGATCGTGTGTACAGCGCATTACTCCTTTAAAACTAATGCCCTGTACTCACGATCGGAATTTCCGAAGGGATAAAATCCGATGGAATTTTCCGTCGGAATTCCGAACAAGCTGTCTTGCATACACACCGTAATACCAAATTTGGACCGTCCAAAACAAGGTGACGTAAAACACTCCGACGAGCCGAGAAAAATTAAGTTCAATGCTTCCAAGCATGCGTCGACATAATTCTGAGCATGTGTGTTTTTTTCTCCGTCGGAGTTCCACACAGACGATCAGAATTTCCGATGTTCTATTTCTAAACTCAGACGAAAAAAAGTCAGATGGGGCCCACACATGGTCGAAATATCCAATGAAAAAATTCCGTCGGACTTGTGTGTACAAGGCATAACAAAGGAGCAATAGTACTAGGCAGCCATGGTATTAATGTTAATGAATAGTGAAGTCCACTGGTCATCTTGTGAAATGAAAGTCTGGGTCTTGTGACCTTTTTTAATCTGGGACTGTAAAAAAAACGAAATGCCTGCAATGTTAGGCTCTGGGTTACAAATTAATCAACGTAATGGTGTTTTGTGCATTTCTTAAAAAAAAAAAAAAAAAGAAGAAATTCTTTGGGTTACAGAGTAATGCCAGTTGCAGTAGCCAGTTTCTCTTGGACATCCAGAGGTCAGCTGTTCTCAGACGCTCTAAAAGGATGCCAAAGAAATGCTTTGCTGTTCAGGATAACAATTTCCAAGGAGAAAATCAATGCAAGAATGTACCTGAGCTTGTGGTACATATCAGTCAACACAATGATCACCGCTGCTGATGAAAATGGAAGAATAGATGTTTAGCTGTGCTCTGAAAACTCCAGTTTGATCTTCGGTTTAATTTGACTGAGATAGGTCTGAAGCCTGCAGCAGAGTACTTACATGCCAACGCCTGATGCTTGTTCACATTTACCCACAGTGTGCCAGGCATCACACAGCTCATTTCCATGAATACATCAAAGGCTTCAATCATAAAAATATCACATTAATCTTCACAGATAAGGTTCTTTGAAGTTTACTAATGTCACTTTCTATGACAAGGGATTACCAATATATTAATTTCGATTCTGGACTGTTTTTTAAGCAAGTAATCTTTTTCTACTTAGAAAAGTATGAGAACTCACAAGATATGGTGGTCATGGGTGAACTCATACACTAAATTACCAAAAGTATTGGGCCCAGGGCCGATCCGCCCTATAGGCTCACTATACAAGCCGCTTAGGGCCCCGCAAAGTTGCGGAGGGCCCCCAAATTACTAGAGGCCCTGCCTGGTGAGAAGTCATTTTCAACCCCGCTTCTCAACTCGCTGGCTGTATGGGACGTGTCATTTTGCTTAGGGCCCCAGGGAGTGTCATTTTGCTTAGGGCCCCAGGGAGTTCATTTCTGACAGTAGAACACACCCCCTCCCTTCTCAACTTTAATCTTTAATGTTTAATTTTCGGCACCCCCCCGCTTCTCAACTTTAATGTGACATGTCATTTTGCTTAGGGCCCCAGGGAGGTCAGGATCGGCACTGATTGGGACACCTGCTTTTACACGCACATGAACTTTAATGGCATCTCAGTCTTGGTCCGTAGGGTCCAATATTGAGTTGGCCCACCCTGCAGCTGGACTTTTCCAGAAGCGCATTTGTGAGGCCAGGCACTGATGTTTGATGACAAGGCCTGGCTCGCAGTCTCCACACTAGATCATACCAAAGGTGTTCTATCGGGTTTAGGTCAGGACTCTGTACAGGCCAGTCAAGTTCCTCCAACCCAAACTCGCTCATCCATATCTTTATGGACCTTGCTTTGTGCTTTGGTGCACAGTCATGTTGGAACAGGAAGGGGCCATCCCCAAACAAAAATGTCTCACCAACAAAATGTCTTGGTATGCTGACGCCTTAAGATTTCCCTTCACTAGAACTAGGGAGTCAAGCCCAACCCCTGAAAAACAACCCCACACCATATAATCTCCCCTCCACCAATATAATTGGACCAGTGCACAAAGCAAGATCCATAAAGACATGGATGAGTGAGTTTGGGCTGGAGGAACTTATCTGGTCTGCACACCGGGTCAGGTCCTGACCTCAACCCGATAGAACACCTTTAGAATGAATTAGAGTAGAGACTGAGCCAGGCCTTCTCATCCAGCATGAGTGCCTGGCCTCACAAATGCGCTTCTGGAAGAATGGTCAAGCATTCCCGTAGACACACTCTTAAACCTTGTGGACTGCCTTCCCAGTAGAGTTGAAGCTGTTATAGCTGCAAAGGGTGGGTCAACTCAATATTGAACCCTACGGACTAAGACTGGGAGGCCATTAAAGTTCATGTGTGTGTAAAGGCAGGTGTCTCAATACTTTTGGCAATATAGTGTATATATATATATATATGTATATATATAGATATATAAATATACATATATATATATATATATATATATATATATATATATATATATATATATATATATATATATATATATATATATATATATATACAGTATCTTACAAAAGTGAGTACACCCCCTATAATATTTTAAAATACAAATACAAAATATAAATTGATATCTTATGAGTTTGTGTGTTCTGGTCTTTTGCGGAGTGAATTGAAAAAGCATTTAAATGCATACCTGCCATCTTCTTGATGAATATTGTAACATAAACTAAGAGCATTGTATTCCCACAATAGAAATTCCTGATTTTTTTTTTAACTTCAGTGGGAATGCACAAAAAGCATTTGTTTTTTATACTCTGTAAATGTTACAGCTACTATACATTCACAAACTGCCATATGCCTTATGGTGATACATTAGAGATAAATCAAAGGAAATTACTGGGTTTTGACCATAATAACCGTTTGTATCTTTTATATCTTTTTCCAGCCTTTATTGGATAAGAGGAGAATTGAAATCTGTCTGATAAAAGTAACATATATTCTATTGTGCCATCTGATTTATAATTGTAGCAGGAAGTACTGTACCAAAACAGGACATGGGCCATATGATTTCTTATCAATGCAGTTGCGCTCTGTGAGTTGTAGACTGATAATACTGACATAACCAGTTATCAGGAAGACATTTTTAAATGTAATCTCAGATTAAAAGTATAGCTATCAGGAAAGTATTGTGCTATTTTTCATATATCTGGCAGGCGATTGAAGGAGTTTACAGCATTGTGAATTGGGGGAGTATGCGTGAATAGACTGTCAGGCTGAGCTTGCTCACTTACATTCATAGAAATGTCTCTGCTGAAGGCTAGGTGCCAGGAAAAGACCTACACATGGAGCAGATGGGCGGCTGTAGCATGAACCAATTTGAATAAAAAAAAGGGTAACTGTCCAAAAACCCAAAGAGGGGAGAATTTAGGGAACCCCATAATTTTTTAGGATCCTCTATGTATATGTCACTGTCATTTTGCAGTTTTAAAATCATGCTGTGGGTAAAAAATGGAGATCAATATAAAGAAATCATATTCTAACTAGAGGCAATGTGTACTGTAAGGCCTTGTACACACGGTCGGACCAAACCGATGTGGCTGGTCCGTCGGACCGTTTTCATCGGTTCACCTCTGAAGTGGCCGTACGGCCTGATATGTGTACACACAGTCAGTCTAAAATCTGATCGGGTAAGAACGCGGTGACGTCAAACACACGATGTGCTTAATAAAACGAAGTTCAATGCTTCCAAGCATGTGTCGACTTGATTCTGAGCATGCGCGGGTTTTGAACCGATGCTTTTCTGTACTAACCATCGGTTTGGTCCGATGGGGCAGCGGTCTATCGGTTCGGTTTTGAAGCATGTTTTAACATTTCGGACCGAAGGAAAACAGACCGATGGCCTATACACATGGTCGGTTTGGTCCGATGAAACTGAACTTCGGTTCATTCTCATCGGTTCGGTCCGATCGTGTGTACGCGGCCTAAGTATCTGTATTATGAGAATACATTCACTATACTTATCCTTCAATATGCTTTTCAGGATGAATGCAACACATTATACATTTCTACTAAAATGTCTTATTTTTTATACTAAAAAGTATATTGCTACAAATTGTTTTTTTTTCTATATTATTGATTTTAGGATTTATATTGATCACTGTCCCTTTTATTCTCTCTTGATGTTCAATGTTGTAAGCTAGAACTGTTATTTGCCTTAACGTCTGTTATTTTTAGCAATCACTGCCAATGAATGCTGAAATAAACAGTCACAGGGCTCAAAAGAATCATTGTGGCAAATAACATGTGTGTTGTAGGTTGGTGCATTGATCCAAAATATCAGCAAGGAATGCTCTTTACCAGTTGGGAGCCTGCCTTCAGTTTTTGAAATAAGTGTAGACAGGATTTCCCAGAAGTCTGAAAACTTTTTAATGCATTGGCATGTTGTTCCATTCTTCTAAAGTAAATTCCTGGAAGGAACCGAGATGTACTGTGGATTTGAACAGTGGCAGCTTGTCCATTAGGGCCGCTTCCCCATCCATGCGTCTGGCCCACTGATCTGCATACAGGACGCTAGTCCATGGATTCCAATAGGGAGGGTGATTTGTTTTTTTGAAGCAGGTGATTAGCGCCTGAGGCTCTAATATGCTTCAAAAAAGAGTGGGCCCGGGGCACAGAGCACTGCGCTCAGAGCCCACCCAGTTGTGTGACAATAGCGAATGAATCCTCCTCCTGGCAATTCAGGAGGCGGGTCTTGAGACCCATCACCCAATTGGCTAAAAGGAGAGGTGATCCTATTGGACGCCTAAGGGGAGGAGGCGGAAGCCCCCATGATGCAGAAGAGGAAGTGAGAACACCAGAGCCACTGCCGACCACCTGCAACACAGGAGCCGCTGCCCGCTTTTTCCAGCGATGGGCTCCTGATGTACCTGTGCCATGTTCTGTCATTGAACAGGTACATTGATGACATCTTCATCATATGGGATGGAGAGGCAACCCGTTTGCTTGAATTTCTGACCAAGTTAAATTTAAATAACTGGAACTTACAGTCCAAGATGACATATGACTCTGAAAAAAAATTAATTTGTGGACATTCAAGTTCAGAAAGACAAAGAGGGTTGCATTTTGAGTGTACTATACAGGAAGCCGACAATACTATTTTTCACGCTACCAGTGCACATGCCGCTCCACTTATATGTTCCATCCCCTAAGAACAATACCTTCGGTTAAAAGGTAACTGCAGTAATTTGGAGACTTTTGAAGTAGAGGACGGATTTTTGAGGGACAGACTTTGGGGTAGAGGTTACAGTAAGAAATGTTTGGCTAGACCCTATAATCGCACCAAAGACCAATCAAGAGATTCATTATTGTTTCATAAAAAGACTGCCAAACCTGCTAGTACAGTTAGATTCATCACCTGCTTCAACTCTCAACATGATCAGTTGAAGGCCATTCTACAGAAACATTGGTATCTCTTAACTCAAGACCTGGCCACCTCCAAGTTTGTCCCCCCTCAGCCAACCATTGTCTATAAACGAGCTTCCTCCTTGAAGGATACGTTGGTGCATAGTCACTTCTCAGGATCAAATCTTAAAACTAACGCATTGAAGGGCACATTCAAATTTAGAAGGTGCTCTTATTGCAAATATATTAACACGGATACAAATATAATCTTACTGAATGGGGAAACACAGGGGGTAGTGTATCTCATGACCTGTGAATGCAGTGCCTTCTATGTGGGGAAAACCTTTAGAGAATTTTTGGAGACGTAAACATGATCACAAAATCACGTGTATGCCATTGAAATTTCTATTCCCCCATAGGAAGGCATGCTGCTCACAATCATTCAAGGTACAATTCATAATCCCGGAACACATCCCACAGGATTCACGTGGGGGAGATTTGGACAGGTGTAACTTACAGAGAGAAATTAGGTGGATACATTCACTCAGGGCAACTCATGCTCTGAGGTTGAATGATGCCACCTCCTTTAGGTCCTTTCTACCCATTTAAAGGTGCTTTCCCTTTTATTTTTCCTTTGCCTTTTGACATATTTCTGTATTTTTTTCTTTATCATTTAAATATTATGTGTAGAGATATTATTTGCATTATGTGCCATGTTGGTTTTTGTTGCTATTATACTTATTATGTTCATAGGAATGTCTGGAGATAAATGAATACATATATATGGGTATATCTTTATTATATAAAGAAATGTTTTTGTCTTTTTTTTCTCCATGGTCCTTTTCCTTTTTTTCTTTTCCGGGAGTTGTAATCCCTCCTGTTCGCTCTGCCCTCGGCATGCAGGGACCCCCATATTTGTCCCAACCAGGTGCCATCTGGTGGTAATCTGGGTTGGGGTGTGCCGGATGTGCGATGCGGCCTTGTGTCCCCTTCTGCTTCCGCTCCTGGGGACAGGTTGGATTGGCATTACCTTTTGTCTCCTCCCATCTCAGCAGACAATACACACACTATGGGCGTTGTGGTTTCCGTTTATTGTATATTCATCTGAATTCATTTAGAATCATAGAATGTCCTAAATGTGCTGCACCAAAATGCACTGCCCCTTACAGTAAATACAACTCTGTTTACAGGATTTTATTTTGTTTGGAGCAGAGTTCTCCTTATTAAGTATTGCTTTTTAGTATATTTTGCCCTTCAAATTTCCTTCACATTTTCCCATAGAAGGTTCCTTGTCTACAGAGTCAGCGTAGTGATGTTTTGCACTGTGAGAAGCAAAGATGCTCATTATTTTTGCCCCTGTCATTTGTTTTAGCACCTTGCTGTTTTTCTTCCATTGCAGTCCCCTCTTATTTCCTCCGATCATGTCCTTTGTCTCTCCTCTCCTCCAGCTGTGTCAGCAGGTCTTCTCCCTTACTTCTTCTTCTATTCTTTAATCAAAGATCATTAGTGCCCCAACATGTTCTTTTCATCCAAGTCACTGTTTACTATGCAAGGTCCAGTATGGTTGCCCCACTCCTGCCTCTTCCTTGTATATGCATACTTTACTTTTTCCAGCTTCCAGAAATGTAAGATGTCTTGTAAAGGGTACTTAATAGCTAGAAAAATTTATGGAAAATAGAAAAATTTAAATGGAAAGGCATGAGCCGCAGCTGTGCAGAGAACACATTGATAGTTGACTCCATATTGCTGTCATTTCCTGATAAGACTATTGTGTTACATCTAAAACACATGATAGCATACAAGATGTAATGATAACATTTGCAGATAGCTATGTACAAATGTCAGGAAGCTAGTAGCATTCTAAGTATAGAATTACTGAGAATATTCTTGGTTATTTATGTAAAAAACACAATTTATGTACAGAAATTGAACACTCCAGCAGTCCTCTGCTTGGAATTTGCTATTGCTTTAAACCTCAGTTATACACATTAAGCACAATTAAATAATCATTCCCCAATAAACTATTTGTTAAAATTCTTACCCATTTACTTGCAGTGTACAACCTTTGATGCTGCTGGCTCCTGCTGTCTTCTATAGTAGTTTTCACAGAAAATAATTAATAGTGGACAGCACAGTCTCCAGCCTGTCTTTTAGCCTAGAGCATGGGAGTGACTTGCCATACTTGCAGTTGCTAGGAAATGATCCCGTGGCCTTCTGGCAATTATTGAATGTCCTAGGAGGCTGATTCATAGAATCAGTTACGCATAGATATCCCTAAGATCCGACAGGTGTAATTGTTTTACACTGTCGGATCTTAGAATGCAATACCGCGACCGCCGCTGGGGGGAGTTTGCATCGTAAACCAGCGTCGGGTATGCAAATTAGGAGTTACGGCGATTTCCGACGGATTTTTGCGTTCGCTGCGTTGCCGCTAGTCTAGTTTCCCGTCGTAAAGTTAGTCGTTTTTTTTGGTGATCTCAGTGAGGCTATGTATGACATTTTTATTAAGCTTCTACCTAGTCTGAAAACACAATTGATTTACATATGCAGTGTGAGGGAAACCTAAGTATAGGGACTTTATATATGACCCTTTATCAATATAATTTTATGTGAAGCTGTTGTTAGCTGCTTACATCTATAACTGATAATAATAATAATGGGAAATCAGATCTATAGATCCTTATTGAGACTTCAAACTCAAACAATGTATAGGTAACATTTCATATTTGTACATGAGTAGTATGAAAACTCAATTTTTTTTGTGAAATAAGGAAATTCATTCTTCATCAGTGCCTGACATTTTTTGGTAATTTGGAGAACCTCTGCCTAGAGATGAAAATCACTTTTAACATCAGCTTAGCACCTACTTTTTATCAGTTATGTATTGTCCTAGAGCAGGGGTCCTCAAACAATGGCACGTGGAACGGATACGGCCCACCAAGGTGATTTACTGTGTCCGCGGACTGCCCCTTCCATGAGATCGCAGCACTCCCTCTGCCCTCTGCTACCTTATTCACACAAGACTGGAAACATGATAGGCCTGGATAAAGGGTGGGACTTTTCATTTTAAGAAGCAGGTGATTGGTTACTAGACAGTTGGGCGGTCCCAGCAATCAATCACCTGCCTTTCACTTGAAAAGTCCAGTCCTTTGTCCGGACCTGTCATGCTTCCCGTCTTGTGTGAATAAGGTAGCAAAGGGGAGGGGGAGTGCTGAGATCTCATGGAAGGGGCAACAGTGTAATTTTAATGGGGGGGCATCTGTTATGGGGGGATCTCTGATGAGGGGGCATCTATGATGAGGGATCTATGATGGGGGGCATCTATGATGGAGGGGATCTGTGATGGGGGATCTGTGATGGGGGGATCTGTAATGGGGGGCTCTGTGGTGCTGGAGAGTCTGTGATGGGGAGAGTCTGTGATGAGGGGATCTGTGATGGGGGATTTTTGCATATTAACTTTAGGACCAGAAATATCTGAAAACCTGTATAAAATATTTATAAGATTGGGTGCAGAGATTTGTGGGGAGGATAAGAATGGAAGATTATAATCCGCAAATAGACACAGCTTATAATGGTACCCATCT
Source organism: Rana temporaria (assembly GCF_905171775.1). NCBI lineage: Eukaryota > Metazoa > Chordata > Amphibia > Anura > Ranidae > Rana > Rana temporaria. The sequence continues at coordinate 90,005,754 of NC_053498.1, forward strand.
AGTTCTATACCTGTGATGGACGGTTCAGTCCCAATTCTCTGGGCTAATGGTTCAATAAGCAGGGCACATAGAAGAGGGGAAAGAGGACACTCTTGTCTTGTACTCGTCCCTATACTAAATGCATCAGATTTATAGCCTGCATATTTAATATTTGCTTTGGGTTGCTTGTATAACGCAGCGATCCATTTTAGGAAATGAGGGCCAAAGCCCCATTTCTGCAAATTAAAATGCATATAAGACCATGATATAGAATCAAAATAGTTTTTTATATCCAAGGAGAGGAATGCAATGTGTTTTAGCAAAGCCAGATAAGAGGATCATCCGACGAATATTATTGCTGGCTTGTCGGACAGACACGAAGCCTACTTGGTCTCTATGTATACGATTTCCTATAAATTTATTCAATACAGTAGCAAGAATCTTAGCTAAAATCTTCATGTATAGGTTTAAAAGAGAATTGGGGGTGATAATTTGACCAAATTGTATCATCAGTGGGAGGTTTGGGAAGCATGCATATAATCGCTGTCAAAGTTTCTAAAAGACTGACCTTTGAGAAGGAAATTGAAGGCATTGGCTAATACAGGAGACCAAATTTCTGCGAAATTATGAAAATATAAAGCACAGCACCCATCAGGTCCCCGTTTTTTCATTGAGTTTTAATGTTTTTCTGGCATTGAGCACCTCATTAGCCGAGATCTGATCTTATAGCAAGTCTGTTTATATTTGAAATACAGATAGATATGTGAGAAAAATTCCTCTGTCTTAGAGGTATTCAGCTCTTTTTTGGGAGAATATAAAGTTGCTAAATTGGATCTAAACGTTTGCAGTATTTTCACAGGGTCATTAAAGTAAATATCTCTCTGGAAATTTTCAGGCAAATTGGCTTAGAGGGTGTTTGGTAGGATTTAAGTGTATGGGCCAATAGAGGGTCTTGTTGAAGTCTGCTTCTAATTTACTGTACAGTGATTTGTGCTCTCTATTGAAAAGTGAAGCTTGTTTTAGACATATCCCATGAAAAACGGGTTTATGCGCCTCCCATAGAGTAAGTGGGGATATGTCAGGGGTAGAGTTATGTATTAAGTAATCCTTAAGGGCAAATTAGATATCTATTTTGTGTTTTCACCAAAGGACCACAGGTTGTGCATCAGGGGTTTAGACCCTCTGTCAAGTTATAATTACTGTCTGTGTCCCCATTAGGGAGATTCTCTCATCTTTGAACTGGTTACCATTGTCATAGAGCAAGTGAGGGATAATCTAAAATGTTAGAGTGGTCCCAAAACAAGAGACATTGAGGAATTTTCCAATGGGGACACCTTTTCTGGGGACAACTCTCTAAGGCCTCTTTCACACGAGGCGAACTCCATCGCTACAGAGTCCGCCAGCTCCCGCCAGCTCAGTGTGAGATCTTTTTTTTTTTTTAACACCCTAGAGAATAAAATAGTGGTCGTTGCAATACTTTCTGTCACACTGTATTTGTGCAGCGGTCTTACAAGCGCACTTTTTTTGGAAGAAATATACTTTTTTTAATTAAAAAATAAGACAACAGTAAAGTTAGCCCATTTTTTTTATATTGTGAAAGATAATGTTAAGCCGAGTAAATTGATACCCAACATGTCACGCTTCAAAATTGTGCCCACTCGTGGAATGGTGACAAACTTTTACCCTAAAATCTCCATGGGTGACGTTTAAAAAATTCTACAGGTTGCATGTTTTGAGTTACAGAAAAGGTTGAGGGCTAAAATTATTGCTCTCGCTCTACCGATCACGGTGATATCTCACATTTGAACACCGCTTTCATATGGGGGCGCTACTCACGTATGCGTTCTCGGCTACGGGCACGTTTAATTATTTTTTTCTTATTTATTTTACCTTTTATTTTTTATTTTTCACTGTTCTTTAAATAAAAAAAAAAATTTGTAACTTTTATTTCCATTACAAGAAATGTAAACATCCCTTGTAATAAAAAAAAGCATGACAGGTCCTCTTAAATATGAGATCTGGGGTCAAAAAGACCTCAGATCTCATATTTACACTAAAATGCAATAAAAAAAAATGGCTCTTTAAGGGCTATGGGCGGAAGGGAAGTTTTGACGTTGCTTCCGCCCTGCAATGACTTGGAGATGGGTGGGGGCCATCTTCCCCTCACTCATCTCCATGTCAGGCTAGGGACAGGTCCGGATCGCAGTGGGAGATGCCCCCTCCCACCGCGCTCCGGTGCTCTCCGCCGCTTACCGTGGCCGTGGCATTTTTCAGGGAGGGTTTCCTGATTGTAACAACAATAGACCATGATTTTGCAATGTTTTGGAACTGCCAATTGTCATCTTCATAGGAATCAGTGCTACAGGTGACAATACAGTCAGTGACAATACAGACACACTATTTGAAGACAGAGAGTTGTTACTCAATAACAGGAAATGCTTGAAAATTGTCATACGTGCCAGGATCACTAGCTATTATTTTAAATAAATCTGCAGATTTAAAAATATTTAATAGTTAATGTATTACTTATATTTTAAGCTTTACATTGAATGTAAAACTGGGGAAGGAATTTGGCCACTATGGCCCTCTTTACAGCAGCCATGGCCCTAACAAAAATAGGTGTAATATGTTTTTTCTTAAATTTAACTTAAAGGAAATCTATGGTCATAGGACTTTCCTTTTATAACATCAGCATTGTAATAGCAATACAACAATAGTTATCTTTGACAATCCAATATAAGATTTATACTTGAAAAAAATCTCCTTTCATGTTGTGAGTATTGCCTGTCTGCTGGTCATCTCTTTCCACAATTTCTTGAATTCCCTGCATCTTCTCCTCTGCTGTTTCTCTTCATTTCTAAGGACTACATATCCCGTGGTGCCCTGTTGCTTACATGTTCATTGTGACTGTAGATCTAAAATTAAGTTTAAGGACTGTGTTGAAGTACAATTTTGTTACCCAGCCTAGAGTCCAGATTACTCCAACTTTTCACTAGTGATCTCCTCACCTGCTTCCTTCCTTTCTTTCATTCCTTCCCTTCTCCTCCCTTTCTTTCCCTATGAATAGTTACTCCTACTGCAAAACAGGATTGTGGAATTCCTTTTAAAGTAAGGTGACCAGATTTTTTAAATGAAATCCGGGGACATATTTTTTCTTTACTAGTAATGGCAACAATCAGCGACTCTCTGCCCATCCCCGCCCGCCTCACAGCCTCTCAAGTCTTACTCTTCGGGCCCCCGGCTACTACTGGATGGGGAGCGGAGGAAGATCACTCTGCCAGGGAAGGCAAGGAGATAGGCAGGTGGCTGGCTAGGATTTGAGCCAAGATAGAAGAACATGCGAGCGAAGCTGAATGGGCATGCGCCCGAAACTAAAGAAATATTCCCTCCGCTCCGACCAGCACATGATCATCAGAAAGGGGCACATATAATGGGAAACTACAACCCTCCTTATGCTAGTAGGCACGGCGGAGCAGGGGTGTGTAATCCAAATTTTGTTATTTTAATTCTGACTGTCTTTGAAATTGCCCCTGTTCCCTATTAAATCCAATCTGGGGACAAAACCAGGGACAGACTTGGTCCAGGGACAGTGTCCTCAATCAGGGGACTGTCCCCTGAAACTGGGGATGTCTGGTCACCCTATTTTAAAGCCAGTTTTTAGATATTCACATTCACTGGACAGAAAAATAGTTTAACAGGAATGCATATTTAAATATAGGATTTATAAACTTTTTTTTTTGCAGGATTTGTTCTATAATAAGATTGTTACGTAATATTTATAATAGAGTGTTCCCCATTTATTTACCAAGAGTTGTCCATACACAAATACCGAGAACAGCAAGTCACTTACGCTAACATCACTTCAACCTGGATGTCAATGCTCGCAAACCCATTTATTTTGGCCACTCTCCTGCCTCTTTATCCTGTTTTTTTCAACCTATCAGCTTTAACTCTCTTCAAATTCATTTAAATTTGAGTCAAAAGGGCAATAGCTGACATGCAGCCTTTTGGCTTGATCTGGTTCTGACACAAGATGTAGAAAGGCTGTTAGTTGCTGTGAGTCTGTAGCCTGCAGGGGGATTGCTGGTTCAGTGCCTATTTCAGAACATTTCATGAAAGCAGTTGTAAGAAGACTCTGGCAGCTCCTACATAGCAAAGCTTTTCTTACGCAAGCTCATTCTGTGCTCCATCTGCAAGCCCATGGCTAGCAGTGATGTGGTTTAATGAATATAACCCAATGAATTAGAAAAACATGGGTGGTAAATCAGCATGTTTATGTAGTACAGCTTGAGAACGTGCTTGTACAATTTGATTCCCCCACACTTGAAAACTGCAGTGTAAAGTTTCTTTGTAAAGCTACATTATGCTACTGATGGTTATTAATTTGAGTTTTAGACTTACATGAATCATAAAGTTTTGTTGTACTGTCTCCACCCAAGATAGATAGATATCATGATACTCCAGGCTTACCGTAATGATTGATGATGCCTCTTTGTACAAGCTCTACATTCTTTGTATCATGCATAAAGTATATTTAACCACCTCAGTACAGCTTTCAGCGCTGTCATACTTTGAATAACAATTGTGTGGTCAACAAGGGGGACTGGCGCCCACAGACCCCGACAACTAATGGCCAGGGTTGTCGGGAAGAGGTCCTTGTCCCCAAAGCACCCTCCCTATGTTGAGGGCAAGCAGCCTGGTATGGTTCAGGAGGGGGGCCACTCGCTCATCCCCCCTTTCCTGGCCTGACAGGCTGTTTGCTTGGATAAGGGTCTAGTATGGATTTTGGGGGGAACCCCACGACAATTTGTTTTTACATTTTGGTGTGGAGTTCCCCTTAAAATCCCCCGTGGTGTCAGAGGGGACGGGGTCACTCGCACACGTAACCGGGTGGCCCCGCCCTCAGCTATATATTGTGTTTTTTTACCATTTTTAACACTTTTTTTGTGAAATGGTAGGGGTACATTCCCTTACCAATTCACATAGGGGGAAGGGATCTTGTTGTTAAGGGGGGCTTCCAGATTCCGATAAGCCCCCCACCCGCAGACCTCCATAACCACCGGACAAGGGTTGTGGGGATGAGGCCCTTGACTCCATCAACATGGGGACATGGTGCTTTGGACCCCAAAGCATCCTCTTCATTGGTGTCATTGAGGGGAGATTATGCCCCATTGTTGGTATTATTGGATGAAAATAGTGCCCCAAGGGCTGGATAAAAGCATGCAAAGGCCCCCAGACTGCAGTTTGGAGACCACTCCTGTAGACAATAAAAGGTAAATCCTGAAGAGTTTCTATTTACTGCACACCTGTAGGATTTGGACTAAGCTAGCAAATAAGAATATACAATATATAAAACTGTTATTAAATGTTCTTAAAAAATTCTAATATTTTAATGGTTTTTAACTTTGGTTGGAAAGCCTGGAGATGAGCGAACATTTTAGTAAAACAGTGTGGCTGATTTACTAAATAAATTGAGCAAGCACTGGTATTCATTGATTAAAAACAAGGGGAAAGACTTTATACACATTCACTCTCTGTATGTTGTAGAGTTAAAGCATTATACACCAGTGACGCTTTCGACATTTATGTGACATAGTGTGAGATTTATCAAAAAAGGTTAGAAAATCACATCGATGAGTGTCAGCATTTGTGTGAAATGTCTCTCAGCATTTCAAATGGGTCAAGGAGAGCAGTGCTGCAGCAAAATCCTTTGCTATTGCAGTGGATCATGTGGGATTATTGCTTTATGAACTGTTGTTATGTCTTCATATATAGCGTTCCATGTTTGGACAAGTTGGAGAATGTGATATCCACCTCATTCAGTCAGAGAACGCTTTGCATTCATTTGCACGGAACCCAGAAGCAAATGGAGATCCCTGGACCCTACTACTGACATTTCCAGCTTTCATATCTGCCTATGTAAACAAGGTGGATCCCCCTTCTGTCAGGGGACAACTCGATCTGCTGTTTCTAGTGATCAGGAACAGCGATCTCTTTGTTGTCCCAGGCAGATCAGCCCCCAAACAGTTAGAACACACCCAGGGAACACAGTTAACCTCTTGATCGCCCCTAGTGTTAACCCCTGCCCTGCCAGTGTCATTTATACATTGATCAGCGCATTTTTATAGCACTGATCAATGTAATTATAATTATGTCACTGGTCCCCAAAAAGTGTCACTTGGGATCAGATTTGTCCGCTACAATGTCACAGTCCTGCTAAAAATAGCAGACCACTGCCATTACCATAAAAACATGAATCTATCCCCTATTTTTTAGATGCATTAACTTTTGCACAAACCAATTAATATATGCTTATTGGAATTGTTACCACACATATGTAGCAGAATACATATTGGCCTAAACTAATGAATACATTTATACAGTATATATATATATATATATATATATATATATATATATATATATATTTTTTTTTTGGGATATGTATTATAGCAGAAAGTAAAAAATATATATATTTTTTAAATTGTTGACCTTTTTTTGTTTATAGCGCAAAAAATTTAAACGGCAATGGTCAAATAACCCAGAGGTGGTCAAATAACACCAAAAGAAAGCTCTATTTGTGGGAAAAACAGGATATCAATTTTATTTGAGTACAGCCTTGCATGACCGCGCAAATGTCAGTTAAAGCAAGACAGTGCCGTTTCGCAAAAAATGGGCAGGTCATTAAAGCAGAGTTCCACCCAATAATGGAACTTACGCTTTTTGGAATGCTCCCCCCTCCGGTGTCACATTTAGCACCTTTTAGGGTGGAGGAGGGAGCAGATACCTGGGTAATCCAGGTATTTGCTCCCACTTCTGGGCATAGGTCGCCGCGGGATCGCCATGCACAGTAGGGAACCAGAAAGTGAAGCCGCTGAAGGTTACCGAAAATAGCGGTGGCAGCACCCAGGAGCCGAGGGACAGATCAACTTTGGGTGCCGACATTGCGGGCGCCCAGGAAAGGTAAGTGTCCTGACGGGTCAGTATTTGGCGCATTATAAATCTATTAAATCAATCAATCAATCAATCAATTAAAAGTAAGCAGCTGCAGTATTTTTAGCTGCTGACTTAATTATTTTTTTTGTGGAAATCCGCTTTAAGGGGGTAAAACCTTCTGGGGCTGAAGTGGTTCATATTCTTTTCTGGAAAGCACCAAGATAAAATATACCCCAACTCCCAACTTGCAAAATCAGAAACTCCCCATCCTTCATTGTCTCTTGCCTCACCAGTGTATCTTTTACCTGAAATAGGATAGCTGTATAAATGAGAGCGCATACACTATAGCTCAGTGTTTGAGATAGCTGTGACATAACCATTATTGGACATTTTCATCACTCCAGTGGTGGCTATCTGAACAATGTTTTTCATTTTGCACAGCCATCTTGCTTAGTTAACTAGATTTAGCAGTTGATAAGGTTCATCAGGCCTGAGGCCTTCCTTCTCACAGATTGATAAATTGTATTGTATTTCTTAAACAAGCAGGGAACGCAAGGAAAAAGATATAAGTGATGATTTAAAGGTCCTGAGAATTTTTTAAATTGAATCTTAATAAAAGATGTAGAAGGTTGAGTGATTGCTTAATAAATGCTGTAGCCACTGAACTCAGACATTATGATGTTAAAGGTATAGTAGAATATAATAGAAAAGTAAAAATTGTTAGTAAAATAGATGATGCTGTGATAGATTCTCTCTATACAGCCTTGCTTATAGGCACACATACAACCCCTGTCATGACTGTGTGATTCAAAATCAGTACATGGGAAGATCAAAATTTCACTCTCAAGTCTAAAGCCTCACACACACAATACGATTGTTGGCCAACCGAGCGTCTGTTTTTTGTCAAAAGCACTGTGCCTGGATCTTGTCTTGCACACAAACGGTGCACAATTGTTGTGCCACAAACACGAACGTAGTGACGTACTACAAGGAATTTCAGCTCTTGAGCACCACCCTTTGGACCCCTCCTGCTAATTTTGTGTTTGGTGAGCATTGATTCCGATCATACATGTTTGTACTTTCGACTTTTGTGTGATCGATTTGTGTACTGACCATACGAAAATCAAGCCGTTTTTCCGCTGAAAATTTACTAGCCTGTCATCCAACATTTGTTGGTGGAAAATTGGACAACAATTGTCAAAAGGAGGGTGCTAACTGTAAGATTTTAGGACAAGAGTCTGTCAACAGGCAATCCCCTGCCAACAAACGTATTGTGTGTACAAGGCTTAAGCCTCAGCTCTAAAAATGCCCAACAAGACAAATCCCATTCATTTGAATGGCCCCTGGTCACATCTAAGCATTATGTCGCCTTAAGCAAAACGGCGTCACTCAAAAAAAGTACATGAGTTTCTTTTTTTGGCAGATTACAGGTGTTTTGCTGCTTTTCATTGGTCACTTGTCATCTAAAAACTCCTGCACAAAAACGCTGCAGAAACACCAGAAAAATGCCAGAAAGACACCTATAAAAACAGCAGTGCCTAGATGTGAATGGAGCCCTAGGGAGATTGTAGCATTTTAACAATTGTAATTATATAGTATATTAAAGTGTATGCAGCCCATGCTATGCATGGCCAAAACATATCTCCTTTTTATTTTAGTTTTGAATAGCGTAGCCACTTGCTGACCATATGACATCATATGACCCCCATGGTTTGCAGTGCTTATACAGGCATCATCCCGATATTAAGGCCTCGTATATACGATAGGTTAACCAGAGGACAACGGTCTGAAGGACCGTTTTCATCGGTCAAAACCGATCGTGTGTGGGCCCCATAGGTTATTTAACCTTAGCTTAAAAAAAAGACAACTTGCTTTAAAATTAACCTATGGATTCCTAACCGATAGGTCAAAACCGATCGTTAGTAGGCACGACCATCGGTTAAAAATCCACGCATGCTCAGAATCAAGTCGACGCATGCTTGAAAGCATTGAACTTCGTTTTTTTCAGCACGTCGTTGTGTTTTACGTCACCGCGTTTTGACACGATCGTTTTTTTAACCTATGGTGTGTAGGCGTGACGGACCATCAGTTAGCTTCATCGGTTAACCTATCCTTCAGACCGTTTTGTGTGTACGAGGCTTTAAAATCTGCAGATTCCCTAAATATATATATATATATATATACTTGAGTTATTGAACTTTGTAGGCAACGAGATTTTTTTCAACAGAGCTTCTATGAATTGCTAAGCCTGTAGTTCCTCCTGCTGGAGAGCAATAGATGAACTAAAGAAAAAAGGAAAAATTGATTCTTAATCTTGTAAGAAAATGGATGCAAAAACATTGCACAGTCGTATTAATATTCAGATATGGCAATTTGCATTGATTTACACAGTAAAAAGGTTTGCTTTTAACACATGGTGACTTATTATAGGATGTCACAAATGGTTTTAGGGAAGTAAAAAGAACATATTTATGTGTGACATGAACTTTCAATGTTAGTGAAATGTTTGTGCATACAATAACTTTTCCAATGAAAATATTGTGAGGATAAGCTTTAATTGATTCACAATGACATAGAGAAACATACTGTAAGTGCATATCACCTTCAAGTCTGAATGAGTTGTCACATAGTGTCAGATCCTGAGTCATCATGCCGTAGGTCAAGTTCTTTTTGCAAGGTCATAGACGTGGAGATAGAGAATGTCTGAGAATTTCACACCCACACAAACCAGCTTTAAATTCAATAATACTATAAGTGAAGTGGCTTTTTGCAGAGTAAACTGACCTCTTGCCATGTCTCAGCAGAATAACATTGACCTTATTTGCTAACATGCAATCTACATAATAACTTTTTGAAACCTGTGATCTATGGTAAATCAGACCTTAGACATATATTACAGTGTGTTTTCTAACAAAAACTTGCATTGATAGAAGTATTATGAAGCATGTAAATGGTCATCTTAAAGTTGTTCTGAGTGTGACTATATCAGTTCACCTTGTCTTATGAGGTTGGGAAGAACAATCACCGCTCAGTTTACTCCTGGGCTCGGAACAGTATTGAGTATCTATTTTTGCAGGTTCTGTTCGGCCTGCACTGACAACTCCGGTATCTCTGCCATTGTAAACCAGTAAAGTAAATATGTGGAAAAACTCAGAAGTGTGGCCTAGTACTGTGTTCTTCACACTTCTTTAAAGCTAGACCTTTTCTCTGCATGGTTTAAGTGATAGGCCCTTAGGACCTACATAACAGCTCTATGTATCTATTTATATTCATATAAACAGTATATGGCTACAGTATATAGTTTTATGTGTTTGAGTTCTGTGTTGTTGCATTATTTGTATAGTAGTCAGCACAGGAGTATCAACGTAATAAGTATTGGCCAGAAACTTCAGTTAACATTTTAAGGTGGTTATGAATTAATGTGTATCTAAAGCCATTTTTTTTACGTTTTGGATAGAGTGGTGAAGGATTAGAATTATTGTTAGGTTTTTATTGCAGTCTTTTGCCCCACTGGATGTTAACACCATCCGTCCCTTGGGGATCATTATTACCAGCACAGGGAGCGCTGTTCCATAATTTTGAGTTGACATCAGAATAAAAATAAAGAGGAAACCTTTCAGGACAGGAAGTGACACACAGTGGAACACAGGTGGCAAAACACAGCAACTTTAACCATTTTCTAATCTAAAAAGTAAAAAAATCAGGTTTTTGTATTTAGAGGTATTTATTATCTGGGGTTAGAGGGTTATCTTAAAGTTGTTCTGAGTGTGACTATATCAGTTCACCTTGTCTTCTGAGGTTGGGAAGAACAAGCACCGCTCAGGAGCCATTGGCTCCTGCTGTCTCTCAAATCTACTGAGAAAGGTGTGGGGTGGGGTCATGCTGTATGTGTCAATAGACAATTGAGCCTGCATTTTAGCCTCCATAGCACACAGTTTGCTTTGGGGGCACTCGTAGAAGAGAAGGAGCCTAGAGTGATGAAGGGAAATCCAGAAGAAAAGGTTCAGGCCAACTCTGTACAATATTATTGCACAGAGCAGATAAGTATAACATGTTTGATGGATTTGCAATTAATAATTAATATTAAGGAAGGCATGGAGTTAGTTCAAACGGAGCTCCACCCAAAAGGGGAAGCTCTGCTTGTTTGCTTCCTCCCCCCCCTCCGCTGTCACATTTGCCATCTTTCTGAGGAAGCGGTCAAAAACAGGTACCCGCTCCAACTTCCAGGTAAGATTGCTGCAATCATTGTACAGTGATCTGAGCAATTTACGGCCCCTCTTCCTTTCCCCTGCTGCTTTCTGGGAGACACACAGGTCCTAGAAGACAGCGGGCTAGATTCAGCAAAGAATTACGCCGGCGTATGCATATATACGCCACGTAAATTCAAAGCTGCGCCGGCGTATCTACTTTCTGTATTCATAGATACGCCGACATTAGCCTAAGATCCGACTGGCATAATTCTATTACGCCGTCGTATCTTAGGGTGCATTCTCACGCTGGCCGCTAGGTGGCGCTTCCATTGTTTTCGGCGTAGAATATGCAAATTACCTAGTTACGTCGATTTACAAACGTACGTGCGCCAGGCGTTCGTTTTTTACGTCGTTTGCGTAAGGCTTTTTCGGCGGAACGTTGTGCCTGCTTCTATGAGGCGCACTCAATGTTAAGTATGGACGTCGTTCCCGCTTCGATTTTTGAATTTTTTACGTCGTTTGCGTAAGTCGTTCGCGAATAGGGCTGGACGTAATTTATGTTCAAGTCGAAACCAATGACGTCCTTCCGACGTCATTTGGAGCAATGCACACTGGGATATGTACATGGACGGCGCATGCGCCGTTCGTACAAAACGTCAATCACGTCAGGTCATTACACATTAACATAAAACACGCCCCCCTTAACATTTGAATTACACGCGCTTACGCCGGCCCCATTTACACTACGCCGCCGCAACTTACGGAGCAAGTGCTTTGTGAATACTGCACTTGCTCCTGGGGGCGGGCGCGGCGCGACTCGCGCATGCGCCGTAGGGAACCGGGCAGAAAGTCAGCAGCTGCAGTATTTGTAGCTGCTGGCTTTTAATAATTTTTTTTGGCGGAACATCCGCTTTAAGCATTAGGGTTTAGGTTGAGAGACATAGGTGATTGTTGGAGGGCATATAGTGATGCCATTGAAATTCATGTTTATCCTAAGGCCTCGTACACACGGACGGACTGTCCGCTAAAAACGGTCCGCCGGTTGTACACACCATCAGACAGAAATCCGCGCAGACACGATACGCGGTGACGTGTCCGCGCCGTCGCCGTGACAATGACGCGGCAACATGCGCGGCCCTGGAAGGTCAATGCTTCCACGAATGCATTGAATCACTTCGACGCATGCGAGGGCTTTTGGCTGAGCGGACATGTACGGTGAGTCTGTACAGACGACCGAATATGTCCGACGGACAGGCTTCCAGCGGACATGTTTCTTAGCATGCTAAGAAACATTTGTCCGCTGGAAACCTGTCCGATCCGCCGGAAAATTGTCCGGTCGGACGTACAGACGACCGAACATGTCCGCTGAAACTGGACCAGTTTCAGCGGACATGTTCGGTCGTGTGTACGGGCCTTAGAGCTGCCCTGCAGAATCAAATGATCAAGATTTTGAAATACAGAGGATTTGAAACGGTGGGGTTGTTTTGTGTACAGTACATGAAAAAATACCAAGAGGGAAACCAAACACCTTGGTTAGTTTACTTCTCAATGTATTTTTTATACTATGTTCTCAAGTTTGTCTGGAAATTACTTATAAATGTCTACATAGCTTATAAATACAAAACAATCACAATAAAGTAGCCTGAATTGTGTTCATCAGGTGTGAACTTTAAAGAAATGGGTTGGATATTTCTATACGAACCACTGCTTTTATTGCAATGATATGTTTGTGCTCCTGCAAAGCAGTTAGTGGATATAAATTACATTGAACCAGAAGCATGGAGAATATAAAAACAATGGTGTTCTTAAAGACTTTGATTTTGGATGATATCCTGTTGTTTAAGTTATGATGGCCTGAAAAAAATGTAGCAAAGGAAATCTGCATTTCTGTATTCCTTGCAGGTGCGCTAACCACTGAGAGGTTTAATGGGCCATTTCCACAGTAATTGCTCACAAGGAGTAGGTTAACAATTCTGTCTCCCGTTAAAAAGTCGGAGACAAATGGAGAAGATAATGTTAGGCACAGAGCTACAAAGCAGATACAACAATATAGGAAACAAACAATTAGCAAATAATACAATATATTTAAAGCACTGAGGTAGTTAAAAACATAGGGCTATTTATACAGTAGTGAATATCCATTTTCTCAACAATATCCATGCACTTTTGTGCTCCTAATAAATGTGGATTTTCAGTTTTTTCCTTATTACAAGAATGTAATAAATCTCAATTTTTTTCAAGTTATTTATTTATTTATTTTGAGTTTGCTGTTTTTAGCTATTTTTGGTGTGTGCATTATTGGAATTTGTCAAAATATGAATCTGCAAGGATGAAATCTGAGAAAAAATTGCCTTATTAACTCATAACTATAATAGCAGGGGGGCATAATTACCTAGATTACAAGTTTTCCCTGCATCTGTATTATGGATGAGCAAAAATTGGGAGCTTTCAAAATCTCAGTGAAATATTAGAAAATGTCACCAAAATTGCTGTTTGAGTGAAATGCAGTGAAGTCAATATGGAAGGTGAAGATAATGAAGTGTGTTGTGCTTTTCTGGAACAAGAGGCTTACATGGTTCATTTCAATAATCTGGGACATGGTCTTGTGACAAATAATGGCCCATTGTTAGCTGGGAACTTGACTGGGGACATGGGAACATTAGAAATTGTGGAACAATAGACCACTAATCCTAAGCCTTTCTATAAAACTAAAGTCATTGAACACTTTGACATAATGATGGCACTGCAGATTATTGCAAATTAAGTGCACATCACAGTCCTCTTCAGATCAAGATCCCCTCTTGATGAGTGTCCTCAGCTCCCCCACATTCGTGTCCTCAGCTCCCCCACACTCCAGTCCTCAGCACCCTCACATTCCTATCCTCAGCTCCCCCACATTCCTGTCCTCAGTTCCCCCACATTCCTGTCCTTCAGCCCCCCACATTCCTATCCTCAGCTCCCCCACATTCCTGTCCTCAGCTCCCCCACATTCCTGTCCTTCAGCCCCCCACATTCATATCCTCAGATCCCCACATTCCTGTCCTCAGCTCCCCCACATTCCTGTCCTCAGCTCCTCCACTCTCCAGTCCTCAGCACCCCCACATTCCTATCCTCAGCTCCCCCACATTCCTGTCCTCAGCTCTCCCACATTCCTGTCCTTCAGCCCCCCACATTCCTATCCTCAGCTCCCCCACTTTGATGTCCTCAGCTCCCCCACTTTGATGTCCTCAGCTCCCCCACACTCCAGTCCTCAGCAGCCCCACATTCCTGTTCTCAGCTCCCCCACATTCCTGTCCTCAGCTCCCCCACATTCCTGTCCTCAGCTCCCCCACACTCCAGTCCTCAGCTCCCCCACATTCCTGTCCTCAGCTCCCCCACACCAGTCCCCAGTACCCTGACATTCCTGTCCTCAGCTCCCCCACATTCCTGTCCTCAGCACCCCCACATTCCTGTCCTCAGCACCCCCACACTCCTGTCCTCAGCACCCCCATGTTCCTGTCCTCAGCACCCCAACACTCCAGTCCTCAGCTCCCCCACACTCCAGTCCTCAGCTCCCCCACATTCGATGTCCTAAGCTCCCCCACATTCGATGTCCTCAGCTCCCCCACTTTGATGTCCTTGGCTCCCCCACTTTGATGTCCTCAGCTCCCCCACACTCCAGTCCTCAGCTCCCCCACACTCCAGTCCTCAGCTCCCCCCACATTCCTGTCCTCAGCTCCCTCACACTCCTGTCCTCAGCTCCCTCACACTCCTGTCCTCAGCTTCCGCACACTACAGTCCTCAGCTCCCCCACACTACAGTCCTTAGCTCCCCCACATTCCTGTCCTCAGTTCCCTCACACTCCAGTCCTCAGCTCCCCCACATTCCTGTCCTCAACTCCCCCATACTCCAGTCCTCAGCTCCCCCACACTCCTGTCCTCAGCTCCCCCACACTCCAGTCCTAAACTCCCCCACATTCCTATCCTCAGCTCCCCCACATTCCTGTCCTCAGCTCCCCCACACTCCAGTCCTAAGCTCCCCCACACTCCAGTCCTCAGCTCCCCCACATTCCTGTCCTCAGCTCCCCCACATTCCTGTCCTTAGCTCCCCCACTTTGATGTCCTCAGATCCCCCACATTCCTGTCCTCAGCTCCTCCACTTTGATGTCCTTAGCCCCTCCCCCACATCACTGCAATCCTCGGCATCCTCCTACCCACGTTGTTAGCTCTTCACTTCACCTCCCTCACTTTCCTACCTTACACAGACAGATTGGAGGGAGGCACAGCGTGTCTGGATGGGGGCAGGAGTTGCAGGGAGAGAGGCGAGACAGTTCTGGATGTAGGGGGCAGAGCTGCCGAGGTAACAAACAGGTGATTGGCTGCTAGGATGAAGGACGGTCCTAGCAGCCAATCACCTGATTGATAACCTTGGGTAGCTCAGCCCTCCACCCAGAACTGTCCTGCCTCTCTCTGTCGGCTCTGTGAGGATTACAGAGCGACGGCAGGAGAAAGAAAAGGCTCCTAAATGGCGGTACCGTGGCGGTCCGAATGGCAGAGTGCCGCGGTCCACATCTGGCCCGCGGTCCGCCATTTAGTGATGGCCAGTGTAAGGTAACACATGGGAAAAAAGCAAACAGACCAGCTTAAAATATCAAAGGAAATCAGCTAGAAAGAAATGCAACAGTGTTATAAAGCTCCATTAGCAGAGTCTTCATAAGACTCTTAATGGGCCTGATGGTAAATAGTCTGTTGTAAAATATTACGCTTGTGGAATACACATCTATCAGACTGGGGGTAGTGATCTATAATAACATCCCATAAATAGGGATGAGCTTCGAGTTCCAGTCAAACTCATGTTCGACTCGAATATTGCCTGTTTGCGGAACAGCGAACAATTTGGGGTGTTCGCTGCAAATTCGAAAAGCCGCAGAACACCCTGGAAAAGTCTTTGGGAGAAATCTAAAGTGCTAATTTTAAAGGCTTAGGCCTTGTACACACGACTGAGGAACTCCTCGTAAATGAAACATCGTTTTCCTCGATGAGTTCCTTGTCAGGCTTGTGGAGAAACTTGACAAGCTTTCTTTGCATACACACTGTCAAGACCAAATCTCCTCGTTCTCAAACGCGTTGATGTACAACACATACAACTGCAGGGTAAGTTCGATTCCACTGGCACAACCCTTGGGGCTGCTTTTACTAATCTCATGTTACTGCGTGTTAAGTAAAAGTTTGGTAAGAGACGATTTGCACTTTTCAGACAGTTACAGCGTGACAAATGTGCTATCTCCATTACAAACGCTACTTTTACCGAAGGTGCGCTCCCATCTCATACTTTATTCTGAGCATGCGCAGGTTTCTTAGCATACACACAAATGTGTTTCTCGTCGAAAACCAGCCCGATGAGGAACACGACGAGGAAATTGAAATTCCCGTCGAGGAAAAAGAGAACTTGTTCTTTTTTTTTCTCGTTAAGTTCCTCGACAGTTTTCTCGATGAAAAACATACACACAACCGTTTTCCTCAGCAAAAAAGCTCTGCCATCAATCTTCTTGATAGATTCTGTCGAGGAAAACGGTCATGTGTACAAGGCTTCATATGCAAGTTATTGTCATAAAAAGTGTTTTGGGACCTGGGTCGTGCTCCAGGGGACATGTATCAACGCAAAAAAAGTTTAAAAAAAACAACCGTTTTTTCGGGAGCAGTGATTTTAATAATGCTTAAAGTGAAACAATAAAAGTGAAATATTCCTTTAAATTTCGTACCTAGGGGGTGTGTAAAGTATGCCTGTAAAGCAGCGCTTGTTTCCCGTGCTTAGAACTGTCCCTGCACAAAATGTCATATCTGAAGGATAAAAAGTCATTTAAAATCACTGCTCCCGAAAAAACTGACTTTTTTAAAACTTTTTTTTTGCATTGGTACATGTCCCCAGGGGCAGGATCCGGGTCCCCAAACACTTTTTAGGACAATAACTTGCATATTAGCCTTTAAAATTAGCACTTTAGATTTCAAACGTTCGAGTCCCATAGACTTTAATGGGGTTCTAAATTTCACACAAACATTTGGTCTGTTCGCAGGTTCTGGTGTGAACCGAACGGGGGGGGGGGTGTTCGGCTCATCCCTACCCATGAACTGTCTAGAGTTAGACTTCATACAATTTTCATGATTCTTACTATAACTGAGCTACATTGGATGTATGGAAAGATGGCAATCTGTTAGACACCAAATACCAAACACACCTATAATACCAGGTCCACATGGCTAATGTAGCGCTACCCCCAAAAAGACCACTGGAAGGGTGGAAACAGGAATAGTCAAAAACAGGCAGAGATCAGGGCAGTTATCATCTGTCTAAACCTGAGTACTTCCCTATATAGTACTCAAATATAATTAAGGCAAGCAGCCAAAGGTGTGGATGAAATTTCCCCAGATAGCAGTATTACCCAATGCCATTAGATGTGGGGGCCACACCATCAGTTATCAGCTAGAAACACTAGATAGCGAATAACTGTAGAGTGCACAAGATCAAAACATCTGGAAAGAAGTATTGGCAAAAATATTAAGAGGTATCATGAAAGACACCTTGAAAATTGTACGCATAAATTTGAGCTTTAGCTATTAAACCCTGTAAATCATTTTTTCTTCCACAAAGAACTATGTAAAATACTGTATGTTAAAAAGAGTTTAGAGCTCCTGCTGGCTGAAAATTTAAATATGAACTGTTCATATACAATATTTCATATTTTAAAAGTTAAACTTTTTTTTAACAATTTGTTTTTTTTACTTGTGAACACAATATAATGGCAAAATGCACACACACACCCTTAATAAAAAACAGTATCTTAATAATTTATTTGATCACCTACTGATGTTTTGCCTTCATACTGCTGCATGCAAAGAAGCATTTCCTAAATAATTACCATTTCTATGGCTTTAGAAGAAAATTCTTATTCCTGCCTACAGGACAAATATATGAAGAGTGATCTAACATTAAAGCATAACTCCACTTTTGTTGGGAAATAAACATTCCCCTCCGGGTGATCTATGTACATTAATTAAAGGACATTAAAGGGAAGACAGCCTTAATAGAGTACAGCAGCCAGCACAGCAAGGAACAATTTACAAATGAGTGATTATAGAAATGTGCAGCGCTAATTGGAAATGGTCACCATATGACTAACGACCATAAAGAGGATAAATATTAAAAATAATGAATATAAAAATACAAAAAACATTAAATAAAAAACATTGAAAAAACAATGATCATGTCCACATAGGGATAAACTAAAAAGTCAGTGAAGATGATTGATAGTAACAAAGTGAAACAGTCCACAGAGTGAAAATGAAGTGTTGAGATTGATCCGGGTAGGAAGATAAATCCTTCTGGCATCAGTGAGTGAGTATGGAAGATAACCACCACCAACAATGAGAAGGCTTACCGGAACAATTGGACTCAAAAGAGCTTACGCCCGATGAGTCGTCAAGGCTTGTGGTGTAAAAACACTGATGTATTGGAACATCAACACCTGCAGCTGCTGACTAAGATGGAATACGATCCCTCTATCCTCGAGATGGCTCAAAGGTATAATGCCGCGTACACACGATCATTTTTCGTCATGAAAAAAACATTGTTTTAAAAAAATGTCATTTAAAATTATCGTGTGTGGGCTTCACATAATTTTTCGGCTTCTGAAAAAAAGACAAAAAAAATTCAAGCATGCTGCATTTTTTAACGATGTCATAACATCAAGATGTAGATGGTAATCTCAAATATAAGTGGACCGAGTCTTCCCCATACACTCACACGATAGAACCAAAAATGAAACAAATGCTACACATAGCATAAATCTATTGGTGTAAACAGAGAATTTATTTTAAATAAATTCTCTGTTTACACATTACTCACATTTGTATGGATAAAAAGATGTCTCTTTAGACGAAACGTGTTGAAACGAGCCTCACTGGTGTCAGTGTGTCAAAGGTGCTTTTTATCCATCCAAACGTGAGTTCTCCTATTTCAAGACCATTGCTTCTATATCGATTCCTGTCTGTGTTGTTGCCACACTCTGGATGTTCTCTCTTTCAGGACATTTCTGCCTAGTCTTTATTGTTGAGATTCATGGTGTTTTTCTATTTTTAGATCATCAAGGTTTTTTCAGTTTCATTCTAAATCCTGATAACGCTGGTGTGTTTAAGGCAAGCCATAGAGGATGTGATTTCCTTCCTGCAACCTTGCAGGAAGGAAATTTAATAATTGCCCCATCAAAACAGGCAGTGTTGATGGTGGAATTCCTCCCGCTGCACTATTGTGTTCTGCCGGAGGGGAGCGGGGGGCCTTCCCTGTTGTCAGAACACAGTTGTATGCATTTTCAGAACAATTTTGTCCCCATAATGGACATGTGTTGTACTTGGTCAGAAAAGCCCAGGAAATATAAGTGAATGGAATATTTTACATTTTCACCCAAAAAAATGTTCCAAAACTATTCAAGTCCAACGTTAAAAATGTATGAATCTAGACAGATTTTGTTCTCCACAAACTAAATAAAAGAGACGGTGAACAAGTGAAGCAACTTTTAAGAAGTTTGCTGATCTTTTTGATGCTTATTTTAAGTGCTTACCTGATTTAAAGTAGATAGAGAAACCGGGGGAAACTTCTGAATGAAGTAGTTATCTGTCAGCGTGGAATGAAATGCATAGTAAGACAATGATAGAATGTAGCAATAATAATTCAATCGTTTCTAGAGTTTTACAGAGTGCCTGGTGAATAAGATAAGCTGTCTGTGCCATCACAGTGTGAACCAGAGCTCAGCTGCAGCTTTACTTGATGATGAAATCAATGCCTCAAACCTAGTATTATGGTGATCAATACAGGGACAATAGCTCAAGCTTTATAGTAAAGCTAATAGGGGAGCTTGCTGCTGGCTATAAAATGGAGGTTGTGTTTTTTTTCCCTGCAACATTATTACATATGTATTTAAATGGCTCTAGTCTTGTCTGTTCCATCAATGCTAGATACTATTATGAAGATTCCAAGGGAAACATAATTGCCCTAATTTATTAAAGCAGTAGAAAGTATAGCTACTATAGGCAAGTGCTGTAGTCTCAGAACCAGAATCAGAAATCATATTTTATCTAATCCTACTCCATTAAACTGAAATCTGATTAGCAGTGATAATATAATGTTCATTATATCATTAAATTATGCATTGATTTGTTGAATAAGCCTGTATGATTATTTTTTTATGTTTGAAATAACTTCACCTGGCTAGCCAATAAGTATGTAAAAAGCACAACAGTGGCAGGACCACCAGGGTCTCAAAAGTCACACTTGCAACAGGGCCCTGGCGTTCCGCCATGGTGAAGGGGCCCCAAGAGCTCAGGCTGTGGGTCCACAGCTTCAGTTGTTATGCAGAGAGTGTCTTTTACACTCTCTCTTATACTGTCCAAGACCGAGCACTGGCAAACCCCCCTTCCCCCCGGAGCTGGATCTACTACTCCTCCTCCCACCTCTCAACACCTGTGTATACCCACAGCCCCATTAACATTCAACTCCCTGACAGAGCTGTTCTCAGAAAGGGGATGAGTAGGTTGGAAAGCCCAGCAGCTGCAACTGCATTGTGGAGTATATGCAGACTGTATGAGCCTCCTTCCTTCCTGGGGTGAGAGAGCTGGGTGACTGAGGTGCCCCCCTCCTTCCTTTTTCTCTTCTGCCTTTGAGTACATAGATGTAAAGGGAGCTCTGTGTACTCTGATGTAAGGGGGCTTTGTTGAGCAGAGACTCCCTTACATCAGAGTTCCCTTTTACTATATATTGGAGTCCTCCGCATTCCCACCCACACCAAAGTCCCCCCCTTAAATCAGGGTTTCCAAAGCACACCCTACATTAGTGTTTCCTTGTTACATTAGAGGCCACAGAGCTCCCCCTTACAGTGAAATTTTGTGGTCTCTGATATAAGCGGGACCCTGCAGACTGCAGGTTCAGATGTAATCATTCTGCGATCCACCAATCAAAACCTCCTCCAGATACCCAAGGCCAGATACATGTCCAAAGGAGATCGAAGATTTGCAGTCCAGGGACCTCGCCTGTGGAATGCACTACCAACCACCATCCGACTGGAGTCGGACCACTTGGCCTTCAGGAGAAAGATTAAAACCCATCTCTTCTGAGGTCAAGGGGTTCCTTACCCATGAAATGGATACAGCGCCCAGAGGCGATTCAGTTCGCATTTGTTGCACTTTACAAGTCTCTCTCTCTCTCTCTCTCTCAATGGCCAGTGGCCATATGTGGGCAATGATGTCACTGCTATTCCTGCCCCTTTATTTAAGTGACGGGGATTCCCAGTGACATCAATGGTTTCTGGGGACACAGCGGGTGCAAGCATCCTCAGCTTCCTTAGGAACCAGTGAGAGAGGGAAGTTATCATCTTATCATCATCATCTTATCATCTAAAGGGAAACTCTGCGGGTTCAGATGTAAAGGGAAACGTTGCAAGCCTGCTGCATAACATGTGAAGAGGTCCCACTGCAGGACAATAATAAAGGGCCCTGTGATCGGAGCAAAGGCCTCAGAGCTCAGTGGGAAGGGCCCTTCATGGTTTCTTGCACCGGGGTCCTAAAGGTTGTAGTTATGCCTCTGAAGAACAAGTACTGTAGCTGTACTCCCGACAGCCCAAGAAGTCCAATCTTGTCTTCCTATGATCTTAAAAAGTAATTTGTACAAAAACTGAAAGTTAGCAGCTACAAATACAGACACTTACCACTGTCATCTTGCTAGTGGGAAGCCAGCTTTGATTTCTTGTGACTGCACAGCTGGCTCCCCACTGCACATCAGCACGTTGGGCTGTGCTTTTTGAATGGACCCACAGCCTCCTGGGACATGTCCTAGGAGGTTCAGGGCAGGGAGGGGGGCCAACCTTCCACCTTGCTCATCTAGGTGAACTAAGCGGGAGTAAGAGCAGGTACCTGTCAGAGATACTGTAGGTACATGCTTCCAGAAAAAAACAAATCTTAAGTGCTAAAGGAGGGGGAGGAGGAGGAAAAGAGGAACTTCCCTTTTTAGGTGCGTTTCCACTTTAGGGCTTCACCGCTGCTATGACTTAATAAACAACCCGCAGCCAACCCCCTACTAACTGTGGGAGAATGAAGCCTCCTGGGATGTTTTACAAGTATTTCAAGATGCTGCAGGGAGGGAGAAGGCAGACCAATGGCTACTTAATTCTATTACCTGCTGAAAAAGGTACTTGTTAACAAATGTGTAATAGGAGGGTTGGAAATGTTAGGAAGATATGATATCTTAAATGTAATGACAAATATGTTTAAAAGAATCTTGCTGAAATTAATAAATAAAAAAGAGTAACAGGTTGAAATACTTTGCTTCCTTAGAAATTGCTGCTTTAGGCTCCATTCACACTTGTGGGACTTGTCATGCCACTTTGGACATCAAAGTGGCATGACAAGTAATTTCCCGTGTTTTCCAATGATAACCATTCATATATGCATGAGTTAAAGTTGCAGCGACTTCCAAGCAGTTCATGCACTAATTTGGTCTGACTTTCATGCAACTTGTGGGCCAAAGACTTCAATGTTAACCTTCAAAAGCTGCATGAAAGTCGTGCCTGAATGTTATACAATGCAACAGTTGTGCACCAGTTGTCCGTTATCACTGATCAAAGCCAAAGTTATAGCCAAGTTGCACCCATCCAAAGTTGCATTAAAGTTGCACCAAAATTGGCCCAACTTTGGAGTCGTAAAAATGTGAATGGAGCCTTATGTTCCCATCAGTGCTAATATAATCAGAAGCTCAGGAATTTGATTACATGGTCTTTATTAAATAGAAAGATCAGTCAGTCTAAACTCCCCACCTTCATCAGATATCAAATAATCAAATGGACAGGTGTTTGCTTCTGTGAGCAGCACTGGAGGAAACATAAAGCAACATTTTCTCCAGGAATGTATTCTTCCTATCAAGACGAGTAGAATAGGTCAGCAATGGTCAAGACTCTGTGTTGTAGCTCAGTACAGATTTGTGTCAATGCCACCATTTTGCTGATGTCTCCTGCTGTTTAAACTGAATCCATATTTTACACTTGATCCTCAGGTCAACATAACAGGTTAATACGTCTAAATAAATCTGCACTTGAAATAAACAACCTCCAGAGTTGCTAACACTGTACTATTTCAGTCGCCTAAAGTACAACTTTTAAACTTAAAACAATTGAGATGACTAAAAAATGACTAAAACTAATTTGAAATTTGACGTCAAAATTAACACTAGTTTGTATAATAACATATTAGATTTTTCACTCCAGCAGTATATAATGAGTCTGGAAATTGTAGAGAAATGCTTAAATTGTGCATTACAATTTAACTACACCCATTAGATTTTAGATGACTAAAATGTCCTGGAGATTTAGTCGACTAAATACGACTAAAACTAAAACAATTGCAGAAGACTAAAATGGTATGAATCCCTCTCAGGATTCATACCAAACGCCGCAGCTAGAATTGGCGGGAATCCAAGTCGGATCCCCGTCGCTTCTATGACGCGCTCGCTGGAATGTGCTTTGTCTTTTCCAGCGAGTGCGAGATGACGGCACCCTGTCGCCGAGAATCAGCGCGATGCAACAGGTACTGTAGATCAAAATTTGCTGCTTAATTAACACTGACACACACTTATATACTTATGTACATATGGACACACAGAGCGAGATGGGAGAGAGCATGTACGCTTGCCCCCATAGCAAGCAGCCATACTCAGCTGGGGGGGGGGGGGAGCGCCAGCAGGAGACCCAAGAAGAGGAGGATCGGGGCTGCTCTGTGCAAAACCAACTGCACAGAGCATGAAAGTATAACATTTTTATTATTTAAAAATATATATCTTTTAGTTCCACTTCAACTTTATAATAAAATTTGTGCTATTTATATTGTTATGGAAATATACTCATGTCAGTGATCAACACATAGTGTTACAGTTAAGAGAATAATCATGACTTAAAGTTGCCACATTTACATATAACCAATTCATTCTAGCTACACAGAGATAACTAACTTCTCCTGAATCTGAAGGCATTCATTCTACCGTCCAACTGCTATTCGTTTTTAAAGTGATTGAAACTGCTGTCTTTAGTAATCGCAGTAGTTCTCTCATGAGAATGGCATTGACTGTATGAAACATCCTCTTATTCTTCCTTGGAGTGTATGGAATGAGTGGGAGTTAAAGCCCTAAAGCATTGCACATGGGGCAAAGAAAGATACAATACAAAGATACACCCTTGCGGCAGTGATACACTAAAGGGAACCTGTCATTGAAAGCATCATTTATAACTAATACAAGCCCCTAAGATCAGGCACTGCAATGAACATGCCTTTTACTTCAAAAGAAAGCATCTTCTATTCTCAGAATGCAGACTTTGATTTGAGTACCTCATTGGAGTTCTATTGCGCCCACCAGGCATTCCACAATGCATTGCACATTGCCTCGACAGACAATAAAGCAAAAATGTGAGTTTGCTAAGCGTCAATCGGGAAGTTTGCTTTCTGAGTGTATCCATTTATAGAGGCTCTTGTGGTCTACAAAAAGAAACTCTTTCTAAAACTAAAAGACATAGGGGTAGATTCAGAAAGATGTGCGCATCTTTCTGCGGGCGTAACGTATCTCGTTACGCCGCTGTAACTTTGGGCGCAAGTTCTGTATTCAGAAAGAACTTGCGCCCTTAGTTACGGCGGAATAACGTATGTGTGGCGGCGTAAGCCCGCCTAATTCAAATCGGGAAGTTGGGGGCGTGTTTTATTTAAATTTTACTTGACCCTGCGTTTTTTACAGGTTTTTTTAACAGTGCATGCGCCGTCCGTAAAATATCCCAGTGTGCATTGCTCCAAATTACGCCGCAAGGACGTATTGGATTTGACGTGAATGTAAATGACGTACAGCCATATTCGCGAACGACTTACGCAAACAACGTAAAAATTTCAAAACTCGGCGCGGGAACGACTGCCATACTTAACATTAGCTACGCCTCATATAGCAGGGGTAACTATACGCCAAAAATGCCTAATGTAAACGTTGTAAAAAAATGCCCCGGCCGGACGTACGTTTCTGAATCGGCGTATCTAGCTCATTTGCATATTCCTTGCGTAAATCTATGGAAGCGCCACCTAGCGGCCAGCGTAAATATGCAGCCTAAGATACGACAGTGTAAAACACTTACGCCGGTCGGATCTTAGGGAATTCTATGCTTAACTGATTCTATGAATCAGGTGCATAGATACGACCGGCCGGACTCAGAGATACGACGGCGTATCTGGAGATACGCCGTCGTATTTTCTATCTGAATCTACCCCCTACAGTCAAATTGTAGGCCTACTCTCAGAGTACAACTAACGTCTCCTGTTTAGAAAAAGTTCTAAATCTAGTTACTATGTGATGCACAAGCCTCATAAAATCACAAAAATATTCTTTACCTTCTCTGGCTCAGTTCATTTCTCCTTCATTTTTGTCTCACAAACTACAGAAAGTGCAGCTCACAGTGGGGGGGTTTTCAGCAACAGAGACAGTGCTGTCAGTCCTGAAAATATGGAGAGGACTAGGTGCTGATGGACAAACTACAGGCTTTGCACACTCTCAAGCCCTGTACACACGGCCATGAGTCCTGTCAGGAAAAAAAAAGTTTTCCTGACGGGATTCCTGGCAAGCTTGCCGTGCATACAGACGGCCATTCAAAAGAACCGCCGTTCTTTTGAATGGCAAGAATGCGGTGACGTCATCGACTACGACGAGCCGGCACTCGTCACATTCGATGCTGTCACCGCCATCTTGCTACACCCGCACTAAACTTGTATGCTACCGCGCATGCGTCGAACTCGTATCGAGCATGTGCGGGTTTCCAATGGAACAGGTAAGCATACAGACGGCCAGTTTTCTCAGGAGGAAACACTCTGCTGGGAATCCCGATGGGAAAATAGAAAGCAGGTTCTCTATTTTTCCTGGTAGTTTTCCTGTTGGGAAAACTGCTAGGGACCATACACATGGCCGGTATTCCCAGCCAAATGCTTTCCTGGCAGTTTTCCTGCTGGGGACAATCAGTCATGTGTACGAGGCTTCACAGGAAAAAACTTTTTATAAAGAGACATTGGGTTGATTTTCTAAAACTGGATGTGAAAAATCTGTGCAGCTCTGCATGGTATTCATTTAGCTTCTAACTTTAGCTTGTTCAACTAAGCTTTGACAAAACAACTGGAAGCTGATTGGTTTCTGAGCTTTGTGCAGAATTGGATCAGATTTTGCAATTTCCAAATTTAATAAACCAATATCATTGCTTTGCACTGGTACCCTGCTCTTCTGTTTATGCATGATGTTTCCATTAGGTTTATTTTTGTAATCTGATTGTAGTATCTATTTGATTTGTTCATGTTTTTGTGGGTAATCCAATGGCATGACCTCTAGAACCAAGTAGTGCCCAGCTTAATGTATTTTGTATATTATGGTCATTTATAAGAGGGTCATTTTCTTGCTTTATTTTATATTTATTTTTGAATTAAAGGCAAACTCACCTTTAACTCTATTTTCTTTTATTCATTTTTGCATAAAAGATAAACTTTTAACTGTATTTTCCTTAATTAAAAAAATGTGATTTATTAGAAGGTAAAGATGCATTCAATTATGAATTTGTTTCTGCATATAGTTCAGTTTAAAATGATATTAATGCTTTGTTTTTATTTTTATTTTATATATATATTTTTTTAAAACACACGTTATACTTACCTGCTCTGTGCAGAGCCGATCCTCTTCTTTTCAGATCCCCCATCAGTGCTCCTGGCTTCTCTCCCTTGAGCAGTGCCCCCAGAAAAAGCTACTTGCCCTGGAGGCACCGCCACATGCTCACCGAGGCATCACTAGCTCGGAGAGAGCTCAGGTGTGGATGGTGGGGGCAGGCAGCTGCACACAGAAGTTTTTTTACCTTCATCCATTGAATTCTTGAACCTTTAGCCTTTAGAACCACTTTAAGTTGATCGGAAGTTAAAAGCTAATCTCATTATTTCATACCATGTTACATGCAACACCTGTATTTAGGGCGTAACATGTAACATGGTGCATATGGCCCCAAACCTCACCCTCAAACCCTCCCCTCCATGACAGCCTGTGGGGAGTCCTCTCTCCTGCAGTCACTGTCACTTGTGACAGATATCTGTGAATGATGAAACTACAAGTCCTGTTTGTGTATTTATATCAGGGATATGCAATTAGCGGACCTCCAGATGTTGCAAAACTACAAATCCCATCATGCCTCTGCCTCTGGGTGTCATGCTTGTGGCTGTCAGAGTCTTGCTATGCCTCATGGGGCTTGTAGTTCTGCAACAGCTGGAGGTCCGCTAATTGAATATCCCTGATTTATATGATACAGAGTCCTGTATGCCATCATGGACAATGGACATGTATTCAATGGAATACAAGTGTAGTGATCACTCCACCCATAGTACATTGATACTTCCTCTAACTCAGTAACTAAAAGTCTGTACCTTGAAGTTAAGTCTGTAGCAGCCTGACAGTGAAACTAGTGTCCCAACTGAAAGGTTTGCCCTCACCTCCTGTTCCCAGGGCACATGTAAAATATTATATTTTCCTTCATGTTCTGAGGAGGAGTTCTTGGGGAGAATGAAGCATCCCAGTTGGGACACAGACAGTTATAAAAGCCTGGTAGATGTTTTTTACTCTGCCCTGCTCTATCCAACACTTCAAAGGTCAAACCTACCCTCTGACACATCAATACTATCATAGCAATAACTTGTTAAATTAGTTTGCACGTAAAACCACACCTAAAACAATGCATCCAAAGTTATAGACATCTAAAATTAGATGGTAAAAAAAGAACCCCATCTAAAACCCTTCTCTGCTTGACCCCTTCTCTGTAAACTGGTCCATTTCTTAATACTGTTTTGCATCAATTGACTTTGTTACTACTAATTGTGTAATCCCCTCCTTTTTGTATACTACCAGAATATAGCAACCATTATGTCAGTACTTTTCTTATTTTGCTCTTTATATGTTAAATTCTCTCTCAATAAAAATTATTGAAAGTAAAAAAAGGCTTAGTACAATGAACATACACACAATCATTTTTCGGCATGAAAAAAAAAACGTTTTTTGGCATGTAGAAAAAACAAAGTTTTTCCAACTTCATCATTAAAACGACGTTGCCCACACACTATCGTTTAAAAAAAATGCTCTAGCAAAGCGCGGTGATGTACAACACGTACGACGGCACTATAAAGGGGAAGTTCAATGCGGATTACGCCACCCTTGGGACTGCTTTAGCTGATTCCGTGTTAGTAAAAGACGATTTGCGCTTTTCTGTCTGTTACAGCGTGACGAATGTGCTTACTGAATGTGATTATGCGCAGGTTTTTAACATCGTTTTAGCCCACACACGATCATTTTTTATCACACGAAAAACTACATTTTTTCAAACGTCGTTAAAAAATGCAGCATGTTCGAAAAAAAAATCCGTTTTTCAGAACCCGAAAAATTATATGAAGCCCACACACGATCATTTTAAATGACATTTTTTTAAAACAACATTTTTTTCATGCCGAAAAATGATCGTGTGTACACAGCAATAGTGTCCAAGCACTCTTTTCTTAGGGACAGATTTCATTTGATATATAGTACATTATATGTTCTCTTTTTAACAGTGACAAAAAAGTTCCCATCAAATGCGATCATCTTCATCCTATAGAAGCATCCCCTATTAGGCAGGCAGGAGAAAGGTGGCAATGTGATTTGAAATTTGTCAGTGATGCCAAGCTGTGTTATGGCGGATTACCAGTGCGTTTGTAATTTCATGAATTGCTTCATCTCACACTTAAGATATAACTCATTGTCTTCAGTACAGGGTCAGGCTTGCAGATTGGACTCCTAGGATGACTTACACTTGCCAGTACATCATACACTCAGTTTGAAGCCATCTTTTACGAGGTCTCATTTCTACCCACTCATTTGACACATACGGGAGGTTCTTTGGCATGTTCTTGTATTTTGATTTCTGCGTGCTGGCGATGCACAGTGCCCAGGAATACTAAACCAATGCTTAGTGTTTTCAGTTTATGTAAAAACACCTAGTGCCATTTAAAATATGCAGAACAGATGTTACCAAGAGTTTCGGCACAATAAATATATTAACAACATGCAGGATAAAATGTTCCCTTTTCCAGCTCCTGAGGCTTTTATGATTTTTTTCCACTGCTCTGATGGCAGAGCTTGAGGATTACCATCTAGCTGTTATGTGGATAGGCAGAAGCAAAACAATCCTGCATTAGGAATGTGTGCCTGACGGGAAAAAACAACCAGAAGCATAAGCAAGCCTGGTAGTTTACAGAATGTAAAGGATCAGTCTGCCAAATATTGACATTTTGGTTATGACGTTCAGTGATTTCCCAGTCTGTTTTTATTTGAAGGGGAATATGCTTGACAATCTGCTCACATACATTCCCAAATAATAATTATTCACTGTTATTTCCCCAATGCATGTGCTTTTTGGGAACTGTGTTTGTATAATGGCTTAAAGCAAGCCTGTCAATAAAATAAACCCAAATCCGCCATCAATGCTCTGTACTAGAATTATTATTCTAAGGGCTCCTGCAAATAAATTTGAGCACCCATTAACACACCTAATGCATTAAGATGCTTAAACAATGCATTTTTTTATGCATTTGCTTTGTTTTAAAAAATGCTTGCCAGATGCCCCCTTTGTGTTGTTTTTTTATGGATTTCTGTATTATCATCTCGGCTAGTAACGCATTTTTTAAATGCATCTCAAATGCACTGTAAATGCCATAAGGGCTTTTGTGACGTGTTTGCAGTGTGTTTGTAGTGCTTTTAATTGACATCAATGGAATCTTTTGGGAAGCTGCAATGCCTGAAAAACGACACATGTTGGGTTAATTTTGATGCAATGTGTAACAGCTCTGGTGAACAGGAGTGAACCACAACTGCGGCTAGCAAGGATTTCAATGCATTTCTCTATGTGAGGATTCAGTATTGGACCCCAGGCGTCACTCCACACAAACAGGAGTTTGGGGGTTCTCTACATCATCTCTCTCTCACATAAGGGAATGCGTTGAGCTACTAGGGGTGGACGCAACACAACATGTGACCAAAGCCTAGCGTTAAAAGATATGATTTAGGAAACCGTTCCAATGCACAACTGTATGCAAGTGATTATCAGTATTGGACCCCAGGCGTCACTCCAATCAGAGAACAGGAGTTTGGGGGTTCTCTACATCATATCACTTAAACATACAGCAGTGCATTATGCCACTTAGGGAGTAAGCATGAATTATCTTCAACCCTTAGCATAGAAAAGTTAGAGCGAACATGTTCAGCAACTTAGGGCATTGGCCCTTCAACTAGTAAGAACTTATGTCAAGCACGTAGTAAATATGAAGATTAGTAGCAACTAGTATTTGCATACAAGAGGCATATATAGCTCAGCTTATTTAGAAGTATATGTTGCATTTAAGATGTTCCACAGCAACCAGCCAAGGCACAGCAGTCAGTCCCAAGTAATAGGATGATAGGTTACAAGCCAACATTAAGTACAGCATGCGCTTAACTACAATATGTGTAGCAGATCTTCCTAAAACACTACAAGTTAAACACGTGTTCCTTATCCGTTTGTAGGGCTTGAGACATGGGATTCCGTAGTGTAGGGTGTCAGCAAGGAATTCCTCTTAGGGTGCCAGAAGCAATGGTAGCGAGGTGGTAGATAGCATAATGACTATATAGGCATGAAGAATCCTGGTGGTCTTGAAATGTAGCATAGAGAGTAATGACAGCAGGGTAGTAGCATGGCCGAGCTACGGCTGACAATAATAGAACAGCGTGTATCATACACACCGTTCTGTTTATACTCAAGCAGCATGTGTGCCGAATGCAAGTGATTGCATTCGGCACTTCCGCGTTCCAGGCTGGAACGCATGCCGCGCCGGGCGATGATGTCATTGCGCGGTCGCCGCGCTGCACTCCAGCGTGGAGCGTATTACGGTGCCAAGCGCCTATTACACAATGCAAGAGTAACGCAACCATGTGAACAATGGGGGCTGCAATGGACACAGTTTTGACAGGCGTTCATGGAGCTTCGAAAAAACACTAATGAAACACCTGTTTTTGAAGCTAGTGTAAACTTAGCCTAACTTAATAAGTAGAACCAGATTCTACATTAATCATACTTCAAAGATCTGTTATCCCATAAATTATAGTACACTCAAAAATATGTGAGACAAAATAAAATAAATCCAAATCCGCCATCCCTGCTCTGTACTAAAATCATTATTCTAAGGGCTCCTGCAAATAAATTTGAGGATACGTTAACACACTTAATGCATTAAGATGCTTTAACAATGCATTTTTTATTCATTTGCTTTGTTTTAAAAAAATGTTTGCCAGATGCCCCCTTTGTGTTGTTTTTTTATGGATTTTTGTATTATAATCTCAGCCAGGAACACATTTTAAAAAAAAAATCTCAAATGCACTGTAAATGCCATAGGGGCTTTTCTGACGTGTTTGCAGTGTGTTTGTAGTGAATTTGCGGTGCTTTTAATTGAAATGAATGGAAGCTTTTGGGAAGCTGCAAAGCCTGGAAAATGATACATGTTTAGTCAATTTTGATGCTTCGAAGTGCTGTCATCCCATAAATATAGTACACTCAAAAATATGTGAGTGAAAGGGATCTTGTGTGTAGCATTTTGAGGTGAATTACAACATAATAATATGTAATAAGACTCAAATAAAGGGAAAGTGGCGCTGTTCTATAAAACTCCAGTCTAATAGTATAAATAATGTGTAGGTAATAAAGGTGATGGATGCCTTAAACTAGGCAATTAAGTTCATAAAATGTGAAACATCCTGCAAAAAAATACTGTATAAGTAAGTGAAATAAGACATATGTGCAAAAAAAATGCTAGAAAGTGCAATTGAGTCCAACACTGTATCCAGCATACAAATATTAACGTGAGTTAGTGCATGTCCAAAAAAGTAATTTCCAAAAGGTGACTGGTGCAAGCTCAAACAATTATCCTTGTGACAGTCTGAAAAAAGTTCCAGTGACAAAAACTATTTGGTGACTTTGCAGTGCTCCCCTCTCGTGAATACACTCACCAGAGCACCTCACCTATGTAGGGGTAAAAGGCGATTAACAAAGTGTGCTCCTGTTCTTGGTGTCATACGAACCGAAATCCACTCCCCCTTAGTATTTTTTGAACACTTTGCTGCAAAAATTCTATTGGAGAATCCTTGATTTCTTACTTGGCTTGATGATCGACACTTGGAACATGTGACTGTTCTGTACATTGACTTTCTCCACCTAAGCCCCCATTATTCTTATTGAAGAATTGCCTGAGTCACCCTCCATATTACAACAACCGTATGGGAGTGAACTTCTGGGTAAGACCCAGTTTCGTGATGGTACAACATATCCTCCTCTTAACCACTATGCCCGGTTGGAAATTTGGGATGTGACCAGCTGTAGGTTTATTCAACTATGGAATGGGGAGCTATTATTTGATTTGTCTATTGGACATACAGTCACAGTGATATGCTATATAATATTGTCCTGGAGAAACTTCTGGACTATTACATTGCATCATAACTTTGTTGATGGTGATTATGGAGTTATGAAGAGAACATTATTTTTGCTATATCAGTCCCTGAATTTTATTGGCTTCTGACTTTTCTTGGGTTTACCATACAGATATGTCATTAATACATACTGAATGCATGCATGCTTACAATGAATATTTATAAGAGGGGGGGAAGGATCATAGCTGCTTTTAATGTAGTTAAAGGGCTTACAATTGTGTGTTATTTTGGAATTTTTGTAACAATAAAGCTTTTTTGTGATGTGCACTGATGGAGTGGAACTATAAATCGCAAGTACTTTAAGGATTTCTGTAACTAATCTATGCTGTGGACATATAAGAGGAACGAGGTTGAGTCAAAACAAGGTTTTTATATTTTGTTTTGTTTGTAATTAGTTTTACCGATGATTACTTCTCCTCAAGAAGCACAATATGTGATTAACCAAATGTGGGACCTAGAGGATATTTTGTTTAGTTTTATTCCAAATACATTCTCTGTATAATGAGCTGCCATACTTTTCCTTTCTCACGTGGCAAGGCTGACTGACTATAAACAGAGAGCTCTATCTGTATGTCTGAGATTAAATGTCATCAGTTGTAATTATAGTAGTTTACAAGATTGTAATACATGGAGAAGAGTCTCTAGATTCTGCAATAGAAATATGATACAACAAGCATTATTTCCCATCAGGTATGGATTTTTGATGCACAAAATGCATAAATGCTGACATACATCATCAAATATGAAAGTGTATATATTGCTGAATTTGTTTTCTCAAGAAATTCTGGGTTTATAAAATAGAGGTCTGTATGACAAGCCTTAAAGTGGATGTAAACCAGATTCATGAAATTTGAGCTGGGCACATATTTCTGCAGTGTTTTGTTATCTCTCTTCAATGAGCTAAGTCCCATAGCTCTCTCCTGAACTGTTCCTCTGTTTTCAGCCTGATAACTCATGACAAATTCTCAGACACTTTAAACAAAAGCAGCCTGAATCTTCAGTCTGGGACGGTTGCTAAAATAGATTAGCAGGGAGCAGGTCCTATTACAAAACACCTCTGAGAGTATCTGCATATGATGAGAGGGGGTGCCTTTCCTCCAATCAGCAATTTTAGCTATCCCAGACAGCAGACTGTGTTAACCAGGAAGAGAAAATCTCCTAACACGATCTCAACTTTCTAAACAGTATATAAATGTGAAGACTGCAGATATACATGTAAAACCTATGCAGGGAGATTGGTTTCATCCTTGTGTATCATCTGATGCTGTTTACTTCAATGGGTGTATGGAGGCTTTACATCCACTTTAACCTACTTTTAAAGCAATGACAGTAAAATGCTCTTTATTAACTGAGTGCAATAAAAAGGGGTTTCAAGAAAAGGGGAACGCACTTCCTAAAATGTCATCTACTATTTCAAACAAGTCAAGGAGAGAAGAGAAGCAGAGGAGCTGTAAAACCCATATTACATGCACAGCCCCTGCCCTCAGGGAGCTTACAATCTATTATCCCTACTTTACACATACACTAGGGCCAATTTGGACGGCAAACAATTAACCTACCCATCTTTGAAGTGTAAGAGGAAATCACAACATTTGGGGGAAACCTACACAAGAACAGGAAGGACATGTAAATCCCTAGTAGTTAATGTCCTGACTAGGATACAAACTGCCGTCCCTATTGCTGCAAGGCAGAAGTGCATGACTACTGCATTAAAATACACAGTATTACACAAACTTCATACATGTCTCTATGCCAGAGGAACCTTTTATTTTAATTAATAAAGCAGCAGGGCAGAGGAAATTTCATACATCTAAGTCATTACTATAAAAGCAATAACATTACCATAATGTTACTAATGCAGAATTAAAGCATTTTTATTGCATATTTGGCAGTATGATTATTGTGGACAGCCAAATATTAGTATAACAGCTTGTATTAATTGGGCTATTTGTGATTTTTGGTCAGCTGTCTGTTGAAAAAAAAAATATCCTGATATACAATATTGATTTTATCACATTTAGAATTTTTCTATTTCTCTATTTGTATATACATCCATATTTTCGGAGAGAATGATCTCTAATTTATGATTTCAGTGCGTTTTCCTGGAGTAACATTAACCCCAGACACAGCTCAGCTGACATCTGGGGCCGCACCAGTTCTAGAGATTAGGCCCTCTTCTCCAATGGATAATATGGCCTATGATTTGATCAAAAGACCTAATTATTGCTCTCTTTGTTCACTGCACGGATGCCAGGGAGAACGCAAAAACTACTTAATGCTGTTTAGTTTTGTTCATTGGTTCAGCAAAGTCAGGGGACACTCTTCTAAATATTTTTAAAGGAAATCTATACAGGGGAATATGAAGGATGCTTTAACTGGTTTCCCCTTCTAAAATTGCTAACTCACTGGCTATGTTTCTAATCCAATAGCTTTAATATTTCTTGAGGCACTGGTCTGGGACATGTGTGCAGATCAGCGCTTTAATTTTCTGTCTGAATTGCATACATTTTTATTGTAATGATATGAGTAATATAGATTTGTATAAGGCCTCATGCACATGGCCACCTGGAACCATATGGTATAAAATTTAAAGGGGTTGTAAAGGACATTTTTTTTTTTCATAATAAGCATCCTTTACCTGCAGACATTCCTCTTTTCAATTCCTCATTGTTCGATTATATAGATATGGTCCAGAAAAGATAGATGTGTGCTTTCTCATCAATATCATCTTATAAAAATACGCACCGCAAATTATCCCCTTTTCTTTCTTTTTTTAAAAAACGTTCTCTTCCTCATTGTTCGTTTTTGCTCAGAAGTTGCTCTATTTCTTCTCTTTTCTGTTCACTTCCTGCTTGTCTGATTTTACTCACCACCGTGATGGGAGGCTTTACTGCGGTGGTCAGTAACGTGCTCACCCCCTCCTGGGAACTACATCTGTGCGGCAGGACGCTCTCTATGTGTTAGAGACTTCAAGGAGGTGTGAATTACTGGGCGTGCCGCAATTCATACTGGGAAATGTAGTTCTTACATGAACAAACGATGCAACCCAGGAAGTGAATGAGAGAACAGAAACTAAAATGCCGGAGGTGATATAGATGAAGGAATATAATAGGTATTTACTCGTTTTTTAACAGAATCATTACACTATTCTGTCTGTCTACCTTGCAGACATTAATTTTAGGCACAATTTTGTTTTCCTTTAGTGACCCTTTAAGGCTTAGATCTGCTCGGGAGTCACAGGTGCTACATGGAGCCACACATAGAAAACAATGGCTGTACCTGGGTGTAAGCTGGTGCTTGTATAAACACACAGGTACACAAATGCACATCCCTGGATACAAACTGCCTGCGGCCAGCATTGTATATCCTCGGCCATTGTTTTCTATGGGTGGCTGTAAGCAGCCCCCGTGGTTCCTAAGTGGGGAAATTCACCTGGATTTTACATGATAGAGCCTCAGGCAGCCATGTGCATGAAGGCTTAAAGATGTAGTTTCATAAGTAATTTTTTTTGCTGAATTATTTGATGACACAACTGCGTTTTAGTTTAAATCGGTTGTAAAGTCACTAATAACAAATCCTGGAATCCCCTCTGTTACAGAAAAATGTACTGTGTAGTGTATCTGTTTTTTTTTTTAATTATTCAGCAAAATACCTTAATTTACAGCGCCGCTGTGCAGTCATGTTACCTCCTAGCACTCTCCTTCCCAGATCTGAGGATTACAGTGGGAGGGGCTGAAATTCCAACATCAGCCAGGAGGAGAGTGTCGGGAGGTCACGTGAGCACATAACTTTTAAAAAACAGACATTGCACATTATACCTTGCTGTAACAGAGGGGATTCCAGGATTAGTGATTTTGCAGCCACAGTGGAATAGCGGTGGGAGAGGAGGGGCGGGGAGGAGATGGCTCACACACATAGACTCCCAAGCTTAAAGGCAGGGAGGGAGGGGGAGAGAGACTGTGGGAAGACGGAGGCATGTAAACTGACCATGGTATCATGGATCAGTAGCTATGATTATCGTGGTCAGCACACTGAGGCCCCGTACACACGGCCGAGGAACTCGACGTGCCAAACACATCGAGTTCCTCGGCCAGTTCAGCACTGAAGCCGCCGAGGAGCTCGGCGGGGCGAGAGCTCCCATAGAACAACAAGGAAATAGAGAACATGTTCTCTATTTCCTCGCCGAGGTCCTCGTCGGCTTCCTCGGCCGAAAGTGTACACACGACCAGTTTCCTCGGCAGAATTCAGCCAGAAACTCGGTCGGAAGCTGAATTCTGCCGAGGAAACTGGTCGTGTGTACGGGGCCTGAGGGGGACAAAAGATATGAAACATTTATTTAAAAAAAGTGACAATAAATCTGATATTCAGTGTATGCAACTGACAATCCGTAATATTGTAATATCACAAAGTATCTGTTGATAAAATATAAATAATAAATATTTGACTAAAATGATTAAACAATATTAATATTCCACCAATTTGAACAAATGTGAAACGTAAAAAGTCCTAATGAAAGGATGACTGAACAAACTAGAACAAACGATATCAATGGGGTGAAGATTCGAAATAACATCAACTGTGCAGAGGCTTACCAGAAGTGGCGGACTTAAGGGGGCATATACTACCCATATACTACCCAAGTCAGACAGGCTATAAGATAAATTCCACCATTTAGGAAATAAAAGGGGGAAAGGCCTTCACAAATCCTGGAAAAGCAAGGCTTTAATCTTCCACAGAATGATGGACAAATCGTGTTCTCACCATATTAAATTCTCATGAGGAGGAAGAAGGATGGTCTCAATGTTCAACCGTGGTGACCAAAAAATTAAAAGAGATCCCACATATCCTAATAACGTAAGAATATTTATTATAAAAGGAGTAAAAAAGAACACTCACATTTCCAATACATGTACACAAGCTTAAATCAAAATATAGAAGGCGTAGTGATGATGGCAGATCTTTTCATTTTTTGGTCACCACGTTTGAACATTGAGACCATCCTTCTCCCTCCTCATGAGAATTTAAGTTGGTGAGAACTCGATTTGTCCATCAGTCTGTGGAAGATTTAAGCCTTGCTTTTCCAGGATTTGTGAAGGCTGTTCCCCCTTTTATTTCCTAAATGGTGGAATTCATCTTAAAGCCTCTCTGACTTAGGTGGTATATGCCCCCTACATCCTCCATTTCCGATAAGCCTCTGCACAGTTGATGTTATCTCAAATCTTCACCCCATTGATATTGTTTGTTCTAGTGATGTTCCAGTGATGTTCAGTCATCCTTTCATTAGGACTTTTTACATTTCAAATTTTTTCACATTGGTGGAATATTAATATTGTTTAATAATTTTAGTCAAACATTTATTATTTATATTTTATCAACAGATAATTTGTGATATTACAATATTACGGATTGTCAGTTGCATACACTGAATATCAGACTTCTTGTCACACTTCTCAGTTTTTTATACGTTTTTTCATATCTATGAGCATTGCACTCATTTTTTATACTGTTTTAACCATTGGTCTTGGGCTGTGCTGGCTGCCATATATATATATATATATATATATATATATATATATATATATATATATATATATATATATATATTTTTTTTTTTTTTTTTTTAAGCACAGCACAGTATTCTTTGAATTTTGCTAGAATCAACCAGGTACGTTACAGCATAGAGAGGGACACATGAAACGGCACTATGCTGTATACCCTGCTTTAAAGGAACATGATTTTTATTTTATTTTTGTAGGGTTACAACCACTTGAGAGACATGTCAGTAAAAACTTTGTCTTCTTTAGGTGTTTGATACAGATAAATTCTAGGCTGTAGTAGAATCTTTGAGTTATATTTTTGTAAGTTAATCTGACTTTCTAATCTAAATGATTGGTATTGATCAGTGGGGTTGATTTACTAAAGGCGAATAGGTTGTTCGCTTTGCAAGAGACGTTGCTCTTTGGTATGGAATGTTCCCCAGAGTTGAGTAAATGTGGTAAATTTTCACTTTGCAAAGATTATCCAACTATATGCAAGGAAAATTATAAAAAAACAGCATTTTGTTTGCAAATTATTATAATAATAATAATGGAGGACATTGGAGCTTCATCGTATTCACTAGGCCTGAATTTCCTTTCAAAGTGAATAGTATTTTTGCTTTAGAAAATCAACCTCAGTGTCCAAACATTATACAGTCAGAGCCAGCCAGGCAACAAGCATTTACACAAGGAAGAATGACAGCCCTGTAATTCTCTCAGCACAGGTTTCAAAGGGAAACCAACTATTTGTTTCATGATTGTATTTACAGTATACAGTAAAACTTTGGTTTGCGAGCATAATTCGTTCCAGAAACATGCTTGTAATCCAAAGCACTTGTATATCAAAGCATTTTTTTTACAGGGTATAAAAGAGAAGAGAGACATCTCTAAGTGTAGCAATAAGTTGCTAAATGTTGTACCTTCATTACATGTAACCATATTGCTACACTTAGAGGCTCCTCTCTTCTTTTTTATATTCAGTTGTGACATGACGCTGCTCTTATATCAAGACATCACTTGTATATTAAGGCAAAATGTATTAAAACATTTTGCTTGTCTTGCAAAATGCTCTTAAACCAAGTTACTCTCAAACCAAGGTTTTACTGTATTTAACAAATCTGCTTTTGACATTACAGATAGTTTAATGT
Organism: Rana temporaria; assembly: GCF_905171775.1. NCBI lineage: Eukaryota > Metazoa > Chordata > Amphibia > Anura > Ranidae > Rana > Rana temporaria. The sequence continues at coordinate 90,045,150 of NC_053498.1, forward strand.
ATTGTTATTTCCTATGGTAGTGTATAATAAGCTGCATGGAGGCATATCTTAGGAAACCAAAACATTGAACTATTCAATAGAGTACATTTATTTATATTATTGTAGCATTAATTCAAATGCTGACAGATTCAATGAAAATACTTTTAGATGATCAAACTAATAAACTCTTGCAAGCATATTTGGTATGATGCAGAAGATACATTATTTTAAAAATTATTATTAATGGCTGAACTCCTATGCATTGTTGGAATAATAGCCCAATTCATTGTTCAATTTATCATAGTAAATATTTTTGGTATAATTAGAAATTATGTGTTTCTAATGCCACGTACACATGATCGGTTCATCCGATGAAAACGGTCTGATGGATTTTTTCATCAGATATCCGATGAAGCTGACTTTCATCAGTCTTGCCTACACACCATCAGTTAAAAATCTGTGTCAGAACGCGGTGACGTAAAACACTACGACGTGCTGAGAAAAATTTAATTCAATGCTTCTGAGCATGCGTCGACTTGATTCTGAGCATGCGTGGATTTTTATACCGATGGACTTGCCCACAGACGATCGTTTTTTTTTTCTATCGTTTTTTTAACCATCAGATAATTTTAAAACAGGTTCTAAGTTTTTTCACCGATGGGGCCCCCGCACGATCGGTTCGCCCGAGTAAAACGGACCGTTTTCATCAGACGAACCGATCGCGTGTACAGGGCATCAGAGTTTCACAGGCTAAGAACTAGTTTAAAGAAACTATAATCCCTTTTGCCCACATATGTGGTTTAGTTTACTTTTTACATTATTTCTTAATTTTTCTTATATACATAATATATGTATTATATATTTGATTGTTTGACAAATAAACATTTAACATGTGACAATGAATTTCCAATGCACTATGGGTTAGCTACAAAGCCTGCACAGGAGAAGATGACAGTTTGAAGCTTTCTTTATTTGATTATAACATTGGACTAAGCCATATAATCAGATATAATAAGTTAAACATATGATGATGCTCTAAAGGCCTTATAAACCTTCTCACCTGCACCTTGTATTTTTCACCTGAATAAGATGTACATTGATCATGTAGTTTCATGGTGTCATTTGCTGGCTGGTATGCAACCTTATAGTAAAATAAATCTTCACATTTGTTTGTCTGCAATTTCTGTTTGTCTTCAAGCATGCGGCATGCAGCATGGTACTGCACAGGTTAACACATAACCTATGTCTCTAGTCTAAGAACTGACACTTCCTGTAAAGAAACAGCATATTCTACAATACCTGGGTCTCTTAGAACCCATACACACTATTAGATTTTCTGCAGATTTTTGTCTTCAGATTTTATCAAAACCATATAATATGAGGTGAAACCTTAAGGCCGGGTACTAACGAGCAAACATGTACGATGAAACCGGTCCGTCGGACCGTTTTCACCGTACATGTCTGCCCGAGGGCTTCTGTACGGAGGCTGTACTAACCATCGTACAGAAGTCCGCGCGTAAACAATACGCGGGGCGTGGCCGCGTCGTCGCCGCGACGATGACGCGGCGATGACACAGCGACGTGGGCGGGCCTGCCATTTAAATGCTTCCAGGCATGCGTCGAACTCATTCGACGCATGCGAGGGACGGCGGGCGCTCGGACATGTACGGTAGGTCTGTACTGACGACCGTACATGTCCGAGCGGGCAGGATTCCAGCGGACGGTTTTAAAACACGTCCAGGAATATTTGTCTGCTGGGAAAAGGCCCGGCAGGCAAATGTTTGCTGGAAATCTGCCCGCTCGCGCCTACACACGACCAAACATGTATGCTGAAACTGGTCCGCGGACCAGTTTCAGCATACATGTTTGGTCGTGTGTACGGGGCCTTAGAGTTTCAATGTATATGCAATCAGGCAGGCCCTTGCCCTACATAGTTTTGGTACAGTAAATCGAAAGACAACAATCTGCAGAAAATCTAATAGTGTGTATGTATGGGGCTTTATGAAGAAATGTGTGTATTACCGGCGCCAAGATACTATTAATATTATTTTTTTAAGTTTTGCTGCAATTAAATAGAACATGCAACCCTATGGGTTGAATATATATTATGTATTAAAGTGAATTGCGCTAACTTGTTGGATAAATAAATGTGTAAATATATAAATTACTATTGCAAACCCTGTGAACCTTATGCTCTAAAAATAAATAGGGTGTCTACAATTCCCTATACATTATTAATCAGAGGGTGCATGCTTTCTTCAACAAATTATTACAGCAATGTATAATGTGCATAAAGTGCAAAAATGCCCAAAAAAGTGCAATGTGCAAAAAAACTATATCATATAGTTCATTAATTCCATCAACCAAGTGAAAAACTAAGAATGTACTGCAAATTCAATCCACAGATCCAAATATAAATTTAACCACAAAACAAGAAAAAATTAATACAATTATATTTGTATCTGTGGATTGCATTTGCAGTACATTCTTAGTTTTTCACTTGGATTATTTGATGGAATTAATGAACTATATGATATAGTATTTTTTTTGCACATTTCACTTTTTTGGGCATTTTTGCACTTTATGCACATTATACATTGCTGTAATAATTTGTTAAAGAAAGCATGCACCTTCTGATTAATAATGTATAGGGAATAGTATACACCCTATTTACTTTTAGAGCATAAGGTTCACAGGGTTTACAATGGTAATATATATATTTACCGTATTTGCCAGTGTATAAGGCAACCAGGCGTATAAGACGACCCTCTAATCTTACAGTTTTTTAAGATTTTTTGCCTGTACTCACCGTATAAGACGACCCCCCTTCCGAGGCTTCCGACATTTCATATTTCTTCATTCTGGAGCCATATTCTTCTTCATTCTTGCTGGAGCTGGAGCCATATTCTTCTTCCTTCTTGCTGGAGCTGGAGCTAATCACAGCAAGCGATGTATTCTATTAATGAATACAAAGCCTGCTTGGATTGGCAGATTGGCTGTAACATCATCAGCCCACGCCTCTCTGACTCTCAAAGCCAATCCGAGCAGGCTACTGTATGTAGCCTGCTCGGATTGGCAGAGGTTGTTACTCCAATCCGAGCAGGCTCTGTATTCATTTGAATACATCGCTCACCAGGATAGGCTAAGCGGTATATACTGTATGTAACCGAAGCTACATACAGTTTTACCGCACATCCAGCAGGCATCCGAGCAGCTGACCTGGCGTATAAGACGACCCCTGCTTTTTGGCCAGTTTTTTTAAGTGTAAAAGGTAGTCTTATACGCCAGCAAATACAGTACACATGTATTTATCCGATAAGTTAGCGCAATTCACTTTAATACATAATGTATGGGGCTTTGGTCTAGTGTTCTGTAGATGAAAATGGCCTAGTAATTATATCTGAGAGACAAAAAAGGCAGAAGAGTGATTGGAGAGCAACAGCACTCCCACATTTGTAATATAAGAAAGAGAAATGGCGAGGCATTCATTAGACGCTGCAAGACCTGGAACAAGAAGGTGACTACACCTTTACAGAATAGAGACAAGCTAGGTGAACAAACACATGGACGTAGAGGAACAGATCAGTCATGACACTATGGACTGCAGTCACAACATGTGATTCAATCATTACAAGATAAGGCAAACAAAGAACACAGGGTCTATAACTACATTAATATATAGATAAAATAACAGCAAAACATTCAAGAGTATCTAAAGCTTCTTTAAGCACATCTGAGAGTCCCACTACTATACAAATGAGAAGATCATGACTATACTGATAGATAAAAATTTAATTCTTATTGGTTGTTGTAGATCTGCTGCTTGCATATTCTTGTTGTTCTTTTCTGTACTGGATAAGCCTGCTTGTGTTTCTTTATAGAACACTAGATAAACTCCCCACACTCTCATAAATTTTTTGTAGTATAATGGTGTGGCCCAATGGAGATGACCTGTAAACAGTAAACTGAAAGTCTTCACTCATCTTTCTAAAAAGATCCCATCCCCATCCATTAAGTGCAACTTATTTCATGGAATGACTTGCTCAGAAACTCATGATATCCATAAAAAAACCTTTTTGCCTCTAAAGACTGATGCTTACAAGCCTATATTTTATTTATATGGGCCTATCATGTATTTTTTATGAATTCAGTGTATAGTGGGAAAAGTAAAAAAAAAAAGCATTTAAGTTAAAATGACAAAATAGTGCTTGTGTAAAAATTACATATGTTGATTACTTTTTTCTCCAAAATATATGTTCTACAATGTCAATGTTTAATCCTTTAGACTAAATCTTTAGCTAAAAAATACTAGAAATAAACTAGAAGGCCACAAAAGCAGTTTACTAAGAGAGGTTGAGAGCAAGGACTGAGCATTTATGTCTGTGTTTGGCAGGTAAATTACATATATTACTCTGTGTCATTCTGGCTCATGGGTCATGGATCTTTGCCATGAGAAGACACAAGATTAATTTCTTCTGTTCTTCTGTATCTTGGAGGGTTGGATATATTTGTTACTTGTCTTCCTTTCTTTTGCTAGTTTCTTCTTTGTCCCAGATCATGCATTTGTAGATTTGGTTTAAAAAAGAAAAAATGAAACATGGACACCTCTCATTGATACTAGCCAATGTACATAACCCATTTATAATCTAGAAACTCTTGTTGGCATGTTTCTGGCTCTGAATATACAGGTACAAGTGCAGATACGCTGGGTGGGTAGTGTAGTGCAGTAAAACTGTATAGCCCAAACCAATAAACTCCACTCCTGCTATATAATTGGATGTCTTCGGCATTGGTTCATCAGCATGAGCTGCCTGACAGTTAGTATGATATAACAAGAGAACTAAGCACAGATATGTTGCTTTTTCAGGATGCTGGATGTGTTTCCATATTAGCTGTTCTATTTGAATTGGAAAGCCACACATGTATGGTGTAAACACGGCACATAGAAAACCACTGCTTTCCATGTGCTCTTTTCGCACCATATGTGTAGTGGAGTGCAGAAAAACACAGGTCTACAGATATGGTGTAAACAAGCCCTGATTTTTTAGGAGATACTAGATCACGTAGAGAAAGTTACACAGCAAATATTTATGAATGTACAGTCACTATGACTCTGTGAAGTGCTTTTCATATTCCAGCTACAGTAAAATATACAGAATACAGATTAAGGAATGTATGTAAACTTCATAATTTTAGCATTACTTTAGGCTCCGTTCAGACCTGCGTTCCGCACCTCCCCTCAGAAACGTGGGGAATAATGTAACTGTAAACGATCAGGCGAACATTCTCTTATGTCTGCAGACATGCTAAGTAAACGTTTCTATTCCAGTATGTGACTCCTCTGGTGCTTTTGAGGTGGGGTAGTTTTTTTTTTTGTCATCCTTCTACTTTATTGCCATATGAGATGGTGTCATCTCTGACAGGGGCCTAATGCCTTGTACATACGATCGGAATTTCTGATGAAAAAAGTCAGATGGAATTTTTTCATCAGATAATCCGACCGTGTGTGGGCCCCATCTGACTTTTTCCCATCAGAGTTTAGAAATAGAACATGTTTTATTTTTTTCGATGGAAATTCCGATGGTCTCTGTTGAACTCGCATGCTCAGAATCAAGTCGATGCATGCTCGGTTGGAATTTGGTCTGACAGTGTGTATGCAAGACAGCTTGAATGGAATTCCGACGGAAAATTCCATCGGATTTTACCCCAGCGGAAATTCCGATTGTGTGTACAGGGCATTAGGGGTTGCAAATATGGATAATTAATGACCTGTTGCAGTCTATAAATATATAAATGACCGGACACATCACCTCCAATGGTTTTATACTGCTGCCCAATTAAGAAAATCCAATCCAAATCAATCCTCTCAAATAGTGAACAAAATACCTAAACTTGAGTCAGCAATATATATATGTATAACCCAATCCTCAACTATTTTATACTAAATTGATGTAGTACAAATATTTAAATTTGGTAGCAGAATTGATATGTCAGTCATATCAATGCTGTTACCAACTTTCCTTGCTGTGATAGAAAAATGAATATGCCCTGAAAGATTTTACACCTTTATTATTATTCATAAGCACATTATAGCTAGCAAGTGTGAACCAGAAAGAAAATCTAGCCCAAAAATACAATAAAAGCCACCTCTGCTTTCCTCTATGCAAGCTTTTCAATTGAAGGTGTAAGTCCTTCTTTACAGAAAAACTGTAAAGGTGACCCAACATGGGACCACTTCCCCACCCTTTGGTCCCCACTGTACTTACCACTGGCAATCCTGAGCTCAGATCTGTCAGAACTCCGGCAGCTGTTCCGCTGGTCTGCAGATTTGAAATCCCTGCTGCTCTCTTAAAAAGAAAAAAAAAATTAACCATCTATTTAGTCTTCACTGTAAGGACATGTGACAGGGTGACAATGCAGGAGAGCACATTGACAGGAACAGAGTGACTCCATAACAGGAAGTGTCTCAACAGGATCACAAAGTATTATTTTAGGATGAAAATCTAAAAAAGATTATACAAGACTTTTGTGACTAGGTTTATATAGACTGTATAGGAATAGGCACAGGAAGATCATTTTAAAGGAAACCTGTGCCAAAATCTCCTACTGCTAACTCTTCTGCTGATGATCGTCAGACACTCACTGACCTAACACAAACATATATGAAATTCTTCTATTGGGCGTAGTCTTTGCTATTTTTCCTATTTAAAGGTTGTACATCTAACTATCAATTAGTATAAGGTTATATCATGTATCACCACAAGATGGTGTTAAACCATATTTGGGAGCAGATAATACAGTCTGTCTCCACTAGGGGGTGTATGCCAAATTTACATACCGTATTGTTATAATGATTAAAATATTTGTAGTACATCAATTTAGTATAAAATATTTAAGGTTATACAATATATTGCTGACTCAAGTTTAGGTATTTTGTTCACTATTTGAGAACATTTATTTGGATTGGATTTTCTTTATTGGGCGGCAGTATAAAACCATTGGAGGTGATGTGTCCGGTCATATGACCCCTAATGATGTCAAACGTTCTGATGAACCGCGCTAGTTGTGGTCGAGGGTGACACTTCACTGCTGCCCATAGTGAAACGCAGGTGGAGCACAGAACGGCGTACCCGCTTCCACTTCCTTTTTTCTAAAACATGTGTACACTTGTAAAGCGTATTTTTTGTGATTATTTTAAATAAAAGACCTGCGTACGTCACCAGACTGTTTCTGTTCTGCATCCCTCCATCGATGTCCGGAGATTCTGTGGGTGTCTTTCCTATGTGGTCCTGGAGGCTTAATTTCTGAGTCACTGAGATGGACAACGGGAACATCTAGCTTCCACTTGCTGTATATGACTCCTGTCATGGGAGTCATGTGAATATGGTGTGTAGGCGTGAGTGATTGGTGTTTATGAAGGAAGAATTACAGTCACTTGATTTTCGGGTCCATGAGATCATTGCACCTTTGGAAATCACTTGATGAAAGTTTTTGAATTATTATTATTATACATTTGAATGAGTTTTTTGAACACTGCACTTGACTATCTGACACTCACTGGAAACATTAGGTGGCAACCTCAATACACATTTATTTATTTTTCACTTTATGAATTTGTATAACACATTTGTATAATTCACCCACTAGGGACATCTAGTGGTTGTTTTTTGATATTGCATTTTTTACTTTATTGTATACTGTATCTATTTACAGGATGCACAGTTCATCATTAATTTCCACTGAATAGGTTTTAACCTCACAATGAGAAGCCCCTAATCGAATATTAATATCAATCACACTTTTGCGCATGTAGGGAATAACATCTTGTTACTCCCCAACTTACACATATTTGACAGTGTTTTCCTAAAGGAGTATAAAGTATGTTCACTTTGCAAGGGTGTTTCCTTGCATTGGTGAATGAGATGAAGTTCTGCTGACTTTCATCATCCAATCATGTGCATGAAAATTAAACTTTTTTCATTTTCTATGCACATGATTAGGTAATTTTCACATGTAATAGGAAAAGTGAAAATGATCTTGTAAAGTAAATTTTCACTTTGCAAAATAAATGTTTTCCCGCTTCAGTAAATGAGTCATATTGCCCTGGGTCATTTATTTGTAATTAAGTCATGGATCAGCATGAACGCCAGGCAGTCAACATTTTAAGAGAGCTTAGTAATGGCAGTTTATTAATGGCAGCCTATGCATTTCTCCGTACAGCGGAACAAAAACTTGTCCTTGGTTTAGATTCTAGTAATGTGCTGAGAATAAATAATTGTTGTTTTTTCTTAAGCTGTATTGAGGGTTTGTTATATGGTCAGTTTTAATGTGAAGAGTACTTGGCAGAGTTCACCTTCAAGGAAAGATAGATCGGGGTGTGCCTTTCTCAAGGTGGCATTGTCATTGCCTTACATGGGATGGAGATGTTCTCATTTGTCTCTTGCTCTTCTCTACTATGAAAGGTGACTTCAGTAGAGCATGATAAATGCACATTATGCCATGTAGAGAGTATGCTCTCATTAAGACAAATGCACTGTACTTAGCTTTTTATTGCTCTTTGTATGTTGTGTCTCATTACGTTAGCATTCATTATATTCAGTTCTTGTCTATAATAAGTGTGCTCTAAAAACCCATGGAAACAGGCAATATGATTTTGTGGCATATCATGTTTCTGAGAGTGATCACATCATGGATCAAGCTATAATCAATATGTAATGTTACATCTAGTACATCTTTGTGGCTTGTGGCCAGGGATCAAAGCGTCAATGAACTACATTTTTTTTTTACACATGTCCATGATCATATTCAGATCAGCAATAAAAGATTGCATATGACTGGTTAAAATAAAAATTAGAAACATAGGAGCAAAGTCACCAATTGCCTCCAAAATGAAAAATATATATCACAAATGTTTGGGAAAACAAATGTTAGAAATAGACTGCATGACTTCTGACCTGAATGGATGCACCATCAGGCACTCTTGAATGACTTAATTTAAAGCTAAACTCCAGTAAAAAAGGTAAACATGGGGACCAGACATTAGTGGTGTGCCACAAGGCTCTGTGCTAGGTCAAATTCTATTTCATCTATTTGGACTGTAAATGTATTAACTGAAGGTTTGGTGGGCAAGGGCTAATGACACAAAGGTTTGACAAAGGGTTATTACTCTAAGGCTGCATACACACCTGAGCGTCGGTCGTTTTTTCGGGCGTTTTTTTCCGGCGTTTTGTCGCGCATATTCATGCTTATTTGCGCGTTTGCATACAGCGTCGTCCGACGTTTTTGTACTTCGACGTTTTTTATTTTAGCCAATAGGAAAAATTATCATCTTTTCATCACTTGTTGCTATGTTGGTAGATTGTTTTAATCCTCTGCCTGGGTGAAAAGTTCTATTGATTAAAGCGACGAAACGCCCGTAGCAAACGCGCGTTGTCGTGCTAGTCGCTTGAATCGAGCATTTCCATTACTTTCTATGGGAAATGGAAACGCTCAAAAACGACCAAACCGCCCGATACGCACGACAAAAAAGGGTCCGGAACTTGTTTGAGCTTCAGTCGTTCGGCGTCAGGCGTATTGGCGTGGAGATGTGAACCATCTCCATAGGGAATAATGTATTTTTTCCCCTCTAGCGTATTTGAGCGTCGCGCTTCAGGCGACAAAATGCTCAGGTGTGAATGCAGCCTAAAGGTGTTTGTAATGGCTAACATATTTTGGCTACACTAGAATATTGGTCACAGCAATGGAAACTGGAGTTCAAGGTTTCTAAATGCAAAATAATGCAATTGGGGAAAAAATCCTGTGATACAACGCTGGGTTTACAGTGTTGGTCAGAATTATGGAGAAAAAAAATGGGGGTACTTATTATAGATACCTACAAAATAGGCAAACCATGTGGCCTTACAAAGAGTAAAGTAAAAATAAATTCTAGGGTATATTGCTAGAGGATCATCAGCAAGAGGATGGATGTCCTGATTTCCCAATATAGGGCCAGATTCACAAAAGGGATGCGACGACGTATCTGCTGATACGCCGTCGTATCCCTGTTTCTATCTATGCGACTGATTCATAGAATCAGTTACGCATAGATATCCCTAAGATCCGACAGGTGTAATAGTTTTACACTGTCGGATCTTAGGATGCAGTACCGCGGCCGCCGCTGGGGGGAGTTTGCGTCGTAAACCAGCATCGGGTATGCAAATTAGCAGTTACGGCGATCCACAAAACTTTTTCCCGTCGTTACGTCGCCGCAAGTGTTAGTTTGCCGTCGCAAAGATAGGGCACCTTTTACAAAGTGGAAAATTACTCCACCATGTAAAAGTATACCCGTCTTTCCCGCGTCGCTTTTGAATTTTTTTTACATTTTTTTCTTTTTCCCGGCGCAAGTCTTTTTTCACGTCGCGATTCACAAACCGTTGGCGCGTCATAATTTCACGCAAAGCACGTCAAGAAATTTGCGTCGGGAGCATGCGCAGTACGCCTAATTTAAATGGTACCCGCCCCATTTGAATTGGCCCGCCTTGCGCCGGACGGATTTACGATACACCGCCGCAAATTTCCAGATAAGTGCTTTGTGGATCGGGCACTTAGACAGAAAATTTGCCGCGGTGTAACGTAAATCGGTTACGTTACGCTGTGCCCGGGCTACGTGAATCTGGCCCATAGATCTAGTTATAACTAGCGGGGTCACCAACAGGAGGAAAGAGGTCCTGATTCTTTTATACAGATCTTTAGTCAGACCTCATTTAGAATACTCTGTCCAGTTCTGGAGACCTCACTTACAAAAAGATATTGCTGAAATAGAACAAATCCAGAGACAGACAACAACAATGGTGAAAGATCTGAGGGATAAAAAAACAGGAGGAATGCAAAGGGGTCAATTAACTAAAGGCAATTAGGCTGTTCACTTTTCAAGGGAATGTTATCTAGCGTTTAATGAATGCCGCGTACACACGATCGGTTCGTCTGATGAAAACGTCCGTTTTCATCAGACGAACCGATCGTGTGTGGGCCCCATCGGTTTTTTATCCATCGGTGAAAAAAACAAGAACTTTTTTTAAAATTATCTGATGGTTAAAAAACGATCGTCTGTAGGCACGTCCATCGGTTAAAAATCCATGCATGCTCAGAATCAAGTCGACGCATGCTCGGAAGCATTGAACTTCATTTTTCTCAGCACGTTGTTGTGTTTTACGTCACCGCGTTCTGACGCAATCGTTTTTTTAACTGATGGGGTGTAGGCAAGGCTGATGAAAGTCAGCTTCATCGGATATCTGATGAAAAAATCCATCAGACCGTTTTCATCGGATGAACCGATCGTGTGTACAGGGCATTAGGCTTTAAAGTAAACGTAAAGGCTAAAGTTTTTTTACCTTACCGCATTCTATGCGGTAAGGTAAAAAAAAGCTTTTAGGTTTAGCCACCCCCCCAAATACCTACCTGTGCCCAATCTCGATCCAGCGCTCTGCCCAGCGCTGTTACCCCCTTCTCACTAGACTCAGTGAGAGAAATAGGAGCCATTGGCTCCTGTTACTGTCAATCATATACAGCGATGAGGAAGTGGGGTGGAGCCAAGCAACACTATATTTGTCAATAGATGCACACAGTGTAGCTCAGGAGTGTCAGGAGACCCCAGAAGAGGAGGATCGGGGCTGCTCAGTGCAAAGTCATTGCACAGAGCAGGTACCTATAACAAAAAAAAATATTTTACAATCACTTTAAGCTTTTTGCCTGGAGTTAATTAAAGCGGAGGTCCGCCCAAAAAAAATAAAAAATTAAAAGCCAGCAGCTACACATACTGCACATACATTTCTTATATATACATGACAGTTGTGAGACAAAGTATCTAACCAAAAACTTCAACCTTTCTCTCCTCTGTCCACAAAAAAATATTCTATTAATATAGTCAACTGGTCTTAAAGAAAACTTGAGACAGCCAGTGAGTCACGGGACCCAAAACAAGCACACAGGTCAGGTCTGCCAACACGTCACTGCCCGCATACTTGTTCTGGGTCAGCGATTGACTTTCATCTTCAAAAACAAGTCAGCTGTTGAAGCTGCCATGTCTGCCATGTCTCTACTGTGAAAGGTTCCCTCTAAAACATATTCCAATTGTCAGAGGCTTATTTAGTTTAGAAAATCCTATAAATCTGCAGAAAAAGATCCAGGGCTTAATATGCCAATATGTAGTTCTGAAAACCAAAATAATTTTTTAACAATTCTATGCTAGAAGATTAAACAGCACAAAAATGTTCCCACAGATACTTTCTTTAAATCTTTTTTTACATCATATATTATTTATTCTACATTCAGGAATAAGACAAATTCTTCTTCCATTCATCATTCAATGTTCAGTTCTTTCGGTGCTTATTACTACGACTGCAAGCCAGGCGATACGACCTCCACATCGCTCACATCCTGATTAAGTGATGTTAGTGTGTCCTGGATCCATGTAAAAAGATCCAAGACCTCCATCCTGAGACCAGTAACATCTCCCCCCCCCCCCCAGCAGATCAGTCATGAGCAGGACTGTAGCGCCATGCGATTGGACGTGCCCACAGACGATCGTTTTTTTAACCATCAGATAATATTTAAAACAAGTTTCTATTTTTTTCACTGATGGATATAAAACTGATGGGACCCACACACGATTGGTTTGTCTGATGAAAACGGTCCATCAGACCGTTTTCTTTAGATGAACAGATCGTTTGTACGCGGCATAAGTTTACTAAAAAGAAGAATCAGCACAAGGGATTTTTTTTTAGGTTTTTTATTTTATTTTAGGTCTTAATACAGAGGTGAAATGCATACAAAAAACAACCTACTGAAGTTCCTACATTTTTGTTTATCTGAGGTTAACACAGACTAGTCACACAGCACAACCATGTAGATGACACCACTGCTAAGGAATTGAATTGTATCCTCAACCTGTCAGCATGTTCCTTATCAGCACATTGGCAGGCTGATCCCCTGATTGGCTCCTGGTTTTACCAATATCACTCCCAGAAATGCAGCTCTACAGGGGATTGTAAGAGGCTGATATTATTTCTAAGGCCACGTACACACGGCCGAGGAACTCGACGTGCCAAACACATCGAGTTCCTCGGCGAGTTCAGCCCTGAAGCCGCCGAGGAGCTCGGCGGGCCGAGTTCTCCCATAGAACAACGAGAAAATAGAGAACATGTTCTCTATTTTCTCGACGAGTTCCTCGGCGGCTCCATCGGGCCGAAAGTGTACACACGACAGAGTTTCTCGGCAGAATCCGGCTCTGACCGAGTTTCTCGCTGAATTCTGCCGAGAAACTCTGTCGTGTGTACGAGGCCTCACTCAGATACTTACACCTAATGCATTTTAAAACACATTTAACAATGTATTAATTAATACAGAGCTGAAATTATTTTTGTATGTTATATATATGGTGCAGCCACAGAGAACAAATATAACACATTTTAATGAGGACATTATTTACAATGTACAGCTAAATAGTCTTTTAAATTGCTTTAGCATTAGAAATTGTAGGAATTTACTTTAGGTTTTCCACTTTCAGAGAGAAAACCTGTGAGTATGTCCTTCCCGCTGTTGGTTGGTGGGAATCTCCCTACCTTGTACCCCTATAGATAAGGGGGTAGATTCAGATAGATTAGCGGATCTTTAGATCCGCGTAATCTATCTGATTTACGATCCGCCGGCGCAAGTTTAAGAGGCTAGTGCTGTATTCAGAAAGCACTTTCCTCGAAACTTGCGCCGGCGGATCGTAAATCCCCCGGCGGAATTCAAATTCCGTGGCTAGGGGGAGTGTAGTATTTAAATCAGGCGCGTCCCCGCGCCGATTTAAATGCGCATGCGCCGCCGGCTAAATTTCCCAGCGTGCATTGCTCCAAATGACGTCACTAGGACGTCATTGGTTTCGTGAACGTAAATTACGTCCATCCGTATTCGCGACCGACTTACGCAAACAACGTAAAAATTCAAAACTTGGCGCGGGAACGACGGCCATACTTAACATAGGATACACTGCATATAGCAGGGGTAACTATCCGCCGGAAAAAGCCGAACGTAAACGACGTAAAAAAAAATTGACGGGCGGGCGTTCGTTTCTGAATCGGCGGATCTCCTCATTTGCATATTTGTCGCGTATACAAATGGAAGCGCCACCTAGTGGCCGGCGGGAGATTGCAGCCTAAGATCCGACGGTGTAAGTCACTTACACCTGTCGGATCTAAGGGAGATCTATGCGGAACTGATTCTTATGAATCAGTCGCATAGATCCGACCGCCGGATCTCAGAGATACGACGGCGTATCAGGAGATACGCCGTCGTATCTCTATCTGAATCTTGAATAGCACCATGAAGCAACAACAATGCTTGCAACTCAACCTTTGCCACAGCTCATTTTTCTTGGGTGCAATGCAGCCAGGTCACAGGAAACATTAAAAACAAATGATTTTGTTAGTCTGCTCTTCAGGTTGTTATTTTAAATGATATTATTTTTTATGTATTATAAATAATTGAGTATTGAGGATTATATTTTTTATTGTTTTGATCATAAATTATATCCTTCCTTAACTGTTTTCTTTAGGTTTGAGATGTATTATTGGTTTATTAATATTGTTAATATGAATTGGCATAAGATGATTTTTAAATATGTTCAATGTGTAATTTCATGCACTGGGTGTTCAATACTTCATGAGAATCACCTGCAGCTCTGTAAAAGTAGAAAACACACACATGCCCTGACTACCGTCTGGAAGAAGTTGTCAGACTGATGAAATGCATTGGGGAAGCCAGGCTTTATGTGTGTTGATCGGCGGCATTCGGCTGTGCTTTGGGCAGTGTCTCTTCTCACACTATAGCTGGCTGTGTGAGACACAGAGGGGGGCACTCACTACTCACCGCTGTGGTCCATTGAGGATATTTTGGATGCTTAGTTGTACAATTTCAATGTGAGTATAATGGCCTTTTTGTTAATAAAAGTTTTTTTAATTCTATGGTATCACACTGTGTATGGTGTTACCGGCTTATTATATTTAAGATTTAATATCTCAAAGATTTGATGTGGGTTAAATGAGAGTTTTTTTGACCAAGAGTGAAAGATAACACGATAAAATTTATTGGAGCATAGTTGAAAGTCTATCTAATACACAACCATCTATCTATAGTCTACAACAAGGGAGAACATATTAGGTTAAAATAAAAGAATTACATGAAGGAATACAGAGTATATTCCTTAAAACATTAATCTACAAACATATTCAGTTACAAGTAAAAGGCAGGCAGATCTTTACTATATTTACCCTTTGGATCCATTCTGATGGCTGCTTTCCCATAAAGTGAAATTTCCCTCTCATCCAGTCCGTGTATCAGGGTTGCCAACCTACCAGATTGAAATTTACTGGCACGACACCCGAAATTTACTGGCACAGCCACGTTTTTGCTGGCATTTCACAAAAGTTACTAAATTAAATTTTTAGGTGCACATTTCAGTATTTAGTCTACAAACAAGTACGATAGGCAAATAGCAATGTGATTTAAGGTAGATATTAGGGTAAAAAACATATTTTTGTCATTTTCGATATAATAAGGGCAAATTATTTAGTCATATCACACCCTGCCTCTATCCCCCTCTGCCACCAACACCCCCTTCCTTCACCCCCCTCTGCGGTGCCACAATCTCCCCTGCCTCCAATCTCCCCCTGCCTCCAATCTCTCCTGCCTCCCCCAGGCCCCCCTGCCTCCAATCACCCCCTGCCTCCATCGTCCCCTGCCTCCATCCCCCTCTGCCGTGCCACCAACAACCCCTGTCTCCATCCCCCACCCTCTGTGGTGCCTCCATCCCCCTATGCGGTGCCACCACAGACACCATCACCCCCTGCCTCCAATCTCCCCCTGCCTCTATTAATCCCCTGCCTCCATTGTCCCCCTCTGTGGTGCCACCATCACCCCCTCCCTCCATCGGATCCCCCTTTGCCACCATCACCTGATGTCACTGTCTGTCACTCTGTCCGTCTCCGACTCCCCTGTGAACTTTGTTTTGCCTGGATGCAGCAGGCTGCTCCATTCCGCCACCGCCGCGTGCTGCTCAGCCTCCGAGTCCTGACTCCTGCTCCAGTGCTGCGCTCCTCCGACCTCCTGGTTAGTTACAGACTTAAAATTCTGGCGCGCGTGCGCCTGGTGGGATGTCCTAATACATCACTCGCCGGCGCCTCATGGCACAGACTCTGTGAAATCCGCCCCTGCTGGCTGAATACCGCATATGCTCGGCTCGGCACGGCAAGCTCCGGAACTGCGCATGCCCAGTTCCAAGCCGAACCAATCTCGGCTATTTTTACTGGCACATTCTTGCAACTACAGACATTTACAGATGGGGAAAAAAGTGCCAGTTTTTACGGACAGTCCGTAAAAATACGGACGGTTGGCAACACTGCCATGTATATCATTACAGGCTGATGCCTCATTGGTTGGCATAGCATGGCTCTCGATTGGAGGGCTTACCTATTACTGGTTACGGACTGGCTAGATCTCCAATTCCTATACTTTGCATAAGTCAGTCCCCTTTAATGCAAATCCTTGTCACTATTCTGGGCAGGAGATTTAATTGAATTTTCCCGGGAAGTTTAGTATTGATTGCAGGTTGGCCTCCCTTCATTGCATGTCCCAGCATGGGATCCTTTGAAGTGAGTATGTGCGAAACATGGAGGTTTGGATCTCCATTGTTTGTATACACAAGCCTAGACACCGTCTTGTCTACTTAACCTAGCCCTCTTGGTGGCTCTGTTACATAGACACAAAGCTAATTGAAATATATTTATAATTGCAATATTTTACAGTTATTAATGGAGATTTCACATAAACTCATGGCCTCTTCCTTTGTATGTTTGCTGGTGGAGAAAGTACATGTAATCATCAGAAGATAGCTTAGTGATTGAAGAGGCAGCTTTCATCTTTCCTGGATCTCATAAGCCAATTGTCATATTTGGATGAGTGTGGCAATATCATTTGGTGAGTGCAGAGTGGATAATAGTCACATAGGAGTGACGAAAGAAGTTTTGCTACATGTGTTTATTTATTATTGGACACTGTTGAGTCCTTTGGGGATTTATGTACTGTACACATTTATTTTTGCTATTATTTTTGAATTGATATCCTTACTATATATACAGTATATATTTTGTGATACATTAATAAGGGGATAAAGAAGTACTTAGCGCTGTATTGAACCAGATCATTTGTTCTGGTTTAATCATATTTTACTTTAGCCACTTGACCTCTGGAAGATGTATCCCCCTTCATGACAAGGTCATTTTTTGCAATATGGCACTGCATTACTTTAACTGACAATTGCACATGCAACGCTGTACCCAATTAAAAATGTATGTATTTTTTTTCCTACGAATAGAGCTTTCTTTTAGTGGTACTTGTTCATCGCTGCATTTTTTTTGCGCTGTAAACAACAAAATTTTGAAAAAATAAATAAAAACATTTTTGTTCCTGCTACAAAACATATCCATTAAAAAAAATAAAAAAAATAAAATGTCTTCATAAATTTAGGCAGGGCTTTTTTTTGTCACAGAATAGGTGCAGGAACTCCCCCTTTCTAAATCACCCCATTTCTCCTCCCCCTACCCACCTCCGAGGACCGTTCCTTGGCTCCACCCCCTGCCCACCTTCCAGTACTGCCCTTTATAGAGAATACAGAACCAAGTATAATTTTTTGGTGCCAAGTAATTTGTATGGAATTTGTTAATAATAACAAGAAAAGCAGTAAAATAGATCCCTTGCAGCCAGCAACACCAATAGAACCCCCAGCAACAATAGATCTCCCTACAACAATAATGGACCACTGGCAGCGAAATATACACCAGCAAAAATAGACCCCCAGTAACAATAGACTCCCCAGAAACTATCAACCCCCGGCAGCAACAACAGATATCCCCACAGCCAGCATCAAGAGCCCCTCCAGCAGCCAGCAACTATAGACCCCTCCCTCAACAGTAGATCTCTCCCAGCAACAACTAACCCCCTCAGCAAAATAAGACCCACCCCCACCCACAATAGATCTCCCACCAGTAACAGACTTCCTCAGCAACAACAGACCCCCCATGCTAAAATAGACCCCCACCCAGCTACAATAGATCCCCCAGCAGCCAGCATTAGCATACCCTTCAGAACACCCCAGCATCCCTTGCACACATTCAGTCCTGGAGATGCCTGAACTGCATTCCCCTGCGTTCCTGCTGAAAAAAAGCCCTGAATTTAGGCCAATTTGTATTCTTCTACATATTTTTGGTAAAAATATCCCAATAAGCATATATTGATTGGTTTGTGCAAACGTTCTAGCTCCTACAAACTTTGATATATATATATATATATATATATATATATATATATATATATATATATATATATATATATATATATATATATATATATATATATGCAAGATTTTTTTATACAGTACTAGTAAGGGTTGCGATCAGTGACTTATAGCGAAAGTGCGATGTTGTGGTGGACAATCGGATACTAACTGACACTTTGTGGGAACCAGTCACACTAGTACAGTGATCGATGCTTAAAATATGCACTGTCACTGTGCTAATGACACTGGCTGGGAAGGAGTTAAACATGTAGGGTGATTAAAAGGGTTAACTGTGTGCCTAGCCAGTGTTTTTGTGTAAACTGTGTGCTGCTTTTAGTGAGGGAAGTGATGGATTTTATTCCCAGGGACACAGAATCCATCACTTTCCCCATCATAACAGAGCTCTGCTTTGTTTACTCTTCTCTGTGTCTCTGATCGATGATCGGCGGGTGCCAGCGGACCTCCATTGCCCGTCACCCACAGATCAGCTTGTGCTGTGAGTAATCACAACAGATGCAGCCCACCGACAGAGCGTGTGTGCAACCCCTAGGGGGATGTGCAGAATCATGTATACATATGTGATTCTGCACAGAACGGCCTCCCTGTAGCAGTAAATCTGCTATTGGGCAGTCGTTAAATGATTAAGGTAATATTCATATGCCTCTTTTGTTGGTTTGTTGGATCCTTATTTGTATAGTGAGTCGATTGGAATAAGCTAATTATATTTTTATATATTATACTCACAAAAGCACAGTGAGGGTTGTAAATTATATAGTCTCCATTGAATTTTATGAGATGTTCAACACTTCAGAATCTAATACCAAATGAATACTAATTTTGGACAGGCCAACCGTTTAAGTTCTATCAAAGTATGGCCATCTTAAGTTGTATGCCTGACATTATTAGATATTGTTCTGTATATCATATAAGTCAGCTTGAGATTAAAGTTTACCACAGTATTGCAGATGGTGCTGTACCAAATCATTATGCCACAATCACTTTTTAACCCATAGCATAACCTATAACGCACGTGTTCTTTTTGGATTTAAAGTGGTTATAAAAGCTGAAAGTTTTTTACCTTCATGCATTCTATGTATGAAGGTAAAAAAAACTTCAGTATGTAGCTCCCCACCCCCCTCCCTAATACTTACCCAAGCCTGATCACAATTCAGTGATGTACATGAGAGAGGCTGCTCTCCCAAATCTCTGCCTCTTGATTGGCTAAGAAATAGCAGCGGGAGCCATTGGCTCCTCTAGCTGTCAATCACAGCTCACAGACAGCGAGGAGGGAGTGGGAAGTGGGGCCAGTGGTGTATTTTGGTTTTGTGCTGCCCCAGGCAAGACTTAAATTGGGTGCCCCTCATCTAAATTTGTCCCACCCCTTTCTATTCAGGGTGGCTATGGTGGCTGTTTGGAGTCTCTGGTGGCTATTTGGGGTCTTAGGTTGCTATGTGGAGTCTCTGGTGGCTATGTGGGGGTCTTAGGATGCTATATGGGTCTCTGGTGGCTATGTGCGGTCTCTGGTGACTATGTGGGGTCTCTGGTGGCTATGTTGGGTTTCTGGAGGCTATGCAGAGTCTCTGGTAGCTATGTGGGGTCTCTGGTGGTTGTGTAGGGTCCCTGGTGGCTGTGTGGGGTCCATGATGACTGTGCAGGAGTCCCTTGTGGTTGTGTGGGGTCTCTGGTGGTTGTGTGGGGTCTCTGGTGGACTGTGGGGTAGTAACATCCCCGCTAGTCTGCCAAAGTGCTTCCACCAACCCCCCTGCTGCTAGTCTGCCACAGTGCTCCCGATCAAACCCCTCACTAGCCTGCCACAGTTCTCCCCCCCCAAACCCCTCATTCGCCTGCCACAGTTCTCCCCCCAAACCCCTCACTAACCTGTCACAGTGCTCCCCCCCCCCCCAGGAGAAGAAATAGGAAGGAAAGTAATATGGAAAAAGAGAGAAATGGAAGAAGGGGAGAGAGGATGGGGGAGCCAAGCCATCACAAATATTATTGTATCCTAGCCTGTGCTCTTAAAATCAAATTAACGAGGCAGGTGAGTGGATATTTTGCAGACATGAGCCAAATTGCAGCTAAACTACCTATACGATCTACAGCCTTTGAAAATAATTCCAGCTATTCCCAGGTCAGCCAATAAGGTAAGTACCGTACTTGTTTTACTAAGTAGACCGCTAGCCTCCCTGGTTCTCCTTCAAACCCAGTCATGATACAGACCTTAAGCCTATTATTTTCACTTCTCCAGACCTTCTTCCACTGATCTTTTTTTTTTAGGTTAAAAGCTTCAATTCATTTGACATTTAGAATAGTCCAATAACACATCAACTCTTTCTCCCTGCTGTATGCTGAGTGACGATTACAGACAAGTCTAAAATAATCTGTTGCAAGGAAGTTGTTTTGCCTTCGTATTGCACAAATAGCAGAAGAGAAACATTCTCACCACTTATGCAAATGATGCCGTGTTAAGTATTCATAGAACAGTATGAAGCTGGATCTTCTCCCAGAATGACTTGGGACCCGTCCAGAATCCCTAGGGACCATTGTTACTTCCCAGAGGGGTCATTTATCAAAGAAAAAAAAAATCCAATTTGAAAGTAATGGAAATTTTGCTTTGATAAACTTTATTCCACTTCTCCGCTTGTGAAAACATAACAAAAGCTAGACAACCAAAATACAAATGAAACTAGAGTACAGGCTTATATAATGCTTATGGTGTGGGATCTAAAAATTGTTGCCATTTACTTAGATGTTAGATCTACTAATGCTTTCTCTAAATTATGTATTTTTTCAGTGACTCTCAATGATTCAAGCTTGCCTATTCACACAGAACTTTCAGGGGAGTAGAAAACACAATAATGAACATTCCACATACAAATATTTTCAAAGGCTTAGCAAAGACAAATGGTAATTTAAATAACGTATGTTGAGGTCACTGAGTGGAAAATTGAACATACTTTGCTGTTTAAAACTTAGGCCTCGTACACACGACCGAACATGTCCGCTGAAACTGGTCCGCGGACCAGTTTCCGCAGACATGTCCGACAATGTGTAGGGCCTAGCAGACATTTTTCCGGCCTAGCGGACAGGTTTCCAGCGGACAAAAGTTTCTTAGCATGCTAAGAAACTTGTCCGCTGGAAACATGTCCGTCGGACATGTCCGATGGTTAGTACGACTCATCGGACATGTCCGCTGGTTATGACGTATAACCAGCAGCCCGAAATCCCGTGCATGCGTCGAATTGATTCGACGCATGCGTGGAAGCATTGTACTTCCGTGTTAGGCCGGGTACTCACGACCAAACATGTATGGTGAAAGCGGTCCGTCGGACCGTTTTCACCATACATGTCTGCCAGAGGGCTTCTGTACGATGGTTGTACACACCATCGTACAGAAGTCCGCGCGTAAACAATACGCGGGGCGTGTCCGCGGTGTCGCCGCGTCGATGACGCGGTGTCGCCGCGACAATGACGCAGCGACGTGGGCGGCCCGCCTTTAAAATGCTTCCACGCATGCGTCGAAGTCATTCGACGCATGCGAGGGACGGCGGGCGCCTGGACATGTACGGTAGGTCTGTACTGACGACCGTACATGTCCAAGCGGGCAGAATTCCAGCGGACTGTTTTAAAACAAGTCCAGGAATATTTGTCTGCTGGGAAAAGGCCCGGCGGGCAAATGTTTGCTGGAATTCGGCCCGCTCGCGCCCACACACGACCAAACATGTCTGCTGAAACTGGCCTGCGGACCAGTTTCAGCAGACATGTTTGGTCGTGAGTACGGGGCCTTAGAGAACGTCAGTGTCTTCTACGTCACCGCGTTCTCTGTCCGCGGGGATTTTGGTCTGATGGTGTGTACACACATCAGACCAAAAGCTCCCAGCAGACATGTCCGATGAAAACGATCCGCGGACCGTTTTCATCGGACATGTCTGCTCGTGTGTACAAGGCCTAATAGTTTAACACTAGTAATAGACATTTCTGCACAATTACATGGTTAAATTAAATTCAAATAATAGTTTATGAGTTGGGAGCGTCAATGCAAATAGTAATAGAGTAATAAGATTTACAAAAATACAGAAAAGTTAATAAAAGTCAGTAATATTTTTTTAAAGTAAAAAAACACACACAAAAAAAAAAAAAAAGCTATAATGCATTTGCATGTAAGTGAACTTTTTAATAGGAAAAAGTCACGTTCAACCATGTTTTAGACCAGTGACAGAAACACGTTGTTTTAAGGCAATTAAAGTGTAAACCAGCAATGAACTGCTCTTTTTTGTTCCCTTTTGGTCTGGTAAACTTACCGCTTTGTTATACCGCAAGAAGATGACATAATGGGCATGGTGTGATAATTTAGTGTGTTGATTGAATGACAGCTCTGAGCCTGCTGACGATGCTTACAAAGCATCGAAGAAGGTGATGCCCAGCAGCAATCTCAGGGCTCTCGGATGTCTACACAAGGGAGGCATTTACAGGCGAATAACATGCATAAAATAAATGATGTTCACATATAATCTTATTAAAAGATATTTGTTGAAATCAACCGCTTAGTGGGAGATCACCAAAGAGCCTATAATGGGGGTCTAGTGATGTGCCTTGGGCTTAGTTCTTTTATTTGCAGACTGACTTCTAGCTGCTGTCTTGTTTCAGACACTGGGCCAGATTCACATAGAATTACGCTGGCGTATCAGCAGATACTCTGACGTAAGTCCGAATCTAAGGCCGTCGTATGTTTAAGTGTATTCTCAAACTGAGATACACTTAAACATGCCTAAGATACGACGGCCAGCGCCGTTGTATCTTAGGGTGCAATATCTACGCTGACCGCTAGGTGGCGTTTCCATTGCGGTCAGTGTAGAATATGCAAATGACTAGTCACGCCGTTTCACGAACGTACGCTTGCCCGTCGTAGTGATTTTACGTTGTTTCCGTAAGCGATACGCGGCGTAAAGATAAACATGCCCCCTAGGTGGCGTACTCAATGTTAAGTATGGCCGTCGTTTCCACGTCGCAATTTGAAAATTTAACGTCGTTTGCGTAAGTCGTCCGTGAATGGCGCTGGACGCCATTTACGTTAACGTCAAAACAAATTACGTCCGTGCGACGTCATTTAGCGCAATGCACGTTGGGTAATTTACCCGACGGAGCATGCGCAGTACGATCGGCGCGGGCGCGCGCCTAATTTAAATAATCCACGCCCCCTACCAGGATCATTTGAATTAGGAGGGCTTGCGCGGGTGGACTTTACGCTACGCCGCCGCAAGTTTACAGGTAAGTGGTTTGTGAATCAGACACTTGCCCGTAAAACTTGCGGCGGAGTAACGTAAAGGAGATACGTTACGCCGCCGGAGATCTACGATAATCTGGCCCACTATCAGGTTTTAGATTGAAGCACCTTGCTTACCTAAATCTGTAGTATAAGAAATTTTGGGCTAAAGCTAATGCAGATGCAGTTCCTTTTTTTGTATTTTCCCTTTTTCATCTGAATCATGTCTACTGAAAATGATCTGTACTTACTGGTGAGTGATATACCACATGAGATGAGATTACATGTCGTTATCAAGTAGTTTTAAAGGCTGTAAGGATTTTTTTTAATATTTTCAGCCTGCTTGCTAGAGGCTAGGATTGCTTATTAAACCCCAGTGTGAAATCAGTTTTTATTTGGAGACTATTTTGTTTCTCATCAGTACCCACTGCATTCCAAAAAGTCACAAATTATGTTTTAAAAAAAAAAAACAATGTATTTCATTTTGCCGACTGGAGCTCTGTTAATTCTGGGAAAGTAATGACAGATGCAAGTCAGGAATGACCTGTCATTTTCACATTGGGGCAGCAGTTTCTGTGATATAATATTCCTTGGCTAATATGTCATCGTCCCCTAAGCTTACAAGCGTAATTGCATTGGAAAAAATATAGCCGATGGCTGAATTTTACAAGTTTTTTCAATTGCAGGATCATGAATCAAGGAATCACAAATAAATCACAAGACTGCAAATCTGTATTATTATTGGGCATATACACAGAGAAAAATCAATACTCAGGGTGTTCAATAATGGAGTGCTATAAGTGTATCAGTTGAGTGCTATCAGTCTGAAGTATAAAAATGTTGCTTCACTTTTTTTTTAAATCATATAAAAATATTTAACAGAATTTAGGCTAGTTGTGTGGCACCATTAAAGCGGGGCTCCACCCAAAAGGGCAAGCTCTGCTTGTCTGCCTCCCCCTCCACTGCCACATTTGGTACCATTTGAAGGGGAAGCGGGTACCTGTGTTGACAAGTTGCAAGGCTTCACTGCTGGTTTCCCTTAGCCAGGATGGCCACAGCAGCACCCGATAGCTGATTGAAGAATCGGCTCGGGTAAGGATGTCACTGAATGCCTGGAAAGGTAAGTGCCCTAATATTAAATGTCAACAGCTACAGTATTTTTCTTTGGGGGGGGGGGGGCTGGAGCTTCTCTTGAAGTTTACAAATTACTGTCCTGCATCTTCAAAAAACATTCCTGATCCAAATTTAGTTTCATAAACATTTAATTGAATAAATGGAATAGTACAAAAGTCCAAGTACAGCACTTACTTTACAAGGTAGGTACAGAATGTCGTGACATCGCTTCCTAAATAAAATCTGGGAAAGAATATAAAAAACAGAAGTTCATGATCTACAGTGCCTTGAAAAAGTATTCACACTTATTGAAGTTTTCCACATACAAGTAAATGTATTTTGTTGGGATTTTGTGTGATAGACCAACACAAAGTGGGACATAATTGTAAAGTGGAAGGAAAATTTTAAAAGGTTTTAATTTATTTTTTTTACAAATAAATATCTGAAAATTGTGACGTGCATTTGTATTCATATGCAGTGTTAGTTTTCCAGCCATACATAGTGTTTTGCTTTTAGGTAAAAAAAAAACAGTTTTAGTCTCATCTGACCAGAGCACCTTCTTCCACATGTTTGCTGTGTCCCCCACATGTCTTCTTGCAAACTGCAAACAGGACTTCTTATGCCATTCTTTCAACAATGGCTTTCTTCTTGCCACACTTTCATAAATGCCAGATTTGTGGAGAGCACGACTAATAGTTGTCCTGTGGACAGATTCTCCCACCTGAGCTGTGGATCTCTGCAGCTCCTCCAGAGTTACCATGGGCCTCTTGGCTGCTTCTCTAAATAATGTGCTCCTTGCCCGGCCTGCCAGTTTAGGTGGACGGCCATGTCTTGGTAGGTTTGCAGCTGTCTTAGTTGTGCTAGCATGCCTGGGTGTTCCAAGATTCCTCATAAAGGTCATCATGCTGTGAGCAGCAAGTGACGAAAGTAAAGGAAAGTCAAGGATCTAAATGTAACTCTTGGGGCTAAAAAGAGGAATATAATTACAAGCACGGCCTGCTTACTCCCCAGCTCCCAAAATGATCATTTTTTGGGGTTGAGATTATTCTTTAGGTGTCAATATACATTAGAGAATCTTCAAAAACCCAGCTCTCCCAACGGTGAGGATTTAAGTGAATCCATATTTGCGCAGTTCAGTTCAATCAGCTCTAATCGTTATCTTCTCAGTGACACACCTACCCACATGCCATTTTCCCTGTGGGAATTATAGGTTGTTACATGAAGCAGCGCTGAACAGCAATACAATGTGTGCCAACTTTTTAGAACAGCAAAGCAGTTTATTATTTTCTGTGCAGTCTCAGTGGGGTTAATAAGATCAAAGGCTGTTTATTCCTTTCAGTCTATCATAATGTTTTTGCTGGCTTTGCAAACAATTTGCTAAAAAGCCTTTTTTGTTGTTCTTTTCAACCGATATGATGCATAGTTTGCAAGTGATTTGTTTGTAATGATTTAGTAGAAGACAAAAGAATCATGAGCAATATTAGATGTGCTTGTTTCACAGTGGGGGAAAGAAGAAAAAAAATAACGCTTTATAGTTTCCACAAAATGTGCTGTAACGCTGTGCGGATCAGTACCCAATAATTATAAATGTCTGTATATTCAGCAATTCCTGTCTGTTCTACAAATCCATCTGGTCTTATCTTAAAGACATTAATGGAAGAGAAACACGACTTGAAGTTCGTGTTCATGCAAATAACTGTCTTGAAATAAATTCTTGAAGAACATGGTTCGAAGAGTTTTGAGAGCTAGGAGAGCAAACTAAGGAGATGAGTCAAGGCGTGAGATTTGTTTCCCAGGGGATGGAAGAAGGTCATCCACGTGGCAGAGTCAATATTCAGGCTTAGGAAAATTCAATGCTGCAGGAGCTATAGACAAATTCTGTTGCAGACGAAGCACAGGGGGTTAAGAGTTTCAGACATCCAATAAATCTGTTCCAATATAGCTACACATTTATATACTCTTGGAGGTAGCAAACGATAGCATTCAGTGAGATTTTTTCTATTTTACAAAACGTAAAATGTTAGGTATTTGTGTTAACACAGTCTGCTCTATATCATATGATCAATCCATGATAAGGTACAAATTTATATTGTAGAAGATACAAAGTATTAAATGCTAACTGGCTGCTTTTTTTGTTTTAGTGACTGTAAGGCCTCGTACAAACGATAGGTTAAACAGAGGACAACGGTCTGATTTTTTAATGCAGAGGCCGGGCGTGACGTCATAACCTTGTGCCCGGCCTCCGATGATCATAGAGACTCCGGCGACCATCTGGTCTGACGGAAATCTCTATGGTCAAGAACCGGGGCCGGCGGAAATCTCTATGGTCAAGAACCGGGGGCTGGCGGATCAGTTCAAGAACCGGGGGCCGGCGGATCAGTTCTCTGACACACCGATCCCTCATGTGAGTCGGTAGAAGCACTAGAGGGTGGCGGGAGGGGGGACGTCCCCTCTCGCCACATATGAAAACCACTCATGTTAGTTGTCGCTGCGAACGTTAGAGTGACTGTAACCAGTAAAAAAAAAAAAAAATGGGGATTTTTAAGTAACAAAGTTTGGCGCCATTCCACAAGCGTGTGGAATTTTGAAGCGTGACATGTTAGGTATCTATTTACTCAGCGTAACTTCATCTTTCACATTATGCAAAAAAATTGGGCTAACTTTACTGTTTTGTTTTTTTTAAAGCATGAAACAGTTTTTTTTCCCAAAAATACGTGTTTGAAAAATACTGTGCGAGATAAAAAGTTGCAACGATCGCCATTGTATTCTCTAGGGTATCTGCTAAAAAAAAACCCATATATAATGTTTGGGGGTTCTGAGTAATTTTCTAGCAAAACAATTATGATTTTTTTTGTACAAAAGAGTTTTATTGAAAAAACACATCAACAATCAAAAAAAAAAGAGAATACAAAAGAAAAAAAAGGCAGTGGAGGACACACCATAAGCTTATCAAATATCAGAAAAGATAGTCCGTAAACCTGAGGTTAGTCCCGCTCCTAGGGATCCGAAAGCGAATCCAGAAGGCCGGCTATAAAATGTCCTCAACTCAAGTGGCCTGCTAGAGTGACCTAATGCTGGCTTAGGTAACATTCCGGTTATCACACCGGGGTAAATGTAAAACTTAAAAGCACAGTTGTTATACAATACACAACCTTACAAAAAAAAAATATATGTATATAAAAAATAAAAAAAAAATTAGAAATATATACATATATATATAAAAATAAATGATGTGACAAAAATAAAAAATAAAATATATAAATATAAACATATATATATATATATATATATATATATATATATATATATATATATATATATATATATATACATATACACATATACATACACATACATAAAATTCAAGCAGGCACATAACAGAGGAAATCAGTATTCCAATTTGTAAAAGAAAAAATGCATCCTGTGTCCAAGGCCAGCAGGACCAAGCCTGAGGGCCCGAGCCACAAAGAAAGAAAGGGAGGATGAAAAGAAAGAAAGCCAGCTAGAAAAGTAGCATGAACAAGTAGCGATGAAGGGAAAGAGGAATAGAAATAGAAAAGAACAGCAAGAAGAAAGTAAAAAGAATAAAAGAAGATAGAAGAAAAAAAAAGGAGGAAGGAAAGGGGTCCACGGGGTGGGGGGAACGGAGGCTCATCAAAGAGAAAGTAGTGCTGGGTCAAACCGTGAAGGGTGGTTGTAAGCCACCCAGGGTTGCCACACCCGGAGGAATTTATCGTGGGTATCTGCCAACACAGCAGTAAGTTTCTCATTAACCATAATATCATTAATGCAGTTTTTAACTGCTTCGAAGCTGAGAACCGGGGTCTTCCAGGCCCTTGCAATGATCAATTTAGTTGCAGTAAAAACATGCGCCGCCAACTGGCGTTCAGGGCGGAGAAGCTCCGTGATCGGTTTCCATAAAAGGGCCTCAAAGGGGTCCCTCTTCAAGTTGGTATCAAAGAGGTTGCGGAGCAGCGCATAAACTCTAACCCACAATCTGCATACCCTGGGACAGGTCCACCAGACGTGTGCCATCGTACCCTCCTGAGAGCATCCACGGAAACACAAAGGAGAGTAGGAAGGTATGAAACTCGCCAGCTTGGTCGGGGTATAGAACACCTATAGAACACTTTATAAGCGTTCTCTTGAAAGAGAACATTTGTAGAACATTTAGACAATGCCATGGTCATAGCCTGCCAATCTTCCGGATCGAGTTGCTTCCCAAGCTCAGCCTCCCACTGGAGGTGATAAGGTCTCAAAGGCGGTCTCTTAGAGTTGATAATCGCTGTGTAAATCAGAGATATGAGACCCGGGGAATGGGGGCGCGATCTACATAAGCTTTCGAAGGGGGTCATGATATAGGGGGTAGGTTGGGATCTGAGAAGGCGCTGAAGGAAATGTCGGAGTTGTAAGTAGCTATAGTGTTCCCTGAGGGGAATATCATGGGAGGAACGTAAGAGTGAAAAATAAATAATCTTGGTTGGAGAAAGCATAGAATGAACATCTACGAAGCCATGTTCAGTCCACCATGCAAACTGTAAGGGATTATCCCTACCTGGTGGGAATAGGGGGCTATGAAGAAGGTGAAGCAACGGAAGATGAGGGGAGATCAGACCTGCAGAATATTTAACCGAATCCCATAACCGAAGGGAATGGGCCAGACAAGGACCTATAGAAGGCGGGCGATGTGCTCGAGGGAGCCATGGAAGAGAGGCTAGAGGCGTCGGGTGGGAGTCCACCAAATCAAAAGTAGCCCACAATGGCATTTGCTGTTTCTCATGGAGACGAGACAATGGAGCGATACCCGCCGCAGTATAGTAAGCAAGCAAATTAGGAACCGACAGGCCACCATTAATTCTGCGTGCAAAAAGCACCTGCCTCTTAATCCTGGGCCTCTTATGGCCCCAGATAAACTGCATAAGTTTACGTTGGTGTATTCTAAGGATATGAGAGGGTACCTGGACAGGTAAAACCCGAAAATAATAGAGCAGTTTTGGAAGATAGGTCATACGTACCGTCGCCACCCTCCCGAACCAAGAGAGCGGAAGAGTGGACCAAGAGGCGAGCATAGCTGACAAATTGCCAAACAAAGAAGGAAAGTTGGCCTGATACAGTTCGGAGTACTTCGAGGTAAGCTTAATCCCCAAATAGGGTAATGAGGTCAACCATTGAAAAGGGAACGCCGACCGTAGGGAGTCTAAATCCAAGGGGGAAAGGTTGATAGACATTGCCTTCGATTTTGCCTGATTAACTGCTAAGCCTGAGAACAAAGCAAAAGAATCCAAAAGGGACAACAAATTGGGGAGAGAAATTCTAGGTTTGGTGATGGTCAACAGAATGTCATCTGCAAACAGTGACAATTTGTGTGAAGTACCCGCCACCTCCACCCCCGACACGTCCGGATGGGATCGAATGGCCTCTGCCAAAGGCTCCAGAGCCAGGACGAACAGGAGCGGGGAAAGCGGGCACCCCTGCCGTGTCCCCCTCCTAATGGGGAAGGTGGACGACTCAAATCCATAGTACCGAACCTTGGCCTGAGGGGAGTCATAAATAGCCGAAATCCAGCCCAAAAAAGAAGTACCGAAGCCATAATGGCTAAGGACTTGTGTCAAATAAGGCCAAGACAGTGTGTCAAAGGCCTTATTGACATCGAGGGACAAAAACATCGTTTCCAGGGACCTGGCATGTACAATATGTTGAATTTGGAGAAGCCGTCTAATTGCATCCCCCGCTTGTCGACAAGGGACAAAGCCCACCTGATCCTTCTTTATCAGGCGTGGGAGAAAAGAATTCAATCGATTGGCCAAAATCTTAGTCAAGATTTTCATATCGATATTAATTAATGAGATTGGCCTAAAATTAGCCCAAGAGGAATGGTCCCTATCCGGCTTCGGGATCATCACAATGTTAGCGGTTAGCAGATCAGGCGTGAACGACTGACCTTTCTTTATGGAATTATACATGGCCGCCAAATGTGGGGCCAGGACGTCCGCTAACTTCCGATAATACAAGGCCGTGAAGCCATCCGGGCCCGGTCTCTTTCCGACCTTCAAGTCCTTAATACATTGAAGAACTTCCTGGACCTGAATATCTCGATCCATCAAAGACGTGTGTGCGTCTGATAGAGAAGGCAAGGATAAGTTAGACAAAAAGGTATCTAGACCTTGAGTAGAGGAATGAGTAGGGGGAGAATAGAGCTTTGTGAGACGATGGCGGAATTCATCCAATATCCGTTGTGGGTTACCCGTGAGGACATTGTGGCGGGTGCGCAGGTTTATGGGAGCAAATTTAGGGGCGAAGGTTCGGAGTCTATTAGCCAGCATCGCATTAGGTTTATTCGCCTTGGCGTACCACTTTTGGCGAGCCCAACGCAAAGTGCGTTCGGCTTCATCAGTTAAACATAAATCTAAGTCCGTACGGACCGCATCTAAAAGTCTGCGATTCGCCGGGGAGGGAGTCTGCTTGAAGGCCGAAGACAAGACCTCCAAACGCTGCTCCAGAGCCCGACGAGCTTGAGTACGCTCTCTCTTGCGCTGTGACGCTATGCGAATCACATGACCCCGAAGGACCGCTTTATATGCTTCCCACAACGTCACAGGAGATGAGACAGTCCCCGTATTGAGGTTAAAATAGTCCTTAGAAGCTTCGTGAATATCATTAAGAATCGATTTAAAAGACAGGAGGGAGTCGTTCATGACCCAGGGGGCATATTGCGGTTTGTTGAGAAGAGAGTGACATACTGTCAAAACAGGGTCATGATCCGACCAGGGGGCCGCTAAAATGGAAACAGAGTCGACCAAAGGAAGATGTTTCCGGAGTACAAACATATGGTCGATCCTGGAATGGGAGTGATGAGGGTGAGAATAGTGGGTATAGTCCCTACCAAGGGGATGAAACTCCCGCCAGAGATCCACCAAGTCATGATTACGCAAAGCCTGAAGGAACTTTTTAGCAGCGGGAGAGGGGGACTTGTGTTCCGATGGATACTTGTCAAGCGAGGGGCTCAGCGACACATTGGAGTCACCAGCAAGTAAAAGTGTGCCCTTCTGATGGGTCCTTAACAGGGAGCAGACGTGGTCAGAAAGGGTCCCCGATTATCATCGGGGCGTAGTAAGTCATGATAGTTACCTCATTATCCTGAACAGCACCCTGCAAGAGAGATATCTGCCATCCGATCAGCGATCTGTTTACTGCAAATAAATGGAACTGAATTACGTATGGCAATAAGAACACCTTTCTGTTTAGTAGGACCATTAGCTAAATAAACTTGGGAGTAGTTTGAAGCAAAATACTTAGGACAAGAAGAAGTGGAGAAGTGGGTTTCCTGTAAACATGCTATATCAATGTTTTGCTGTTTAAGGTATTTGAAAACCTTGACTCTTTTTTGAGGGGAGTTTCATGCCCTGGACATTCAGGGACAACCAAGCGAAGGGTCATTGAATCAGGGGAATATCTCTACAATATACTCCGCTCACGCACCCCGGGGACCAAAGAAGAAGGGGGGAGAAAAGAAAAGAAAAAGAAGCGGAAGAAAGGGAGAAAAAAATAGAAGACAAAAGAGAGCAAAATAGAGCTCGGAGTAGAGCAAAGACTAGGTACAAAGATGCATCATGACGTGGGCGCTGAAGCCCACAATGGGGTGGGACCACGACTAAGACAGCCGTCCTAGTCAGGTGCCAACACATGAGGGGAACAGTGGTCCGTCGGGACCAGCAGCCTATTGTTTTACTATAAAACTTAAATAACATTAGCACAGAAACTAAAACATCAGTAAAAAACAGGGCAGAATCAAAAAGAAAAAACATGGTTCAAACAATGACTAAAATGGCGACTACCATAGGCAGTCAACAGATTGAAACATATGACGTGCAGGTCCCCCGAGCCCCCAGAGACGACCAACATAGGGCCGTCAACTCCCGGAAGCAAGAGGGACCGAAGCACCACAGCCATAGCCACAACCCCCCCAGCCCCACAGGGCAGGAGCGGAGGGCCGCGGCACGGCATCCCTAAACACACCAATCGCAAGCCAAACTGCGGGAGCGTCCCCCACCCCAAATGCACCCCCTCCCCCCTCCGCAACACCCCAGAAAATTACAGAAATAGTTAAAACGAACAAATAAGAAAAAAAAAACTAAAATAAAAGTAAACTCACAGCCCGACCCGCTCGGGCAAAATGGGGGGACATCAGAGGAGGAGGGGCAGGAAGGCACACTCAGGTCAAGGCCTCGCGTGGCAACAAAGGGAGAGCAATCAGTGCCCCGGACCACCATCTCACAAGCGGGGCGGTCAGCAGGGCAACCCCCCCCCGGCCACGCTGTCACGGCCAAAACAGGACGAAGTAACAGCAGGGGGACACAAACCAAAATCCGCCATCCCGATCCATGTGTGGAGCTAACAAGAGAGCAACGTCCAGATGGTGCAACACAGGATCGGGTAGCTTTGAAGGGAAAAAAAAACAAAAAACAAAGATTGGGTGCAATCAAAATGAGAAAAAATCAAGCAAGTTCAGCCATTGTTGGACTGCTGAAAACGCTGGGCCTGCAAATCTCGCAGGGCCTGGGATCCAGACTGAGAGCCCTGAGAAGCCCGGGAGAGCTGACGGGGTGGTCCGGAGGGTCCGGGCCTGGAAGATGAAGACGGAGCATCATGCTGGGATGAAGGGAGGCCCAGTTGAAGATCCAGGAAGTGGCGCTTCAGATCGGCAGGGGAGGTAGCTTGGTAGTGGCGACCCAGGTGAGAGAAAGACAACTTGAACGGGAATCCCCATCGGTATTTTATCCCATGGGACTGAAGGATTTGAAGGTAAGGCTTGAGGCCCCGTCGCCTGGCAATTGTGACCGGCGAAAGGTCAGCGAATAGCTGGAGGGAATTACCTTGGAATGAAAGATCCTGACGTTCCCTAGCAGACTGCAAAAGCTTCTCCTTAGTACGATAGTAATGGAACTTGATAATCACATCCCTCGGGGGCCCCTCAGAAGGCTTGGGGGCCAAGGACCTGTGAATGCGATCAAATTCGAGCCTGTCTGCCGGTATGCCAGGAGCCAATTCTTGGAAGAAAGCAGTAGCTGTTCCCTGCAAGTCGGTGATGACCTCGGGGATACCACGGACACGCAGATTGTCTCTGCGGGCCCTATTTTCCGCGTCTTCCAACGTGTCCCGTAGTGTTTCCAGCTCAGTTGACAACCTGCACACTTCCTCCTCATGGCCGTCTAACACAGTGGTGGCCAAATCCATGCGTTGCTCCAACTGATTGGTGCGATGGCCTATTTCTTTAAGACCCCGCACAAAGTCCGAGGAGAGCTTACGAGAGGCAGTGGTGATTTCATCCCTCACAATGCTGCGAAATTTGGCCAGCAAAGTCTCCGAGTCTGCAGGGAGAGTGCTTTCCCCATCCATGGGAAACAGATGGAGACTGTCAGCAGGGGATCCCGAACTAGCAGCTGAGAGCTGAGTTTCCTCATCAGGCTCCGGAGGCTCAGGCGCCATCTTGTTTCGGCCCCTACCCGAGGCCGGGGAAAGCTTACCGGGCTGCCGCTTCTGCTTGTTCTTCGCGGCGCGGTGCATAACCACCGGCTGCCCCGTGTACTCACAAGCTCCCGGAGGTGAGTAATTAATGCCCCCGCTGATTCTGTGCTACGTTAGGCTGGTTTGTTGATCCCGACGGCGCGGAGCTAAGGAATCAGGCAGGCATCTCCATCACTCGCGCGCATGCGCCCCCCAGATTAATGTCCATTTCACGGGGTAATGTGCCCCCGGGCAGTCAAAGGGGACAGTGGTCTATATACAATTGTTTCTGCAGCAAGGTCAGGCAGCAAGTAGTGATTGATAAGTAGGTGACACCGACCAGGCACTAATCAGGGCTGAGGGGTAGTAGGATGCCTGAGAAGGCCAGGAGTAGTTGGAGCAGCAAGATGGCCGCCGACCTCCAGGAGTAGGCCGAAGCCACGGTCTTTCCTGAGAGGGGAGGCCGGCCGAGTAATAGTTAGTTGGTGTCCCCCCCCTATGCTGCAATCGTGTCCCCAGAGCAGGCTACTGGATGGTGACAGCCCGGGATGTCAGTCGGTCGGGGAGAGGCCTAGGCCCGTTACTTACAGTGTCCTGATAGCTGCAGGGATCCGGACAGTAGGCCGCAAGATGGCGCCGCGGAGCTCTGCGGTCCCCGGCCGGAGATTAGGGGGTTTCCCCCTAGCAGAGCGGGCAGGTGGATACCTCCGGAGATGTCCCGGCTGGCGGTGTAGGAAGGGCTCCTCTCCCTGCGACCGGGATGCAAGTGCCACGAGCTCCGGAGGAGGCACAGGCCGCAAGATGGCGGCGGCGCGGAGCGGGTCACTCCACAGCTGTAACCCGGGATTCTCGGTGGATGTGCCTCCAAGCCAGCCGGACCGGCCACAGTCAGCTATGGAAGGTAGGTGGCGTAGTAGCTGCCGAGTTAGGCTGGATTTGAGGCGAGGATGGCAGTGGATTCTCTCTGCCTGCGTGGAGCTCAGCATCCACACGTCCTCCCTGCTTCACGTCCGGACACGCCCCTCAACAACAATTATGATTTTTACACGTAGGAGCGAAGTGTCTGCATTCGCCTGGGTGGCAAGTGGTTAAACGTGTGCAAAAAGCGGCTCTGGCAGCGAAAGGGTTAATATCACTTTAAATGTTGACCTTTAAGACTTAAAAAGAGCATCTCCGATTGTTTGTATATTTTACCACAATTTAAGTTTTTGTCGTGGTACATGTCCCTCAGTGTACACAAGTGATTGAACGTCTCTGGTTCATATAGTAATGTTTCCTGTATGACCAACCCAGTTGGATAAATATTATCTTAGCAACCTGCAATTAAAAATATTCCCGGGAAATGTAATGCTTTAATTCTGTTTTTTTACTTTGGAAATAATATAATTAATAGTAGATTACATGTAATAAACATTTGAAAAATGTCTGCTGAGGTAGGTTACTTTTTGAGGAAATCTTGGGTAATCATGAATTAAAGGGATCACGGCTGTTGTACTACATATAACACAAGTAGAAATCTATCCACGCACCACACTGAATAAATCACTGCCATCTGAGCTAAATATCAGTTTGAGCAAATACATTCACTCATTTCTATTGCCTACATATCACAGACAGTAAAGTCACTGATATATATTTAATGATCCTTCCTGCTGCTATTAGGAAATAACTTAGATGTTTATGAATACCTTCAGACTTGAGCAGGAATCTCAGATCTCGCAGGGAAAATATGTAATCTAGATTGATTTTTTTTTGGCTAATAGCTATATTGTTGAAGATAGGGCTGACATTTGAGTTGTAGAGGGCCTAGGTAAATGCATTTATGCAAATTATACTAGTATATATAAATAAAAATAAATCCTGATTGTGCAGATGTCTCCAATCCCAACCCAATGCATATTACCAGCTTAAGCCTACCAGTACAGATACATGTAACATACTGTAACTGTAACCACCACAATTTAATAAGTATATATGAAAAATAATATTATATCCTAATTTTACACTTCATATTTTGTTTCCTGAGTGCAACCTGCCTTATTCATAATCCTTACTTGTGTTCTCTGTTCTTTTTCCTATACATAGAGTGGATGCCAAAACCCTTCGAGATGTGTTTTCCACCAGCTATCAACACTGCCTTTGTGCCCGCTGCTGCTAGGATGCTATTTCTGATGGCCCTGGCATGCGCCAGCCCTTTTCTAGAATTTCGAGAAGAAGAACCTGCAAGATCTCTTAACGTGGCCATAATTTTTAGCGGTACCTCTTACCAACCGAAGAATGCCAGCTTTGAACCCTCAGCTTTCCGCAATTTTTCTATGGAAGTGAATCCAGTTTCAGTAATACTTAATGACACAAACCCTCGCAGCCTTATCCTGCAAATATGTGATGTTCTGTCCAGCCTGCGCATTCATGGCATTGTTTTTGAAGATGATACAAGAACAGAGTCTGTGGCTCAGATACTGGACTTTATTTCTGCACAAACATCCATGCCCATCATTGGAATTAATGGAGGATCTGCAATTGTGCTTACACCAAAGGTATGTAGAAATATATATAATTTTTATTATTTCTATTAGAGCTCCTTGTTTCTCTTAGCTCTTCTCCATATATATATATATATATATATATATATATATATATACACCATATTACCAAAGTATTGGGACACTAGCCTTTACACGCACATGAACTTTAATGACATCCTAGTCTTAGGTCATAGGGTTTGATATTGAGTTGGCCCACCCTTTACAGCTATAACAGTTTCAACTCCTCAGGGAAGGCTGTCCACATGGTTTAGGTATGTGTCTATGGGAATGTTTGACCATTCTTCCAGAAGTGCATTTGTGAGGTCAGGCACTGATGTTGAACGAGAAGGCCTGGCTCACAGGCCTTCTTGCCCAATTGATAACAGTCAGCAGAGACAAATCAAACAGGAAGCTTACAAGATTTCAGGTAGGATCAATAGATATTTTTGCAATTATTGAGCAGTAATAGTAA
Organism: Rana temporaria; assembly: GCF_905171775.1. Classification (NCBI taxonomy): domain Eukaryota; kingdom Metazoa; phylum Chordata; class Amphibia; order Anura; family Ranidae; genus Rana; species Rana temporaria. Next base: position 90,082,355 of record NC_053498.1, read on the forward strand.
ATCATTTTCAATGGGATTAATACTAAACCAAAAGGAACGGAATAATAAAAGCTAAATGTTAGGGTTTACATACACTTTATTGGTGTCCCATCACTGCTGGATGGTCTTATAACCAATAGTATGGGAGCTATTGGGATCAGGCTCCTAGCCCTGAAATCCAAACAATATTTGCATGGTAGGGTCTCCTGTGATCCAGACGCTGACCAAGTGTGCAGGCACCTGGAGGTAACTGCTGTACTATGTACATTTTGTTTGTTTTGTATAGTCACATGTTTGGTTTTATTTTATAGTGTATTGCTTATTGTCTAACTTTATCCAACCTTTTTTTTTCTTTTGCAAAGATTAAGGAAGATTTTACATTTCTGTAAGTTTTTTTCATTTCACTTACTGTCCTCATTGGGAATCTGCAGCAACAAAACCAGAAGTTGAAATTCTTTCAAACTTTATCTATATCAAAATGGCTAGAGTTCAGCTTTAAGTAACTGTCACATGTGCAAACATCATTCAGCAGCTAGAGATAATATATGTTTTACCGAAGAAGGGAAAGAGAGGAAGAAAAGAGTGTTCCACTAAAGGGGATATAACGGTACACCTTTTAATTAGTACAGTTAACATCTAGCAGCCCTTGATTAGCAGTCTATTGTATTTACATATTCCCTGGACTTATTCTTTAAACCAAAAAGTGAAGACAGACTCCCTAAACGAATGAACTATCCCAATACAAAGATAGAAAATCTCTGTGCTTAGATTGGTGGAAACAAAGGTACATTGTGTGTACAGTGCATTTATCTCCAATTTTACTACTAGGTGGAATTACACAGAGAATATTAAAAAGTTGCTGTTAAAACCAATAAACCTGCAATCCATCTTCTTTTCCAAGCAGTTATGGTTACAATTTATCTGGTAAAACAATCTTGGGGTGAGGAAGAGTAAATGCACTTAAAACAAGATCATCAAAAGTTTTGTGTAGTACCTAGCAGATATCCTGAGTAGGATAGGAGGCATTGATAATCTAGCCACGTATCATTTTGAATTCCTACAGAATGTTCTCCACAAGTTTGTTGAAAGATGCATGAAGCCAAAGCGCATCTCCTGTATGTACATTAAAAACTCTCCCCTGCCTTGAATAGTAATATGACAGGTTCTCCATCATGTCCAGTAAGTGACCTTGGTTGTTCCATCAAAGTGATTTGCTGGGAATGATTTACAGGAAAGAAACAATTCATGTTAATCATATTCCAACTACTGAACATTATAAAGACTACGCTATGAGGATGCTTGGTTCCTCTCTTTCTTGCTTAGTCTGTAAATATTGTACACCAGTGGTTGTGCTTTGGATTTAATATACCCAATAAAGTTTTGAGAAAGGACAATATTACCCATTTTCTAATATAGTTAACTATAATATGTGTAGCAGACTTAACTATGTATTGTAAATAATTTTAAAAGGTTCCTGTGAGGAGGTGGGGAAATGAGACATGTGCCCAGTTTAGTATGCACATCTGACCTGTCTTTGGTACCAGTGTAGTGCTACCCTCGTAGAAGACGCTAATTTGTTTTGTGATTTCTCTGCTCACCCGAAGATTACACATCTCGCTCACCCAATACTTACTGACACACCTTAAAGGAACACTAAAGTAAAACATTTTTTTGGTAAAATAACAAACATTTTATACTTACCTCCACTGTGCAGCTCGTTTGGCACAGGGTGTCCCCAAATCCGGTCTTCTGGGTTCCCTCGGCGGCTGTCTCGGCTCCTCCTTGCATGAGCTTTCTACCTTCATGCGAGCTCCCTCTCATGGTGGAAAGCTCTTGCGAGCACGCTCCTGTGATACAGCGGCGGCCATAGCCGCCAACTGTATCAATCGGCCCCCGCCCCCCGGCACGCCGCATCATTGGATGTGATTGACAGCAGCGCCAGCCAATGGCTGTGCTGCTATCAATCCGTCCAACCTAGCCAATCAACGGCCAGGCTGGGAACCGAACAGGGTGACAGGGACGCGCGCGGGACTTTCGAGGGATGAGGTAAGTAAAACGGGGGCTTAGGGGGTGGCCGGTGCTGTCGGATGTTTTTTCACCTTAATGCATAATGAAAAAACATTTACCTTTACAACCCCTTTAAGATGTTTCAAATAATATATTAGGCCAAGTACAGCCTAAAAGGAGAAATGATTAGCAAGTATACTTATTTAAACAACCAATAAGACAATAACTTTATTCTGAGAGATGTGTAGTATTCTGAGTAACAATAATTATTTGAACTGAACTGCATTTACCTAGCAACAGTATGCATATAAAGACAGCCCTAACTTGCTATAACAGTCGCCGTTTTTTTCCACTGGCAAGTGATTGATGAAAAAAAAATGTAACATGGTGCCCTTAAAGTAAGCACAATAGTTCCCAGCAGGCAACAGATTAACTTTTATAATGTTAGTTTCTTACGAGTCCCAGGGCACCCTCTTATGGATCTCCGACATGTGCCTCAATTCAGTAAAAGTCCAGTCCAAGTCAGTTCAAGTAAGACATTGCTGATGAGCTCTCGCTTTCATTCCTGCTGAGACCGTCTCTTCCTTACAAGTGGTGAGTGTGCTCTCTAGTACAGTCTGATCTCATGAGACATCCAAATCACACCCTCCCAGGCAGAAGCTTCTGACCTGATTGTGGCCAGATATGGAAAGGATCTGTTCATCCAGCAGCAGCAGCTCTGGGCAGCACCCTTCTCCTGGGCAGCACAGCATCAAATTGCTCCAGAAAAAAGTAAACCCTCTGGCCACACACCACTGCTCCCCCTTAACTACAACCTTGTTGTGCTCTCTCAGCACAGATGTGGGCTGCTTAACACATGAAAATAGTCCCCTCCGTTGCTTCCTCCCTGCATTTTCCAGGATAGTGGCAGACATAGCTCCCATTTGCGGCAGCCCAGTTCACTGTCCCCTTGCTCTGTTGCATCAACCAATCACCATTATCTAGGATTTAAATAGATCCAGCCAAGATGGCTGCCCCAACACTGGAGACACTCTATAGATGTGCATTGCAACGTGGTCTGCTTAAAGATGGGTGATGCACTTCTGCATCAATTAATACTCAGTTTAAGCCTGTCCACACTGCATAAGGATAATACACTGCAACGAAGGACGAAGTTGAATGGCATTTATAAGCCCCAGTCTAGGATACACCAGGAAGAATAAATTCCTGTACACATCCATGGAAATTAAATAATATTGGTCTGGCCAATTATGATGATCATAGATACCAAAAGCTGATGGAGACCGATTAAAGATGTTAGCTTTGGATCATTGAAGCAGGTCATGACCATCACATTGTTGGAGGTAGCACATTGACAATTAAGTTTGCCATAATGTACAAATCTTCTTTGCATACTTGCACCAGGTAGTAGGTCTGGCTGGGGGTGAATAGCCTGTTATGTGTTGACACCCCCCCCCCCCATATTTTTGGGGGTCTTGTTTGTAGGGCAGAAGTACTTCTTTGCTGCTGTCCTACCAATTTTAAACTGCCCAATCCAATTCTTTATGTTTGGGAATAACTTGTTCAGCAGCCCCACAAGGGATCACAATTGCTCGGTAAAATGTTCCTTCAATGGGGTTTGCAGTGGGATTTGTAGATTTGCAGGAAACAGTAATTGTGCATGTCATGCATGAGTTTCAGATGCAGGTGCAATTATATGTTGCCAAGTGGTACTCTGAGATTAAAATCTTGGGGGGATATTCATTACATTTCAATCATGATAACTTGCCCTGATTAGAAATTGATTAGTGTTCAACTCAGAGATGTTAAATGTACTTTATAATTAAAAAAATCTCTAATCCAATTGACCTTTCTAAGAAATGTAATATAATTTCATATTAGTGCCAGTTTTCATAAAAGTCTAATATGACTGATGTAATCCAGTCAAACTTCTCCTGAAAAAAAAACAATAATTGTCGATTCTTATCATAGTGTAATCTACTCTAGAGGAAGTTAAGACAAAAGGTATATTTGTATGCCATAGTAAATGTAAAAAATAGGTGACAATAGTTTTAACGTATTCAAATTTAACAGCTTTATTTGCTAGACATGCCACATTTTCAAAATAGTATTTAAAATACAGTCTTGTACAGTCTTAAAGAGGAAGTAAACCCTGATGGGTGTTACTTCCTCTTTGTTTCCCTGCAAAGGTAAAGCATAATGGGCTACTATGCATCGCAAAGTAGCCCATTATGTGACACTTACCTGCAGGAGAAGCCCGCAATGTCCCCGTCTTCCTCGCAAGTAGCAAGAGTCCATTCTTCACCCCTCTTCCTTCCGGGGCGGCTAACTCCAGCTCTGTGAGTGGGCGGAGTCGCGTGATGTCATGTGACGTCGCGTGATGTCACGTGACGTCACTACCGTGCATGACCCGAGTTAGAAACGGCACAGCGTGCAAATATCTCCTAGACCGTGCAGGACTGGGAGATATTTCAAGCACCTACAGGTAAGCATTAATATAGGCTTACCTGTAGGTTCAAGTGGTTGTAAAGGGTTTACAACCACTGTAACTGATTCTAAGTGAATATCAGTTACAGCATATGATAAATAAAATCTGCACTTTTTTAAATAAGTCGTTATACTGTACGTCTTAGTCTGAGTCAACTTTAGAGTCTTCAACACGCCATGCAAAATTTAAAAACAATGCAATGTGTACCACATGATGCTGGAATCTAATTTTTATTGCCACCGTATAGACTATAAGCCATTCATGTACAATACAGACTATGTTTTGCAAAAAAAATTATTAATTTTGTTTGAAGTGGAGGAAGTTTTGACAGACATTGGGGTTGATTTACTAAAACTGGAGAGTGCAAAATCTGGTGAAGCTGTGCATGGTAGCCAATAAGCAAAACATGGCCTGGTCATTAAGGGGTTAAATCCTTCCGGGGCTGAAACTTTGCAGCAAATGCTCTTGCAGAGTGCAGCTACACTCCACTGTCACCTATCAAATTCAGGGCAAAGCAACGCTGCCTTTGTGAGGGGTTCCCTTGAGCTCTAGATATGGATCTTGCCAACGCAGTCTTGCAGGTTCTTAGAGCTTTAGAGCATGATAGAGTGTGTAGACTTGTCCTAGGATAGTTGCTTACCACTAGCGATTGGTTGCTAAACCCAAGGATTGTCACATGACCAGGCATGTGACATCACTGTTCACATTAATATCCACCATGATACTATAGATACTATAAATTTTAGTGCCAGCTGTGAAGAAAGGCAGGATTGGTAAGGGAGCACTGGCAAGGGGTTCATGAGGGGAACAGAGATCAGAACTGAGATGGCTTTTATAGACCTGAGAGCATAGGTGTGCGCAGTCTATTGCATTAGGGTGTGCACCCCAAAGCTCAAACACACACTACTGATCACTCACGATGTTCATTCAGAAAAAGAAAGGGGATGGTCAATTACATATTTACCGACCCCTTCCTCCACTCATCCTAAAACATCCTTGCAGCAACACCTGGCGGGAGAGGAGGGAAGCTGGTAGCATTGCAGGGGGAAGGAGGGAGCCAGGGAAGTAGGGGCAATCTGTGCTGTAAAGGGTGATTAGGGTGTGCCTGGGCACACCTGCCACACCCTGAGCGCACGCTTATACCTGAGAAGATAGAGATATGGAGTAGGCAAGGAAGCAGGGTCTACAGTTAAATCTAGAAAAGTTTACTGATAGTGCCATTCAATGTAGCAACCATAATGACATAATAATAGCGTATATTTTGAGAATCACACCCAGCAAACAAGAATAATGCTAGTGTGCTGCTACCATACACACATAATACAAATAAAGACTGAGAATTACATACAGCATACCAAAGGTGAGAAGTAATACTGTGCAGCATACATATATACAGAATAGAAACAAATACTGAGAATTACAGTACACCCACCATACAGGAAAAAAGAAGTACCGTATATACTCGAGTATATGCCGAGTTTTTCAGCACATTTTTTTGTGCTGAAAATGCCCCCCCTCGGCTTTTACTCGATTCACCTTTTTGCGCCTGATCTCCTGGACTTTCTCTTCTCCGGTGACTTTGGGGACCCAGTACCGGCCGGTTGTAGATCCCCTGGACCCGGAACTTGGCACACATATCTCTCAGTGAGGCATGGGCACAGTGAGGCATGCACATGGGCACAGGGAGGCAAAGTGAGGCACAATGAGGCATGCAGGTGGACACCCTAGGCTTATACTAATACGTTTTCCCATTTTTTTGTGGTAAAATTAGGTGCCTCTGCTTATATTCGGGTCGGCTTATACTCAAGTATATACGGTAATTGAATTAAGTTATTCATAACAACTATTTTGAAACTGTGACATGCACCAAGGTTTTAAATGAGGCATGAGACTTCTCATATGAAAACATGAATTCTAACATCCCTCACTGGACAGGATATGAACTGCACAATAGAAGGCCAACTTCTGTTTGTCAAATGAATCCTCTACAGTGCAGTTCATATGCTAACAGGAGATGGATGTGCATAGCATTGCATGTGACATAATACAGCAATTAAAGTTCTAATTTAGTAGTAGAGTGGCTTTATAAAGAAAGCATTTCCAATTTATAGTCTAGGCATAACGTGCCATGAGTCAGCTACAAGGCAAGCAATGTAAATGGATCGGTTTGATATTTTTGAAAGAGAGAAGTAGAAAAAGCTGGTATGGACAGATTTTGTAGAAGATGGTGGGCAAATTGAACAGAATGTAGATAGGGATTATAGTAAACAGACATTAAGAATCAGTCAAAAAACACAGTCACTTCCTACGCTTATAGGTCTTCCAAGGTGAGGAGTAACAGATGTCAGATAAAATGGTGGTATGAAAGGTAGATAGTGTATCCTAGGTGGATGCTGCCTTCCTCAGATTTTTTTAATAATAATAATAAAAAAAAATCTTTTTTTTTTAAATAATTACAAAAATAAAATTGTAAAAAATAATAAAAAAAAAATTATTTCAAAAATAAAATTGTAAAAAATAATAAAAGAAAAAAACGTATGGCACCATCCACTGCCCTACTGGCACCAATTTATGCTCTACTCGCACCTTCCACTGCTCCACTGAAACACATGTGTGTTTGTGCTCTGGGGTGCACACCCTAATGCAATAGGCTGCACACACCAATAGCGCGCACACATTACCAGAGATAATTTAATAATAGGAAATTTTAGTATAAAAGTAGGTACTCACAAAATGCAACTGACAAAAGTCCATAAACACAGTGCATGGACATGCACAGAACACGGGGTACAGCTAACGCGCACCCCTTCCTCAGAGCTAGGCTAGTCTCGTACACCATGGGCAAGCGCTTTTATAGGGAATGGTGGAATTGAAAATTGTGTGTCAAAAAGAGTGGCACCCTCAAAGGGGCGGGAAAGCATAAAAAAATTAAAAATAAATTATTAATAAAAAAATGAGTGATCCCAGTGTGCAGGTGCCCAAAACCCCCCTCCCCCCCCCGCAGCTACTGCAGACATGGGGAAGTGAGACTTGGATTGACTCATTTATCAAACTTGCATCCTTTTTTGCTTTTTTGCTGTTTCTACACCTGTATTCATCTGACTAAATATAAATGAATGTGCAATTTATCATAGATTTGAATACATCATCATTATTTATTTATTATAGTGCCGTATATACTCGAGTATAAGCCGAGTTTTTCAGCCCTTTTTTTAAGGCCGAAAATGCCCCCTTTGGCTTATACTTAAGTCTGTGTACCTGAGTCTCTGACATGCATATTCAGACCGTGGGCGTGCAGTGTTAAAAAGTTGTGCCTAGTCCGTGATAGACGAGAGGACGAGAGGATGTCCGTGATAGGCGGAACACTGAACACAGTGTCTGATGTGTTCCGCCTATCACAGGACAGGAGGAGGAGGAGGCGCAGCTTTTTAACACTGCACGCCTGCCGTCTGAATATGCATGTCACGGAAAATCAGGTACACAAATCGGCACAGTGAGGTCAGGCTGCAATAGCCCCAGTGAGGTCAGGCTACAATGGGCACATTGAGGTCAGGCTGCAATGGGCACAGTGAGGTCAGGCTGCAATGGGCACAATGAGGTGAGGCATGCAAATGGGCAGAGTGAGGCTGCAAATAGGCATTGTTGACCCTATTTTCCACTTACAGTAGCTGCTGCATTATCACCCTAGGCTTATACTCGAGTCAATACGTTTTCCCATTTTTTTGTGGTAAAATTAAGGGCCTCGGCTTATATTTGGGTCAGCTTATACTCGAATATATACGATACTTATGATGGAGTTTTTTGTTTTGTTTTTTTACATTAGTGCGACTATATAGTCGCACTAATATATACTGTATATATATTATTAAATTTTTTATTAATAATTTCTTATCAATTTCTTTTGGTTTCCAGCACCTTTGGGGGCATGGCTCTTTTTGGCTCACAATTTTCAATTCCACCATTCCCTATAAAAGCGCTTGCCAAAGTTATACCAGACTAGCCTAGCTCTGAGCAAGGGGATGCACCCTAGAAACGTGTTAGCTGCACCGCGTGTTCTGTGCATGTCCATGCACTGTGCTTTTTGGCCTTTTGGCAGTTGCATTTTGTGAGTACCCCCTTTTTTACTAAAATTTCTTATTATTAAATTATCTCTGGTAATGCACTAGGTGTGTGCGCCTTCTGTTTCAGTTTTTCTTGTGTTAAGAATCAGTCAGTTTGAGATCAGTTGGTAAAAATGCTTCATTGGTTTACACTATGCCCTTTCATGGTTTACAGTAGCCCTAAAGTAAGCAGATGTGGTATAGATGCATCAAGCAGAAAAAATGGCCAAAGTGCATACAAGGTAACTTGGAGAAAGTGCAGGGAAAAAGGTATGGAGGGAGTGACAGAATAATGGAGTGAACATGGTTAGGATAAAAGAGTAAAAAGAGTGTATGGAATATGCGTGAGTATAAGAGAAGATGGAATATGGAGTGGTACAAGTAAATTCAATATTGAGTGGGCAGAAGGGGTGAAATAATAGAGTGGGCAGAGTGAATAGGCAATGGAAAGTGCAAAGTGGGCAGTATATGGAGTGGGTAGAGTGGATAGAATATGGAGTGGGAAAAGTGGATGGAATATGGCATGGGCAGAGTGAAGGGAATGAGGAAATTAAATATGGAATGGGAACAGTGAATGGAATATAGAATGGGCAAAATGGATGGAATATGTTATAGGCAAAGTGGATGGCATAGGGAGTGGGCGGAATGCATAGAATATAAAATGGGATAAATAGCTAGAATATGGCAAAGGCAGAGTAAATAGAATATGGACTGGGCAAAGTGGATGGAATATTAAGTGGGTAGTGTGGATAGAATATGGAGTGGATTGAATTGATAAAATTTGGAGTTGACAGAGTGGATAGATTATGGAATAGGTAGAGAGGATAGAATATTGAGTGGGCAAAATGGATCTAATGTAGTGGATAGAGTGGATGCAATATTCAGTGGACCAGGTTGATAGAATATGGGCAGAGTAGATGGAAGATGGAATAGGCAGAGTGGATAGAACATTGTATGGGCAATGTGAATTGAATATGGAGTGTGCAGAATGGATAGAATATTGAGTGAGCAGAGTGGACGAATGCAAGGTTAGACCAGTTTTAGGTTTATGTACGTGGCAGGGTGCAGTACAGAGTTTAAATTGTCACAAGTAGGCTGCAGGAGAGGCTGTATTCTGACAAAATTAAAATCCTTTTTTTTCCTTAATTGTCTGTTCAAGCACGTTTTTTCTCACATGCAATTCAGCTATTGTTTTTCGCATTGTTATTCTTGTGCAATTCGTTGAAAATTCAATATGTATTTTATACTGTAGCTTTTATTATAATTTGTATGTGCATTACATTGGTGTACTATATTTTGAATTAAATACACAATACATGTGCAAAAAAATATCTATTATTTTTATTTTATTGGTTTGCTCATCAAACCACTATGTAAAATATGCATAGGAATTTATTGTATGGTTTGCAAGAAATGAATCTAGGGGGTTCCTAGGGCTTATAACATCTGAGGATGAAACAAAAGAAAAAAAAGTCTGAGAAGAACTGAACTACAATGTACACAGAATCCTAGCTTCCTTTTTTTTGGTGTAATGATGGGTAGGGATGAGCTTCGAGTTTGAGTCAAACTCATGTTCCACTCGAACATTGCCTGTTCGGCGAACATTGAACAATTTGGGGTGTTCGCGGCAAATTTGAAAAGACGCGGAACACCCTGTTAAAGTCTATGGGAGAAATCTAAAGTGCTAATTTTAAAGGCTAATATGCAAGTTATTGTCCTAAAAAGTGTTTGGGGACCTGGGTCCTGTATCAATGCAAAAAAAAGTTTTAAAAACGGCTGTTTTTTCGGGAGCAGTGAATTTAATAATGCTAAAAGTTAAACAATAAAAGTGAAATATTCCTTTAAATTTCGTACCTAGGGGGGGGGGGGGGGTGTAAAATTAGCATGTGAAATAGCGCATGTTTCCCGTAATTAGAATTGTCTCTGTACAAAGTGTCATTTCTGAAAGAAAAAAATAAATTTAAAACTGACTTGCGGCTATAATGAATTGTCGGCTCTGTTGATGGGGACAAGGGCCTCATCCCCACAACCCTTGCCCAGTGGTTATGGGGGTCTGCGGGCGGGGGGCTTATCAGAATCTGGAAGACCCCTTTAACAAAGGGGACCCCCAGATCCTGCCCCCCCTATGTGAATTGGTAATGGGGTACATTGTACCCCTACCATTTCACGAAGGAAGTGTAAATAGTTGGAAAAAACACACACACCGTAGAAAAAAGTCCTTTATTAATAAAAAATAAATTTAAAAAATCCAGCGGTGGTAATCCACTCTCGGTCCGGCTTCCTGCTCCAACGTTGACTGTATCCAGAGACGGGTGATCTCCTCTCCGGTCCAGTGATGAGAAGATCTTCCGGCATCCAGAGCTCCAGAGCACAGCATCGGAGACTGCCTCTCTCCGCCGGACAAAGCCCAGTGGAATGACGCGGCTGGAGCTTTGACATTACTTATATAGGGGAGGCGGGCCACCCGTCACGTGACCCCGCCCCCTCTGACGCAAGGGGGAAGACCTGGGCTTCCCCAGTGACGAAGCAGAGGGTGCGGGGTCACGTAACAGGTGGCCCGCCTCCCCTATATAAGAAATGTCAATGCTTCACCTGCATCATTCCGCTGGGTTGTGTCCAGCGGAGAGAGGAGGTCGGCGATGCTGCGCTCTGGATGGATGGATCTTCTCATCGCTGGACCGGAGATCACCCGTCGCTGGATACAGACAACATTGGAGCAGGAAGCCGGGACCGAGTGGATTACCACCACTGGATTTTTTTCTTTTTTTTTATTAATAAAGGACTTTTTTTCTACGGTGTGTGTGTTTTTTTTAAACTATTTACACTTCCTTCGTGAAATGGTAGGGGTACAATGGGGGGGGGCAGGATCTGAGGGTCCCCTTTGTTAAAGTGGTCTTCCAAAATTCTGATAAGCCTCCCGCCCGCAGACCCCCACGACCACCGGGCAAGGGTTGTGGGGATGAGGCCCTTGTCCCCATCAACATGGGGACATCCTCCCCATGTTGAGGGCATGTGGCCTGGTACTGTTCAGGAGAGGGGGGCGCACTCTATCCCCCCTCTTTTCTGTGGCCAGCCAGATTAACGTGCTTGGATAATGGGTTGGTGTGGATTTTTGGGGGAACTCCACGCCATTTTTTATTTTAAATTTGGGGTGGAGTTCCTCTTAAAATCCACACCAGACCTGAAGGGTCTGGAATGGATATTTGGGGGGAACCCCACATAATTTTTTTTAATTGACGGCGGGGTTCCCCTTAATATCCATTCCAAACCTGAAGGGCCTGGTAATTGAATTTGGGGGGAACCCCACGCTTTTTTTTTTAATAAATGAATTCTCTCTGAATTGCCAGAGCCGACAATTCATTATAGCCGCAAGTCAGTTTTAAATGTCTTTTTTTCTTTCAGAAATTACACTTTGTGCAGAGACAGTTCTAAGTATGGGAAACATGCGGCATTTCACATGCTAACTTTACACCCCCCCTAGGTACGAAATTTAAAGGAATATTTCACTTTTATTGTTTCACTTTAAGGATTATTAAATTCACTGCTCCCGGAAAAACAGACGTTTTTAAAACTTTTTTTGCATTGATACATGTCCCCTGGGACAGGACCCAGGTCTGCAAACACTTTTTAGGACAATAACTTGCATATTAGCCTTTAAAATTAGCACTTTAGATTTCAAACGTTCGAGTCCCATAGACTTTAATAGGGTTCTAAAGTTCACAGGAACATTTGGTGTGTTCGCAAGTTCTGGTGCGAACCGAACAGGGGGGTGTTCGGCTCATCCCCAATGATGGGTTATGGACTTTGAATAAGCCTGAATACAACCCCATCAAGCACCTTTCGGAGAAACTCTTTTATCTTCTAACAAAGAGCAGGGACTATGTTTCTATACCGTTTTCTAGAAAACACTATTTCACCTGTGTAAAACATTGTTTAGTAAGTAATAGGAAATAACGATATTGCTATTTGTTCTGACAGTGGTTGCAAGATTTTATTCAGAACTTGCTCCTGATTTATTTATGTCTATTTAAGCTGTTTCAGAAGCAAATCCATTACTTTTACATTACTTTCTTTTGCCAACCCTAGATACAAAGATTGGGGAAAACTGAATAGCTATCCTTACGAAATTTGTGACTTTAAGCCTATGTTCACATTGGAGGCGAGTTTGAAATCATGCCTGATGTGAACGGGGGCTAAGGGTTTTTGTCAACAGAATTTTGTTTGAGTCAAAACTGCTTCTTTTCCCCATAGGAGTCAAGAAGAATGCAAAAGCTACTTGAAGAAGGTCAATGCAAATTAGATAGTGATCAAATGCAGGTCATATGCACCTGTCAATCTGATCTTAAATGCAACCTAAAAGCATTTTCCCATCAACAAAAGTCCAAAGTCCATCAACCTAGGCCTCAATAGTGACCACTTTAGCTGAACTGAAAGCAGTTATTCTGTTAAAATGCATGTTACATTAAAAGATAAAATCATTTTTAAAGAAAGTGCACTTATACTGTTACCCCTTTAAGGTGACTTATCTGATCCTATCCCCTTCTTTACAGATATATTCAGCATACTTACCTCAATCTGATGGCTGTGGCTTTCAGAGATTGTTTTGAGCCACACGTCCTCTGTTTCCTGGCCACACCTGCACAGGAAGCCTCATGAAAGGCCATGGGGTCCATCTACCTCTGACACCAGCTGGGAAATACAGGATGAGAGGCCTCATAGTCTTCTGTGGGGGTTTACTGTGCAGGCATCACCAGGAGACAGAGAACATGCAGAGTGTAATATAATCAATACTTCATGTTTATTTTAGATTAACCTAAAGGACGTCAACCAGGATAGGTGCACTTTTATGAATTTGCACTTATTCTTTAAAACACTTTTGGACTATCACCCCATTGGTAGAGCAAGGTCCCATCTTGGAAACGAATATGTAGCATTTATCACAGAATTTAGGCTTGTCCTTGATTCCCTATGTAAGAGTTTTTTTTTGCTACAAACAATATCCAGATGCCAAAGAACTCTCTGCTCCAGTTTCTTTACAGTAACTCACCTACAGAAATTAGAGCCATTTAACCTTAAAGGAGTTGTAAAGGTTTGTTTTTTATTTTCGAAATAGGTTCCTTTAAGCTAGTGCATTGTTGATTCACTTAACTCTGAAAGTATATTTTGTCTGTCAGAAATTTTGCTTTGCCACAGATTGAGTTGGATAGGTTGTTGTTAAAGGGGTTGTAAAGGTTCTTTTTTTAAAATAGGTTCCTTTAAGCTAGTGCATTGTTGGTTCACTCACCTTTTATTTCAATTTCCCTTCTAAATGTTTATTTTCTATGTCTGAATTTCTCACTTCCTGTTCCTCCTCAGTAAGCTGTTCTGGCTGACTAACACCCAGTCAGAATGGCTCAGATCATGGGGGCAAGCTTACTAAGGAGATACAGGAAGTGAGAAATTCAGACAAAGAAAAAAAAAAACATTTAGAAGGGAAATTGAAGGAAAAGGTAAGTGAACCAACAATGCACTAGCTTAAAGGATATGTATAAAGGGGGGAACTAATGCGCAAAACCAAACTAACCATGGGCAACTAAACCAAGTATTATATAATAGCAATATTGGACTATAAAAGCAGCAGCCACTACCAAAACAGTGCTCACGCACCAAATAACATATGTAAAGAGGGGAGTGTAATGGCGCTTGCCCGTGGAAAACTGAAATATAATAAATATCAAATACCGCACAGCAACGTATGGATATTGACCAATGAATCCAATAAAATGTGTTCCACTCCTGGTTTCCTCAGAAACCCTTCATAGCATCCACAACTAGGATGTGAAGGGTGGAAATAGTGAGATTAATGACATTTTTTGAGGACTGAACTGACAATGGGTCATAGGCTATTATGAACATTTCAATACATAATAAACTCCAGTGCACTGGAGTTTATTATGTATTGAAATTTTCATAATAGCCTATGACCCATTGTCAGTTCAGTCCTCAAACAATTTCATTAATCTCACTATTTCCACCCTTCACATCCTAGTTGTGGATGCTATGAAGGGTTTCTGAGGAAACCAGGAGTGGAACACATTTTATTGGATTCATTGGTCAATATCCATACGTTGCTGTGCGGTATTTGATATTTATTATATTTCAGTTTTCCACTGGCAAGCGCCATTACACTCCCCTCTTTACACTAGCTTAAAGGAACCTATTTAGAAAAAAAAAAACCTTTACAACCAACAGCCAAAATATACTTTCAGAGGATCAGTTTATTACCTAGCCCCATGGCCCATGCTATTCCCACTGCTTCAAAGGTAAGTGGACACGTCAAATTGCATTAGTATTATGTGAGCTCCCTTCCCTCTTCTAAACCAATCAAAACTTCTGAGATTAGATTCAGACATTGTAGGCCAAGGAGACTTTTGAGAGCAAAGCAAAGCCTTTATTATGCTCCCAGAGTCAGGACAATGGACACTGCACAGAGGAGTGGGAAATATAAACCTTAAAAAAGCTCAGTAACATTAATAATGTGATCTTGTTCGTTTTTTCCGTAAGTGAACTGGTCATTTGTGAGAGTTCTCTTTAAGTACCTTTTTGAATTGTTCTGCTCGAAAGCTGCAACAGACTCTTTATCAGCATTTGTCCTTGACAGACAGCTATGATAAGAAATTCCTTAAGGAACAAACAATATTGTTAGAACTAATTCATGAGCTTTGTGTGCATTTAACTTTGTTTTTCCTGCCGTCTGTGATGGCCTTAGCTGTTTCTGCTGTAAATGTCGTTTAAGCCCTCTGGTGGTAGAGCTCCCTAATAGTACATCAGTTTAGTTCAGATCCATCTGGTGTAATACAAAAAGTAGAAGAGCATTTGTATTTTTTTTTTAACAGTTTAGTTTCATGATAGTGGTGATAGGTTTATTGCAAAAGGGAAACTACAATGGCTTGTGATCAATTTAATTTAAAGCACTTATTTAATTTATACTTGTTTAATAATAAAAATTATATATTTTTTTAAACCTGTAAAAATTCAAAATTTAAAGAGAAAATAAACTTCCCCCTGTTTGTACCTATGGGTAAGCCTAATGAGGCTTACCTACAGGTACTGTAAATATCTCCTAAACTTGCACTGTTTAGGAGATATTTACTGTATACTGTGCCAATGACGTCATCGGCACATGCGCTCTGAAGGAACGGTCGCCCCTGTGCCGTGACCAGCGGCTTCCGCACGCATGCTTAAAAGGGCCAATAATGGACTTTTGGTTACGCCAGCCCTCTCGCTGTATAAGAGGGGACAAATAGCATCCACTGTGTTAGTGAATTGGATTTGTTTCAGAAAAACAATATTTCTGATTGCTAGCTCTTGGCAATCAACTGTTCCTTTTTTTCATCTATATTATTGAGGGCTTTTTTGTCTTTAATTTTATTTTGTTGTTTGATTTGTCAAATCACCAAAGAAGTGGTGGTCACTTTCAACTGCTTTTGTGTAAATGGTAATTTTTTTTTATATAAAGCAGAAATCAGTGTGCTACACAGAGGTTAATATATACACCATAAACATAATGTAGACAAATAAGTGAAGCGAGTGATGCGTGAATAATTAAGGGACAGGGGCTTAATCTAGTTCATGGATAAGAAACCCAGATGGATCATTCACACCACAGTTCCACAAAAAAAGGGAGTTATCAATTTTCCATGTGGACAAAAAAGGAAGAAAAGCTTGACTACAGATAAGATGGAAATTCTGTTCATCAATAAATGAGGCGATTACCGCCGCTTACCAGATCTGTTGGATCTCAAGTTATAGAGATCAGAAGGGCATGTCAAAACACAATCAGCTGGTTACGGATCAGCATCCAAGGACTCCCGTGAAGTTGAGGTATCCTGTCCCATGAAGGTAAAGGTGTCCTGTCCGTACTGAGCCGAGCTCCAACCTCGGTACATCCTGCAGCAGATATGTATCAGAATACACTTCCAGAGTCGGTGCTAGTTTGGATATGGCAGAGAAAAAAAAGCTTCATGGTGCAGATCATTTAAAAATATTTATTGGAATCGACACCATCAGCAAAATAAAGATTAAAAAGCACAGCCGCGGCACATAACCTGACAGGCTTGTGCATAGTGTATGGCTCGTCCTTGTATGGGGAAACGCATTGGTTAGAGCCATTATCCCTGCTGTGTCATCTGTGGTCTCTTAATTCTTGTAGTAAAACACATATGCATACTCTTTTTTTTTCCTTTAGTACATTCTAGCCAATTCTCCCTCAATAAAGCAGAGTTCCGGCAATTTCTTTTTAAAGTCAGCAGCTACAAACACTGCAGCTGCTGACTTTTAAAATATGGACACTTACCTGTCCAGGGCACTCACACTCATGTCCTCACCCAAAGCCAATCTGTCCCTCAGCTCTCGGGTGGAAGCATCACCATTTTCGATAAGGGAATCAGGAAGTGAAGCCTTGCAACTTCAAAGCCTGGTTCCCTATTGCGTATGCACAATCACACTGGTCCCTGCTGTATTCTGGGACCCGTGTGTCTCCCAGAAGATGGCGGGGGAACGGAGGAGGGGCCAGACATGGCATAGATCGCCATGGAGTCTGCGGCGATCTATGCCTGGAAGTGGGAGAAAATATCTGCATTAGACAGGTATCTGCTTCCTCCTCCCCCTGAAAGGTGGCAAATGTGACACCGAAGGGGGGGAGGATTCCAAAAAGTGGAATTTCCATTTTTGGGTGGAACTCCGCTTTAAAATGCCTTGCTTCAGGTAAATTTTACACTACTGTATCATCTGAAAACTCCTAATTCTTAACCCCCTTAATGCTGGCAGGATACCGGCTTTAAATAACTCATGACACCCAGAGCCAGTAGGGGACCAATTGTGTGGCACTGTGATTGGCTGCACAGTGATGATGTTATCCAAAACAGGTCTTACCAACCCCATCTGAAGTTGATCGTGGGCTGTCTGTCTGAAACCCATTCTTGGGGCACCAATAGATGTTCACCCCAGAACAAGACAGCAACACATACAGTATATGCGGCGGCTGGGCATTAGGTCTCTCACGCTCTCTGTCACTGTATATATGCAAATTGTAGTCATAAATGGTTTGATGAGAGCTAAATAGAAATTGTCTAGTGGCAGGACAGTTTTGTTTCAGGGATAACAGTAAACAGCAAACTATTGGCCACATTCTATCTGTCAGTCTGAGGGGTCTTTTATGATTTGGGAAAGAAAATGTGTTCCTACTAAAGCTACTAAAAAAAAACCCACAAAGCACTTGTTCCTTGGTATTTATGTCCTTGAACAGGGGGGGCAGTACCATGAATAACAAGGGAGAGCATGACTTATAAATTACCTACCTAAGTACCAAAAAGTGACTAGGAACATCACATACATATATTACGGTATTTACATAATACATAACAGAGACAAAAATAACCCAGCATTGAAGACCACGTGCGAAACATGCAAAACAGTAGACACCTGCCTACACATTGGTGTGAATTGAAACAGTTGGACATATGGCAGGTTGCCTTGCCTGTGCATTGGAACTAGGTTGAGAAATGCTGCTTTGGAGTGAAAGGTCTCCTAATGAATGAAATAAGGTTGACAAAAATAGTTTTGTAAAATAAATAATGGCCATTTTTTAAAACAAAGGGCTTTTGTAACTTTCAAGCTTTGTAGCAACTGTTGCAAATCATTTCTCAGGGTAGATCTCCTGAAGAAGACAGCAATGAATAATGCTCATACTATGTGGGTAGGTTGGGAAGGTCGCTTGTATTCTCAATTCGTCAATCATCATTGTGTGACTAAGTGACAATGCAGGAGTAATATAAGGAAACAGCAACAGAACATTGCAACCTTATAACCAGTGGACGCCACCCTCCTCCTTGGTCCGGTCACAGGCACCCCTGGTCAGTCACCAACCCCACACTTACCCCATTTAGGTCGCGGGCTGTACTTCCTCCAGGTGGCGGGCGGCATCTCCTCCTCCTGGTGCTTCACGACAGCTTCTCCTGCATCTCCCCCCTCCTCCTCCCTCCTCCTCCCTCCTCCTCCTTGGTGGCCAATAGGATAGATTCTCCTTTCAGCCAATCAGGTGACGTTTCTTAGGACCCACTTTCTGATTGGCTGGGAGGAGAATCAAGAAGACAATAGAGCCTCTGGCTCTAATCACCTGCTCAAAAAAAAAATCCATGCGTCCGGCGCCCCACATGTATATGAGGGGGTCGGACGCATTGATTAGGGGGGAGGCGCCCTTGCGTCCTGCATTATGGGCCACTACTGCTTATAACAGGAAGTGCATGTTTAAGCACCTTCTTGGCAGGGTCATCTGGTATTATTTTAATAAAAATGTTGACATTGAGTTTTGAGATTACATTAACATGTTAAAGGCTTTGTTCACTTTTTTAAGAAAATAGATTATAGACAAAAGTAGCTTCAGTAGGTTAAACTACAATGTGCAATTTTGTAAAATGTTGTTTTAGTTTGTTAGTTCAACACCAACTGGGACTTTTTTGAGCAGGCTTATGGAGAGGAGTGGCAGAAATGGTCAAAAGGCAAGCACATTTTAACCTACTGGGTATACTTGGGTGCAGAGGCCATGTTCTTAAAAAGGTGGACCTAACCTTTAAAGACTATAAAGTATGAGCTGCTGGTAGACAATTGCAATGCAAAATAACCTTTCCTGTGAATAATATAAGTAAGAAGAGTTTATACTTCTTTCCCATGTATCAAACACATAAAAAGTCTTAAAATGTTTGTGCCTACAAGCCCTTATTTTTCTATTCTGTTTTCCTATTGCATTTTCATTATACTAACCTCTGTTAATGTAATTTGCTTTCCTCTGATGTCTTCATTATTTTGCAAGCATTTTTCCCTGTCTGTGAAATGACTTCTCTATTTCAGAACTTCAATCAGTCTTTCTATTACATTTACATATCAGTTATTTCAGAACACCGCCTGTCTTCTCTTCCACCTTTCAGTCTGTATGCCACACTCCCGTTCTATCCTCCCTCCAATGTCTTTCTTTCCCATGCTGACCGGGAGACAATTTTGCTCCATTAATATTTCACAAATGGTCTTGGGACAAACGGCTCTCTTCTGACAGTTTATGTACACACACTTTATGCACTGACTCCCTCATACATCCTGCCGCCACACTGAGTCATCTGCAAGGCTAATAGAGTTATTAACATTCAATCAAATCACCAGGGAAGGCCCTCATGAATAACTGTGTCAAGGGTAGCCAGTCAGGGTCTTCTATACTTACTGTGAAGAGAAGCAGAGGAGACATTTCTTCTTCTGGAATAAAAAAGAAGCCATGTCCAGGCATACATGCCCACTGGCAGTGTAAGATTTTGGATGCGATATATAAGGACATGAATATTTAAAAGCCAGACAGTGCCATCCAAGTAAAGATCAGGCAATGTAATTTCATGGGTTGCTAGCTCTATAAGCGCTTCTGTAACTGTTAACTCTGGGAGTCAGCCTTCCAGCTTGGCACTTGGCAAGTTAGTTTTACCCATCTTTCTCTGAAAAGAAAAAAACTGAAGAATCACAGTTCACACTTCTTTTCTTTCTTTTCATTCTTGGTAGCACAATGTGGAGGACTGAGGAGTTAATAAAATCATTATATATATATATATATATATATATATATATATATATATATATATACCCCTCACATTTTTGTAAATATTTTATCATATCTTTTCATGTGACAACACTGAAGAAATTACACCTTGCTACAATGTAAAGTAGTGAGTGTACAGCTTATAAATAACAGTGTAATTTTGCTGTCCCCTCAACTCAACACACAGCCATTAATGTTTAAACCGCTAGCAACAAAAGTGAGTACACCCCTAGGTGAAAATGTTCAAATTGGGCCCAATTAGCCATTTTCCCTCCCTGGTGTCATGTGACTCATTAGTGATACAATATTTCGGGTGTGAATGGGGAGCAGGTGTGCTGAATTTGGTGTTATCGCTCTCACAATCTGGCAAAGAACTCTCTGAAGATTTGAAACAAAGATGTGTTGCTCCACATAAAGATGACCTAGGCTATAAGAAGATTGCTAAGATCCTGATATTGAGCTGCAGCCAAGACCATACAGTGGTTTAATAGGTCAGGTTCCACTCAGAACAGGCCTTGCCATGGGTTGAAGGGGTGGGGAGTAGGCATGTCAGTGCTCAGACAATATGCCACACACTGCATCAAATTGGTCTGCCTAGCTGTCATCTTCCCAGAAGACTATGGGCAGGGATTACTTCAACCATGTCCTTTGGTCTGATGAGACCAATATAAACTTATTTGGTTTAGAAATTGTCAAACGTGTGTGGCGGTAACCAGGTGAGGAGTACAAAGACAAGTATGACTTGCCTACAGTCAAGCATGGTGTTGAGAGTGTCATGCTCTGGCGCTGCATGAGTGCTGCCGGGACTGGGGAGCTACAGTTCATTGAGGGAACCATGAATGCCAACATGTACTGTGACATACTGAAGCAGAGCATGATCCCCTCCCTTCAGAGACTGGGCCGAAGGGCAGTATTCCAACATAATAACGTCCGCAAACACACCTCCAAGATGACCACTGCCTTGATAAAGAAGCTAAGGTAAAAGTGATGGACTGGACAAGCATGTCACCAGACCTAAACCCTATTGAGCATCTGTGGGGCATCCTCAAACAGAAGGTGGAGGAGTGCAAGGTCACATATACCAGCTCAATGTCCTGAGAGTTAAAGCTGAAGTCTAGGTAAAATAAACCCCTCTCCACAATTATAAAAAAAAAGCATACCATTTTGCAAGAGTCTTCTGCTGAGATGGGTCTTTGCTCTTCTCTGTGGGGCAGCCACAGTAGGCATTCCTTATGGTTGCACGTAATGCTGCAACCATAAGGAATGCCTACTGTGGCTGCCCCACAAAGAAGAGCAAAGACCCATCTCAACAGAAGACTCTTGCAAAACGATATGCATTTTTTTTTGTAAAGATATATGAGTGCAGTAATATTCTGAGACATGGCTGTGTTATAATGTCAATCCATGGGGCTGTAAGTGCAGGGCTCCTGCTACTTAACAAGCAGCTTTTTTTCTTTTAGTGCTCAGAAGCTGCTCAGCTGTTGGTTATTGTTAATTATCAGCCAATCATTGTTACCACAGTGAATCACCTGGTTACCATTAACCAGCCTAATTATTCCAGCCTACAGCCAGACCCTTTTTGCTATTTAAGCAGCGTAGCTCATTTCCTCCTTGCCCTTGTGTGGTCTATGATCTCTAAGTATGTTCCTTCATGTGCTCCTGTATATGACTTGGCCTGGCTGACTTCCCTTTTCCCAGATTCATGTTGCTGATTTTTGCTGCTGACTTCTGGTTTTCTGATTCCAGCTCCTCTGATTACCCACTCTGGCATCCAAACCCTGGCTTCTGTTTTTTTTTACTACATTCCTGAACTGTGTTATTTTGTAATTTCATTAAGCCTAGGGTCACATTGATGGGGTTTGGCATGTGATTTGACATGTCAAATTACATGCCAAATCGGCAGCTGTTGCCGGCAAAGGCACTGTCTGAATCGGTTCAAACGCTCGACTGTAGAAGCTGTACACGCACTATTTTACATTGCAGCAAAGGTGTCATTCCTTTAGTGTTGTCACATAAAATATATAATAAATATTAAAAATGTTTGAGTGTAACTCACTTTGTGTGATACTGTGTATATTATACTATCTATATATAGATATATACAGTATATATCTATATTAGATATATATACTTTGTGGCCCTGCACCGATTCCCAAAAGTAGTTTCTGTACTACTTTTGGCGACTTTGGGGTGCGATTTGTATAGACATCTGTGCAGGAAACCGCTCCCAAAGTCAGACTGACATGCGGGCATGAAACTGTGTGAGTTCAGCTGAACTCGCACGATTCAATCACCACTGTCAATGTGAACCTTGGCTAAAGGTAGGATTTTAACTGCACTTTCTGTCTCCGTCTGGTTTATGGTTCCTGACAGGGGCTGATTTGTGACAGCTTGGAATCAGATTAAGTTGAATAAAATCATTGAACATCAAAGTTGTAATTTAACCAGGAAGAGTACATTTAGTAGCAGAGATAAGTTCAATGGGGAAAAGTTTGAGATTGAAGGGTATTATTACCATGAAAGGGGTTTTTTTTTTTATTACTATTACTGGCGGACCTATTTAATTTATTTATTTTTTAGCTGCAGTACAGCTTTAATATCAAATGCTAATTCTAACCTGATACTTTTCATATTATCTCTAACTCTGCAACGACTTCATTCTATATATTTTTTTTTCTTTCTCCTGTCCCTTCTACTTTCCAAGAGGTTGGATTTTTGCTAGGCTGCAAAATAATTATGGTAGATTTCCAGGCGAAAATGATAATCTCAGGATTTAAGCTACAGTATACAATATGTCCCTGTAGCACCTTCTTATGTAGGTGTTAGGATTAGATAGGTTTATTTGGTAAGGCAAATTCAGTTTGCTTACTGTAATCAGTGCAGCTGCATTCTGCTAGTCAGGTCTGCTCAGAGTGCTCTGCTGCTGCCAATTTGATAGATCCCTCTGCATCCAGAGGGCTTGAGAAGTTTCTGGATGATAGGTATGGAGCTATGTAGATGACAGCATGAAAATTGATACAGCACTGGCCGATTCCAGAGAGACAGGCTCTGAACACATGCTGGGAGACTGTATATATTCTGTGAGCACTATCCTACAGAGGAATAGTCCAACTTGGAGGGCATGCTGCCCTTCTAGGCAATGCTTCTATGTTTCTGCTGACGTGAGGCCTCATGTGGGCCATTTGAGTGCCTGAGATGCTGAGACTATGGGAGAGCTGACTGAGGGGGCTGTATGCTTAAGATCTGGTCCACTGGAGGGTGTTACTTGAAAGTTGGAAGGAGGCAGCCAGCTATCCTTGGGATTTGTGAGTACAGACAGACTGAGAGATCCTATAGACTTTGGGGTACTGCCCTTTGTATAGACAGTAAGCTGTAAGTCTAGTTAAAAGGGGAACCGGCTGGTGCTCTGAAGAGCTTAGTCCATCCATTCCTCTAAGGAAGGAGTTTGCAGTTAACTACTGTAGTTCCAAAGTAAGTCTACTGTTTGTGGCAAGCATGAACTTTACTACAGCTAGTCCAGAAAGAGAATACTTAGTCCTCGAGTTGTACATACAGTAGTTCCTGTTCTTGGAGTATCCTACTCAATTCCATCATCTCTATCCAAGTTCTCCAAAAATAAAAACAACAAATATTACACCCCTAGACTGGTCATTAAAGAAATGTGTGAAAGGGCATGTGTGCCTGGCTGCAGGGCAAAACTTTTGGGGATGATCTGGGCAATATCCTTGTGGCTCATATGGGAGTAGTGCTACATCCCATATATTTGTCCTACCTTACTGTTATAACTGCAAAAAGTCCACACCCTTCTACTCCTGAAATCATCCTAATAGTAGCTACCCATGTGATAGGAAAAATTACAGCTGAAGATTGTTTTTCTTGGTTACTCCTTCCCGCTTTGCCTGTGATCGGAAAGTGAAAGAGGAGCATGTGTGCCAACTTCCTGTAAGCATGTGGTATGCTGAAAATTACCTTGCAAAGCACTGTAGTAGAGCTTTTAATGATTGACATTACTGCCCTTATCTGTCCCACGTGTTGCTATACAAGGGATTACAGAACAATGATTTCAAGATACAAATCTATTTGTAAGTGAGCATTAGAGATGGGTCAGATGTTCGAGTTGAATGTAATTTTGATTCAAACATTGGGTGTTCGTTTGTTCATAGAACAAATGAACATATGGGGCGCTCACAGGACATTCACCCGCCACAGACCGCCCCATGATATACTGTGAGATCGCAGTGCATTGACGGCTGCTGGTTAGCCAAAGCATGCACCTCACCTGTATTCTTTGGCCAATCACAGCGCAATGTAGCACAGATGTAACAACAAAATAATTTAATCTGTATGCCATACCAACAATAAAACACAACGCACTGTGTGATAATGGTTCCCTCGCAGGGAATTTCTAAAACAAGTTGCAACTGGGGGCCCCTTCTGCACTATATTTCTATGCAGGCTCCGATGTGTGGGGCCCCTGCTACCCAAGGTGTCCGCATACATGTGTTGGTCTGTGCAGAAGAGTAAGGCTGGGAGTGCTGAGCATGCCCGCCTGGGGCCCCTCTCCTCGGGCTGCCTGTATTGATTGTGCAAAGTGGGGCCCAGGCCCTGGGCCGCTCACTCCTCAGTGCCCATAAAATTCAGCATGATCAGTGCCCATCAAATGCAGCCTGATCAGAGCCCATCAAATGTAGCCTGATCAGTGCCCATCAAATGTAGCCTGATCAGTGCCCATAAAATGCAGCCTTGCCAGTGCCAATCAATGCAGCCGTGGCAGTGCCCATCAATGCAGCCTTGGCAGTGCCCATCAAATGCAGCCTTGCCAGTGCCCATCAATGCAACCTGATCAGTGCCCATCAAATGCAGCCTAGCCAGTGCCCATCAAATGCAGCCTAGCCAGTGCCCATCAAATTCAGCCTAGCCAGTGCCCATCAAATGCAGCCTAGCCAGTGCCCATCAAATGCAGCCTAGCCAGTGTCCATCAAATGCAGCCTCACCAGTGCCCAGTAAATGCAGCCTTACCAGTGCCCATCAAATGCAGCCTTGCCGGTGTCCATTAAATGCAGCCCGATCAGTGTGCAGTAATGCAGCCTAAACTGTGTCTAGCAATGAAGCCTGGCATGTGTCTGAATCTGGGATTTGAATATCCCAGCGCGACCCCGTCCTCCTCTCCCTCAGTCCACCTCCTCCTCCTCCAGTGGCCGCTGAAACAAAGTCCCGGCTCCAATAATTTACATCACACTGATTCAATTTGCCATTGGATCAATGTTCCCCCTATCACTAGAGCCAGGACTTTGTTACAGTGGTCGCTGGAGGAGGAGGAATAGGCGGACCAAGGAAGGGGAGGACGGGTGCACATTGATGACAATGAGAACGGTGTTCCTGCTGTGGAAAAAGTAGAGGAACATTGTTCCCATGCGTTCCCGCAGGACTCGAGCCCTGGGTGTTTAAACCCATGCGATCCAATTCCTGTCCGAATTTGCAGATCGCACTGCGATTTGCAAACTGATTTGGGGGTGCCATTAAGTTTTAATTGGCACTCCCAGCAGTTCACATGGGGCAGTGTGAACTGCCAGCAGGAGACATGCGATGTGGCAACCCCCAGTGGATTTGCAGGGTTCCCGCATTGCAGCAGTATCACCCGGGCCTTAATCCTAATGGCATGCTGCACTAGGAATCACACCCACACTGGAAACTGCTCTGCATTTGCGATTCCTGTGCGGGCTGCGACTCCAGAAATGGTGGAGGGTCCTTTCGACCTTTTCTTTGTATTTAAGGAGGCACAGCAGCCCATACAGTATAATGGGCTGCCATGCCCACACAAAACTCACCTTGCAGAGCCACATCAGTGTGACTTAAAGGAAAAAATCTCCCCCCTCTACCGCTTAAGAACCCCCCACCCCAAGTAAAACTCCCCACTGCAAAACACCACCCTCCCTCATATATCCCCAAAATATTAACCCCCCTGTCTCCGATCACACCTCAAGGCGAAAATATCTCCCTCATATCTAATGCTATAGGAATATCTCCCTTCATTCATCAAACTTTCTACCCAGAAGCAAATCCCTACCAATAACCACCCCCTGTAAACTTCTCTACAAGAAACTTACAGGGGGGGTCCTTCTCCAAAAGCAAACCCACCCCCTTTCCTCAACCTCCCCACCAAAATAAACTCCCCCAGGCAGGAATTCTCACCCCCTCCTTCCTCCACATAGAAAGTCATGCCTACCTGACCTTATCTTCAGAAATTGGCACGGCACAGAGGCAGGAAATCTTCTGCATCTCCGGTCTCCCTTCAGCTGTGTCAGAGCTGAGGAGGAGTCTAGGAGTTCCCTCGGCAGTGTGCCCTCATTGGCAGAGCGTATGGTGCCTGGAGCAGTGTGTGTGTAAGCGTCCCTGCTGAGTAAAAACTGCAGGGACGTCGTTCCCATGCGTTCCCGCAGGACCCGAGCCCTGACTTATTTCCCTAGAGCTTAGTGAATAAGTTGAAGTTATGCTGACTTCCGTCATCCAATCATGTGTAAGCAAAAAAATGCTATTTTTTTATTTTCCTTTCATGTGATTTGATATTATTGGAAAAGTTACATTTCACCACATTCACTAAGGTCTAGGTAAAATACTCATGCAAAATGCTGCTTCCATGAACAGTGAACAGTTTATTTGCCTTTAGTAAATCATCATGGGGGATCATTTTAGGGGATTTCTTATTGCTGGATTGATGAGGTCGGGTGGGCAGAGCTGTCTCAGTCTGCATTTAAAGCTAACAAATGGTTAACTGAAGTGTGATTCTTTATGTATCTTTCTGTGGCTCAAGTTACTTATCAAATTACATATTACAATGTACTAATAGTAATACTGTTTGAACACAGCAGGGTATAAGCTTAAAATTGCTTTTATGAAATCAATCTTTCTTTAATACATTGTCACCTCAGTAAAGGGTAATGATTCAATATTTTTTTTTACTTTGTGTAATATATATATATATATATATATATATATATATATATATATATATATATATATATATATATGTTAAGTTGTCTTATTAAGTAGAAAAACAATGTGAACTCCAAAATCCTTCACAGCATTTAATGAAAGTAAGTACAGAGATTTTATTGGGATTTTATGTGATAGACCAGCACAAAGTGGCACACAATTGTCGATCAATGGGTTAAATGTGTTCCCTGGGAGGTGTTTCCAACTGTGGGGGGAGTGGATTCACTGGTGGAAAAGAG
Organism: Rana temporaria; assembly: GCF_905171775.1. NCBI lineage: Eukaryota > Metazoa > Chordata > Amphibia > Anura > Ranidae > Rana > Rana temporaria. Next base: position 90,109,775 of record NC_053498.1, read on the forward strand.
AGATCATGATTCTACTTAGCTGAAACACAATCTCTCACTTTTCCTCCCTGACAGATCAGCACCACCTAAACCGCGTGCACAAAAACACATTCAGGTACGTGATTTTGTGCACCCGGGTCACTCTGCTGCACTAAATGTATGCGGGGCAGTCCAGAAGCGGTTAAAAAGCCAGGGGGCACCGGGGTTAGCAGGTTAAAGTATAACTAAAGACAACCAACCTGTCAGGTTTTTATTGCTGTCTGTACCCCCTTTAGGGAGATTCACCATCTCTATTTGTCCTGTTTACCTTTATCATTGAAATCATTGCCGGCCACACACATCGGGTTTCCCACATTACAGTGGGGGCGCTAGCGGGCCCTCTGGTGACTCTCCTGGGCAAAGCCGTATATGTACGGGATTTCACCCAGGAGAACCATTCTGCCGCAGTAATTCTGTGTGAGCCGGTTGGGAACCAGTTAAGGTTAGAATAAATGTTATTATATGATGCCATTTCTGTTATTTTGGTGTAGCACTTTAAATGTCCCTTTATTAATTTTACAGAATTTCCAGTATATTTCATAATTTTTGCCATTTGACTTTTAACCCCAAATAAAGTGTATGTGTTGTTTCTATCTCATATATTGTTCCTATCTCATTTAACTTTTCAAGGACAGCTGCATTATTCCTTTTTTGTCATTAGTTAAACTATTTACCTATTGTAATTTTTTATTTATTTTGTTTATCAAAGGAAAAAGGTTCAACCTTTCTGCAGCTGGGAGCATCCACAGAGCAGCAACTTCAAGTCATCTTTGAGGTGTTGGAAGAATATGATTGGACAGCATTTGCGGTTATTACTACTCTATTTCCTGGCTATGAAGACTTTGTGGATTACATTGAGCTACTTACTGACAGCAGTTTTATTGGCTGGGAAAATCGAGGTATTCTTACCCTCAATCTGACTGATGATCCCAATGGTGCCAAACTCAAGAGGCAACTGAGAGAGATAACGGTGCAAGTACGTCTTCTGTACTGTTCTAAGGATGAAGCAGATGGGGTTTTCAAGGCTGCTCGTGAAGCTGGATTGACTGGACCGGGTTACATATGGTTTATGGTGGGAACCAACTTGGGTGGTACAGATTACATGCCCGAGCATTTGCCTGTGGGTTTGTTTACAGTTTTGTCTGCTGGATGGAAAGATGACATACTCCGTAGAGTCCAAAATGGAGTTGCAATCATTGCAAAAGGGGCAGAGGCGCTATACAAAGACTTTGGATTCATACCAGAATTTAACAATGATTGTAGAGCACCAAACCGTACACATGGGAATGAAAACCTACACAGGTAATGTACATTAAGGTATTTATCTTTTCAATTATGATACAGTATATAGCTATCATTTCGCTTTCCAACAGAATGATCATTTTTTATAATTCTAGTTTTTTTAAATCACAAGCAGTCATTTTTGTTGTCTAGAAAAGATTTGTGATTGCTGGTGATGCTTCTTAGAAATAATGACTGCAATTTCAGTACTGGGTGGAACTGACATTTAAACATCAGCGCAATAATGAGAATTACTTACAACATGAGTGATATTTAATATTTTTGCAATTGTAAGTCAGAAATTTACACTTTAGAAAAATTGATTTAATGCAAGTGCGTTGGTGGTGTATTGAATGTATATTTAAACTCAAAACATGTATTTTTATCTCTTAATATTTAGTTTAATATTTACTGATTAAGCAAATGATATTTTGTTTGTGAACTAGTTATGTAAAAACATAGCCTATAAGTACACATTATTCAGTGCATGAAAAAAAAAAAAAAAATTACAAGGAGAAAAGGATTTACAAATATTATTTTAATGACACATTTTTGGTTTCATAGATATTGTGCATGAAAAAAAAAAAGCTTTCAACTGACCTTCTGCAATATTGTGTGTATAAATTTAGTATTACTGTTGTATATATATTTAACAGTTGATGGTTTATTAGAGTAAGATCTAGAGAAAATAACACGTTAATGGCATTGTATACCGTATATTGATAATGGCACCTCTCTGCTATAAACTGTACCTACAATTATTCAGTCCTCTCCTGACTTATTTTACATTTTTTAAATTAGGGCTGTGGAAATTAAAGATTAATTTCTTGATTAATCATTAATTTTTTTGATCGATCAAAATTATTTTGATCGGTACTAGTAAATGATGCGTGATCTGAACGGGTTACCATATACGGATTGGCACACCGTGTGATCCGCAGAGCTCCACTGCTGCCTCAACCATAGGAAAGGCAACGGCCCAGCTCCCGGAGCGCCGGCCATCTTGGTTCACCCGGCGGCGTCCTAGGTGAGCCTAGAGCGGCGCGCTGACGTCATCACCCGGCCTCAACTGCTCGTGTTCGGCCGGCTTCTCTGTTAAGACTAAGCAAGCACTAATCTTCCTATACAGTGGGGAGATGTGGACCATATTACAGTGGGGAGATGTGGCCCATATCACAGTGGGGAGATGTCTGTGGATATTACAGTGGGGGAGATGTCTGTGAATATTACAGTGGGGGTGATGTCTGTGAATTTTACAGTGGGGAGATTGTGGATATTACAGTGGGGGAGATGTCTGTGGATATTACAGTGAGAGAGATGTCTGTGGATATTACAGTGGGGGAGATGTCTGTGGATATTACAGTGGGGGAGATGTCTGTGGATATTACAGTGGGGGAGATGTCTGTGGATATTACAGTGGGGGAGATGTCTGTGGATATTACATTGGGGGAGATGTCTGTGGATATTACAGTGGGAGAGATGTCTGTGGATATTACAGTGGGAGAGATGTCTGTGGATATTACAGTGGGGGAGATGTCTGTGGATATTACAGTGGGGGAGATGTCTGTGTATATTACAGTGGGGGAGATGTCTGTGGATATTACAGTGGGGGAGATGTTGGTGGATATTACAGTGGGGACTATATATGGTGGTGATCCAAAAAATGTATGTGCTTTATAATTAATCGAAATTAGTCGATTAATCGATTAAAACAAATTGATTAATCGAACACAAACATTTTGATCAGTAACAGCCCTATTTTAAATGTATCAAGTATTATCTAGCTCAACTAAAACTTTAGAGTTGCACCTGACAAGGACATTTGTGAAGCTTCTATTCTGAATATAATAACAGTTAATATATAAACAATGTCACTTTATTTTTAACTGTTATATGATTACAAGTGGTAACATACCATAACCTTATTTTATTCATTAAAACTTTGGTCAGCCAATACATTTGGTCTGCAGCCACAAAGACCGAAGAGACAAGAAAAAAATATCAAAAGGAGGATTGTTTGGACAGAAGTCAAGTGATAAATTAAAAAAATATTGACGGTACTTTGATAAAAGGACAAACAGTAATTAATTCAGTTGTCCAAAATATCACAAAACTGCTTGCCAAGGACATGTAACAAACGGCAATCTTAAATCATAGACCTGCAGCGAGATAATGGACAGCTGTTGCTTTTGGAATAGAAAGCATATTTCGATTTCCAAAGACTTTTGCCCTCCAGTAACCCAGAGAATTGTGTTTGCCTATATAGAACAGAGAATTTTAATAAAACCCAGAGTCAAAAAGAAAAGACTAACATGAAATGTCAAAACTGCCACAGACAGTTAACAATGAATATCTGAGTTCTGAGTAAGTCATCTAAAATGAAAAGTTCCTCAGATGGCACAACTTGCTTTTAAATAAATACATGTTGTCTTTATTTTATTCCATTGTTGTTACTGGGTATTAGGTTTCTAAAAGTAAATTCAACTAGAGCTAAAACTAAAACCAAACAGAGCTACTAAACTCCTTTTAAACAAAACCGTGCTTTTGCCATGCAGGATAAAGCAATAGATTTGTATTGTTCCCTGTTCACCCAGCACTACTAATACTACTAGCCTGTTCTTTTGCTTTTTTGTACTGAGAGGGAGCTCTACGTAAACTCTGAGGCTGGGTTCACACCTATGCAAATTGAATGTGGGTTTTCCCTGCATCCAATTTGCATGTCAGGAGACTGTGATTGGCTCTCTATGGAGCCGGTTCACATATCTCTGTTGCGGCTGTGGAGTAACTTGCGTGTCTTTGCCTCCATTTCAGGGGCAAATTCAGACAAAAATTCGACCCTGATTCATCCCTGAACCGGAGGACAAGGACACACTGGACCCCTGCTGTGAGCCACATCCGTCAGAGGTGTGAACCCAGCCTTAGTCAACCTAATTGGAACACACAAACGAGGACCAGATATTTACAAAACAACAAAGACAAGCTGCAGCAAGAGGAATGAAGAGACACAGGAGGCTGACACACCTCCTTCATTCTCTGCATCTCTCTTGTCTCAGGAAAGTGCTCTGAGCTGAGACAAGATTATGTTATGATGTCTTCTTCTAAGATGTTGTCAGATTTGCTGCATGGTGACGGAGGCAGGTCCAAAATTCATACCTAGACTTGGGAAGATACCTAACTACATGAAACAAGGCACTACATATACTTTTTTAAATAACAAACATGTCATGTTTACCTGCAATGTGCAATGGTTTTGCACAGAGCAGCCATGATCCTCCTCTTTTCGGGTTCCTCACTGGTGTTCCTGGACCCTTCCACTAAGTGCCACATTAGCAAGCGGCATGCTATGGGGGTGCTCATGTGTGCTTGCTGCAGAGCCAGCTTTGTGTGTCCATTGACACACAGAGTGCGGCTTGAAACCATCCCCTCTTTTTCCTCACTGGCTGTGATTGACAACAATAGGAGCCAATGGCTCCCAGTCCAATAAGGAGAGAGAGAGACATTAATTTTGTGGACACATCGCTGGATTGAGATCAGGCTCAGGTAAGCATGCAGAATGTTTTTTTACCTTAATGGGTAGAATGCATTAAGATAAAAAGCCTTCTGCCTTTAGAACCACTTTAACTAATAACAGATGACAGGTTACAGAAATAACAGTCTCAGACCTTGTAGTACCAGAAGGGTCAGAACAGCTACTGTCAATTTTTGTAAGACTGTTTGCTCTGTGAATAGAATTATTGGCTATAGTGCAATCTAAGATATTAACTTAATATAAAGTTTAGATATTAATCTATCAATACACCAAAAAAAAAAAAAAAATCCTCTGCCCCCCTGCAGAAAATATGCCTGTACACTCCCAGCTGCAAGTGCTGACGCTCAAAGCTGTCTGTCCTCTACTCAGCAGGACAACATGGAAAAAAAGTAGAGCATGCCACACTCCTGAGTAAAGACTGTTGTATAATTGTCTTAATCTATCTGGTGTAAAAGGCAAGATCACCTGAATCTTTGACCTCTAACACGTTTCTATGATAAAGCTCATTGCTGATGAAAAACATTGGCGGGCACAAGGTTTGGGTGAGCTTGCCTTTTGCTCAAGATGGATTAATAAATGTATACATTAGCTTTTACTTTTGGGTGAGGTACCACCTTCATTTGTGTACAATGTTTGCATAGAAGTAAAGAAGAAAGCACCAAAAGCCAAATATATGCAGTTCATATTTTTTTATTCAGTATCTTGTATCATAAAAAAAAATGTTTCAGAGGTTCAAAGGGTCTTCCTAACTAACTTCCTAACTTTCTAACTGGTATCTGGAACATTCATACTAATTACCCCTCAAGATCCCTACATTTGTACAGTTCAGTACATACTTTTTCCAACTGTATCAATTCTTGAGGATGATAAACCCTTTAAATGCCCCTAATGTGTTGGATTTTTTTAAAATACAATATTATAACTAGAAATTAAGTGGAAAGTGCCAGCATTTCCCCTCCCAGCTCCGGGTCTGCGGAAGTGGTATAGTTTGGTTTTGTGCTTCCCTAGGCAAGACTGAAAGTAACCCTCTCTGCTAGCTTGCCACAGTGCAACCCCCAACCCCCTCGCCAGTCTGCCACAGTGCTCCCCTCAAACCCCTCACTAGTCTGCCATAGTGCTCCCCACCCTGCTAGGAAAAGAGATAGGAACAGGAAGGAGAGAGAGATGGGGACATGGAAAAGGAGAGAAATGGAAGAAGAGGAAAAAGGTGGGGGAGAGAGGGAGGAAGGGGAAAGAGATGGGTTGAGAGAGAAAGAGAAGTTTAATTACCATTAATGAAGCATTCTCCCAAAACTAATATTCCATTTATAATGCTGGTGGGATTGAATACATTAAGAAGCTTCTTTCTGATATCTCAAGCACTATAATGTAAGGTCTCCCAGATGAAAAGCCTGGCTCTGTCCATGACTGTCATGAATTTTCTATCACCTGTTGTACTATAAAAGGGTCTCATTGCTCCTGCTGCATTCTGTGTAAAAGATTCAGTGCCAAAAGTGTGCCTGCCTTGTAATGGCCATAGGAGGTAGGCAAGACCTGAAAGAGACAATATACCACTGCTGGAGTCCATGAAATGAGGTTCTAAACTATTCTACATGGTGGAATCTAGCAAAAACCTGAAACATTTGCTTTGTGCAGAATGAACATGTTTTTTTTTTTTTAAACCCACATTATAATTACTATAGCTGAGAGGCAGAGAACAGAACGAGAGAATGTTAGCTTTTCCAAACCAGGGATATTTTCAGGAACAAACCTTTACAATGTAAGGATAGGGCAGATGATGGTCCATAGACAGAGCTTCGTCTCCCCAGGCTCAGGTCACTACTCAGCAGGGCCGGCCAATCCCTCTGCTTGTGCTTGAGCTGACCTTGTTACTCAAAGACACTGTGGCTCCAGCACAGGGCAGAGATGGCGGCTCTGGTGGGGGACACACTAGCTCTGCTGCTCACCGCCTGCATCTTCCTATTACTCACCTGCCGCCCCACAGTCAATACTGCCTCTGCCACGTGGGACATGATGGTGACAGGCTCGTTGCTCGGTGTGTGTGGACTCAAGCCTCAAGCACCCGGTTTGCAGGAGGGGCCCCCATACTGCCTATGATGGCAGCGGGGCTCTGCCAACCACTTGTCCTGAGGTGGCGGAACACCAGGCCTCACTCGCTGTGACTCTGGTAGTTCCACCCCTGCTCAGAAGCCTAATTTAGCAGGGAGGCACACAGGGATAGCAAGGAATAACCTGGGGAGGGGGGGCAATTGCCCCCTGTAGTGATGTCACAGGTGGTGTGTGTGTGTGCTTTACACTGCTCTACACAGCTTTCTTCCCTGCTCTTCTGTGACACCACTCCAAATTTCATTCTAATTACTTGCACGATTGGAAAGAGGGGCTGAAAAATGCTGCTTAAGGTAAATGCTTTGTTTGCCTCATGGTAGACATGCTCCTGGCCTGCAGTATTCTAGTATTCTTCCTCTGCTCATTGAGCAGGCACCGATGATGTAACTCATGCATATATGCACTTGAGGTACATTATCTCGGTGCCTGACTTCATACCAAACATCTGTAAGATGCCAAGACTGTACACTGCACTGTGCACACACCACAATCAATGTGCAGATTAAAAAAAATGCTAGCAGCTAAGAATTTTTTTTTTGCAAAAGAGATCTGTAAATTATGCTATACCAGATGCCCTTGTCTACATGCAGATGTTTTTTTTTTTTTTTTAGGAATTTAGGGCCAGATTCACAAAAGGGATACGCAGGCGTATCTGCTGATACGCCGTTGTATCCCTGTTTCTATCTATGCGGCTGATTCATAGAATCAGTTAAGCATAGATATCCCTAAGATCCGACATGTGTAATTGTTTTACACTGTCGGATCTTAGGATGCAGTACCGCGGCCGCCGCTGGGGGGGGGGTTTGCGTCGTAAACCAGCGTCGGGTATGCAAATTAGGAGTTACGGCGGATCCACGGCGGTTTTTCGCGTTCGCTACGTCGCCGCTAGTCAAGTTTCCCATCGCAAAGTTACACTTTTTTTTTGGTGCCTTAACTTTAGTCAGCAAGTGTATTGCTGTCTAAAGTATGGCCGTCGTTCCCGTGTCGAAATTTAAAAATCGACGTCGTTTGCGTAAGCCGTCCGGGAATACGGAAGTACACTCTGCGCGTCGCCGTTCAAAAAAATGACGTCACAGCGCGCAAAGCACGGCGGGAGTTCGGAAACGGAGCATGCGCGGTAGGTCCGGCGCGGGCGTGCCTAATTTAAATGGCACACGCCCATTTAAATTGGCCCGCCTTATGCCGGAGGCCGCGGGCGTAGTTTTTATCGCAAGTGCTTGGTGAATCAGGCACTTGCGATGAAAAATTGCGGCGGTGTAACTTATCTAGGATAAGTTACGCCGCCGCGATTCTACGTGAATCTGGCCCTGAGATACAGTTTATTATACAAATTTGAAGGGATCTCCTTTAGTAGCTATGTGGATGCAGAACTATTACAGAAAATTGATTAAAGTACACACACTTAGAAAGTACAGTTTGTTCACTGACATTCTGATTGCAGAGATTTGTTCATAGACTTGACCTGAGATATTTCCAGCAGAAAGCCATTATCACTGGTCTGTCCTACTAAGCAAGACACACAGCGTGAATCTTTAACGTACAACTAAATCTTTTTTTTCATTTTGGATATAGCAATGGAGGGTTATAACCACTGTTGAAAATTTTGGCCTGAACAGGTACTGCATTCAGTCAGATAATGGTTGTCAATATACAATAGGCACAGCAGGAGTTTTTTCCACACATTCCACATAATGTAGATAGAGGAAACTTTTAGTATGAGTGTATGGCCAGATTTATTCTTATATTTGCTTATTAGCATCACATCTTAGGGTGATGCCGCGTACACACACCCGTTTTTCATGACGAGAAAAATAGAATTTTTATAATTGGTCGTTAAAAACGGTCGTGTGTAGGCTCCAGAGCATTTTTCTCGACGAGAAAAATGTCCATTAAAATTTAGAACATGCTTTATTTTTTTTCGTAATTTTTTACGTCATGAAAAACGGTAGTGTGTACGCTTTAACGACGGGGAAAAAAACGTGCATGCTCAGAAGCAAGTTATGAGACGGGAAATTAGCATAATTAGCCCAAAGGGTGATGCCATTCGAATGGAATTTCTAATTTATAGTGCCGTTGTACGTGTTGTACATCACCGTGCTTTGCTCAAGCATTTTTTATCATGATCGTGTGTATGCAAGGCAGGCTTGAGAGGAATCACGTCGAGAAAAACATAGTTTTTTCCCATGACATGAAAAATGGTCGTGTGTACGCGGCTTCAGATTTAATTTATCAGGTTACATTAATTTGTGAACATAATGATTGAGATGTGGACATGTGAAGCCTCTGTGTACAGTATATGTCCTATTGTTTTGTTTCTAAATTTGCATGCTGTGAGTTCTTATATCCTCTTACAGATCCCTTGACCTTGACTAATGGCCCGTACACACACAATATGAATATCGTACGACAGATCGTACGACTTTTTCCGCTTAATAGTCGCAAGTAGAAATTGAATAGGTTACTAAAGTCACAAATTTCTCGTACAAAAGAAAAAAAAAATCGGAAGTGATCTCATGTGTTGTAATGTATTTGTACTGTATTTTCGGACAACAATTATACTGACTAGGGTTGTCCCGATACCACTTTTTTAGGACTGAGTACAAGTACCAATACTTTTTTTTAAGTAGTCGCCGATACCGAATACCGATACTTTTTTTTAAATGTGACTCCATATCCAGCCATTGTCTCCCCCCATGCAGCAATGTCTCCCACCATATCCAGCCTTTGTCTCCCCCCCATATCCAGCCATTGTCTTCCCCCATGCAGCAATGTCTCCCCCCATATCCAGCCTTTGTCTCCCCCCCATATCCAGCCATTGTCTCCCCCCATATATCCAGCCATTGTCTTCCCATATATATCCAGCCATTGTCTTCCCCTATATATCCAGCCATTGTCTTCCCCTATATATCCAGCCATTGTCTTCCCATATATATCCAGCCATTGTCTCACATATATATCCAGCCATTGTCTTCCCCTATATATCCAGCCATTGTCTTCCCCTATATATCCAGCCATTGTCTTCCCATATATATCCAGCCATTGTCTCACATATATATCCAGCCATTGTCTTCCCATATATATCCAGCCATTGTCTCACATATATATCCAGCCATTGTCTTCCCCTATATATCCAGCCATTGTCTTCCCCTATATATCCAGCCATTGTCTTCCCATATATATCCAGCCATTGTCTCACATATATATCCAGCCATTGTCTCACATATATATCCAGCCATTGTCTTCCCATATATATCCAGCCATTGTCTTCCCATATATATCCAGCCATTGTCTTCCCATATATATCCAGCCATTGTCTCACATATATATCCAACCATTGTCTCACATATATATCCAGCCATTGTCTCCCATATGCAGACATTGTCTCCCCCCCCCATATCCCCCTTACCTGCATCCGCGCTGCCGCCGACTGTTTAACACGCGCGGGGAGTGTAATGATTGGCAGCGCGCTGCGTACAGACACTCCCCCTTGCTCGGGATTGGACAGTTCACCCGAGCAAGGGGGAGTGTCTATACGCGGCGCGGCGCCAATCATTACAGCTGTAATGATTCGACACTCCCCCTTGCTCGGGATTGGACAGTTCACCCGAGCAAGGGGGAGTGTCTATACGCGGCGCGGCGCCAATCATTACAGCTGTAATGATTCGTGCCACGCTGCGTACAGACACTCCCCCTTGCTCGGGATTGGACAGTTCACCCGAGCAAGGGGGAGTGTCTATACGCGGCGCCAATCATTACACTCCCCGCGCGTGTTAAACAGTCGGCGGCAGCGCGGATGCGGCGGGATGCGACGTAACGGCGGCGGGATGCGACGTAACGGCGGCGCGGGGGGGGGGAGTATTCTATTTCGGTATCGGGGGTATTTGCGCGAGTACGAGTACTCCCGCAAATACTCGGAATCGGTCCCGATACCGATACTAGTATCGGTATCGGGACAACCCTAATACTGACTAAACAAAAATCGTACGATCTGGTATCATACGAGGAAAATTTTCCTGCTTGTCCTATCTAATAATATCGGATGAACTGTCGTGATCGGCTCTCGAAAGTTATGTACACACAATCCGAAAATCGTACTATTCTTCCTCGGACAACAGTTTTGTCCGATATTCGGATCGTGTGTACAGACCATAACTGTCTGACCCATCAAATGTATGGGAGATTTCTAGCAGCCACTACTTTGAGAGCATTAATGTGTTTATGACCTTTATTTACACTTATGTATTAAAAAAATATGGTTACGTAAACCTTGAAACAATGTGTACTTGATACCTGCACTAAGCTTCGTACATGAAGATGATCTGATTTGGAGTTTTGAATGCTTATGGAAAATGGTATTAAATATTGGGCAGACAGAGAAGTAGGATGTCTCAGTGGTGATAAAGTAGTTGATACTTTTTCCCTTACTTTTTTCATTCCAGCAGGGGCGGACTGACCATTCGGGCACTGCCCGAGGGCCCCATGCCACTAGGGCTATATTATGGAATTTTCATTCATTTTTTTATACTAGCAATGGCGAAGATCAGTGACCTTTTAGTAGGTCTGCAATATTGTGGCAGACAATCGGACACTAACTGACACTTTTGACACTTTGTGGGAACCATTGACATAAATACATTGACAGTGCTAAAAATATGCATTGTACTAATGACACTGGCTGGGAAAGGGTTAAACATCTAGGGCGATCAAAGGGTTAACTGTGCCTAGCCAGTGTTTTTGTGTACTGTATGTGCTGCTTTTGCTAGGGGAAGACATGAATGTTATTCCCTGCTTTGCAGGGACACAAAAATGAATCCCTTATCCTCTGCCCATCTGCCTGGTTTAGATAGGTAGATCTCCTTTTTCTGTGTCTTGTCGATGAATGGTGGGTATCGGAGTATATACAGTGCCCCTCACCCACAGATTGGCTTTTGCTGTGAATAATCACAATAGAAGTGGCGCCCTGGTGGAGTGCGCATGCCCCCTGTAGACGGAAGGGAAGAATCATGTATATATACGTGATCCTGCACAGGAGGGATGCCTTGTAGCCGTAAATCTGCTTTCTGCTAAAAGTGGTTAATAATGCTAAATGTAAAACATTTAGGAAACTGTTAATCCATGCAGAAAATCTATAGCAGTTCACGTGACCTCATAGGGATTTCCTTGCCAGGGGCCTTTTTTCCACAATCCTAGCTTATAAGAATGAAAGAAGAGAAACATGTAGAAATAAAATAAGAAAAAGGCAGAGAAGATTCAAAGACAGAAAAGGAAAATCAGTGTGGAGTGCCAAAGATATTGAGAGACATTAAGAGGGATGGGGTAAAAGAGTAACAGACAAGAAGTTAATACTGTACGGAATAGAGAAGAACAGAGAAGAAATTTCTCTTGACTTAAAGTGCAGTTCCACCCAAAAGTGTAACTTCCGCTTATTCGTCCCCCCCCCCCCTGTCCGGGTGGCACATTTGGCACCTTTCAGGGGGAGGGGGGAACAAAGACCTGTTTTTGACAGGTCCCCATCCCCACTTCTGGGAGACAGGGCCTGGCCACAAAGTATGTCAGAAGCTCGGCCCCCCTCCTCTCTCCCCTTCTGCCGGGCCAGTGAGAAAACGCAGCATACTTTGCGCATGCGCAGTAGGGACTCTTACCAGCAAAGGCGGCAGCAGTAGACAACCAGTCGATGTAAACATTGGCTGCGGTGCCAACATCTGTAGACTCCAGTACAGGTAAGTGTCCTAATATTAAGTCAGCAGTTACAGTATGTATAGCTGCTGACTTTTCATTTTTAAAGGGGCTGGAGGAACTCCTCTTTAATTAAAATATATCTGCAGACTAGTTATGGATATTATACCATGGCTGGTCACTGAGTAGATAAGCACATTATGACCTTGACTGGTAATCTGAAATCTTTTTTTTAAATCAGAAAAGTTGTTTATTGAAAAACAGCCAATATACAGTCGCATATGTCAGGCAAGGAGTAATATACGGTACATCTACATAGACTTATCCTTAACCACTTAAGCCCCTGACCATAGTGCTGCTTAATGACCAGGCCACTTTTTGTGATTCGGCACTGTGTCGCTTTAACTGATAATTGCGCGATCATGCGACGTGTCTCCCAAACAAAATTGACGTCCTTTTTTCCCCACAAATTGAGCTTTCTTTTGGTGGTATTTGATCACCTCTGCGGTTTTTATTTTTTGTGCTATAAACAAAAATAAAGCGACAATTTTGAAAAAAAAATCTATATTTTTTTACTTTTTGCTATAATAAATATCCCCAAAAATATATAAAAAACATTTTTTTCCCTCAGTTTAGGCCGATACGAATTCTTCTACATATTTTTGGCAAAATAGGGGATAGTTTTATGGCATTTTTATTAATATATATTTTTTTACAAGTAATGGTGGCAATCAGCAACTTTTATCGTGACTGCGACATTATGGCGGACACAGCAGACACTTTTGACACCATTTTGGGACCATTGTCATTTTTACAGCGAACAGTGCTATAAAAATGCACTGATTACTGTAAAAATGACACTGGCAGTGAAGGGGTTAACCACTAGGTGGCGCTGTAGAGGTTAAGTGTACCCTGGGGATTGATTCTTACTGTAGGGGGCGTGGCTACATGTGACATGTCACTGATCGTTGTTCCTAATGACAGGGAACACGATCAGTGACAATGTCACTAGGCAGAACGGGGAGATGTTGTGTTTACACACAACATCTCCCCATTCTTCAGCTCTATAACCCGATTGCGGGACACCGGCGGCAATCGGTTTCGCGGTACCCGCGGGGAGCGATCACGGAGCTCGCATCAGGGTCGCGAGCGCGCCGTCGGCGTCGCGCTCATGACCACACGGCGGCAATTTAAAGGGGACGTACCTGTACGCCCATATGCCTGTCCGTGCCATTCTGTCAACGTAAATAGGCGTGTGCTGGTCCTTAAGTGGTTAATAAAACATCAAAGCACAAAGTTAACAACGATTTTGTCAGGCATATTCACAGATCCATTTAGATAAGTCATAATGCATAGTTTCATCATAAGCCAATTAGATTATCATGCAATATTAGGTAGCTATTTCATTATATTGAAGTAAAACAAAGAACAAAAACAACAGAAAAAACAAAAGGGGGAAAGAACCATAAAGAGTGGCAGAAACATCTGCCGGAGCATTAATTACCATGGCCTAATTACCTTCATCACTAATGGAATATATTTGATTAGCTAGGTACCACAAATTTGAAATCTTTGAAGACAGCAAGGAGTAATTGACATGCCAGAGGGTTTCTCCTGAGTGCTATGGACTTCTGTATACTGCTCAGATTAAATTAACATCTATAATAAAACAAAAAACAGCTACACAAGGATGAAAAAGCTAAACTATAAGCCAACTATTAAAAGTTTTAAATGTTGCCTCTGCAGTTTTCCCTGGTGCCCCAAATAATGTTTTTTTCTATGCGTTCATGTGACTGCAAAGCCCCAGGTACAACTCCTTTTCCTGTGACTAATGGGGGTGTATTCTCTCCCTGTCAACTAGGCCTTAAAGCACTGGGCGCTTGTAGGTGATGTCACTACTCTCTGGAATTCAGGAGCATTGTCGTCCCTCCACCTTCACACAAACAAGCCGGAGCTTTACTGTCATGTGACAGCATAAACGAATGGGGAAGGAGTTTATAGTTTAACCTTTTCTTCTACTGTGTAATTTGTGGTACTCTAGTCGGTCAACAGTGGTACTATAACATATTAACCACTTCCATACAGGGCACTTACGCACCTTCCCGCCCAAGCCAATTTTCAGCTTTCAGCCATGTTGCACTTTGAATGACAATTGTGCGGTCATGCTACACTGTACCCAAGCAAAATTGGCGTTCTTTTTTCCCCCACAAATAGAGCTTTCTTTTGGTGGTATTTGATCACCTCTGCGATTTTTTTTTGCGCAACAACTAAAAAAAGACTGAAAATGTTGAAAAAAAATAAAGTTTTTATTTTTTTCTGTTAATTTTTTTGTAAATAAGTACGTTTTCTCTTTCAATTACGGGCACTAATATGGCGGCACTGATGGGCACCAATGAGGTGGCACTGATGGGCACCGATAAGGTAGTACTGATGGGCACCGATGAGGTGGCACTGATAGGCGGCGCTGGTATGCGGCACTGATGGGGGCTGGTATGCGGCAGTGATGGGCACTCATAGGCGGCACTTATGGGCACTCATAGGCGGCACTGATGGGCACTGATGGGTGGCACTGATGGGCACTCATAGGCGGCACTGAAGGGCACTCATAGGTGGCACTGGGCACTCATAGGCGGCACATATGGGCACTCATGGGTGGCACATATGGGTGGCACTGATGGATACTTATGGGTGGCACAGATGGGCACTGATAGGTGGGCACTGGGCATGGATTGGCACTGTGGGGTGGCACTGATGGACACTGTGGGGTGGCACTGATGGACACTGAGGGGTGGCACTGATGGATCCATGTTGCCAATTAGTGCCCATTTGTGGGCACTGATTGGCATCTTTTTTTTTACTGTCTTTTTTTTATTTATATTTTTTTTACTATTTTTTTTTTATTCCCTGGTGGTCTAGTGTGGGCTTCCCTGGTGGTCCAGTGTGGCGATCTGAGGGGGGGCTGCGCTGATAAACAATCAGTGCGAACCCCCCCTGTCAGGAGAGCCGCCGATCGGCTCTCCTCTACACACGTCTGTCACACGCGAGTGAGGAAGAGCCATCAACGGCTCTTCCTGTTTACATTGTGATCAGCCGTGATTGGACATGGCTGATCACGTGGTAAAGTGTCTCCGTGAGAGACACTTTACCTAGATCGGTGTTGCGGGGTGTCAGACTGACACCCCGCAACAACGATCGCCGCGATGTGCGCCCCCGGGGGCGCGCAGCGGCTCAATATCCTGACGACGTCATATGATGTCCAGTCAGGAACTAGTAACCACTTTGCCGCCGTTAATCTGTCATTGGCGGGCGGCAAGTGGTTAATAATATCAACTGGCTTAGTAAGTTTTATTACAAGGGTGCAGTGAAGTTTTTCTTATCCCCTTCCCACCCACATTCAGTTTATTAGCATTCCCCAGCTGGATGCCATATGTTGGGGATATGTTATTTATGTCTCTTTGGGAGCCATAATCATTTTGCACAGCTGTTAGCGTCTCAATCTCAGCTGCCACTGTATCAGGATTAGGGGTCAGGCTCAAAGACCATTTGCTATAGCAGTAGCAGGACCACCACTGACCAGCAGGATAGGTACACAGGCAGACACCCTGGCGCATGATGCAGGCTCATCTAAGGTGCAAAGTACTAATCCATGTTCACCAGAGCTCCTGATGGTGGAGATGAATTTTGCTGCATGTTCTACAAAGTCACAGTCCTCAGGATCACCCCACCAGGAAGTTAGCAAGCTGGTGTCCAGTAGCAGATAAGCAGGTAAGAATCAAAAGGAAGAATAGTCAGTAAACAAGCCAAAGGTCAGTAATGAGTGGTTGCAGGTTGGGATCAGGTAGAAGCATAGTCAAGGAACAAGCCAAGGGTCGATATTGAATGGTAACAAAATATGGAGCAGATTGGCTGGTGTGGAAACAGTCTGGAGCAGATCAGCTGGTGTGGAAGCAGGCAGGTCAGGGCTCAAGCAAAATACCAAGGCAAATGTGTGAGCATCTGCCGGGTATAAATACACACCTCCTGCAATCAGTATCAGGTGACGTCTAATTGCAGGAAATGATGATGGCTCCAGACTGCTGGGAGACACCCGCTGGTGGACACCAGTACTGCGGCCCAAAGATCTGACAGTGCCAACAGCAGTTGAAACCTTTTTCTGACATACTGGCTGAAGAGAGCACAATAATCTGGCAAACAGGAAGTGCAGAGACATGGTTAATATCAATAAGTTCATGGGAAGATCAAAGAATTCAAGGTTCAGCAGAAGTAAAGGCACAAGGCAGGGTTGTCAAATGGATCAGACAGGGTACTGTCCAGCAACTAAGGTAGCTCGACAAGGATACTTATGAATAAAGTTTGGCAGGAAATGAGACGAACAACAAGATATGAAGGGGTGTCAGATTTTTCACCAATTTGGGGGAATAGGAACTATGAGCAATTATGTAAATTGGAAGGGTTTGAGGACTGGCGTTCTAAAGGAATACACTATATCCTGCAGATTTTTTCCCCAAAATGCTATACGGTCCAGGAGGTATATAAACTGCCGCAATACAGCCTTTAAACTTAATTCTCAGTTTAAAGGCTGTTGGATGAATATAAGACCAATGCCATTGGTATCCCTATTAGCAGGGGTAGAGAGAAAAAAAGGTTTAATCGTGTTAATATATAGACAACTTATGGCGAACTATCAGGATATTATGGATATTCCAGGTAGAAAGGGATGGGAGATGGACCTGGGGGTTATATTGGAGGAGGAATGGCAAAGCATTCTGAAAAGGGCCCTGTTGGTATCACTATCATCTACACAATGTTTATCAAAACTGTTTATCATATACAGGACATATAGGACTCCGGTAAAATGATATAAGTGGAGGAGGAGGGAAACTTCAGAATGTCCACGGTGTGAGCAATCCCAGGCTGATTTGCTACACATGTTGTGGAAATGTCCTAAATTGAGTAGATATTGGCGAGAGGTAGTGTCCACAATTAATGGGGCTTATAATATTCAGATAGAAATGGAATCAAAAACTTGTTTACTGGGGTATCTTAAGGAAGATCTTTACCCAAGGGAAATGTCAATCCCAATTGGTAGATTATTATTTATAGCCCGTAGGCTAATAGCTAGAAAATAGATGTCCTTTAGTGCACCAGTATTTGAGGAATGGCGCTCCCAAGTAAATGAGGTAATATTAATGGAACGACAGGCCTATCATAACAGGGGTACACCAGAGATGTATTAATTAAGTTATGGGGTCCCTGGCTAACAACTCTAGGTTTGGCTTCATTCTCTTCGATTTTGAATAGAATAAAGCAGGAGAGAGTAGACGGGGAAAAATATAGGCTAGGGTTGAACGGTATGAGAGTTTTTATAGTGATAGTTTGGAGGGGTGAGGGAGGGAGGTGAGGAGGAGGGGTTCCCCCAAAAAATATTTTCCCCTGTTATTTATTTTATTTAGTTTTTGTGTTGTTATTGTTTTGATTTGTTTTTGTGTCGCTATGTATAGTTATTATATTTAAGATACTATTAGGGTTTGTTTTGAAATGAGAATATATAAATATATATTTTGATATATTAGTGTTAAAGCGGGGGTTCACCCGGAAAAAAATGTTAACATTAGATTGAGGCTAATTGTGGGAAGCACAATCGGGTTTTTTATTTTTAAATCAATGCAGTACTTACCGTTTTAGAGATAGATGTTCTCCGCCGCTTCCGGGTATGGTCTTCGGTACTGGGTGTTCCTATTTGATTGACAGCCTTCCGACCGTTGCATACAGCGCGTCACAAGTTGCCGAAAGATGCCGAACGTTGGTGCCGCTCTATACGGTGCCTGTGCACTGACGTTCGGCTACTTTCGGCAACTCGTGACGCGCTGTATGCGACGGTCGGAAGGCTGTCAATCAAATAGGAACGCCCAGTCCCGCAGACCATACCCGGAAGCGGCGGATAACATCTATCTCTAAAACGGTATGCACTGCATTGATTTAAAAAAAAAACACCCGATTGTGTTTCCCACAATTAGCCTCAATCTAATGTTAAAAAAATGTTTTTCGGGTAAACCCCGCTTTAAGTTTGATGTATGTTTGAATGCTGTAAAATTGAAATTGTGAAAAAAAAAGTAGCTCAGTTTTAATTATTGCCAGACAAAGCAGAGGTCCCAGGTTCAAGTCCAGGCCCTTGCACACGGACAGCTTTGGGCCTCACTATGTTAATAAGAAATTTTAGTGCAGCACCGAGGGGTGATACATAATACAAATTAATGAAATAAATAAACAATTAAACTTATGAATGCCACAAAAAACACAAAATATCTCCATGTTGTTCAACGCAAAATAAAAAAATGTAATTATTTTCAATATACTGTATGTACAATAAATACATGAATGTGCAAAATAAATCACACCATCTATCGCAGTCTCTCTTGCATCAAAATTGTTAGTGAATAAATTATCGTTCTTCATGGTGCTTTAAAAAAAAAACGTGTGAAATGAAATCCCCTAGCCCTTGTACCTCAAAAAGGAAACAAAGGTAAAACAATGTAAACATACCTGGTAACAAACAAATGTATATAAACTGCGTGATATTCAAATTAGTCATTGAGTAATAGTCGAGTTATGCTGAATTTGCTCTGGCCATCTAGGCATCAATAATTCTTGGTTAAGAATGAGTTAAATACTGAAGCTGCATTTTAGGATCAATTTGGCATTTCATTTGAATACTGTTGGTCATTAAGCCACTAATTTAGTTACAAAGGTAGCCCATCATTTATCCTCCAGCTGCTAAGGACATATGCATATGCCAGTTTTGCTGAATGCAAACATTTCTTTATCTGCTTTAATCCGTTAACTTTACACAATTATGCAGTTGCTAGAATGATCTACAAAATATCCTCTTAATAAACTCTGTACTTGCTATTGAGCCCAGAATAAATGAAGAAGTTTGTGGTTATGATAATGCTTTGCTCCTTAAAATCAATGAACACTTTCATTTCTCTACTCAGAGCATACTAACAATGCAATTATTCCCCAACAATTACTCATCTGGGCCTATGATAAACCTCTTATCACAGCAAGCTCATTTCTTCCTAAAACTAATTAAACACTTTTATAAAATGAAAATATATTGCTTCTAAGGAAAAGGCCGTTTCAAATTGTTCATCAAGAAATCACCATCAGAGAATAACGCAGATCTAGTTATGCACGTGTATTCATGTTACGCTAAGTGGGTGTAGCAAATAATGCTTTTAGGTTTTTAAACCTTTCCATTTTACCTCTCTGTATAATTTTCAGTGCAGTAATTGTATAACACAGTTGTTACCACTCGTAAAGTGTATGAAAATCGTAACAAAAAACGCATTTGTTGCCTTTTGGTCTGTGAAATATACCATTTAAAGAGTTTTGTTATATGTTTAATATGTGCAAAAAGATCCGTCCAGAAATCCAGTGATCCGAGAAGAGTGATCTCTGTCTGCTGAATGTTATCAGCTAGCATTATTCCCAGATCTCTCTGTGAACTATAGAACACCTCCCCCATGTGATTTAGAGGACATAAATGGGTGGGGGTGTTATGTAGTCCTATCTTTGTGTGACAATGCTGCTCCTCCATAGATTCAGTAAATGAAAGCAATATTAACCTCTTGACCACTGGGCACTTAAACCCCCTTCCTAACCAGATCAATTTTCAGCTTTTGGTGCTCTCACATTTTGAATGACAATTACTCAATCATACAACATTGTACCCATATGACATTTTTGTCCTTTTTTTCACACAAATAATTTTTCTTCAGAAATTTTGGCCAAAATTTATACTGCTATATATCTTTGGTAAAAATAAGTACAAATTGATGTATATTATTTGGTCTTTGTGAAAGTTATAGAGTCCACCAGCTATGGTGCCAATATCTGAAAATTGATCACACCTGAAGTACTGACGGCCTATCTCATTTCTTGAGACCCTAACATGCCAGAAAAGTACAAAAAACAAAACAAATGACCTCTTTTTGGAAAGAAGACATTCCAAGGTATTTAGAGGCATTTAAAGGCATGGTGAGTTTTTTGAAATTGTAAATTTTTTCCCACAATTCTTTGCAAAATCAAGATTTTTTTTCACAAAATTTTCATATTAGCAGGTTATTTCTCACACACAGCATATGCATACCACAAATTACACCCCAAAACACATTCTGCTATTACTCCCGAGTATGGTGATACCACATGTGTGAGACTTTTACACAGCGTGGCCACATACAGAGGCCCAACATGCAGGGAGCACCTTCAGGCGTTCTAGAGCAGTGTTTCTCAACTCCAGTCCTCGGGGCGCACCAACAGGTCATGTTTTCAGGATTTCCCTCAGATCAAACTGCTGTGGTAATTACTAAGGCAGTGAAACTGATGAAATCACCTGTGCACAATAATGGAAAGCCTGAAAACAAGACCTGTTGGTGCGCCCCGAGGACTGGAGTTGAGAAACACTGTTCTAGAGCACCCAAGTCAAATTCTGACATTTCTCTCCTACCTGTAAAAATCATCATTTATTTGCTAAAAAATTACATAGAACCCCAAAACGTTATATATGTTTTTTAAGCAAAGACCCTAGAGAACACAATGGTGGTCATTACAACTTTTTATCTTGCACGGTATTTGCGCAGCAATTTTTCAAACGTGTTTTTAAAAAAACTGTTTTGTGCTTAGAAGAGTTAGCCCAATGTTTTTGCATAATGTGAAAGATGAAGTTACGCCAAGTAAATAGATACCTAACATGTCACCCTTCAAAATTGCACACGCTTGTGGAATGGCGCCAAACTTCACTACTTAAAAATCCCCATAGGTTACATGTTTTTAGTTACAGCGGAGGTCTAGGGCCAAAATTATTGCTCTCGCTCTAACGTTCGGAGTGATACCTCACAAGTGTAGCTTGAACACCGTTTTCATATGTCGGCGGGAATTGCGTATGCGTTTGCTTTTGCATGCCAGCACACGGGGACAGGGGTGATTTAAAAAAATAAATACATTTATTGTTCATTTTACTTTATTTATTTTAGTTTGACACTTTTTTCCCCAAAAATACATTGTTTGATCACTTTTATTCTGATTATAAGGAATGTAAACATACCTTGTAATAGGAATATAGCATGACAGGTCCTCTTTACAGTGAAATGTGGGGTCAATAAGACCCCATATCTCACCTCTAGGCTGGGAAGACTGAAATAAAAAAATGATCCTGGCTTTGATCATAGCAGTGAGTCGGTAGAAGCACCGGAGGGTGGCGTGAGGGGGGACATATTGTGGGGTATTGGAGTATTGCAGGGTATTGGAGTATTGCGGAGTATTGCAGAGTATTGCAGAGTATTGCAGAGTATTGCAGAGTGTTGGAGTATTGCGGAGTATTGCAGAGTATTGCAGGGTATTGTGGAGTATTGCAGAGTATTGCGGAGTATTGCGGAGTATTGCGGAGTATTGCGGAGTATTGCAGAGTATTGCGGAGTATTGCAGAGTATTGCAGGGTATTGTGGAGTATTGCAGAGTATTGGGGTATTGCGGAGTATTGCAGGGTATTGCGGAGTATTGTGGAGTATTGCAGGGTATTGCGGAGTATTGTGGAGTATTGCAGGGTATTGCGGAGTATTGCAGGGTATTGCGGAGTATTTTGGAGTATTGCAGGGTATTGCGGAGTATTGCAGAGTATTGGAGTATTGCGGAGTATTGCAGAGTATTGCGGAGTATTGCAGAGTATTGCAGGGTATTGTGGAGTATTGCAGAGTATTGCGGAGTATTGCGGAGTATTGCGGAGTATTGCGGAGTATTGCAGAGTATTGCAGAGTATTGCAGAGTATTGCAGGGTATTGTGGAGTATTGCAGAGTATTGGGGTATTGCGGAGTATTGCAGGGTATTGCGGAGTATTGTGGAGTATTGCAGGGTATTGCGGAGTATTGCAGGGTATTGCGGAGTATTTTGGAGTATTGCAGGGTATTGCGGAGTATTGCAGAGTATTGGAGTATTGCGGAGTATTGCAGAGTATTGCAGAGTATTGCGGAGTATTGCGGAGTATTGCAGAGTATTGCAGGGTATTGTGGAGTATTGCAGAGTATTGCAGGGTATTGTGGAGTATTGTGGAGTATTGCAGGGTATTGCGGAGTATTGCAGGGTATTGCGGAGTATTTTGGAGTATTGCAGGGTATTGCGGAGTATTGCAGAGTATTGGAGTATTGCGGAGTATTGCAGAGTATTGCGGAGTATTGCAGAGTATTGCAGGGTATTGTGGAGTATTGCAGAGTATTGCGGAGTATTGCGGAGTATTGCGGAGTATTGCGGAGTATTGCAGAGTATTGCAGAGTATTGCAGAGTATTGCAGAGTATTGCAGGGTATTGCAGAGTATTGCAGGGTATTGTGGAGTATTGCAGAGTATTGGGGTATTGCGGAGTATTGCAGGGTATTGCGGAGTATTGTGGAGTATTGCAGGGTATTGCGGAGTATTGTGGAGTATTGCAGGGTATTGCGGAGTATTGCAGGGTATTGCGGAGTATTTTGGAGTATTGCAGGGTATTGCGGAGTATTGCAGAGTATTGGAGTATTGCGGAGTATTGCAGAGTATTGCAGAGTATTGCGGAGTATTGCAGAGTATTGCAGGGTATTGTGGAGTATTGCAGAGTATTGCAGGGTATTGTGGAGTATTGCAGAGTATTGGGGTATTGCGGAGTATTGCAGGGTATTGCGGAGTATTGTGGAGTATTGCAGGGTATTGCGGAGTATTGCAGGGTATTGCGGAGTATTTTGGAGTATTGCAGGGTATTGCGGAGTATTGCAGAGTATTGGAGTATTGCGGAGTATTGCAGAGTATTGGAGTATTGCGGAGTATTGCAGGGTATTGTGGAGTATTGCAGAGTATTATTTAGTTTATCTAGCCTCAGTCTTGGCTGGTCCATGCTGGGTAAGAGGAAGGTTGCATGTACAGCTAGCGACTGAGCACCATTAAAATTGACAGCTGCTTAGGAAACAGCAAGAAATTGCTTACTGATGTGATTAGTGGCATAGAATAGAATATAGAAATAGATCCTGTTAGGTGTTGTGGGGCTGTAGCCTAGGCAGAGTGGTCCACAATTCCCTTTGAATTGCTGCAGAGTTAAAATTTTCTTTAAGTATTCCAATACATTCCCAGGTCAGATAGGAAAATAAATTCCTGCAGTGCGTTCTTCTCTTACCTTTGTTATACTTGCAACAGTTAGAAATAGAGTCAACCATATATTAATAAATAATCGATAATATATACTGTATAAATAATAAATTATAATAAATAGTATCTGTTGAGAGCACATTTACACTATTATGTCAAAGTATTGCATGCATTACTGCAACATATGACAATGCACGTTAACAGACCTTTGTGTAAAGCTGTGCCATTCAGACTGAACGGCAACACCATGGGGGTAATTTACGAAAGGCAAATCCACTTTGCACGACAAGTGCACTTGAAAGTGCACTTGCAGTGCATTTGGAAGTGCAGTCGCTGTAGATCCAAAGGGGACATGCAAGGAAAATAAAAAACAACATTTTAGCTTGCACATGATTGGATGATAAAATCAGCAGAGCTTCTCCTCATTTCAGATCTACCCTGCAGATTTACAGCGACTGCACATTCAAGTGCACTGCCAGTGCACTTTCAAGTGCACTGGCAGTGCACTTGTAGCGCAAAGTGCATTTGCCTTTCGTAAATAACCCCCATTGCATTAATACATGTAATGCACCTTTCTTAAAGTGTTTGTTAACCCCCCAAAAAATAAATGATCCTGGTCCCTTAAAGCAAATTAAACAGCACAGTGCTTGTGTTGTGTAATCTGCTCCCCTCTAAACTGTAAAAAAAAAAAAAAAAACTCCTTGAACCTGCCACTTCTTGCATACGCAGCTGTCCTCTCTGCTCTCCTCTCTCCCCCCTCACTCCCTCCTCCTAGCCTGTCAGCTCCCTCTTTGTGTCTCTGTCTCCGCCCCACCCCACTGCTATTATTAAAAATAAAAAAAACAACAATGGTCACTACCAGCCCCTCTATTAGAGCCTGACATACCACATACCACACAATCTAAGTCATTTCTAAAAACAAGCATTGTAAATACCTATTTAGAGCTATCTTCAAGGTGGTCACGTGACTCGCAACCGCTTTACAGCTCCGAGACAGGAGCTGACGTCAGAGAGAGATCACGGCCCCTCCTGCAGAAGCCCTAGGGGTATTGGAGTTGTAAAACGGCTGCGGGTCACGTGACGAGCCTGAAGATAGCTCTAAATAGGTATTTACAATGCTAATTTTTAGACATGACCTATATAGTGTGGTGTGCCAGGCTCTAATAGAGGGGCTGGCAGTGATTTGAAATTTTGACTTAACGAACACTTTAAGGGCATGCGTTACAGTGTAGTGCAAGGCATTAATAAAGGGTACATGTATCCTTTCTTGTGAGCTCTAGTGTGCTAGTCAGTGCCTTTAAATGACATTATATGCTAAATGTGAATCTATAACATTGATGCAGACAGCAGATATTGCTCACTGTACACCAAACAAATAACATTTTAAACCTTAAACTTTTGCTCATATACACAGTCTTTAAAGGTACTATAAGCCTTCCTATCTGCCCCCTTCTGTTTTTCACCTGTATAAGATATACATTGACTGTGTAGTTTCATGGTGTCATGGTGTCATTTGTTGCAAGTTCACATAGCCTATAGCTGAATAAATCTTCATATTCCTTTGTCAGTTGTTTCTGTTTGCATTCAAACACGAGGCATGACACCTGGCACTGCACAGGCTAATGCATGTCCTCTGTCTATAGTCTGAGAACTGACACTTCCTTTTAAATAAACAACATATCACCACAATCCTTTTGGTCTCTTGGTGTTTTGCAGGTAAGAGCTAAATAGTATTTAGATCCGATACAGCCACAAACAGGCAGGGCAAACATAGAACCGCCATGCAGTATTTCATCACATTAGCACTCCCACATTTGGTTGCAACACAGAGGCAACAGCTAGGCATAGATTGGACACTGCATCACCCAGAATAATAAGTTGCCATTCCTTTTAGTGAATAGGGACAAGCTAGGTGAATGAATACATAGACATATGTGTCAGAAGGATTGTTGCTCTATCTAATCACTTGCTTGGCCATCTGACAATTGTATCAAAGAAGTTTCAAACAACTGTGCCTACTCCAAATTCTCAAAAGCACCTGGTACCACAATGACAGAAGTCTTACAAAACAATGACCATGCTCCATTGCGCTAATGGAGTTTGGATCTTCTCACCCTATTAGGTAAAACCAGCATTCCTGCAGAGAAATGTTGTTTCTACCACTTCCCTGCATATTTATTCACAGATCATTACACTAAACAATGATAGAAATACAACTGAATGTCTATACAACAAACCTAGCTTGAAAACTAACTTCCTTCATCAGGCCCAAAAAATGTAATAAAACAAAGGATTCTTAAGGTGGCTATACACCCTTAGATTTGATTATCCAATCGGTTTTCAATTCAATTAAAATATTTAAATTGGCAAACAATCAAATAGACATAACTTACCTTCCAATTCGATTTAGACTTGATGAAGCTCAGATACATCAAACTACATCAATTGGTTAGGATGAAAACTAACAATCGTGTTGCATAGACCAGTACTGAGATTCTTTACTCATAAATTTGAGTGTATTTGGATCAATCAAATTATGAGACTGCACAGTAGAACCAGAGATACCTTTGATAGCTTATGATAGTATCTTCCAAATATCAACTGAAATCCACTTCTATGTGTGTGTCATATGGTTAGAATATAATCGTTATATCGTTAGAATATTCCAATCTGAAGAGATTAATCAGAAAATAAATACTATATTTATTGGCGTATAACACTCACTTTTTACCCTCAAAAAATAAAGGGTAAACTGTGCCTGCGTGTTATACACAGAGGGCTGTGGAAAGTTTTTTTCCGGAAACTTTACTCTTTAAGTTAGGGTGCGTGTTATATGCCTGTGCGTGTTATACGCCGATAAATGCGGGTAAATCATTTATGGAAATGTGTATGGCCACCGTTAATAGTAAGGCAACAGAGGCGCCTTTTGCAAAGTCAAAAAGGTTACACTGCATTTTGTTATTTCTCCTTCTGGAATAAATTAACAATATTGTTTACTTAATGTCTTGCATTATATATTTATTACCATTAATGGTTGGTAAAATACTTTTTTCGTGGTATCAGAAGCTGGCATAGTACCATGTAACCAAGGTCAAATTTAGGACCATGCATTAGCTGCCTTAGGCCCCATGTACAATGTCTGTCAAACCACAGTCACTGATAGAATGAGATTGACAGTCTTATGTTGATTGCTTATTAATGAAATAACTATGTAGGCAGCTTTCCAGTGAAGGCCTGTAGGCTCTCCTAAGCATAGAGTAAATGGGTGAAAGTTTGTAAAAAAAAAAAAAAGGGTTTGTTTAACTCAGTTTTAGTAATTTATCTTAAAGTGAAATTAAACCTAACATCATCATTGTAACTTATCAATACTTAAAGCAGAACTAAACCTTTCTATTATTTACAGCAATGAAAGCTGTCATCCTAGCCTCTGATTAATCTGCAGTTGCCATGGTGCTGCACATGTTAGCAAGTATGACACCAGTTATTGATGGCTTGACAGTTTGGTTGAGAGCACAAGCAACTGTCACAGTTATCATTTATCAAATGCCCTGAATGTAACTATTTAAATGTGGTAGCTGCGTTCTTTTGTTAAAGTGGTTCTAAAGCTTTATTTTTGTTTTTTCATAAAAATTATAAACCTGTCTATAGTTATCTGCTCTATGCAATGGTTTTGCACCAGGCAGCCCCAATCCTCTTCTTCTATGGTTCCCGACAGCGCTCAAGTCCCCTCCCCTTCATTGGATGCCCCCAGGGAAAGCCACTTTCCCTGAAGGCACCATCAGTGCTCCCTCCCGAGTCCTGCTGCATGCCTTGACACAGACAGCAGGTCTCAGCCCTGATCCTGCATTACCCAATTTGATTAACAGCAGCGGGACCCAATCACTTCTGTCTGACCTGTTATCTCAGAAAAGGGTGCTTGACAAATTGAATCAGTCAATATCCTAATCCTTTTTCCTAGTGAAAGCTTAAGACAGCAATGGCAAATTTTAAAGTACTTGTGCAATCTACAACAGAATAGGTTTAACGTTAAAGAATTTCCCTAATTTAATCACACCCGTATCTCAATATCAGTTGTAATGAATTAAAAAATATTTCTTATATAAGCACTTCCTTTTAGTGTCAATAAAACACCTATTAGACTGGGAAGATCAGGAATTGATCTAATCCAAGGGAGTAACCCCTAAAAAAGACAAATATTTGTATGTAATAGTCATTCAACACCTTAAAATACTAGGGGTCTTACTGCTAGCGTGGAGTAAAGAAAATCACTTACTTTTTAACCGAAGTATTAGGAGCTTCACTGATAACGGGGTAGAATGGCCTTGGCAATGAACCTTATTGAAAGAGTCCTTAAATACTCAATCTGACGTCTGACTTCACTGCTGGGAAAAATAAATTCAAGGGCAACCTGTAACAGGTGTCTGTAGAGCCGTTTTTGCGGCACCCTACCATGCATGCACGATCCTGGCTTGCCACCGCAGCCATCTTTGGAGTTCCGGTTTAGAAATCAAGTCTACATCGGCCCATAGTAGCATCTGCATTTTAAATAGATGCCAACCCGTTGTGGCCATCCAGAATTATACCCATTTCGTTGCCATAACAATATAATATACAGTGATGCCAACCTCCTCCATTTATATAGGAAGGGGGACAAGAAGGCCAATAGATATTGTATTTATCAAACATTTAAAAGAAGGTGATCAATGGTGAAAAATGCTATCAAATGTCCCCCCGGGGATCTCGCTACTCGTAAAATATTTTAATTATTTCACATTTATAGCCCCTACCAAGGCATAGAATTTAAGAAATAAAGCCTAAATAAGGAAAATTTTTATAGCACAATTAGAAAATTACGAATTATCCTCAAAACTTGATGAATTCATAGAAATAAGCTGGCCAAGCAACCACATAACATTTTACGGAATTTGGATTCTGTTAGTATAGTATAGCTGTAACGTAGTGCATGTTTCCTGTGTTTCTAACAGTCTCTGCACAAAACGACATTTCTAAAGGAAAAAAACGTAATTTAAAACTACTCGTGGCTATAATGAATTGTCGGGTCCCGGCAATACAGATAAAAGACATTAAAAGTGATTGAAAAAAAAAAATGCGTGGGGCTCCCCCCGAATTCAATTACCAGGCCCTTTAGGTTTGGTATGGATTTTAAGGGGAACCCCACACCAAAATAAAAAAAAAATGGCGTGGGGTTTCCCCCAAAAATCCATACCAGACCCTTATTCGTGCACCCAACCTGGCAGGCCACAGGAAAAGAGGGGGGATGAGAGAGCGCCCTCCCCCTCCTGAACCGTACCAAGCCACATGCCCTCAACATGGGGAGGATGTCCTCATGTTGATGGGGACAAGGCCCTCATCCCCCACAACCCTTGCCCGGTGGTTGTGGGGGTCTGCGGGCAGGGGGCTTATCGGAATCTGGAAGCCCCCTTTAACAAAGGGGCCCCCAAGATCCTGGACCCCCCTATGTGAATTGTTAACAGGGTACATTGTACCCCTACTATTTCACAAAAAAAGTGTCAAAATATAAAAAAAACACACACACCAAGTTGGGACAAGTCCTTTATTAAAAATAAAAAAATAAAAACTCCAGTGCCGTAATACTTCTATGATCCCAGTCCTGGACCCGCCGCTACAAACGATACTGCCTCCACCGGAGGCTCCAGGCCGAATGACGCACAAGCTGTCTAACAGCTCTTTTATAACTGAGGGCAGGGCCACCCGTGACGTGGATGGGTGACCCCGCCCCCTCTGACGCAACAGGGTTTCTAGTGATGCACCAGAGGGGGTGGGGTCACACGTCACTAGTGGCCCCGCTCTTGGTTATAAAAGAGCTGTCACACAGCTTACGCGTCATTCGGCTGGGAGCCGTTGGTGGAGGCGGTATCGTTCGTAGCAGCGGGAGTTTTTTTTTTTCATTAAAGGACTTGTGCCAACTTGGTGTGTGTTTTTTTTAACATTTTGACACTTTTTTTGTGAAATGGTAGGGGTACAGTGTACCCCGTTAACAATTCACATGGGGGGCAGGATCTGGGATCCCCTTTGTTAAAGGGGGCTTCCAGATTCCGATAACCCCCCACCCGCAGACCTCCGCAACCACCGGGCAAGGGTTGTGGGGATGAGACCCTTGTCCCCATCAACATGGGGACATCCACCCCTATGTTGAGGGCATGTGGCCTGGTACAGTTCAGGAGGGGGGGCACTCTCTCGTTCCCCCCTCTTTTCCTGCGGCCTGCCAGGTTAGGTGCTCAGATAAGGGTCTGGTATGGAATTTTGGGGGGAACCCCACGCCATATTTTTTATTTTGGAGCGGAGTTCCCCCTAATATCCATACCAGACCTGAAGGGCCCGGTAACGGAATTTGGGGGGACCCCCACTCATTTTTTTTCAATGATTTTCAATGACTTTTATCTGTATTGCCGGGACCTGACAATTCATTATAGCCGCGAGTAGTTTTAAATTACTTTTTTTCCTTTAGAAATGTAATTTTGTGCAGAGACTGTTATAAACACAGGGAACATGCGCTACTTTACAAGCATACTATAGACACCCCCCAGGTACGAAATGTAAATGAATATTTGACTTTTATTGTTTCACTTTAAGCATTATTAAAATCAATGCTGCCCAAAAAACGCCAGTTTAAAAAAAAAAAATGCTTTGACACATGTCCCCTGGGGCAGGACCAAGGCCTCTAAACACTTTTTTATGACAATAACTTGCATATTAACCTTTAAATATAGCACTTTAGATATCTCCCATAGACTTTTAAACTTTGGGCTAACAGCCAATGTTTGAGTGTTTGTGTTGAATGTTTGAACAACTCATGTTCGACACGAACATAAAGCTCATCCCTAGTCAGGGTACACAAGCAATATCCTTGGGGAACTGTGTTTCAGATAAGTATAGTATAATACATACATGCTAGAATAGAGGCTGGGAGCTATAGAATAAGGGCGCTAAAAGTGTGCATATCATTGGGAAACGTAAAGTCATCCCTTGCAGTGGGGCTGTGCCTGCATTGCTCATTTAGGTCTAGGGGGCATAGAAAAGACAATCTACCTAACTGATACTCCAGTTCTCTGTACCGCTAGACTGGACCTTGCAATGCATAACCCTACATAGGACGTGATGACGCTGAGGGACAGTCCACTGCTGAAGCATGGGAAAATTCCATCTGTCAGGAAAGCAGAGGATCGGGTAAGTTAAAGTGATTTTACTCTCCCCTAAACAAAACCGTTAAACAGTTAATCCTTGCAGTGCAGGCTCAGCTCCACTGAAAGGGAATATTTTCAAATTCCCCAGAGTTGGGCTTTAAGATCTAATGTAGGCTTTGTGTCAGCTCAGTGACTCCTTTCTAAGGTATGGCAGTGCTTAAATGTTAAGGTGTGGGAGAGTTAGAAACATGACTACTACAAATAGAAGTGATATTGCAGACTTTGAGAGGAAAGTCATCTGACACTTGGTTCCTGGATTTAGCACTTGTTTCTCTGTTTCTGTTGCTCTCTGAAGCATTTTCTCCTTACCCTTCAGCATTAAAGAATATCACGGTAACTGAAACACATAATCAAAGCTTCAGAAGTGCAATAGTAAGCAGTATATGCTATCTACATGGCCAGGTATCAAAATAGACCTATACTGAATCAATAAAATGTCATACATTATACATTGTACATGTTACTGTAATTTCAAAAGTAATTTTTAATATTTTTAAATATGCAAACTTTATTAAAATAATCCCTGGCATGGTCATTCAGGAAACCCTCTCCGAGAAATGCCAGTCATCACTGGCGTGTATGTATGCATGTGTATGGGCAGCAAAGTGGCTAAGTGGTTAGCACATGGGTGCTCAACCTGTGGCCCTCTCCAGCTGTTGCAGAACTACAAGTCCCATGAGGCATTGCAAGCCGCTAACAGTTAAAAGCTTGACTCCCAAAGGCAGAGGCATGATGGGAATTGTAGTTTTGCAACAGCTGGAGGGTCACAGGTTGAGCACCCATGGCTTCTGTCTGGCAGCACTAGGGTCATTGGTCTGAATTCTAACCCCGGCACCACCTCCCTCTAGTTTGAATGTTCTCCCTGTGGCGGGTACTCTGGTTTCCTGACACTCTCCAAAGACATGCTGGTAGGTTATTTGCCCCCTTTCTAAATCAGCCATGAAATGTGTATGGTAAATGAGGGAGGTGGTGCCGGGGTTAGAATTCAGACCAATGACCCTAGTGCTGCCAGACAGAAGCCATGTGTGCTCAACCTGTGACCCTCCAGCTGTAAATGAGTCACAGAAATTAATGACATTCCAGGACTTTGAAGGTGCTTTAAACAGGCAAACATTTCACACCAGTTAAAATAAATCGTTTTATTATAATTATTAAAATGTTTCCATTAAAATCTAATTTCATGTTACATAGTTTCATTGTCATTGTTTCAAAGCGGTCAAAAAATAGTTGATCCCAACATGTTTCACCCGCAAGGGCTTCCTTGGGGCAAAACTACCAGTGACTTGAAACTATGAAAAAAAAAACTAGCACACATTATTACATTATACCTGCAACATTAACTATACCTACGCTTCCCCAATTGCTTAATAATCCACACTAAATCACCAAGAATGGCTTGTAACTTGAGTTAGGGGTTTTGTAACTGATGGTATTCATTGGAGACGCACAGCTCAGTACACAAGTGGGGGACTATTAGGCGACCGCAGAAGGAATACAATCAACCAGACTACACAGATGTACACAAAAAAAAGTAAATATCTTTTAACAAAGTGCATATCAACTCCAAATGTCAATAAATATTACACAGGGCAGACCATTATGCTCACAACATGCAATCACGGAGAATACCACAAGGGGGTGCCCAGTTGCTTGTAATGTAACTGCTCTCAAAAAAAGGGGGCTATTGAAAAAAACAATGTAGATTTAATCAGAAAAGAGTTGAATATATTTGAACAAAAATCCTCTCTATTGGGCCAATAAAAAGTGAACTTTTATATTATCATAACATCTATTGCAATGGAAATGGCAATTCCAGACCAGAAATCAATGTAAGTAATCAATAAAATTGCTATTAGTCCGACCATAATAAGTCAGCAACAGATTCACCCTGACAGCAAGAAAGAAGAGAGATTTATGAAATAATGCTCCTCATTATAGCGACCTTTACAGCAAGCATTGCTCTCACCAGCATTACATAGTTATCATAGGGACTAGGCAGACCTCATGGCTCCAGCCATATGGCCATCATACTGTAGGTGTTGGCCTTTTATATCTCCCGGACACAGGAAGTCACTACAAGCCCAAAGGGTGCACACACACACCCATCAGTGGCAGGAGCCTCAAATGATTAGCAGGATCCTCAAATGAATGGGAATCCGCAAATAAGAGCTGAAAAAAAATCACAATTCACTTCAACCAGGGGCAGGAGGCATATAGGGGGAAACATGTATCAATCAGACATGGGCAGACACAACCAAATTGGCGCGACCAGGAAAAAAGACCAGATTCCCCCCCGTTCATGTCCTGGGTGTCCGTACAATCACCTCAGCCCCCCCCCACATGTGCATACATGAGAGGGGGTCCCAGGTGAAAATAATACATGTAAAAATAACTATTTATTATATACCATACATTAAAAGATTGTTGTTTTAAAGGGGTAGATTAGTTGGCTGGAAGGGGCAATATTGCCTTACTATTAAGGGGTGTCTCCAGACTCCAATAAGCCCCTCACCCACAGACCACTGCAATCACGCACTGGGGTTGTGGGGATGCTGCCCTTGTCCTTATTAACATGAGGATAAGGTGCTTTACTGGGGTGAAAAATAGATGAAAGATGGATAGTCGCACTCCAAAAAAAAAACGTGCAGGTTGTCTTTTATTTAAATGAACAGCAAATACATCACCAAATCATAAAACAGGAACCGGGGAACAGCCGACGTTTCGCACAAGACTAGTGCTTATTCATGGCCATACAATAATCCCTATGAGATAGTCCGCTGACACCCGATCTCATCAAATCCTATCCTATCCTATTTTTCCATCCGTCTGCAGAGTGGATTGGGTGAACTCAGACAGACGGTCTGTGTTCATCCGATTGCCCCATAGAGGAGAGCGGAGATCTGACAGGGTGGTCCCTGCACAGTGCATGGACCGCCCTGTCATCTGCCGGCTCAGCGGGGATCAACGGAGCGATCACCGCTGAGCAAGCAGATACACATTTACGGATCCTTACGGGATCTGTAAATGTTAAAAGGGCCTAACAGCAGACTTTAATGTGAAGCTGAGCCCAGTGTAAAGTTGAATTGTTTGCCTCCCTTCAGCCCGTAAGCCTGCTGTGAGAGATTCAAACTTCATACTGATCAACCACTGGACATCACAGGCCATGAAGTTTTGTAAACAGTTCTACTTTGAATATGTTTCATATGATATGGTGACCCGTCAGAATTGGTAACGAAAGTGACGTTTTGTCGCCGCCATCTTGCTACACCCCACACTCCTCCATTGTAAGGATACTCTGAGAAGGGGAAAGCGGACATCTTGTTACACCCACCAGAGTTTTGCATTTTACACTTATATTTAACAGTAAAGTGAGTTATATACTGAAATCTAGTACTTAGAACTTCGTCTGACTGTTATAATGATGAATTTTAAAGGCAGAGGCAAGCCTGCTCATCTCACAGGTTTGCTAATCTGACAGAAGGTCGCTGCTTTTAAAATTCACTATCTAACCAGTCAGACGGACTTCTAAGCACTGTATTTCTCTATATAAACTCACTTTCCTGTTAAAAATAAGTGTAAAATGGAAAACTCCGGTGGGTGTAACAAGATGTCTGCTTTCCCCCTTCTCAGAGTAGCCTTACCTTAATTGAGGAGTGCACGGTGTAGCAAGATGGCGGTGACGGAATGTGACTTTCGTTACCAATTCTGACAGGTCGCCAAATCTGACGAAACACCTTAATACAGTTGTATAACTTTGACATGTAAGTAAATCTATACATTTCATCACAACTACTTGGTGTATCCAGTTGGATCGTGCCTTGTTTTTTTTTTTCCGAGACAAATTAGGCTTTCTTTTGGTAATAAATGGTGATGAATACCCCTGATTTAGTTTTTATTTTCCAAAATAAACTGGCCCGAAATAGTAATAAAATCTTTTTTTTTCTTCAATTTATCTGTATATTGCTTGCCGTTACCATAACATAAATAATTGCCACCAAAGATCAAGCCAAAATAAATTCTCCTGCTTCTGACAATCACATTGATAGCACCTATGTGTATATTTGTGTTGTTTGTACCCATAGTAGGGCCCAGAAACAATAGTGCACACTGACACGGGGGAGATTTAATAAAACTGAAGAGTGCTAAATCTGGTGCAGTTTTAGATAGTAACCAGTTACTTCCAGGTTTTAGGCTACTTTCACACTGGGGTGTCACGGGTGTTGGCGGTAAAGCGCCGCTATTTTTAGCGGTGCTCTACTGTCGTTTTTGCTGTGCTTTTTGGCCCGCAAAAAAAAACCCGCTGGCGTCCAAGAAAGGGTTAAAACCATCGGCAAAGCGCCGCCGCAGCGCCACTTTGCCGGCGGTTTGGAGGCGCTGCCTATTGATTTCAATGGGCAGGGGCGCTGTAGGAGCACTGTATTCACCGCTCCTACATAGCCTCAAAGATGCGGCTGGCAGGACTTTTTTGAGCGTCCTGCCAGCGCACCGCTCTAGTGTGAAAGCCCTTGGATTTTTACATTGGAGTGAAAGAAGAGGCTTTTTCAAGGCGCTTTGCAGGCATTATTTTTAGCATCATAGCGCTTGCAAAGTGCCTCAGTGTGAAAGTAGCCTAATGCTGTGTACACACAATCGTTTTTTTCCGATAAAAAATGTCCGATGGACTTTTTTCATCAGTAAAAAAGGATCGTGTGTGGGCCCCATCGGACTTTTTTTTTATCGGTGTAAAAAAATAGAACATGTTTTACATTTTTCCGATAGAAAAAAAAACAATAGGAAATTCCGATCATCTGTGTGGAATTCCATCGGAGAAAAATCCATGCATGCTCAATATCAAGTCGACGCATGCTCGGAAGCATTAAACTTTATTTTTCTCGGCTCGTCATTGTGTTTTACGTCACTGCGTTTAGGAAGGTCGGAATTTAGTCTGATAGTGTGTATGCAAGACTGATGAAAGTCAGCTTCATCAAAATTCTGACGAAAAATTCCATCATAAATCCGATCATGTGTACACAGCATTACAGTCAAAGCTTAATTTAACAAGCTGAAGTTATAAGCTGATATGGATACTAATTTTAAATAATGATTTAAAAAAAGATATCATACCCAAAATATACTTACATTGACCCTATGACGAACCCTGATACTGACCCAGATCAAGCCCTTATCTTGTATTATTTTCTTTATATTTTAATTTTTTACATTTTACATTTTTATTTATGTTTCAATGGTTTTTATTTGAAGTTTTCAATTTTCCATAATAGAAAAGAATACAAAACATAAACAATTTTGTGGCAGTAATTACCGCTCCTCTCATTAAGGCAACCATACTCCTTCTATGATACAGTACTGACATAATGCCTTCAGTGATACAATGTATATTAACAAAACAACTACAAACAAGTTACTCTAGTGAGGTCTGAATTTAAGCATTTTAGGCTACAGGCTGACCCTCTACATAGCTCCATCATCCTAATCGGGTACAACCAAGAGGACAATTGCACCCAACGAGAGGTAGTTTAAGAAGAAAAGAAAAGAATAAGGAAAGAAGTTGAAATTTAGAAAGTGACCCTCACATCCCAACCTCCGCCCTCCGCTGGCCCCCACAATACATTTTTATTTATTACACACTTTTGTTTGTTTACATCTTTCTTTATGGCAATAAGAGAGAGATACAATAAATCTTTCTCTTAATACAGAAGAGAAAGATAACACATTGGCAGGCTGCACAGTGACTGATCAGAGTCTAATATTGCAAACGGGTGACTGAGAACTAGGAGTCCCAGATCCCAATCGGTAGTATGAGACTCGTCTACACAGCAAAGCAAAGCGAATCAAACACTACATATTTTTTAAATGTGAACAGCTTTTGTCGACTGTCCATGTTACTCATTGCAGGCTGATTTACTAGGTGTTGAGGAGTGGCAACAACGTGCCTCCCCCCCCCAATGCCTGCTTCTAATGCCAGTGGCTCTAGGTTTTTCACCTTAATGCTCTATACATTAAGGTGAAAAACCTTCTGTAGTACAGCTGCCCCCCAGAGCCCCCCCCTTTACTTACCTGAACCTGTCAATCAAAGCCAGGGAGCCGGGGGCAGGCCAATTCCCGCTGCCTGTGTCAATGGATGCATGATCAGGACTCGGGAGCACGCATGTACGTGTGCGCCCATGGAAAGCGAAACGGCTCTCTGTGGGGGCACTCCAGGAGCGCTGCTGGTGGACCCCAGAAGAGGATCAGGGCCGCTCTGTGCAAAACCCTTGCACAAATAAGGTAAGTATGACATGTTTGTTATTAAAAAAAAAACTTTACAACCCCTTTAAGGTTTTGAATACAGTTCCAGAGGGAAGTGCATTACAAAGTAAATTGAGCTGAAGACATAGCCTTGTAAAAAAAAACCATAGTGAGGAATTATGGAGGCTGTGTTTGCCGACTTCCCTATTTGATTTTTTTTACTGCCATGCTGATTCATTGGTGTCAATAGTTTTCCAAATTGGGTTCTGATTTAACTTTCTTGTTTCCATTACAATGGCAGTGAAAGGTTTGTGAATTTCCCCCACAGCGCAGAAGAAGGCCTTAATTTGGGCTCAACTTCCAGGGATAATTTTCTCTTTAGGGGATAAAATATTATTATGGACTTGGTTAAAGATTGTGTTAGACCACATTTTAGAGCCCAGTGTTAGGAGACTGAGATTAAAGGACAATTTTTATTATCACAAATTACTATTAGAAATGTGGAAGAAAAATAGTAAAGCCATTTATATACAGCTTATTAACAATCTTATCTCAGTAAATCTCTTATTCTTTGGCAGCCAGTATTCTCTTCTGACAAGCTAACAAGAGAAGGAGCTGTTTGAAATGAAGGAGACAATACACAGACAGTCTGTCTCCCCAGTACATCATTCCTAGATATTTCTGGTACCAGTTGGATGACATGGCGAGGTTACATGTTACCTTATAAGAGGGAACTGAAGGAAGAGGCCAAATGAGGAGGCAGAGCTACGAATATTATTACATTTTTTTTTATGCTGTCACATTCCCTAGACAGATATGGCTCAATGAACGATTATACTGTACATTTTTACATAATCTACAGTTTTTACTATTTGGCTGATAGCAATTTAATAATGTATTGTACGACTTTAATGACAGTTGTCATTAAGGTGTTGAAGATTAAGTTCTAATGCCGCGTACACACGACAGTTTGTCATGACGAGAAAAAATAAATTTTTTAATTGGTTGTGTGTGGGCTCCAGAGCATTTTTCTCAACGAGAAAAATGGCCATTAAAAATTTAGAACCTGCTCTATTTTTTCTTGTCGTTTTCAAGTCGTTCCTTTTCACGTCGTGAAAAGCGGTCACTTTAACGAGGGGGAAAAAAAACACGCATGCTCAGAAGTAAGACGGGAGCACTTGTTCTGGAAGAACTAGCGTTCGTAATGGAGATAGCACATTCATCACGCTGTAACAAACTGAAAAGCACGAAGACTGAAAAGCGCGAATTGTCTCTCACCAAACTTTTACTAACACGCTGTAACATAAAATCAGCAAAAGCAGCCCAAAGGGTGGTGCCATTTGAATGGAACTGCCTCTTATAGTGCCTTCGTACACGTTGTTGTACGTGTTGTACATCATCGTGCTTTGTTAGAGCATTTTTTTCACGAACGTGTATATGCAAAGCAGGCTTGAGAGGAGTCACGACAAATCTCGTCGAGAAAACGCAGTTTTTTTGCATGACATGAAAAACGGTCGTGTGTACGCGACATAAGAGTGTTTTCATCCTAACTAGTTACATCTTAGGAATTACTTTTAGACCTCCTTCACACACCCATTTAGCTGTATCTATTGGATTCCAGTGACAATAATCTGTGAATTCTTGTGGCAGGAATCACAGGTGTATGTGAATAGTGCTGGCCGCTCAACCTATATAAACTCACAATAGGCTGATAGCAGATGCTGCTGTTCACATGTACCCACACACAAACCAGTTACCTGCAGTTAGGGACAGATGTCTGAAATGGTATGCAAATGACTGTGTCCAGGCTCGGACAGCCATCCATAATTGCTGGTAACCCCGTGGTTTGTGGCTACATGCGAACAGTGGCAGCCGCTGTCAGCTTCTCATTATATAGGCTGAGCGGTCTTTATACACATACCTGTGATTCCAGCTGCAAGAATCCCCTGATTCTTGGCCCTGAAATTCAGAGGATGTAGCCAAACAGTCATATTAATTGTAGTGGTCACATGATTGGGTTCCCAATCATAAGCCGTGCCTGAGAGTTGTCAGAGACAGGTAGCACGCAGTGAGCACGCTCTCAGCACACAACCTCAGACCGCTGTGGATGCATATATGTTGGGCCTGGACAACAAAGCACACTTTCCTGCTTATGAATATTGGATCAGGAAGAGGTTAACCTTATTGAAATTGTCACAAAGTGACATCCTATTAAATTTTATAATGACCCTTTTTAGAGTGAAGGCAAGTGGATGAAAGCATATCTTCCAATTCCATTAGCATATATATATATATATATATATATATATATATATATATATATATATATATACACACACACACACACACACACAGTATATATATGTATATATATACCGTATGTTTCCAATCATTTATGTTTTATTATGAGTACCGTATATATTAATACCTTATGTCAGTACTAGGAATGTAATTTGAAAAAAGCAATATTCCTGTCTGTGAAAATCCTGGAGAATTGTGAAATGCATTGATTGCAAGCACTGTATATTTATTATTAGAACTGGAATTGATGTTGATGAGCTTCAATGACATGAGACATGTATTTTAATGAATTTATAAGATATGTTTTTAAAATATGTTTTTAAAACATGTTTTTAATCCTTCCTTGGGGTACAGTCTAATTCCCAACCCCTTCTTCACCCCAATTGGGGTAATTAGCTTTTCTATATATTTAAAGCATGGGATGATACCTCTAAAAGATTTATACAGGTTTGTGATATAATCCCACCTTCACTTACAAATAATCGTTTAGTGTTCAAATCTAGTTACAATTGATAATAAAGATTGTCCTGCACAGTACATACAACATTAATCATGGCAAATACAGTTGCATAACCACCTCATAAACAAAAATAACTACGTAGGATTTTTCCTTGCAGGAGGGTCCAGAATAGAGCATCTGAAAAAGGTGAATGGCGACACGTAACAATTTGGCTGCAAAAGTGGCAATGCATTTTAATGTAGATTATCTGCTGGGAGGATGAAAAAATAGCAATGTCTAATAATCTCTTTCCTGCTAACAACTGTTGAGATAAGATATCAGCCATAAAAAGAGTGCATTTTTTTCACTAATTTTGATGAATTTATGGCCATGCCCACTCAAGGAAAGTCAATCTAATGATTTTCTTCTGCTTAAAGGGTTTATAAGATTTTTTTTTCCAATTATCTGCTGCAACCAAAAGCTGCAGACAATGAACAGTGTGTTCTGACAGCAGAGAGTCCCCACTGTCAGAATACAATGTCTCAGCAGGGATTTATCTATCCACCTTGATTGTGTTGATGTAGGAATCCGTTTTTATCTGAACAACAAAAAATAGGAGGAGGGGCCAGACATTACGCAGTTTACGTAGCAGACGTACAATGTCTGCTCCCACTTCTTTCCCCGGAAGTGGGAGCAGATTCCTTGAATCGATGGGGATCTGCTCCCCCCTCCCCCCTGAAAGGTGCCAAATGTGGCACCAGAAGGAGGGGGGGGGGGAATCCGATCAGCAGAAGTTCCATTTATGGGTAAAACGTCACTTTAACATGTTTATGTAATTTCAAAAGTCATTTTTTAGTGTTTTAAAAATATGCCTTGAAGGTTCCTATTCAGGTACTCCCTGTTATAGGAAAACAACACTATTAATTGATTCCAGTTTTGCTCTTATATTATCACACTGTCACATGGGCTTCTGGTGAAGACATTTAGGGGTTTATTGACTAAAGCTGGAGAGTGTAAAATCAGCTCACTTTTGCATAGAAACCAATCAGCTTCGAGGTTTTATTGCTAAAGTTTAATTGAACAAGCTGAGGTTAGAAGCTGATTTGTTTCTATGCAGAAGTGAGCCTAATTTTGCACTGTCCAGCTTTAGTAAATAAACCCCACTTTTATGTGTGTATCTTTTTATGTGTGGATTATGATTGCCATAGCAGGGTATCAAACCCAGTGAATAAATTAAATATAGTTAAATATTGTTTTCCTTTCATGTAGGGCCCATGGTGTGTTTAGCCTTCCACTGGACAATAGATAAAATAAAATTTAGTAACAATGGGTATAAAAAATAAATAACCACCCTTTAAAATAATCACATTTTGCTGCTTTGAAGCCTGAAGTAAATATACACCTTTTTTGTTTTATTCAGCTGTATTTACTCAGTGAAACGTATAACATCCAAGTGAAAGATATAACACCAACATGTCAGAAAAAACAAAACACAATCACTGATTTGGAAAAAGGATCACCTCCTTGTGTCAGTATTTTGTTGAACCCCCTTTTTCTTTAATTACAGCCTTTAGTCTGTTAGGATATGTCTCTACTGGCTTTGCACGTCTAGACTTGGCAATATTTGCCCACTCTTCTTTGCAGAATTTGATGGTGAGCGTTTGTAGACTGCAGTCTTCAAGTCATTCCACAGATTTTCAATTAAGTTTATATTTGGGCTCTGACTAGACCAGGCGAGGGCAAACTCGGCCCTCCAGCTGTGAAAACTACAAGTCCCATGAGACATTGCAAGACCCTGACAATCACAGGCA
Organism: Rana temporaria; assembly: GCF_905171775.1. Lineage (NCBI taxonomy): Eukaryota > Metazoa > Chordata > Amphibia > Anura > Ranidae > Rana > Rana temporaria. Next base: position 90,151,556 of record NC_053498.1, read on the forward strand.
TGACTCCTAGAGGCAGAGGCATGATGGGATTTTCAGTTTCACCACAGCTGGAGGGCCGAGATTGCCCACCCCTGGACTAGACCATGCAAGGACATTCACCTTTCTTCTCCTTTAACCACTGTGTGGTAATTTTTGTGTGATTTGGGTCATTGTCACGTTGGAAGGTAAATCTTCTTCCCATTGACAACTTTCGGGCAGATGGCAGCAGATTTTCCGCAATATTTTAATGGAATTTTACCCCATCCATTTTACCTTCTAACCTGACAAGTGCTCCAGTCCCTGCTGCAGATAACCCCCCCCCCCCCCCATGACAGGATATTATCATCTCCATGCTCTACTGTAGAAATGTTGTTATTTGGATGGTGACCTGTATTGGATTTCCACCAGACATATCGTTTGGCGTTGAGGCCAAATAATTACATTTTACTCTCATCTGACCATAACACTTTTCCATGGGGTCTTAAAATCTTCAAGGTGCATTTTGGTTTTTGACTGCATGTGGTCTTTCTTGAGAAGTGGCTTTTTTCTTGCAACCCTCCCATACAAGCCACATTTGTGGAGAATTTGTGATATTCTTGTCACATGCACACAATGACCACTCTGCCATAAATTGCCACTAAGTACCAAACATCAAGAAACTTCTTATAAAGTACTTACGCAATGGTATATTACCCCTGTGAAAGCCCACAAATGGTCACCGACGATCTCTGACACCTGCTGGCATTGTAAATCAGACTTGGGCACATTCCTGCATATTTGGTGGGAATGCCCCCAAATTCGCACTTTCTGGGAAGAAGTTTCTACCTGGATCAAGCACATAACTGAAACTACAATCACTTTGGATGCTGCAGCCTGCCTACTCCATGTCAATTCCTTCTCCATACGAAGGTATAAAAAATCATTAACGAGGCACCTGCTCACAGCGGCAAAGTCATTGATTCCCCTGTTCTGGAAAACAGACAGGGCCCCAGGAGTCAGAGATTGGTTAGACAAGGTGAGCTACATTTACAAAATGGAGGAACTAGTTGCAATGAAAAATGAACACAGCTCCACCTTCATTGAAAATTGGTCGCCTTGGGTTACATTCACTCTCTCAAAAGAATATAAGTCCCTTTCCTCTCATTGATTTATCATTCCATGGGTCTAACACTCAATAACCTTATACTTTAACTTTTACGATTTGTACCCCTTACAGGGGTGGCTACTTCCTCATGACATTGTCTAATGATACTCCTCTCAAGCCTATAGCCCACACCCTCCAGACAAATTGCCGTTTCTTCATGCCTCCAGACTAAATCCCCTCCACCCATCCCTCCCCTCTCCCTCCCTTATCCCCCTACTTTTTTCCCTCCCCACACCTCCACCCCCCACCCTCCCTCTTTCCTTCTTTTCCTTTATGCCATATCAAATAAGATTATCTAATTTTCCATATCAGATATATGTTCATTTATATATCAATCCCAAATGTATACAACTGTCTATGCTATATAAGTATGTTATTATATCCAATTTTCTGTACAATCATACTTTTGCTTCAATAAACCTTGATTGTGAAAAAAAAAAAAAAAAATTCCTGCAACTGCTTCAGAGTTGTTGTAGGCCTCTTGATAACCTCTCTGACCAGTTTCCTCCTGGCTCTTTCATCCAATTTGAAGATCTTTTGACAGTGACTTGTCACCCATAGTTGATTGTTTGTTTGCTTCAGTTGCACTACCAGGAACTGAAATGCTCCAGGAAAGTTCCTTTCATGCTGAGCTAATCAAAATGACCACAGCTGATTACTGTTGAAAGTCAAATAGCTTTGTGTGCCATTGAGAAGGCGAGTAGCTTCACCTGATTGATGTTACCAATCATTTGGAAGAGGGGATGATCAATTTTCCAACTCAGTGATTTTGTTTTTGATTTGAAAAAAAAAAAAGGAAATTCTGACATGTTGGTGTTATCTTTCACTTGGATGTTATAAGTTGCACAGCTAGATAAAACAAAAACTGTGTCTGTCCTAATTTCCAGATGCAAAGCAACAAAATATGATTATTTTGAAACGGGGTGATTCTTTTCTATACCCACTGTATAGGTATTGAATTAGATGATGAATGGAAACAGCTTTTTCGTCCCACTGTGCCATAACAAAGATGCTGTTGTATGAAAGCTCAACTAAAAGTTCTACTAAACAATATCCTTTATTCTCCAAAATAATCCATACATATCCATTACTTAATTGCCTTGTAATCAACTTTCTGTCTTTTTGTAACACAATCCATGAGCACCCGAACCTCTTCTTTTCCCACTCACTTCCATTTGTTTGGAACAAACAGTGACCGTTAGTTGTGGTCATGTGCACTGCTCACGATCTATATAGCGCCAACAGTTTACGCATTGCTTTACAATGTAGAGGGGGACAGCACAATTACAGTACAGTTCAATACAGAAGGTACAAGAGGGCCCTGCTCATAGAGCTTATAGAGTAGTACAAAAGGTAATAGCTGTAGAGAATGATTTGATGGGAGTGGCTCTGGGACAGTTGTTAGGTGGGTGTGGGATAGGCTTCCCTGAATAAATGAGTTTTCAGGGATCTCCTAAAGGTGGGCAGGGTAGAGGCTGATCGGAAATACCAGGACAGGGAATTTCCGAGGATGGGAGAGGCTCTGGAGAAGCCCTGAAGGTGAGCATGAGAATAGGTAACAAGGGAGCTAGAGAGCAGGAGGTCCTGAGAGGAGCGGAGGGAACAATTTAGGTGTTATCTGCAGATGAGGTTGGTGATGTAGATGGGGGCGATATTGTGACTGGCCTTGTATGCTGTGGTTAGCATTTTGAATATTACATGGTGGTGTAGGGGAAGTCAGGGAAGGGATTGGCAGAGAGGAGCAGCAGTCACAGATTGGTTAGTGAGGTGTATTAGTCTAGCAGCAGAATTCATAATAGACTGAAGGGGGGATAGCCTGCATAAGGGTAGATCATTAAAGTGGAGGTTCACCCAAAAAGTTAATTTTTAACCTTAGATTGATGCTCATTTTGTCAAGGGGAATCGGGTAGTTTTTTTAAAATCGAAGCAGTACTTACTGTTTTAGAGAGCGATCTTCTCCGCCGCTTCCGGGTATGGGCTGCCGGACTGGGCGTTCCTATTTGATTGACAGGCTTCCGACAGGCTTCCGACGGTCGCATCTATCGCGTCACGATTTTCAGAAAGTAGGCGAACGTCGGTGCGCAGGCGCCATATAGAGCCGCACCGACGTTCGGCTTCTTTCGGCTACTCGTGACGCGATGTATGCAACCGTCGGAAGCCTGTCAATCAAATAGGAACGCCCAGTCCCAAAGACCATACCCGGAAGCGGCGGAGAAGGTCGCTCTCTAAAATGGTAAGTACGGCTTCGATTTAAAAAAAAACTACCCGATTCCCCTTGACAAAATGAGCATCAATCTAAGGTTAAAACATTTTTTTCGGGTGAACTCCCGCTTTAAGGAGAGAGTTTCAGTAGTCAAGGCGGGAAATAATCAAGGAGTGAATAAGTTGCTTTGTGGTGTCATTAGTCAGGAAGGGTCGAATTCTGGAGATATTGCGGAGGTTAAGGGGGCGGGATTTAGCCAGTGATTGGATGTGGGGGCTGAAGGAGAGGTCAGAGTCAAGGATTACACCCAGCACCCTAGCATGTGTGGAGGGACTAATGGTTGTGTTGTTGATATTAATGGTAAAGTCATGGGGGGGACCGTGAAGGAGGAAAAACAACAAGCTCCCATTTTAGAAAGATTGAGTTTGAGGAAGTGGTGTGAAATCCATACAGATATGTCATTCAGTAAGTTTGAGATCCCTGGGAGATTGAGGGGGTGAGTTGAGGAGTGGAGAGATAGATCTGGGTGTCGTCGGCATAGAGGTGGTATTGGAAGCCATGGGAGGTTATCAACTGGCCCAGGGAATATGTATAGGGTGAGAATAGGAGGGGCCCAAGGACGGAGCCTTCGGGTACCCCAACAGAAAGAGTAAGAGGAGATGGAGTTGTAAGTGACACTGAAAGTGCGGTGAGATAGGTAGGAGGAGAACCAGGATAAAGCAGAATCACGGAGGCCAAGGGAGTGTAGTTTTCTGAGGAGGAGCAGGTGGTCAACTGTGTCAAAGGCAGCAGAGAGGTCTAGGAGTATGAGTATGGAGTAATGGCCATTAGTTTTAGGTAGGTCATTGGTGAGTTTTAGTAGAGCATTTTCAGTAGAATGCTGTGGGCAGAAGCCAGACTGTAGGGGGTCGAGAAGGTTGTTGTCCGACAAGGCATTTGATGAACTTGGAGGCAAATGGGAGCAGGGAGATGGGTCTTAAGTTATTCAAACAGGTGGGGTCGAGTGAGGGTTTTTTAAGTATAGGGGTAACCAGTGCATGTTTGAGCGGGGAAAGCAAGGTGATGGAGGAGAGGGAGAGGTTGAAGATGTGGGTTAGGGAGTTGAGGATAGAGTGGGAAGGTGGTTGCAGTAATTGAGAGTGGACAGGGTCCAGGGGACAGGTAGAGAGCTGGGCCATGGAGACGAGTTTATCAACTTTATCGGTGGTAACGGGGCAAAAGGAGGAGAGTATTGAGTGTGGTGTTGAATCTGATGTGTTGGGTAGGGGAGGAATTTGAATGCTGGATATCTCCTTTTATCTGTTGAGCGGTAAGCAAGTTGGTGGTTGGGGGCAGTGGGAGGTAAGAATACAAACTAGTTTTTTTTTTTAATAACCAGACTTTAAATGGTTCATTTTATTATTGTATGATCATGGACACTGGACAGAACTCGCACCAGTGGGAACACTTTCCTTACACCCCCTGAGAAGCATAAGATGCCAATATGTGACTCAACCTGACAGCAACCACACAAAAACTGAAACATCAGTTTTGAGTGAAGCTGACCTTTAGAGCTCTTTCACACTGACAGCACGGCCATGTTGGTGGTAAAGCACTGCTAGTTTTAGCGGCACTTTACCGTCATTTTAGAGATGCTTTTCGGCCGCTAGCATGTCGCTTTTAACACCCTGCTAGCGGCCGAATAAAGAGTTACAAGCACCCACAAAGGGCCGCTGCTGAGGCGCTTTGCAGTTGCTTCGGCAGCGCTGCCCAATCATTTCAATACATCCTGCCAGCGCAACAACCCAGTGTGAAATGAAAGCACTCAGGCTTTCACACTGGGACTGCAGATTAAGCTTTTTTCAGGCACCTAAAATAGTGCAAGGGCAGATCCAGGGGGGCAACGGAGAAATCCCCCCCGAGTAATTAGTTGTGGGTGAGTGGCGAACAGTCAGCGGGTGAGTGAGTGGGCAGCTCGGCGGGTGGGTGATTGAGTGAGCGGGTGAGTGAGCGGGCGGGTGAGTGGGCAGACCAGTCTGCAGATTAGCGGGCTGCTGGCCATCTCTCACCTCCTGGCGCCCTCCCTGCATCCCTGCAGTTCCGCCCTCACTGTACAGGCATCCGCGGGAAGCAGAGAGTTTACATCATCTCTCTGCTGCCTGACTTCATTCTGGGATACAGGAAGTGACAATCCCCACATCAGCAGGGAAGTGACAATTGTAGCAGGCAAGTGACAATCCGCAACGTGTGGCAGGTGACTTGGCAACTGACATCTCGCAATGTGTGGCAGATGACATGGCAAGTGACAATCTGCATCTGTGACAGGCGACATGGCAAGTGACAATGCGCAACTTGTGGCAGGTGACGTGGCAAGTGACAATCTACATCTGGTGACAGGCGACATGGCAAGTCACAACGTGGCAGGTGACGTGGCAGGTGACAATCTGCAACTTTTGGCAAGGTGACGTGGCAAGTGACAATCTGCAACTTGTGGCAGGTGACATGGCAAGTAACAATCTGCAACTTGTGGCAGGTGACGTGGCAGGTGACAATCTGCAACTTTTGGCAAGGTGACGTGGCAAGTGACAATCTGCAACTTGTGGCAGGTGACATGGCAAGTAACAATCTTCAACTTGTGGCAGGTGACGTGGCAAGTGACAATCCGCAACTTGTGGCAAGGTGACGTGGCAAATGACAATCTGCACCTTGTGGCAGGTGAAATAGCAAGTAACAATCTGCAACTTGTGGCAGGTGACGTGGCAAGTGATGATCCGCAACTTGTGGCAGGTGACGTGGCAAGTGACAATCTACATCTGGTGACAGGTGACATAGCAAGTCACAATCCTGTCAGGAACGTTACTTACCGAGGCCGAGATGCCAAGGGCGGCTCACCTCTGCGACTCGATGCGATCCACCCGCTGGAGTTTGAGACAGAGGGAAGGACGCACCAAGAGGCACCGGGTCCAGTGGCAGGAGGGAATCCAAGGTGGACCGGGAACTGGATAGCCGAAGCTCACTGGAGGCTGTTCAGAAGCACACAGGAAATAGTCCAAACAGAAGGTGCTCAAACAGGGACAAGGCTGAAGAATAATCCAGAGAACAAGCCGAGGTCAAGGGGTTGAGAAGTCAGATAGTCCAAAGTTCAAGCCGGGGTCACAGGGTTGAGGAGAGCAGCAATCCAGAGAGCAAGCCAAAGGTCAGGTAAAACAGGATGTCCACAGATAAGGTTTCCAGTAGCAAATACTTCAAACACTGACAACGAACCAGCAATTTGCAAGGAGTAAGGGGCTGGCTTAAATAGGCCGCTCAGGCCACTGATTGGTCCAAAGTAGCACAAGTTCAGAACCAGGCTCCGACGGACAGCAGGAAGAATATCACTGAGCAGTGGCTCAGAGGCAAAGACCTGGACTAGCAACGGAGAGGCCCTGGGTTCAATTCCACCCAGAGCCAACTGGGGCGCGACCACGCCTCGCTGTCTGTTTGGCACAGTAACCATCATGACAAATCCGGAAGGTGACGTGGCAAGTGAGAATCTGCATCTGGTGACAGGCAGCGTTGTAAGTGACAATCCGAAATGTGTGGCAAGTGACAATCCGCAACTTGTGCCAGGTGACGTGGCAAGTGACAAACTGCAACTTGTGGCAGGTGACGTGGAAAGTGACAATCTGCATCTTGTGGCAGGTGACGTGGCAGGTGACAATCTGCAACTTTTGGCAAGGTGACGTGGCAAGTGACAATCTGCAACTTGTGGCAGGTGACATGGCAAGTAACAATCTGCAACTTGTGGCAGGTGACGTGGCAGGTGACAATCTGCAACTTGTGGCAAGTGACAATCTGCAAATTGTGGCAGGTGACATGGCAAGTAACAATCTGCAACTTGTGGCAGGTGACGTGGCAAGTGACAATCCGCAACTTGTGGCAAGGTGACGTGGCAAATGACAATCTGCACCTTGTGGCAGGTGAAATAGCAAGTGACAATCCGCAACTTGTGCCAGGTGACGTGGCAAGTGACAAACTGCAACTTGTGGCAGGTGACGTGGAAAGTGACAATCTGCATCTTGTGGCAGGTGACGTGGCAGGTGACAATCTGCAACTTTTGGCAAGGTGACGTGGCAAGTGACAATCTGCAACTTGTGGCAGGTGACATGGCAAGTAACAATCTGCAACTTGTGGCAGGTGACGTGGCAGGTGACAATCTGCAACTTGTGGCAAGTGACAATCTGCAAATTGTGGCAGGTGACATGGCAAGTAACAATCTGCAACTTGTGGCAGGTGACGTGGCAAGTGACAATCCGCAACTTGTGGCAAGGTGACGTGGCAAATGACAATCTGCACCTTGTGGCAGGTGAAATAGCAAGTAACAATCTGCAACTTGTGGCAGGTGACGTGGCAAGTGATGATCCGCAACTTGTGGCAAGTGACAATCTACATCTAGTGGCAGGCAGCGTGGCAAGTGACATTCTGCATTTGGTGGCAGGCGACGGTGGCAAGTGACACACTCAGGGCTACCACTGATTCTGCATTATGGTGAGTTGAACTATTTCATTTCATATAACAATTTAATAATTGAAACAATGTGCTTCAATCATCCTGACACCATAACAACCATGGTGCCAGGATGATTGAAGCACCAACACCATTCATTTCCTGATAAAGTGCACAAAAAGTGCACAAAAAAAAAACATATTTTCTGGCAGTGCCCCTCCTGAGACTAGACTCTGGATCCGCCCCTGCTCCAGTGTGAAATGGGTCTTAAGATAATCAAAAGAAAACAATACATGTATGTATGTCTCCAAGACTTCTTGAAATCTCTGAATTGTTTTATCTACTCACAGCTAGGGATGAGCATCGTATGTTCGATCGTTCGTCGAATTACAAAAGTTTTGGGCCGTTCGCGCTGAATTCGAGTTACGTTTCACAGCCCAAAATTCACTGCGGCATCGCAGTGCATTGCTGGCTGATGGTTGGCCAAGCATGCACTATGACCCGCATGCTTGGCCAATCACAGCTTTCAAAAAACGGAGAGCCATAATTGGCCAAAGCCAGGGTGGCTTTGGCCAATAATGGTCTTTAGAGGGTTTAGTACACACCCCACACTATAAAAGGCCGCCTGCAGGTCGGCCTTGTGTAGTGTGTTGCGGTGGTTAAAAGAGAGAAGACAGAGAGAGAGAGTGTCATTTTTAGTAGGTAGATAGAGCAGGAAGGCAGGCAGGCTAGTCAGTTAAAGTTACAGTGTGTAGAGGATATATATGCATCCCAGGTGTTGTATATATATTTATACACTGTAAAGTTTAGCTAGATCAGCTCTTCCTAATTTACTGGCAGGCAGGTGATTGTGCTAGCTGCAGTATTCTCACGTGGTGTATTGCCTGTGTCCTCTGCAGTGTGCACCATAAAGCTATGTGGTGTGTGTACTGCCTTTGTCCTCTGTAGTTTGCACCTAAAGCTACTTGGTGTGTACTACCCGTGTCCTCTGTAGTTTGCACCTAAAGCTACGTGGTGTGTACTGCCCGTGTCCTCTGCATTTTGCACCTAAAGCTACGTAGCTTTAGGTGCAAACTGCAGAGGACACGGGCAGTACGCCCATGTCCTCTGCAGTTTGCACCTAAAGCTACGTAGTGTGTGTACTGCCTTTGTCCTCTGCCGTTTGCACCTAAAGCTACTTGGTGTGTACTGCCCGTAACCTCTGCAGATTGCACCTAAAGCTACGTAGTGTGTATTGCCCGTGTCCTCTGCAGTGTGAACCTAAAGCTACGTGGTGCGTGTACTGTCTGTGTCTGTGCTATTTTTCTCAATGATTTTCATCCATATTGCAGGGACCAGACATTACATTAAAGCCGCAAGCAGTTTTAAATTACTTTTTTCTTATAGTAATCTCATTTTGTGCAGGGACAATTCTAAACACGTGCCACTTTACAGGCATACTATAGACACCCAGCAGGTACGATATTTAAAGGGATTTTTCATTATTATTTTTTTTTTAATTTAAGCATCATTAAAATCACTGATCCAGAAAAAAACAACCATTTTTAAAACTTTTTTTCCATTGATACATGTTCCCTGGGGCAAGACCCGGGTTCTCAAAGACGTTTTACGACAATAACTTGCATATTAGACTTTAAAATGAGCACTTTTGAATTCGAATGTTCGAGTCCCATAGACGTCAATGGGGTTCTAAATGTTCGCGTGAATGGTCGGTCCGTTCGAAGGTTCTGGTGCGAACCGAACAGGGGGTGTTCGGCTCATCCCTACTCACAGCATAGTCTGGCAGTAAACAATTAATATTCCTTTTAGCTATTGTGCTTTACTTTCACGTCTGTAATTTAGGACATAAGGATCCTCCTGGTTGCCTGTATTTTGGAAAGTGACATATAGTGGGGAATATAAATGTTCCTGGAAGAAATCAATACTGTATCATTATTCTCTACTAGTTCACCTCACACCATCTGTCTTATAGGCATTACTTCACTGATGTCATTGCTACGTGACATGCGTATTCAGCTACAGGGGAGATGCAGAGAGGAGATTAAGCTCTATACTTCAAAGTAGTACTATGAGAGATGTAATAGGCAGGGAAAGTAAAACACATACGTATGGGACTCTACTCCCCTCTGTGCTGCAAGGACAATCAACAATTTTACTTATATGTCCACTGCAGTGATAAAAATTGAACGACACTGAGAACTCCAAACCACAGCTTCATTATACTGCCTTGCTTGCAGACTACATAAAGGCAACATGCTGACCGCAGATGCACTGCAGGGAGATCATGAAAACATTATCATTTAGCCAGAACATCGGATCTCCTGAAGTTTGATTTAGGTTTGGAGAGAAGAATGACATTTCTGTTAACGGCTTGAGACAATCCGGTTCTGCATGTTGAGCACAGATGAAGCGACTCAGTGGGCTGAGGAATTTAATTTATGTGCTAAGGATTCTAGAAAATAAAGGAACTGGCAGAATATTTTCAAAATAAAGGTCCCTGCTAAAAGAGAATTTGCAATTATTGATTTGTATGATTTTATGCCAAAAGAATCTGGTTTAAATTTTCAACAGAGGGCAGTGAAGTCATGACACAAGAACTGATGTGCGTGAGTGTGTCAGACCTTCCAGAAAACCATTTTTTACAGGAGTGACACTGGATGCTTAAGCCGCGTACACACGACCATTTTTAATGTCCTAGAAAAAAACAATGTTTTTCTCGGCGTCATTCTTGTCAAGCCTGCTTTGCATACACACGATCGTGAAAAAAAAATGCTCGCGCAAAGCGCAATGACGTGCAACACGTACAACGGCACTATAAAGGGGAAGTTCCATTCAGATGGCGCCACCCTTTGGGCTGCTTTTGCTGATTTTGTGTTAGTAAAAGTTTGGTGAGAGACGATTCGCGCTTTTCAGTCTTTGTGCTGTTCAGTCTGTTACAGCGTGACGAATGTGCTATCTCCATTACACACGCTAGTTTTACCAGAACGAGTGCTCCCGTCTCATAACTTGCTTCTGAGCATGCATGTTTTTTTCCGCCGTTAAAGCCTACACACGACTGTTTTTCACGATGTGAAAAATGACAACGTGAAAAATGACGAGAAAAAATAGAGCATATTCAAAATTTTTAATGCCCATTTTTCACGACGAGAAAAATGCTCTGGAGCCTACACACGGCTGTTTTTAATGACCATTTAAAAAAATGGCATTTTTCACGTCATGAAAAACGGTCGTTTGTACGTGGCATTAGTACAGAAAGGGCTTTGAGGAGATTCTGTTGCCAGATCATTTATTTCTATGACAATCTTCTCATAGCATTATATGTGCATTTATTGTATATTACAGGCATACCCCACTTTTAAGTACACAATGGGACCAGAGCATGTATGTAAAACGAAAATGTACTTAAAGTGAAACAATACCTTTTTTCACTTTTAGGGTGTAGTGGGGGGTCAGGGGCTGTATTTTGGGTGTCAGGAGCTGTAGTTGAGGTCTCAGGGGCTGTAGTGGGGGTGTCAGGGGCACACTGGAACAAGGCGGGCTATGCTCTCGAAGCTTCAGCTCCTTCTACTGCGGCTGCAAAATGTCTGTGCAGTACTTGTAAGGCACTTTACATACATTCAGGGGTATGTCCTTACTCGCGAGTGTATGTAAAGTGAGTGTACTTAAAGCGGGGTATGCCTGTATGTATGTTATTTACTTGTAAGTCTTTCTTGTGTGGACAACCAAAAGGTCTGAGACTTCTACTGGATGCTGCCAACTTTGACATGATCCAAAAAGTGACAAAAGCAGTTAGTGCTCCAAATCATTGATCAGGGGGTACAATGAACATTTTTATGTATTTATGTTAGAATGGAATAAAAGAGCCATCACAATGCTGGACTGGTTTGCAGGGCACATGAGAAATCCAACTTCCTAGCTGAATCTTTCCAATAAAAGCAGCCACGGTACAGCAGCAGTGCCTAAATGACATTTATATAGAGAAAAAAAATGACATTTTCCCCGCAGGCTTTCTTTATTTTGTAAACAACGGCTTGGGGAGCCAGTCTGTATGATGAGGCCACAATTTAGTGCACTTTGAACAAGATTCTATATTTTTGGGATAAATTCTGGTGTCTGCTTCACAGAAGTAACAGATGCGGGAAAAATTTGGCTTTGGGTGCTGGTGGTGCGCTCACACCATAAACCTATAGAGCAGGGATTGGCGGAGCTACAACTGTTCCAAAACTACAAGTCTCACCATGCCTCTGGGTGTTATACTTGTGGCTGTCAGATTCTTGCTATGTCTCATGGGACTTGTAGTTCTGCAACAGCTGGAGGTCTGCTAGTTGCATATCCCTGCTATAGAGGTACTCTTAATGAAAGCAAGAATTGGCCTTGCTGTTAAAAAAAAATGATATGCACCTGTCAAACAGACAGGGAAAAATTGGTCCGTGTTTATTGAGCTCATGAAATCTGTACCAAAAAAATTCTTCCAGATAAAATCAATAACCACATAGCTAGGCAGCCTAGACAGTCTTGCAGAGATTCCACATCCCAAAAACACCTAAACTGCAACATTGGCATCAGGGACTTGGTAGCTGCTGCTAATCACGTAATGATTCATTTTGATAAATGTCAGCCGGTCAACAGAGTCTGTGCGCAGACGTGCTCTTTTATCTGTCACAAAATCTCTGGCCGCACTGAATGTCTGTTCGGAAAGTACGCTGGATGCAAGTCCTGACCAGTGGTCTATTCTCATGAGTCATGACCTAGTAACCCAGTGGATCATCGAATGGAAAGCTCTCCATGTCTGTTTTCACCCCTAAATAATCTCCCACCATATGATGCAAACACTGATGATGGCATGTGAAAGCTGACAGCCCTGAGCGCCGAGGGCTAAAAAAAAAAGTGAAATGCATCACTGAGGCGGCCTCCTTTGACCAACAAAATCAACTAACAATGTCTTAGGGGCAGATCCACAAAGATCTGCCTATCTTTAGGCAGACGTAGCGTATCTAAGATACACTACGCCGCTGTAACTTACTTTTTCTTCTTGTGAATTCTCAAAGAATCCGCGCGGTAAGTTACGGCAGCGTAGTGTATCTATTGCGGCGTAAGGGCGCGCAATTTCAAATGGGAGTGATGGGGGCGTGTTCTATGCAAATACGTTGTGACCCGACGTAAACTACGTTTTTTTTTAATGGCGCATGTGCCGTCCTTAAAATATCCCAGGGTGCATTGCGACAAAGTACGCCGCAAGGATGTATTGGTTTCGACGTGAAAGTAAATGACGTCACATTCCTATTCACGACTTACGCAAACGACGCAAAAAATGTAAAATTAGACGCGGGAACGACAGCCATACTTAACATTGAGTACGCCACCATATAGCAGCTTTAACTATACGCCGGAAAAAGCCGAACGGAAACTACGTAAAAAAATGCGACTGCCGCACGGAAACGCCACCTAGCAGACGCCGAAAATTTGCATTTAAAATCCGACGGCGTACTAAGGCGTACACCTGTCGGATCTAACCCAGATGCCGTTGTATCTTGTTTTGTGGATACAAAACAAAGATACGACGCAGGAAATTTAAAATTACGCCAGCGTATCAATAGATATGCCGGCGTAATCCTTTTGTGGATCTACCCCTTAATGTCTAGGAACCAAATCTGGCAGATACTATTTACACAAAACGAGGGTGTGTAAACCACCGTACCATAGCCAATTGGTCTAGAACGTAACCTTAATTAACTAATATGTAAAAAAGGAGTGTGTAAGAATATATGTATAGCCACTTAAAGGGGAATACCTCAAAAAGGAAAAATGAGAAAACACCACAGTGGTTGTTTGTCTGATACGCAAGCAGTACCCATAAACACACCATTTGCTCTTAGTAATCTAGGCTAACCTAATTGGTAATGTCTCTTTGGATTCTCACTGACTGTATGTTGAATTGCGTAGCCTGCACTGCCTCTTCTGCAGCTTGTCCTCAATTAAAATGCAATCGCACTGCCTGTTTTGAAAAAAAAAAAAAAACCTTTGTATTCTGAATAGACTCCCAATACTATAAAATTCCTGACAGCTATTATAGAGGTTACGTTGCCTGTTTGGTAAATTACTTAGCCTATACTGACAATTCTGCAGCTTTTTTTATGGATTACTGCTGCCCACTTGACTGACCACCGTTTGTCCCTCATTAGTCCCAGGTGCTAATCCCCCACAGAAGCAACCAAATTTTTGAAAATTTTGAAATGTATCACTGAAGCAGTCCCCTTCTCCATTCCTCCTCCTTTGACCAACAGACACCTCAAATCTAGCTTTTCCACGAGACTGTAACCTACCAGAGTCTGGAAAGGCGTTACAGAAACTCCTCTTTAGGTGTCCTAAAGATATTTCATCCTCAATTTTTAGACTTTCTCCTTGTACCGGTGGTTAAGGAGGATTGCCAAACAATATTTATCCTTCTCCTGGAAGTCATGAATTCTTGGGTCCTTTCACAGGCTTTGAAGAATGAGGTAGGCCATGCACCACAAGTTTGTAGAGACATTAGAAGCAGAGTCCTTTGGGTCACTGAGGATTACAGTATCTGGAACTGCCACCTCCCAGCCACATACTACTCCCAAGGGTTCTGGGGATGAAAAACAATCTCTCAAGATTTTATGTATGTCTTTCTCTGTTTCAGTGCTTCCAAAACTGCCAGAATCCTCCCTCTCCTATTGTATGTTCTGTGGCATTGCAAGAATGGTTTCTACATAAAGCCGGCCTTGAGAGGAAAGTATGTCTTCTTCTCGCTGGTCTGTCTCAAGTGCCTTGTCCCTAATGACATGCAGAGTCTGCTCTAGCAGGAACACAAGAGAGATTGTGTCAATTGATGCATGCATTGTCATGGCTCCCCATCCATGTCACCTCCCCATATGCATCCCTTTTCAGCAGCCATTGGCGTTTGGAGAAAAAGCTGAGCCGCCGGAACCTGTCCTTTGTAACGGCACTGGTGAGCGAGAGTGAACCACAACTGAGGTAGCAAGGATTTCAATGCTCTTCTCTATGTAACAATTCAGTATTAGGCCCCAGGTGTCACTCCACACAAACAGGATTTTGGGGGTTCTCTACATCATCTCTCTCACATAATGATAGGCGTTGAGCTACTGAGCTTGGACGCATTACAACATGCAACCCGAGCTTAGCGTTTAAAATTATAGTATGCACTAAAAGATACATATGCACAACTGCATGCAAGTAATTATTAGTATTACATAGCGTCGTGCACTAGGTCACTAAGGGGGAAGGTATGAAATACGTCAATCCTTAGCATAGAAAGTTTAGGTGAACATGTTCCGCAAGTTAGGGCATAAGCCCATAAACAGGTAGTACTTATGTCAAGCACGTAGTAAATAGGCGTTGTAGTGACAATCAATAGTTGCGTATGAGAAGCAATACAGCTTAGGTAATTATAGTTGCATATGAGAGGCAATATAGCTCGGGTAATTATAGTTGCACATGAGAGGCAATTTAGCTCAAGTAGTTATAGTTGCATATGAGAGGCAAATATAGCTTAGGTAATTTGGAGGGAATGGCCCTTTAAAGCGGGGGTTCACCCAAATTTTTTTTTTTAAATTGCATCTAGCAGAGCCAGCATACTAAGGACATTACATTTTGGCACTTTTTTTTTTTTTTTTCGGTACATACCTTTATATCCTGATGTTGTCCAGGGCTTCCGGGTTCCGATGACTGCATGACTGGGTATTCCTATCCTTCCGTTCGATGATTGACGTCTTGTGAAACAGGTGACCTGTCGCACAGCGTGCATCATCAGATGTCGGGAAAGAGCCGAGCTGCGAGTCGGCACTATACAGCGCCTGCGCAGTCAGCTCTACACGGCACAGGCGCCGTAGAGTGCCGACTCTTAGCTCGGGTATTTCCGGAAATCTGGTGACAAAACACGGATATAAAGGTAAGTACAGAGCAAAAAAAAAAAACATGCCAAAATGAAATGTCCTTACTATTGTACTTTTAATGTAAAAAAATCGTTTTTAGGGTGAATGTCCACTTTAAGGTATTCCTTAGCAAACAGTGCTTAGCACAATAATATATCCCAAATTGTATCTTGGTATTCACAAGGCATAACAAGTAATTGCAATAGTATTAGATGGGACAAAGAAGCAGATCTTCCTATGGCACTACAAGTGACACATTAGCTACTTATCCGTTTGCAGGCTTCAGTGTAGGAAGTAGGGATTCCGTGGTGTAAGGTGTTCAGCAAAGAAGGCCTCAAGGTTGTCCCCGGCAATAAGTCTGTGTTGCAGTAGATGCAACAGCGCTAAAGGAGTAGTAGTAGCGTGGAGCGGTGTTGCAGCATGGGGAGAGATGAGTCCAGAGATTACTGGTAGCTATTTGGTTGTAGCCTAGCTGGCTATGGCCAACATTAATAGAACAGTTTTTATATTGCAGGTGAATGCCTTTATAGGCAGTGGGCAGGTGCAGTGCATAGCACTGATTCAAATGACCGCCGATTCACGGCGCACTTCCGCGTACCAAGCTGGAACGCACGTGACCCCGGGCGATAATGTCATCACGCGAGCGCCATATGCGTTACAGCATGGAACGTATTACGGCGCCGAAAGTGCCAACCACTACAGAAAGTAACAGGCGCGTGGAGCGCCTGTTACATCCTTGTGCCATACCTGCACTAGTACTCATTGACGGCCCTCTGCTTCATGTGCAGCCGCTGCAGCATTGCCAAAGTGGAGTTCTACTTGGTGGGCATGTCATGTCACAAATCAGACAGTTTATGGACAGGTGGAATTCAACCAACCCAACACTGTCTATGTATGACCGCCTGAAATGGCTACAGACTGCTCCTGGTCTTCTTCAGAAGATCTTGCAACCCTGGGTACCTGTTCCAGGCATGTCACATGTGTCAACTTTTCCTATCAAAGGGCGGACAGGAGGTTAGTGCCATTATCGCACACACCACCATTCCTGGCTCAAGCTGGCATGGGGTGGACCACATCTGGGCCTGCGCCTGCAGAGCTGAAAGAATCCCTTCTCCGTTGTGGCTCCTGTCCCCTAGACAGACCAGCTGAAGCACTGCAAGGCATAAAGATATATTAGGTAATTACCGAGGGAATTCCCCCGTATCCTAAAATGGCAGACTATAGCGAACACAAGTAAAATAAAAAAATTTTATGGGGAAGACCACAAAAATACATACAGGATAAAAACAATGCAAATGGTTGAAACTATACAGTTCATACACTAATGTGATATTAAATTGTGCGGTCAAATTCAACAATTCATCATCACCTTGTATAAACTGTATCGTTTCAGCCACTTGTATTGTTTTTATTCTGTAAGTATTATTGTGGTCCTCCTCCTTGCTAGGGGGTTACTCTTCTCAATTGAGAAATAGAGTAGCTGGATAGCAAGGGCAACATAAATAAATAGAGAAAATTATGGAGCTGTCTTGGTTGAATGGTTACTTCCCATTATTTTGATTTCCTTATACCAGTCTTTTGGAATGTTCTTTTGTAATAGTGCCAACCTGGTTGGCTCAGGAGAGGGTGGTGAATAAGAGAAAGGAGTAATCCTCCTGGTGGTGAAATAAAACCCCTTCCTGGAACACGTGCCAGGTGACTGTCCACAGTTACTCAATTGGACTTCTGAAGCTTCAATCTGGAAGTTGGGCAGCCTGCTTAAAAGCATACTCGCTGAAGCTAGTCAACTAGTTGATTAAATGGTTCCTTCGCCATATAGGACATTAACAACAGGAGATCTAGTGCCTCTTATAGGCATACTCCAGAATCTTGGATGAATCTTGGATGAGATGTCAACAGCTCCAGCAGACTTAAAGCACTCAGTATTATCCTTTGCTCCTCTCCAGCTGCTATGTTAAAGATTATGTAGGGAAGGAGGGAGGGAGGGGAGAGAAGCTAGGTCAGCACATACAGTAAGAAGACACTCCAGAAGAGAAGAGGACTATGGCATGCAAGGATCGATGGGGCTGTGCAAGTGAACTGACTCCTTCTGAAAAAGTAAAATTTGCTATCAAGTTTATAGATACTGTAAGACTAAGGTGACTAAACTCAAGCGGTATGTGCATTTACAATGAGTTGCGCCAGTCCAAAACTGTATTTTAAGGGCAAGGTAGCCCACTTTTATTTAAAAACAAATCAAAGTTCATACAGATAGCTCTTCACCATCACTGAAAAAACATAACATTCAACCTCCTGACTCTCTTGTGACAGCTTTACTACCTCTGCAGGGTCTTCCTGACCATCAAACACCTTTTGGTCTTCCTGACCATCAAACACATCCCAGTATGCACAGATACTGAACGTTAGCTCTGCAACCTTTCCTTGCAGCTCCCTAGCTGCGCTTGTACCTCCTGGACTCTCTCTATACAGCTTGCAGGCTACTCCCATCCCACATGGACTTCCTCTCAGGCTTGGACCTCCCTCTGTCCCAACCTGACCTTGATGCATGGCAGCATCTCACATGCCTCACTTCAAACACTCTGACCTCCCTCTGGAGGGTGGGGTCCTGAGCTCTAACTCTGGCTCCAATACAAAGCCAGCACACGCTTGAGCCATTAAGGTGCCTGCTTCTCCCAAAATCTGGCAAAAAAAACAACCTTTACTCAGTAGCACGGGGTCACCCTGCTTTACTACATATCAGAATAAAAAATGTTTATGCAAAAGAATAACTTTGCAAGTATGATGCTTGATTTATTGGTATTTTAGCCTGCATTTTTGTTGACAGGGTCCCTTTAAGTTATACCCCATCCTGACACTATTCACCTGCAACTGTCAATTGCTAGAGCAGCAGACTAAATGAGCACTGATGAGTGACCCTAGTCATAGCTTAATGACAGGGGGAGGAATATGATCAAGGTACTCTTACAAAGACGTCTACATCACGATTAATGTTTCTTGATCCATAATGTTGCCTTGGTCGCCTTTTGGTAGTGACCTGTATTGTACATTATATGAATTGATTTTTCAATTATTTCTTAGAAAGGCATGTAAAAGAGATCAGCTTGATATACAATAAGTAACCTTATTAACATCAAGCCTCTATATTTAATACATACAGTGACAGAAATATGGAAGAGCAAAGTTATAAAATGTGACCACTGAATTAATGAGCACTCACTAAAATTCACTGTACCTTGTAGCCAGGTAACAATAATGTATTCTATACCTGTTGATTATATATGTCTTCATGTAAAACTTCCAGACATAAGCAAATTATATTATTTTATTTATTATTATTGTTTTTTTTACCTGCGACTGTCATTAGTTTCATTATATGTGAAAAAAATGGTTTTCTTAACTCATGCATACCAGTGCCTGGTATATCAGACTTGCTGAGCTCTAATGAATGTTGCTGAGAGTTTAAATAATGTGATTCGAAGAAAAAAAAATTGCTTCATCATCTCCAGCCCTTGAATTTTCCATGTATGGTAGTCAGTTTCTCTGTAAGTGGCAGTTGCATAAATGAAACAGAAGTTATTTATACCAAAATAACAGTCAAGGAAATATGACTTTTTTTTCCCATGTTTCTTTCTGTCCAGCAGGGGAGAAAACTTCCCATCCAAACCCTGTGACTGAACAGTAAAAGGAGTAGATGATCTTATACTGTATCTCTGTCGCTTTGCTCTCTCCTCATATAAGCATAGGGCCAGATTCACATATAATTACGTTGCTCCTGGGCAGCGTAACGTATGTGATTTACGTTACACCGCCGCAGGTTTACAGCGTAAGTGCCTGATTCTCAGAACACTTACCTGCAAACTTGCGGCGGTGTATCGTAAATGCGCAAGCCCGCCCAATTCAAATGGGGCGGGCACCATTTAAATTAGGCGCGTTCCCGCGCCAAGCGTACTGCGCATGCTCCGTCGGGTAAATTACCCGACGTGCATTGCGCTAAATGACGTCGCACCGACGTCGTTTGCTTAGACGTTAACGTAAATGCCATTCACGGACGTCTTACGCAAACGACGTTGATTTTTAAATTTTGACGCGGGAACGACGGCCATACTTAACATGGCTTAGGACACCTAGGAGGTAGTCCTAATTTTACGCGGCGTAACTCGACGGAAACGACGTACAGTTAGATCGACGGGCCGTTCGGACGTTCGGGGATCGCCGTAAGTATTCATTTGCATATTCTACGCCGGCCGCAATGGCCTCGCCACCTAGCGGCCGGCCTATAATTGCATCCTTAAGATCCGACAGTGTAATTCAATTACACCTGTCGGATCTTAGGGCTAGCTATGCGTAACTGATTCTATGAATCAGTCGCATAGTTAGGACAACCCTAACACAGAGATACGACGGCGTATCAGGAGATACGCCGTCGTATCTCTTTTGTGAATCTGGGTCATAGTTCCTTGCACACCAGACTGATGACTAGCATTGCTTCTACCACCCTTTCTGTGAGTTGTCCTGCACAAACTGTACAGTAGACTAGTAACCAGTGGTACTAATATCAATTTCATTAAAAATTGTTCTAAAGGCATTTTTATTAAAATATTAAACATGGTATTCTTACCTATTCTATGCAAGGGTATTGCAAATAGTGACCCATTACCTCCTCTTCTAGGGTCCCCCACCAGTGCTGTCCACTCCTCCTCCACTTACTGAGGGGCACTCCTGCAGGATGCTTCTAAGCCGGGCTGTGTGCATCCATATATACACGCAGCACAGCTTGGCCCCGCTCCCTCCTCACAGAATTTGATTGACAGCAGCAGGAACCAATGACTGCAGTATGTGAGACCAAGGAGACAGAGCAGCACTTCTGCAGATGAGCACATCGCTGGATTAAAAGAGGAGCCAGGTAAGTATTTAAATTGTTACTAAACCCAGGAGCCTGTGTTCACTATATCTGGTCTCCCACAGTACACAGAACATGGAAATGCAATTATTTTAGTAAATATAAACGGCTAAATACATTTTCTCATTAGCAGTATATAGCAGTTGTCTGACTTCTATCAGTGTCTGGTCAAGCACTGGTTAAAGCTTGTAGGAGGAGTTTTCATTCTCCTCTGACTATCCTATGAGGCTGCATGACCCCTGACCCTCTGTTTGTACAGTGCTGATTGGCCCTGTGCTGATCACATGCACCAAAAAAAAAAAAAAACTATTTAGCAATATACACCAAACTAAGCTATGTACTAACAGCATATGGATTGGGGACAGTAAAAGAGGGGAGGATCAGAGAAGACAGGATCAAACTTTTTACACAATGCATAGGATTACCCCCTTAGGTTCCACAGTAAGTATTCCAAGCATGCTTTACTGCGTATACAGACTGATTGTACTGTTGTGGGTTTAGTAACACTTTAAGAGGGGGTGGGGGACTGATCATGGAAGGTATTTTACCTTAATACAGAGACTGCATTAGGGTAAAACCTTATGCCTTTAAAACCACTTTAAAAAAAATACATGTATTATTGATTACAGAACTGTGCCCTTTATATCTCTCCAGAATTTAGCTTTAACTGTTTCCAAGTACAGAAAGAAATGAGAATGTCTCTTTATGGACTTGCCATTATTTCTTTTAAATGCACGTTTAAATACATCTTGTACAACATATTCAAAATTACAAAAATGTTATATTCAGGTAAAATATGGACAGAAAAACAAAACAAATGTAATAAAATGATCTATTAACCAAGGCAATAGAGATGAGTGTGGAGGGGAACAAATATAATATATGGAATATTAAAATTCATTCCATACTTTCTGCAAAGGTTATTCTAGCGAATGAGTGATTACAATGCTCACAAACAAGGACAGAATTTTTTTTTTTGTATATATTATTTTATATCTTAAAGTTTTGTTTCTGCTGGAACTTTGAAGAATATTAGATAACGAATAAGCAATACTGCCTTTCTGTGTATGGATACATTTGTAGGGTGTGAATTTGACTGTTCATGTCAGCTGCAAACCTTGGTCATATTCAGCCTCACATGAAAATGTGAGGAGTCTTCCAACACAGAATTTACAACAGAAGTCAAAACCTCCAGGCCATACAACACTTCTTGAATCCTCTGAACTAAGGAGGACTGAAGTCCCGTCTCCTTTAGTAATTGACACCTTTCTCCAGCTTTATTGTGATGCTTTGTCACTAGTACAGCACCCAATGTGACAACACAAAATCTTAACAGCTCAGGCACAAGGGGCTGTATTTTCAAATGAATAAGAGAGTGATGTGCCCTAGCCACTTCAGCCCCTGAAGGTTTGCCCCCCTTCATGACCAGGCCATTTTTTGCAATATGGCACTGGGTTATTTTAATTTACAATTGTGCAGTCGTGCGTCGCTGTACCCAAATAAAATATATGTCCTTTTTCCCCACAAATAGGGCTGTCTTTCGGTGGTATTTGATCACCTCTGCAGTTTTTATTTTTTGCGCTATAAACAAAAATAGAGCGACAATTTTGAAAAAAAATCAATATTTTTAACTTTTTGTAAAAAAATATATAAAAAGTTTTTTTTCCTCAGTTTAGGCCAATACGTATTCTTCTACATATTTTTGGTAAAAAAAATCGCAATAGGTGTTTATTGATTGGTTTGCACAAAAGTTATAGCATCTACAAAATAGGGGATAGTTTAATGGCAATTTTTTTTTTACTAGTAATGGCGGTGATCAGTGATTTTTATCGTGACTGTGACATTATGGCGGACACATCGGACACTTTTGGCAATTTTTTTGAGACATTTTTGGGACAGAGCGGGGAGGGTTTACACAAGGTGCCCTTTGTTAACGTCATTAACGAAACATGTCAGGGTGGATCCACGCTACGTGACCCCGGAAGCACAGGCTAACGTGTTTTTTTTATGCCGGCTATTTTATCTGTTCCCGCAAACATGTTTTTAATTTATTTGTAAAACTGTGTTTTGCATTAAAACCGAGGAGTGGTAAACGTTATTACACTATCTCGAGTCCCTTCTCTTTTTTTCGGCTTTCCCCTGACAAGCTCTAGTCCGTTTGCAGATCCCTTGGTCCACCAGCATGAGTAATACGTTCTAAGCGGACACAGAGGACGGAGACAAGGTACGGAGGAGTTCATAAGACCCTGCAGAGGGCTATATCTGCAAGCTTTTATGACCTTGCTTAAACAGGAGGTCCTTCATGTCTGGTAAGGGTGTTTAATATCTCTCTCGGTGCATCTCTAAGGAGCAGCTTTTTCCTTTCATCCTGGTGAGACGGTGGATTTACCTTTTAATGCCAATTTCACTTTCTTATCAGAATTTCTTTGCACTCACTTCACTGGGACTTATATTTGATGCATTTATGTTTATATACTTAATGCACTTAGTGGTTTATTCAAGAACTTGCTGCGGATTATATGTTACAGTTTATCATCACTATATACCGATTTTATTGATGGTGTTTGCACAATATATTTATTATTTTGTTTTACGTATTTTCAGCTATTAGCGCAACCTTTTTCCCATTTCACATCTCCCCGCTCTATACCTCCGTGAGATGATCGCGGGGATCCCCGCGGTGATCGAGTCTGCGAGACCCGCAGTCCGACTCATGGGGAAGCCAGCGGCGCACTCGCGACCACATGGTCGCATTTAAAGGGCCACATACAGGTACTTGATTATGCCTGTCCGTTCCATGCTGCCGACGTATATCTACATGGGCCGGTCCACAAGTGGTTAAGACAATATTTATTTTGCTGCATGTTTTAGTAAAAAAAAAAAGGGAATGCTTGCTAACTGTGTGGGGGATGCTTTGACTGGGGGAAGACAGAGATTTGTGTTCCTGCTTAGCAGAAACACAAGACCTCCATCTTCCACTCTCACAGAACGGTGGTCTGCCTTGTTTACATAGGCAGACCGTCGTACTGCCTCTTGTCAGAATGATTGTGAGGTGCCGGCAAACATCGGGTACACTGGACCCGCTTATTGGCTCCCACTGTGTCCAATCACAGTGGTAAAGGGTCGCGTGTGCGTGCCCCAGATGCAGTGCACAAAATCATGTACAGGTATGTGATTTTGCGCAGGAGGGCGGACCTGCCACTATATATCTGTGTGGGGTGGTCCAGAAGTGGCTAGAAACCTGCAAACACCAGTTGTTGTATATATTTTTTGAGTTGTAGTGCCAATTATGTGGCGAGTTTGAGTGTGGAAGGTAAGTACAGGCTACCATGGACACTAAATGTGAAAAGTACTGGTTTTCTGCATGAGCTCCATAAAACGTATAAAAGTCCTAACATTTCAGAAAGATTCAGATTTTTACTCACACATATTTCTCAGAGAAAAAACGTAGACAATTTTTAAAACATTTAAAACTTGAAACCTTCAAACAGAATCACCAAATATGGGACATTTAGGAAGAAAACATCAAAGTCCAACTCCAGGCAAAGAGCTAAATAAATACACAGTGGAAATATATATAAGTGAGCTGTCTCACCTAAGAAAAATGACTACTTCTGTCCATTCATTAGTATGATTTACAAATCTCCCTTTATTTTAATGGCAACTATTATTCTGGTATTATGCCAAAGATTAGTTAAGTGACATTGTAATAAGCTCTTTGATTTACGCACCTGAAAAAAAAGAGGGACTTTGCAGTACCCAAAGAACTTTTCCATCTTCTAGAGAAGTCAAACCTTTCACTTTCCAGAAAAGAACGAATGTATAATGTATGATTCTGGACTAAATCTCCAAGAAAATGTATGTTTTAGAAGGCAAAAAATATCAAGCGTCATACTTTTTTTATGTTAGATTCAATCTAGTTTTTTATATCCTTCTTTAGTCAAATAATGGCATGTCAGCTTTAAGTAAATTTACAGCATTAATTCCAGTGGACCAGTGAGGTCAATTACATTTATGTCATGCAAAGCTTTCTGTTCCAACTTGTAACAGGTCAAAAAAAGAACTAGCCACACTTTTCCAGCACCCAGCAACAGTTAAACAGAACCCTCTGGCCTCGTACACACGACCGTTTTCCTCGACAAAATCCATCAAGAAAAATGCTGACAGAGCTTTTTTGCAGAGGAAACGGTCGTGTGTATGTTTTTCGTCGAGAAAACTGTCGTGGATCTCAACGAGAAAAAAAGTCGGGAGTCTCAATTTCCTCGTCGTGTTTCTCATCGGGCTGGTTTACGACGAGAAACACGTTTGTGTGTATGCTTAGAAACGTGCGCATGCTCAGAATAAAGTATGAGTCGGGAGCGCAACTTCGGTAAAAGTAGCGTTCGCAATGGAGATAGCACATTCGGCACTCTGTAACAGACTGAAAAACGTGAATCGTCTCTCACCAAACTTTTACTTAATATGCGGTAACATGAGATTAGTAAAAGCAGCCCCAAGGTTGGCGCCAGTGGAATCAAAGTTCCCCTTTGTAGTGCCGTTGTACGTGTTGTACGTCACCGCGTTTGAGAACGACAAGGTTTTGTCTTGACAGTGTGTATGCAAAGAAAGCTTGACAAGATTCTCGACAAGCCTGACAAGAATCTTATCGAGGAAAACAACGTTTCATTTACGACGAGTTTCTCGGTCGTGTGTACGAGGCCTCAGTGATGAAAATCTTACTATCATCTAAGTCACAGGAGATTCTTGAGGACAAGGTGCCTACAGGGGGAGATCTCAATATTAATTTATGTAAGAACAGATGTAGAAGCAGTCTATTGTGAAATGTCCCTTGAATCTGTGAGAGGTTTTTGCTAGAGGAGAAGAGCAGAATCAATCCAACCAGGTTCTTACAACAGTACTGCAGTATTTTATTTAAATCACTAGGAGGGAAAATTTCTTATTGGCTCATTGAGCATGTGATTCTTCTCTTCTACAGAGTAGAAATACTAACCTTCTTTAAATACTGATACTAGACACACACTGTTTATTTACATTGTCCATTATCTTTCTGTATAGGGATGATGGCACTGTAGTTATGTTAATAATAATAAAAAAAACAAACATCTAAGTACCTTTTTCCTAATTGATATACATCTGTCACATGAGCCAGCTCTTTCCCAGCCTGTCTGCAGGGAAACATAGGCAGGAGGAGCCTCTAGTCCTCTTCTACAGGTTACAAAAAGAAAAAAAAACAGCCTGTGGAATACAGTGTAAAAATAAATAATTGATATCAATAAACTGTTTTAACCACTTAAAGCGGTTGTAAACCTTTATTTTTGACTTTTACCTACAGGTAAGCCTATAACAAGGCTTACCTGTAGGTAAGGAGAATATCTCCTAAACCTGTACGGTTTAGGAGATATTCCTCTCGCAATGCGGGCGGCGCATGCGCAGGGGGGAATCCACGGCGAAAGATCCGGCAGCCGCCGGACCTTGCCGATTTTAAATCTCCCGCGGGAGTGACGTCATCGCCGCTCCAGCCAATCACGGCGCTGGAGCGGCGATACCCGGAAGACACGCCGGAGCAAGATGACATCTCGCTCGGCATGAACCAGGTAAGTGTTGTTCACCTCGTTTTGAGGTAAGTATTTCATAATCAGCTATTATGCGGTGCATACTAGCTGATTATGCATTTTGCCTTGCAGGTAAAAAAATAAATAAAAAATTATATATGCGGTTTACAACCGCTTTAAGGACCGAGATTCTTTCTGAGATTTGGTGTTAAACATTTTATTTTTTGCTAGAAAATTACTTTGAACCCCCAAACATTATATATATTTTTTCTAACACCCTAGAGAATAAAATGGCGGTTGTTGCAATACTTTTTGTCATACTGTATTTGCGCAGCGGTCTTACAAGCGCACTTTTTTGGGAGAATTATTGCTCTCGCTCTACCAATCGTGGCGATACTGTACATGTATGGTTTGAACACCGTTTTCATATGCGGGCACTGCTCACGTATGCGTTTGCTTCTGCACAGAAGCTTGACGGGACAGGCGTGTTTAATTTTTTTTATTATTCATTTGACCTTTTATTTTTTTACACTGTTCTTTAAAAAAAATGGGTCAGTTTTATTCCTATTACAAGGAATATAAACATCCCTTGTAATAGGAAAAAAGCATGACAGGACCTCTTATGAGATCTGGGGTCAAAAAGACCTCAGATCTCATATTTACACTAAAAAGCAATACAAATAAATAAATACATTTAATGTCATTAAAAAAATAAAATAAAAAATGACCCTTTAAGAGCATTGGGCGGAAGTGAAATTTTGACGCCGCTACCACCCTGCAATGATATGAAGATGGGTGGGGGCCATCTTCCCCTGACTCATCTCCATGTTAGCCTAAGGAGAGGATGCGATCGCCTTCGCCACTACCGATGGCTCTGATAAGCAGCGGAGGCCACCGGAGAGTGGCGGAAGGGGGGATCCTCTTCCGCATTGATAAAAGTGATCTTGCAGCAAATTCGCTGCAGAGACCACTTTTATCTTGAAGCGGACCGCCTGCTCTTGAAGAAGATACTGGGGTTATGGTAGCTAGCTGCTACCATAACAACGGTATTAATCTTCAAAGTAGCGACGTAAAACGACAGAAGGCGGTCTGGAAGTGGTTAAATTGGAATACAAATATATATATATATATATATATATATATATATATATATATATGAAATCAAATCTTTATTATTTTGCGGAAATAACATGGTGTGGGTGGATTTTTGACAATCAAAGGTTGTAACACGCCCCTCCAGCCTGTGTCTTAGAATAAGAGAAAGCTGAAGCCACCATTCATCTACATGTAATATCCCACCCCCATTGTGTTTAGATGGTTAGTGGGCATGGAGGAGGGGGCTGTCATTTAACACTGTATACAGGGGCGGACTGACCATTTGGGCACTCGGGCACTGCCCGAGGGCCCCATGCCACTAGGGGGCCCCATCAGGGTTGCCAGCTTCAGTAAAACCAGGGACAGTATGTAAAAATCTGTGTTTCTTTTTACATCTGTCCCTGAAATGTCCCTTACCGACATCCTTTTGGTCTAAAAATCCTCTCCAGTACCTTCTCAGTGTGTGCAAGTGTATTCTATGTGTATGAATACTGTGTGTGTGTGTATACTGTGTGGCCCCATAATATATTGCCTGGGGGCCCCCATAATCTCCTATTGCCCGGGGGCCCCATGAGTTGTCAGTCCGCCCCTGACTGTATATATGCCTACATGCGTGACTTTATAGATCAACCAGGTTTTTTGCAGAATACAGAAAAAAATTCTCTTAGGGACTGAGTATGAACAGCATGTAATTCAGCATTTATTGATAGTTTTTCATGATGTGGGTTTGGTAAAACCTTCCTAAACATATTACATGATATACACGTATTTAAAGTGTAACATGTAACATATTCAGCAACCTCCCCCACACCGCTGATTCCCCCATCCCCCTGAAGGCGGACGGAAGATCCTCTCCCCATATATCTTGTAAACGGTGTGGCTGTGCAGATCTACACTAGCAGGAATCTGTGAATGCGAAAACTGGCAGTGCAGAAGATGGACTTGTAGTTTGAATGGGTTGTGAAGGTGCAATATACAGTCTGTTGATTATGGGTGCAATATTTTGCAGGCTCCATAAAAAATATAATAAATAAAAAAAAAATTAACCTGCAAAAAATATGCATTTACAGTATTTTTTGTAAAAAGCAAACTTAGCCATGTAAACAGTCCAACCCTTGTTAAAGGGGAGTTCCAGTCTTTTAGAGTTTATTAAAAGTCAGCAGCTACAAAAAGTGTAGCTGCTGACTTTTAATAAACAGACACATACCTGCTCAATGGTCCAACAATGCAGCCACCCGGAGCTCCGCTCCCCTCCCCCCTATCTGGCCAGCACCTCCATTCATAGTGTGGGCACCCAGCCGTGACAGGTTTCGGCTTCACGGCTGGGCACGGCCACTTGTGGGTGGAACTCCGCTTTAAGTAGAGGCCTCTACAATCAAAACTTTTCTGCCAGAGTAAAGTGAATATATTTGCACTGAATCAAAAACGTATTTCCTTAGAACCTTAAAGACCATTCAAAGAGAAGAGGATACAGCAAATGCATTAGTACATACAATTTTTTTACTTTAGCCTATGATTTCCCTTCAATCCTTCCTCCCCTAAAATGATTCAGCTAGATTTGGCAAAACAAAAAAGGTCATTCTCACTGCTCCTGATAGCTATGGAGAGCCTTGAAAATTCTCTGGTGTGATCAACAAAGCTAGATCTTCCTCTGCAGATTTTTGTAATTGGCAATTATATTTCCAGAAACTGACAGTCTGGATTCTGAATAGATAATTCTATGTTCTATGTTGTCTTGATGCAGCAAATGAAACAGTTTTAACATCAGTCATAATCAAGCCAAGGAAAGAATTTGATTGACAATCTGCATAAGCCTTTTAGCAGTACCGTATCACGGAGTCTCCAAATGTTAAATTTGTGGACCTGCCGAGCAGGGTTCCACACATCAGTGCGCATTCTACCTATATTTTGGTCTATTTATGGAACCAGTGTCTTCATCAACCAAATATGGTCATGTTCATATATGGTCATTGATGTCACCCATGAGACTCCACCCCCTATAACGACTTTCATCTTATCGCCCTTTCATTCAGTGGGAGGGAAGCCAATGAACAGTACATGTCCTAGCGGCAAGTTTTTTTTTCTTATGTGAGGTCAGCTGGTTGGTGGGCATTGTGATTGACATGGATCTACATCGCTGGACAATGTTATTAAAGGTGGATGTGTATTGTGGACTTTTTTGGGGTTTACTTCTTTATTAAATGATTGTCATAAACAGTGTTTATGTTTTTTTTTTATTTTTTTTTACTGTTTAGATGATTTGTTTTGATCAAGTGGGCCTCTACAGTATGTACCACATACACACTACTCACAAAGTAAGGGGTGTACCTGGGTGCCTCCTTATTGTTAAAGGGGGCTTACAGACAGATCCTTTTTCAGACAAGGATCTGGTGACTGCGTAGGATTCAAGGTTAAAGGATACAGTAGCTTGGGGAATCTCAGAAGTGTAGGGAAGTTACTTGAATGCCACATAATCATCACAGTGCACTGGACTGTATGTGACATTTGTATCTTCCTGTGTGTTTTCAGCCAGATAGATTTGGAGTTTCTCTCTAATGGTGACTGGCAGGAAAAAGCTTTAAGTGAGTGTCCATGCTAACTCTAGAAGCAATATTTCCTGGATTAGCAAACCTGTAACTTCTAGGGAGTGATGTATGTGTGTTTTAATTTTCCTTCTTAGTATCATCATTTGCAACACATTTAAGTAGTTCTTATTTGTGATATTTGTACTGTATGGAGCTATTATTACAACAAATTAAAAAAGAAATACCACCATATCAGTTATCATGAATTTGGAGGTAAATAAGCAGTTTCCATGTTGGTGCAAATTGTTGTAATTATTGCATTACATCTGTAGGTCAATTCTGAGCAAAAAAAAATGACTTTAAGTTCTCCTGGAACTGATGTTTGTTACATTTGCATTACTCTTCAACCTTCTCCAAATAGCTTCTCTGCTAATTCATGGGAGATATACTTACAACAGTTCTGGCAGAGTTGTGGCTAATTCATACACACCTTACTGACACATGCATGAATTTATTGCAAGTTTCATTTGTTACGTTTCCACAAGAAGGATTTCTAAAGAGTAACTACAACACTCTTTATGAATTCCAGAGAATGTGTCTACCTTACAATCCTCTCAAGATTAAATTGATAATGGTTTAGTCAAAAGCACCCTTAATGTTCAAATTTCAATTCTGAAGCCCCGTACACACGACCGGTTTTCCTGCCAGGAAAACTGCCAAGAGAGCTTTTGGCCGGGAAAACCGGACGTGTGTATGCTTCCTCACAGTTTTCCCGACATGAAAACAGCCGGGAATCCCATCAGGAAAATAGAGAACCTGCTCTCAATTTTCCAGTCGGGATTCCCAGCATTTTGTTTTCTTCCAGATCTACTGTACTACTTTCCTATGGGACATACACATGGCCTGGATTCCTGGCCAAAGCTCCATGGCAGTTTTCCTGCTGGGTTCTTGGCTTTCCTCTCGGTTTTCTCGGCTGACTTTTTACTGCCGAGAAAACCGAGCGTGTGTACAGGGCTTTATAGTTTCTTTGGAACTCAGCCTATGGTCTAATTCTTCTTGATTGCTAATTTATTTGGTTTCTCCATGGGTTCTGTTTTCCCTATGGGTCAATGTTTTGAACCTCTTGAATGCCATTCCACAAGAATTCTCTTCTTGAAAATGGTCTGGTTATTGGTGAACATTTTAACAAAGAACTGTCAGTAGTCTTCAACCTTTTTTAACCTTTTTGGTTTGTTCAGTTTGTTTTTTTAGAACAAGATTATCTATGGAACTGAACCTCCAGAACAAAATGAATTGTCCTATTATTGTTCTGTAACACTACAAATAAGAAATATTTGTATACCTAGGATGTCAGAAGATACCTTCTCACACAAATTCTTCTGTATCCAGCCCTTCTTCAGTGACTCCAACTGAAACCTTAGGAAGGTCTATGATCTCACAAATCGAGAATGTCACATGGATGTTAACTATACATTTTGGGATGAGCCAAACACCCCCTGGTTCAGTTCACAGCAGAACATGCGAACAGGCAAAAAATTTGTGCGAACACGCAAAGACCGTTAAAGCCTATGGGACATAAATGTAAAAAGTGCTAGTTTTAAAGGCTTACATGCAAGTTATTGCCATACAAAGTGTTTGGGGTCCCAGGTCCTGCCCCAGGGAACATGTATCAATGCAACTAAAAGTTTTAAAAACTGTTGTTTTTTCAGGAGCAGTGATTTTAATAATGCTTAAAGTGAAACAATTAAAAATTAAATATTCCTTTAAATATCATGCCTGGGGGGTCTCCTTAGTCTACTTGTAAAGTAGTGCATCTTTACCGTGTTTATAGCAGTACCACAGCAAAATTAAATTTCTCAAGGAAAAAATGTCATTTAAAACTGTTTGCGGCTGTAATGTATTGTCGGATTCCGGCAATGTACATAAACATCATTGAAAAAAATGGGGTGAGTCTTCCCCCCAGTCCATTACCAGACCATTTGGGTCTGGTATGAATACCCAATACCCATTCACATGGGGGGTGGGATCTGGGGGTCCCCTTAATAAAGGGGGCTTCCAGATTCCAATAAGCCCCCCTCCTGCAGTCCTCCACAACCACCAGGGACCCCAAAACACCCTCCCCATCTTGAGGGCATGTGACCTGGTATGGTTCAGGAGGGGGGCACTCTCTCACCCCCCTTTTCCTGCAGCCTGCCAGATTGCATGCTCAGGATAAGGGTCTGGTATTGATTTCGGGGGGACCCCATGCCATTTTTCTTAAAATCTTGACACAGGGTTCCCCTAAAACCCATACCAGACCTGAAGGGCCTGGTATGGATTTTAGGGGGGTCTCCCATGCCATTTTTTTTATATTTCAGTGCACGGTTCCCCTAATATCCATAACCCATGTAATTTGTTTCAATGATTTTTATCTATATTGCCAGGATGCGGGAATACATTACAGCAGCAAGCAGGTTTAAATGTTTTTTTTTTCCTTTACGAATTTCATTTTTCTGCTCTCATTCATTACACTATGCACGACCGTCATGTAAGAAGCCTTACATAGTGTGGGGCGTGGACTTAGCCCCCTGAACCATGATTGGCCAAAGGCAATTGGCCAAAGCAGGTCAGGTGCATGCTTTGGCCCCACAGTTCCCACAGTTCATTATGTAGTGTTCCGCCGTAACTTGAATTTCCCGAGAATGCCCCATAATGTTCTAAATTCTGCAAACAGGCAAACACCTGATGAACATCGGGCTCATCCCTATATACATTACACCAGTCTGGCTTTACCTTCGGCAAATTAAGTTTGTGCCTTGAGTAAGCTTTACACTTTTACCAGTAATCACTGCATTGATCTTCTATATGGTTAGCAGCAGGCCTTCCACTGCAATGTTCTGAAAAAGGTTTGAATTTGTGACATTTGAAAGATTTTTGTTTTTCCCTCTAGTAGGGAGAAATCAATTTCTGTTGTTGTCAACCTGAAGGATTACTGGAAATAAGAAATCTTACAACTGATTTTCTTTTTCACCAAGAAGCAAAAAACTTGAAATAATAATAATATTTTAACCTCAACTTCTTTAGCAAATGTACTTAGCTAATAACTGTAGAGCAAATTTACATTAATACAGTTTTACAACATTTCTGCAATAATTCATTACAATTAATAACTTTACTGTTTTACGGGATACTGGAACACAGAAAGTATAATATACAAAACAATGTTTTCACTGATGGCTAAATGTGTTTATAAACAAAACGCTTTGTTACTTTGACACACATTTTTTATGAAAAAACATATTTTTAAGTCAGTTAACAAATCTTGGAGTACAGCAAGTATGTTGTTAAAGGTCATTGCAACAAATTAATTATAACAACTATGTACTCATACATCTATATAAACATATTATTACATTTGTGAACTGTGCATTTTCTTGAGCATAATTCTGTAGTATTATCATAAGGATACTTTAATATATATATTGTTTATTATATTATGTGTTTAAAGGTGTTGTAAAGGTTTGTTTTGTATTTTCTAAATAGGCTAGTGCATTGTTGGTTCACTAATCTTTTCCTTCGATTTCCCTTCTAAATGTTTTTTTCTTTGTTTTCTTTGTCTGAATTTCTCACTTCCTGTTCCTCCTTAGTAAGCTGTTCAGTAATGCCGCATACACACGACCAGTCCATCCGATGAGAACGGACCGATGGACCGTTTTCATCGGTTAACCGATGAAGCTGACTGATGGTCCATCGCGCCTACACACCATCAGTTAAAAAAACGATCGGGTCAGAACGCGGTGACGTAAAACACAACGACGTGCTAAACAAAAAACAAGTACAATGCTTCCAAGCATGCGTCGACTTGATTCTGAGCATGCGTGGATTTTTAACCGATGGTTATGCCTACTAACGATCGTTTTTTTTCCCATCGGTTAGGAATCCATCAGTTAAATTTAAAGCAAGTTGGCTTTTTTTTAACCGATGGTTAAATAACCTATGGGGCCCACACACGATCGGTTTTGACCGATGAAAATGGTCCATCAGACCGTTGTCCTCTGGTTAACCTATCGTGTGTACGAGGCCTAAGTTATTCTGGCTGACTAACCACCGCTCGGATGATGGTGGCAAGTTTACTAAGGAGAAACAGGAAGTGAGAAATTCAGACAAAGAAAAAAAACATTTAGAAGGGAAATCGAAGGAACAGGTAAGTGAACCAACAATGCACAAGCTTAAAGGAACCTATTTTGAAAAAAAAACGAACCTTTACAACCCCTTTAATCAGTCTAATTTGCTTTTGCTCTGCCTTTTATTTGCATTCACTTTGACATATGGGGGAAACAAATCTGTTTGGATGCAGAAAAATAAGACCTGCTGCATTTATTAAATTGTAGGGTAAAATAAATGCAGTAAAAATGCTGGTAAATACTGCTTCTCTTACTGAAGCCATCACGCTGACCATTGGCATCGAAGGCTAGACCATTCCTGTTTACCTGTAACAACCATGACAGCTTTAACCCAATCAATCCAGTAAATCCAGGCTTTGGTATAGCGGACAGCTATGGAGAACAATTATTGAAGGAGTGAGCAACAATACCATTATGTGGAGTTAGGTTTGTCATTCTTTATTAGACATGTGCACACTGAAATATTTCTTTCGGAATTTCGTTTTCGTCCGAAAAATAAATTTATTTAGTTACTCCCGAAATTAGTTTTTATTTATTTTGCTTCGTTAAAAAATGTATTTGTCTGAAAATCCGAATTAATTAAGGTTGAATCTGCCATTGAAGGCTTATGGTGTCTGTCGGATGTTTTAAAGCAGGGGTTCACCCAAAAACATCTATATACCGTTACATTCAGCATACTGCTGACATAGACAGTATGCTGGATTTTTTTTCCGTTGTACTTCCGGGTTCTCGCTCCCCCGGGGGGTAGGCGTTCCTAAGACGAGGCATAGATGATTGACGTGCTTGTAAAGCGCATCACGCCTTCCGAAAATATCCGAGCTGGGACTCAGCTCTACACGGCAGGCGCAGGCGCCGTATAGCGCCGTAAAGAGCCGAGTCCCAGCTCGGATATTTTCGGAAGGCGTGACGCGCTTTACCCACACGTCAATCATCTATGCCTCGTCTTAGGAACGCCTATTCCCCGCGGGAGTCAGAACTCGGAGCCGGATGAAAACAACTATAAGACGGTAAGTACAGCAAAAAAAAAAAAAACAGCATAAT
This sequence comes from Rana temporaria, assembly GCF_905171775.1. Taxonomy (NCBI): domain Eukaryota; kingdom Metazoa; phylum Chordata; class Amphibia; order Anura; family Ranidae; genus Rana; species Rana temporaria. Next base: position 90,186,538 of record NC_053498.1, read on the forward strand.
GCCGATGTCAGCAGTATGCTGGATGTAATGGCATATAGTTGTTTTTCAGGGTGAACCTCTGCTTTAAGAAGATTTGACGGAGCAGCTAAACTGTACGACACCACAATCGTACATTTCCGGTCGAATGTTCCGCCTACAAGCTATAGAAGAATTCTAATGTTGTATGACACTAGTAATAATTATATTTATAAATTATTATTACTAGTCAACCAACATTCAAATTCTTCTATAGCCTATGGGCCGAGCATTTGACCAGAAATGTACGATTGTGGCATCATACAGTTTAGCTGCTTGTCGAATCTTTTTAGAACTTTCGACAGACATCATAAGCCTTCAATGACAGATTCAACGTTTGTATGTTTTTCGCTGCTTCGTCGAATCTTAGTCGTTCATGTCAAATGATCTACCGAGCCCCAACATTGTCTCTATAATGTCGAATCTTTTCTCTCTATGTCAAATCTTTCCTCTCTATGTAGAATAATCTTGGACTAATAGAGTTATGGTTAGGCACATTAGACCACAGGTTCGATAGACACAGATTGCTATTGTCAGCGTCATGTTGAATCTCCTATCTATATCGAACTGTTGTAGCAACGAAAATGAAAATAAAGCATTTTTTTATGTCAGATCTTTTGGATTCCGGATTTTGCGCATTAGTTTTCATTTGTTAAAACGATAACGAAAATACCCGAAATTTGGACGAAAATGCATTCAGACGAAAACGAATGCACATGTCTATTCTTTATTGACTAGAGTAATCACTTGCTTATGCCTATATCTATTACAAATATTTCTCATCTTACCTAATTTAGTTGGAAATACAGTATATGCTGCTATCAATTGTATACTGATTGTGGAAAGCATCATATGAGAATCTATTAATTTTCTTCAGGTGCCAAGGCCAAAGAGTCAAATAGAAATGGAGGGTTATGCATTGGTTTTACCTCACACATATCTAGTGCAAACAAACTTTTTGCATAAACAGTACATCTGCAGAAACTTCTTGGCAACAGCTGAATGGTTTGGGGGGCCTTTTCACAGTGGCTCTTTGGTGACTCTGTGCTGTCCACATGTCCCCATTTAAATGCTTTCTGCTGTATGCTTCCTATGCTTGATTTAAAACTATCTGGCTAATGTTTGCCCAATAATTACCTAAACATCATGTTGTTACTATTTTCTCTACAGTTGGCTGTTGACTTAAAGGGGTTGTAAAGGTAATTTTTTTTCCTAAATGGCTTCCTTTACCTTAGTGCAGTCCTCCTTCACTTACCTCATCCTTCCATTTTGCTTTTAAATGTCCTTATTTCTTCTGAGAAATCCTCACTTCCTGTCCTTCTGTCTGTAACTCCACACAGTAATGCAAGGCTTTCTCCCTGGTGTGAGTCGTGCTCGCCCCCTCCCTTGAGCACTCCCTTGATGCTCACTATGTTGCAGATAGAGAAAGGAGCTGTGTGTTAGTGGGCATCCTGACTCTCCTGCTTGCCCCCTCCCCCCTCAAGGGAGGGGGCAGCATGTCACTCCACACCAGGGAGAAAGCCTTGCATTACTGTGTGGAGTTACAGACAGAACAGGAAGTGAGGATTTCTCAGAAGAAATAAGGACATTTAAAAGCAAAATTGAAGGATGAAGTAAGTGAAGGAGGACTGCACTAAGGTAATGGAAGCTATTTAGTTTTTTTTTTTTTTACCTTTACAACACCTTTAATCCTCAAGGTACTATTGCACTGTGAGAAACTGTAGTTCTCTTTAAGTTAGAATATCCAACTGTGTAAGCAATCATTGCTTAAAGAGGAACTGCAGTGTGCTCACGTCATTTGTAAAAAAAAAAAAACATCTTTGCCATTTTGAAGCTTCCCTCAACCACTTTGCATATTTTTATATATACTGTGAATCTGAACTTGCCAAATATGCTGCAGAAATCTCCCTCCGCTGAGTCTGGCTCCATAGCCAGCGGCTTGCTCAAAAAAAAAGGAGGAGCCAGGATCACCACTGAAGGACCCAAGAGGAGGAGGATCGGGGCCGCTCTGTGCAATGCCATTGCATAGAGCAGGTGAGTATAGCATTAAATATAGAAAGTCCTGTGAGCCTCCACTGACAAATATCTGATAAACACCGTAGATAAGCTGCAAGCATTAAACACGTCTCATAAAGTCATGCAGATGCCAATAAACTTAAATATATATGCTGCGCTTCAAAATACCAAATAGACTACACACTATGCATATGTGATAAACATAGTGCATACAAATCTAGCGATTATAGAAAGTGGCAATAGTGCAACAAATGCATGTGGGCCCCATCGGTCAGTTATCCTTCGGTCAAAAATTTTAGAGCTTGCTTTAAAATTGAACCGATGGATGCCTAACCGATAGGTCAAAACCGACGGTAAGTATGCAAAAGCATCGGTTAAAAACCCGCGCATGCTTAGAATCAAGTCAACGCATGCTTAGAAGCATTGAACATCATTTTTCTCAGCACGTCGTTGTGTTTTACGTCACCGCGTTGGACTCGATCGTTTTTTTAACTGATGGTGTGTAGGCACATCAGACCATCAGTCCGCTTCATCGGTCATCGGATGGACCGACCGCGTGTACGCGGCCTAAGAGTCTGCAAAAGACTTGAGACTGTGGCGGAAGTTCACCTTCCAGCAGGATAACGACCCTAAACCTACAGCCAGAGCTACAATGGTATGGTTTAGATCAAACCATATTCATGTGTTAGAATGGCCCAGTCAAAGTCCAGACATAAATCCAGTTGAGAATCTGTGGCAAGACTTGAAAATTGCTGTTCACAGATGCTCTTCATCCAATCTGACAGAGCTTGAGCTATTTTGCAAAGAAAAATGGGCAAAAATTCACTCTCTAGATGTACAAACCTGGTAAAGACATCCCCAAAAAGACTTGCAGCTTTAATTGCAGTAAAAGGTGGTTCTACAAAGAATTGGCTGAATACAAACACCCCCCCCCCACCTTTATTGAAATAATGAAAGCCTGAAGAGGAGCAGGGGCAAAGATGGTTACTCACCTCTGCCTGACTGGTTTCGCTGGTACTAAGGCATTCAGGCATTTTTCTGTGACTTTAAGTTTCATGGACTTTGCTATACTCTGATAAGTATCCATATGCATTTAAACTGTTTATCTATAAGTATGAAGCTGTAGCAGGCTACATACAACAAGGGCTATCATATTGGATTTGTATCAGTGCTGTATGGAAATTCATGAATATTTTTGTTTGAATTGGATTTGATAAAACTGCTGCCTTATTCTGTTAAACCAATAATGTGGTGCATATAAATGGGACTTTTTTTGGAGATGCTGTCCCATACTAGGAGTAGGTTCAGCGTGTCTGTCATGTCTTCCTGGGAATACAAAGTACATAAGTCACAGTGGTGGATGTTTCTGCTGTTTCATCTTTGCAAATTAAGATTAGGATCGAGAAGTGATCTTATGCAATTGATTCCTGTACAGGGCACTTATTCATCTTTTGCCCTGTTGAAGCCCTGTAAGCTGCATACAGCAATAGGTTGTATTTCACTAAGTATGTAAACTGCTTATACATACTGATCCTATTGCATATTGGACCACCATGGTGAATGCAGCTCTATGGAGCAATACCATTGCATTGAACATGGGGAAGTTCACATACATGAGTCAAGCCCAGCCTTGAACGTATTTGGCCGTCGTATCTTAGCTACATTTAAGTGTATCTCAATTTGAGAATACACTTAAATGTACGACGGCGCAGATTCAGAGTTACGATGGCGTATCTACTGATACGCCGGCTTAACTCATTCTGAATCTAGCAAATAGTTTTTTCAGCATTAGGGCAGGTGCTAGAGAGGTATTTTATAAAAATTAGGCTTTTAATATATAATGTGCAAGTTAATAAATGGTGCAATATGGTGTTATAAGCAGTCTGCATGTCTTGGTTTATTTTTGGCATAACATTGATGGTTATTGATGGTTATTGTAATATGGTTGATTGAGTCATAATCAGTTTTATATAATTTTCTGTTGGCCTGTTATTGTAGTATGGATGTGTTGTACAGTCTAGAGACTCTTCTACTCCACTCACTTTGTATAGTATGTATATATATTTTTTTGGGACCTTGAGTTTTTCAAGTGGTGGGGCTTTGGACAGATGTTCCATTTATTTATTTGTGTAATTACATTTTATAAATGTTTTCATATTTTGTTTTCATATTTCATAACAAATGGAAAAATAATTTTGTATATCATATTTTCAAAAATATCACATTAACAACATTCAAATCTTCCTCTTCCCCCCCCCCCCACCCCCATTCCCTACCTCTCCCTCAATTTCCTTGGTTCTGTCATTTGGCCTTGTTTCTTTTCTCCATTTATTCTCCTTTTAATCGAATCCCCCTATTTTTCCCTGCAGGATCTTAATATAATCTTTAGTTCCTTTAAGTTCTTCCCACTTTCTCCAAATCCTTTTGAGATTTTCTAATCAATCTTCTTCTCTGTTACTTAAATACTCCATCCTATATAAGTATTTAACTTTGATACACCAGTCCCTCAATGTAGGGCTATCCAACTCTCTCAATTTTTTTGGTATTGCACCCTTCATGGCATTTAATGGTGGTAATATTGACTCTTTATACTGTTTAATCGTCTTATCTGTGTTATGGAGTAAGCATACCCACGGGTCATCCACTATATCCATCTCCGATATTACCTTTGTATAATGTTGTACCTTTGCCAATATTCCCTTATTTTCTTTGCAAAGTCACTTGGCCATATAATTCTTTCAGCATAGGAGGTATTTTATAAAACGTAGGCTTTTAATATATATATGTGTGAGTTAATGAATGGTTCAATATGGTGTTATAATTAGTTTTATATCATTTTATGTTGTCCTATTATTTTAGTATGTATGTGTCATACAGTCTAGAGACTTTTCCACTCCTCCACTCACTTTGCACAGTATGTATATATATGAATATATTATATTTTTTCGGGACCTTGAGTTTTTCAAGTGGTGGGGCTTTAGACAGATGTCCCATTTAACTTGTTATGTTATGTTAAATGGGATGTTGCAAATACTCCTGAAAACGTATAATGTTGAAGATGCTCCTGAAAACTTAAAAAAGTTCCAGATCATTTAACCACTAGTAACAACAATTAGTTCATCTCAAAAAAAGTTAAAAAAAAAGTTCATCAATAAGAAAATTTTTGGACAGAATACATAATTATTAACACTCTTTTTCATTTTGTGTGTCCTGTTGGTATATTTAAATTATTTTCCTGTCCTTAAGACACATTAGGAAGTTGGTGTCCCTATGGGAATATTCCATTGTTCCAGAGATAGTTGTAAAATGTGGGATTTCCCATCACAAGTTAAAACAGGATGATTTGGATTTGTACTTTTCCTGCTCTGTTATACTCTATTATACTTCCACTCTAGATATATTTACAAGGGTCATTCCACAATCTTCTCAGCTCCCATCCTTATCTTTGACCATCAGCATTTACCCTAAGGGCCCTTTCACACGGGGCGGATCAGTAATGATCCACCTCCGTGTGTCCGTAAAGCTTAGCGGGGATCCTCCGTAAAATCCCCGCTGAGCCGTCGGCTGACAGGGCGGTCCCCGCACACTGTGCAGGGACCGCTCTGTCTTTCCTCCGCTCTCCCCTATGGGGGGATCGGATGAACACGGACCGTGTGTCTGTGTTCATCCGATCTGATCTGCAGACGGAAGAAAAAATAGAATTTTCTTCCGTCCGCAAAATCGGAGCTTTGCGGAGGTGGGTGATTACGGCTGTCAGCGGATATTCATCCGCTGACACCCACAATCACATAGGGACCAATGTATGTCCCGTTTTCATCCACGAACGGATGGATGAAAATGCGGACATACGGTCCGCACATGTGAAAGGGCCCTAACACATTCCATGGTGATTGGATTAAGATATTTGTGCTACCTATTGTATGTGAATATGAACATTGTGGTATGTTGCGGTGGTTTAGATAAGCCACAAAATATCTTTAACATTACAGAACAGGTTCAGTTGAATATGACTAACTACTACCAGTTATATACTGTACTTATAAGTGTACTCTGTTTACACAAGTTTTTCACTCCAACCAAATCATCTTCCCTCCATGTCCCAGATAAACTTTACATTTCTATTGCAGGAAGATATTCTAATACATATATGTTTGATAGTTAGCCAGGTCCTACCTTAAATAAACTCAGGGACATCAGACCCTTCTCATCTACCTTCTGTGTACTTCCCCCAATCACTTCCTATACGGCATCACCATGCTCACTTACATCATCTTCTTTTCACACACAAATCTTTTGTTATTGTACTGTTGAGACAAGGATTACAAAATGAGAAAAGAAGCAAACATTGCCCAGAGATTATTCAATATGTAGATAAAACATTAACATATTAATTCTTTGTAAGCAATGCTTTCTTGGGCTGGCTCGCAAGTTCCTTTTCCTAGTAACAAAATCTCTGACAATCTGTGCCTCTTAGGGATGCAGCTTACCTGCCCTGGGCTGGCTAAATTTTATGTACTATGGCTATGCGGAAGCCAGTAGAGCTGCAATACATTTTTTAGGATTTTGGAGGTTTTTCAAAAACTCAATGGCTCATTACTCATGCCTGTTGGTGGCAGAATGTCCTAGTGAATAGTGTGAAAGGATCAATCTCTTAAGTTATATAGATCTATTTATCCAAACTATCCAATGCCAAGAGGCTAGCTCAGAAAGTAAAGCTGGGGAGAGAATAAATATTTGGGAGGAGCTGATCAGGCTCTCTCCCCTTGGGGCTTCCCCTAGAAGAAGGCAGGTGTGTTAGGAAAGTTTATAATTCTACTTAGCCGTAGAATGTGTTATAGGCTGGGTGCCTGAGTACAAGACACCTTGTTAAATCGGGCTGTAAAAGGAATCCCTCACTAACGAGTTGTGCAGGGGAGCTAGGCAGAAGCTGCCTCCTGAACATTGTGAGAAGGCGTTGGAATATAGAACTGTATTTTGCGTAAAAACTACTGTACATGAGTATTTAGTAGAGATACTGTATATTCTTAAACCAGTGGATGGCAGTGTTTATAAGTTTGTAGCTGCATCTATTGTACACTCTGTATGTTTTTTTCCCTAAATCAAGTTCCTATTTATTGTCTGCACATAAGCAGCAATGCCCATGTGGACTGTGTACTGTCTGTTCTGTAGGGCTATATACAGTATTTCCAACAGGTTATGGGCTCAAGCATAGCCCAGAGAAAAGCTGAGTACTAAGTCACAGCCAGCTATAGCAAATAATTGCAAGATACAGCAACAGAAAGATGACTGAAAAGGAATAAAAGATAATGGCCAGTAACACAGCTGCAACAAAGCTTTTATTTGCAAATCTGACAAACCAGAGCTACCACATTTGGAGATTCAAGATGAAAATTCTGCTAATAAGAGAACGTATGTGGAAATGTATAAATGAAGGGAGGCCACAACACCCTTCAGATAAGTGGATAGAGAAAGACCAAAAAGCTCACAGCAAAATCTCTCTTAGCATTAAAAATTATCAAATCATACATATATGAAAGTGTGAAACTGCTAAGGATATGTGGGAAGCATTACCAAAGGTACATGGAAGCTAATCTCAACAATAAACTGTATTTGATTAAAAAACTATACCAAACCAAGCTGGTGAAAAGCCAGGCATACCTTGGAAATGGTTGAACGCCTGAAGCCTCGTACACACGACCGAGGAACTCGATGGGCGAAACACATCGTTTTCCTCGTCGAGTTCCTTGTTAGGCTGTCGAGGAACTCGACAAGCCAATTTTCTCCATTCCCGTCAAGAAAATAGAGAACATGCTTTCTTTTTGGCTCGTCGAGTTTCTCGACAGTTTCCTCAACGAAAATGACCGGTTTCCTCGGCAAAAAATATCTCCCAGCAAGTTTCTTGCTGGTTTTTGCCGAGAAACTCGGTCGTGTGTACGAGGCCTGAGAGATATAGGAGAAGAAATAAAAGTTTTTTGTGTTGGAGCACTATTACCCAGTGGCTTACCAGAAAGTTATGAAATGCGTATCATAGCACTTGATGCACATCCAGATGATGAACTGACATTGGAATATGCCAAGGGCAAGCTTGTGGATAAAAATTGGCGTAAAACAGAAAGCATTAATACTGACAATGCTTCTGTTGCAGAGTCAGCTTTAAAGATGAAAAATACAAATAAAAACTGTGGCATGCAACAAGAAACACATGAATGTCTGTGTGCAAGAATTAAGATTATTTAAAAGCAGACTGCAAAATTGGGAAAGCTAGAATGCAAAAACAAACTAAACTACAGAAGGCAAAAAATTATGAAGAAAGAAACAGATTTTTTTTCAAATAATGAATCTGTTTTTCAATCCAAAAGTTTCACCTCATCCTTGCAGGGAGTGTGTGTTTATTCAGGAGGTTCAGGAGAATATAATGAAATCAGAAGAAAAAGGAGATGATTTTATTTACTGTCCTATTTCGTGGAGTGTCACCAGAAAGATATCTATAAAAAATGTTTCTGTTCTTGAAACTTTTTTGTCAGTGAAGAAGGTCACAAAATTAGGCATTGTAGTGACCTTCCAAGATGACAGTTGTACCATCACAAAAGGGATACTTACGTGCAAAGGCTAAAATTACAGATAACCTATATCAGCTGAACTGAAATAAAGCTAATACAGCCAAGGAGGAAAAACATTCAAACTGCATTCACATATGACACATCATAAATGAGGCGACTTGGACACAGAAGTCCCGACTAAACAAAACAAATGTGGATCAAAGATGCTGATGAAGATTGCAGATGTTTTGATAAAACTGCTTACAAGAAACAGATTTATAGCTAAGATCTGAAATGGGACAAATATAAGGAGTGGTTTTTGAGGGGGGGGGGGGTACAGAATTTTACTTTGTGCAACAACTAATGTACATCAGTATTAAGTAGAGATATATTATTCAACCAGTAGATGACAGTGTTTATACTGTACATTTGTAGCTGCATCTATGGTATGCTTTATGTCTTTTCCCTGAATACATTTCCTGTTTCCTGTCTGCAGTTAAGCAGCAAGGCACATGTGGACTGTTCAAAGTCTTTTCTGTAAGGCTATATACCGAATTTCTAACAGAAGGACCTATCACCTACAACTCTAGGTATTGTGGAACTTCCTTATCACTTCCTTATCACAGAGTCATGGGTTATTTAGTTGTGCCCTATTTGTCAATATTATTGTGTGGCTGACTCAAGATCCTGCTGTCATTGCTGAGATTTTTCAGGAGCTGGCCTCCAAATTTTCTTGTGACTAGAGTATCATGCACCCTAAACCCTCCTCCTTGCAATTTGTCTGAATTGTACAATAAACAACAAAAAGACCCCTAGACTGGAGCCTGAGATTGTTGGTGAGATCTTGTTGTTGTTGTTGAGATGTTGGTACTGGAAGCAAGGTGGGCCAGATAGTGAACATTAGTGACTACATTGTTGCATACTATTCCACAGTAAAGCAAACATCCAGCGAAAGTCCTCTCACCTGGCGCTGACTCATAATCTGTGTAACTGAGCTGCCCAGAACAGTCCCAAATGTGCCACCTCCAGATTAAGGCCGGGTTCACACCCATGCGAATTGGTTGTGGCTTAAACCACATCCAATTCGCATAACATTATAAAATACATTGATTTCAATGAGGCTGGTTCACATATGTGCGATGCATTCCCACTACACATTACCGAAAAAACGTGTGCCGCGAGCACGTGCCCACGACCCGGTCCGAAGCTCCTTGACCATGGCCACGGGTCCCGCAGACCCGATCACTGCCGGTGTCCCGCGATCGGTCACAGGAGCTAAAAAACGGGGACAGGTGTGTGTAAACACACCTTCCCTGTTCTTCACAGTGGCAGTGTCACTGATCGTCTGTTCCCTGATATAGGGAAAGACGATCAGTGACGTTACAAGTCCAGCCCTACCCCCCTACAGTTAGAAACACACATGAGGTCACACTTAACCCCTACATCGCCCCCTAGTGGTTAACTCCTAAACTTCAATTGTAATTTTCACAGTAATCAGTGCATTTTTATAGCACTTTTTGCTGTGAAAATGACAATGGTCCAAAAAATGTGTCAAAATTGTCCGATGTGTCCGCCATAATGTTGCAGTCATGAAAAAAATCGCTGATCGCCGCCATTAGTAGTAAAAAAAAAATATTAATAAAAATGCCATAAAACTATCCCCTATTTTGTAAACGATATACATTTTGCGCAAACCAATCGTTAAACGCTTATTGCGATTTCTTTTACCAAAAATAGGTAGAAGAATACATATCGGCCTAAACTGAGGAAAAAAACAAACATTTTATATCTTATTTGGGGATATTTATTATAGCAAAAAATATTGAATTTTTTTCAAAAATGACGCTCTATTTTTGTTTATAGCGCAAAAAATAAAAACCGCAGAGGTGATCAAATACCACCAAAAGAAATCTCTATTTGTGGGAAAAAAAGGACGCCACTTTTATTTGGGAGCCACGTCGCACGACCGCGCAATTGTCAGTTAAAGCGACGCAGTGCAGAATCGCAAAAAGGGGCATGGTCCTTTACCTGCATATTGGTCCGGGTCTTAAGTGGTTAAACCGCATCAAATTTGCATAACATTATAAAATACATTTATTTCAATGAGGCTGGTTCACATATGTGCGATGCATTCGCACTGCGCATTGCCGGAAAAACGTGTGCGTTTTCTAGGCATTGCGGTGCGGCTCAGGTGCGAATTCAGGCCCATCATCTTCTATGGGCACGCATCTGATTCGCAGATGTGTTCATTTCTCTTCAGGATTTCTCTCATTCACCTCAATACACTTCCCCCTCCCCTCCCCTCTCCCAGGTCTCCAAATTTGCAGCTAAAACGAAGATGATCTGCTAAACAGTTCTCTTATCTCTCTGCAGAGATAAGAGAGCTGAAATTCACACCGCACTAGTGTGAATCCGGCCTTATACTAAAATGTGTAATTTTTCTGTCATTCTATTCACATACTCTGGTGGTTATAAAGTGTTAATGTGCGTAAAGTATGTGTTAAAATAAAACTTAAAAAATGTCTAAGCTCAAATCCAAACAGTAATTATATATGTAACCTATGAGTTGCTAGAGGGCTGTAACTACATTTTTACACCTTATATTTTGATGCAGATACTGTAGCTATTACAATATATGCATGCCAACAATTCGTGATTATTTTATAAAGTTGTCTAGAAATATGTAAAAAGTGTAAAGCGTTGTGCAGAGGGTTAACTGGAAATCTTAGGTCTCAAACTATGTATACACGGACATATTTTACTTCAGTGTTTGATCCATTATTAATCCTCATTATTAATTTTTTTATTTTCTTTCTAAAAGCATGAAAGAGACTGTAGCTCAATGCAGGTCTTCTTTTATCTTTCCATTTGTCCGCATTAGCATTACACTTCTCTCATTTCCATTTTATTTCCTTCTCTAAAAAAAATACATGTTGCATTTCTGTTCTGCTAGTATCTGTCTTTTTACATTTTAGTCAATGGAAAGCAGATGAAAAACTCATGGTCGGTTCTCATTCTATTTTTAATCCATCTTTTCTAATTTTCTTCTATGGCCACTGAAAAGGTGACCTGGAAAAAGGAATGAAAACTGAAAAAAGACAGCGTAAGATTGTAATCACCATTTAAAAGGTGATTTACAAATACCTTTTTCAGTTTTTATAATTGCTGTTTATGACATAATAAAAATGTCCTTGTACAGGTTTAGCTTTAGATACACTTTAAACAATACGTAATAGGTCACCTCTCCCCCCCCAGCCTGTGACTGAAAGATGAAGGAGCAGGGGCACACTGGTGAGCTCATCCCTCTGCTCACTTTACTCTCTGCTCCTGTTAGCATGTTCTTTGTCAACATATATGCACCGCAGCCTAACTTAATGAGGGGGGGGGGGAGATTTACTAAAGCTGGAGCGTGCAAAATCCGATGCAGTTCTGCAATAAAAGCAATTAGAATTTTTGTCAAAACTTAATTGAACAAGCTAAAATTAGAAGCTAATTGGCTACCATACACAACTGGACCCGATTCTCAACTCCAGTTTTAGTACATTTCCCCCAATGATTTTGGTTGCTATCCATATGTTGCCACCTTACTGCCTGTTTTAACCCCCTACACTACAGCACTGCATGTGTTGCTGGATGATTGCAGCAAGGCCCATTTCACTTGATTGGACCGTATCTAAGAAGCTGTAGTGCCTGCTGAATATGACAGGGGGAATGGTTACTGCACCTGGGATGGTTACTGGGATCGTAGCATGGCAGCTGTGGTGTGTCTACACTCCTGGTCACTGGCTTTGCAGATTCAGGTTGAACGATTAAGGGGCGGTAAAAATGTACCACCCAAGCCAGCCACAAGTGTTAATGAGCCCTCATTTACACCTGTGGTTGTCTCTACTGCCCCTTCTGAAAAGCAATCTTTTGGCTTTTTTTTTTGCCAATCCCCAAAGGGTATATGTTGCAATGAAATATTGCACTGCAACTGTGAATGTTTGGCTCATGGTTGCTGACTGGTCACATTGACATTAATGCCCCATACACACGATCGGAATTTCCGTCGGATAAATTCAGACTGATTTTTCTGACGGAATTCAGTTCAAGCTGTCATGCATACACACTTTCACACCAAATTCCAACCGTCACAAACTTGGTGACGTACAACACTACAACGAGCCGAGAAAATTAAGTTCAATGCTTCTGAGTATGCGTCGACCTGATTCTGAGCATGCATGTTTTCCATACAGACAAATGGAACCTGTTCTCTTTCTTTCCTGTTCTCTTTCTAAGTCCGTCGGAATTTTCAATGAAAAAACTCAGATGGGGCACACACACGGTCGGAAAAAATTCCATCTGACTTTTTCCATAGGAAATTGTGATCGTGTGTACAAGGCATTATGGGTTTGACAGGAGGATTCACCTGTCATACTCAGCTTCTGGAGTTAAATCTGCATCAGCCACGAAGCACCATGACACACCATCCATGTGTACAAACCCTTCCAGCAGGTGGTCAGATGGTTGTAAAGCTGCAGCTCAAACACCTATATGAAGCAGTAGGAATATAAACTGATTTATGAATAAATTATGGTCTGAATTTTGTTAGAGGGTTGATCATTATATCTTATCTCTTTTATTGTGTAGGTTTACTAAATGTGTCAGCACCGGAGCCTCATATTAGAGCGAGAGCTTCAAAAGATTAAGTGACTGAGAGTAGTTCTCTGTCACAAAATACAGCCAATTTTCCATCCAACAAACATAGAAGCCAGATGAAAGTAAGAAGCTGACACAGTTTAATGTGAAAATTTGCATTGTGCCCCAAACCTTTTCAGCTTTATGAACTGGCAGTTCATTAATTGTACACCCAGACACACGTCCATGAACAGGCTGAAAAGGATGACATGAATATTCATTTTTTACATTTACAAACATCTAGAAGCTGGGTTGTGTCTATAGGAAACCTGATGCCAAAAATAAAGGATGAAATAAAACAGCCTGGGTATATTAACTAGAGCTGTTTATAGGAACCATTTTCTTTTACAATTTTTACAGAAACCACAGCCAAGTATGAACTATGCAGCTTAAAAACAACTCATCGATATGTAATTAGTGCAATAAGGGCTCCAGTCTTTGACTCCTCTGCCGATCTTGTGCCAGTCATGTGCCACTGCTCTTTGCAGGGCAATGATTGATTGAGCAGGGGAGGATAAAGGTGGACTGAATTTTGAGGAGGAGGTATTGACTTTAAAAAAAAAAGGAAACATTTGCACATTGTTTCAAAGAATATACCAGAATATGTAAAAAGGAAATCAAGGTTGCAAAAATTTCAAACCAAGGACAAATTGCAAAAGAAAGTAGGACAAACCCCCAAACATTCTTAAAATATTTTAATAGTAAAAAGGTCAGGTCCACGCATTTAGGCCCTTTATAAAATAATCTAGAGTGGGTGACTGGGGACAAAGAGAAGGCAAATGTATTAAATACATTCTTCAGCTCTGTGTATACAAAGGAACATAGAGGAGCTTATGTCCATAATGGGGACGGTAGTGACACAGCCCCGAATGATACACAATGGCTCAAAATGTATATGGTTCAGAAATATTTAGACAGAATAAAGGTGGATAAAGCACCTGGACCAGATGGCAAATACCCATGGATCATAAAAATAATTGAGCTCTGTCATTTCAAAGACATTAATTCAAATTTTTAGGGACTCTTTAATGACTGGCATAGCACCACTGGATTGGAGTAAGGCCAACATTTTGCCTATATTTAAAAAGGGATCAAAGTCTTCACCAAGTATGTATAGACCTGTTAATTTAACTTCTATAGTTGGGAAGATACTAGAGAATTGAATAAAAGACCACGTAAATGGGTTCTTGCTGGAAATAAGTATTTTAAGCAACAGATAGCATGGATTCATAAAAGACAGAAGGTGTCAAACAAATCTGATTTCTTTTTATGATAGAGGGGTGGCTGTGGATGTAGTATACTTGGATTTTGCAAAGGTGTTTGACACAGTTCCCCACACTAATGGGTAAGGTAAAGTCTACAGTTTGTAAATGGATAGAAAACTGGCAAAAAGAATAAATTCAGGGAGTGGTGGTTAATGATTCTTACTCTGAATGGTCTAAGTTTATCAGTGGTGTACCCCAAGGTTCAGTGTTGGGACCCTTGCTTGTTAATATGTTTATAAATTATATAGGGTCTGGGATTAAAAGTACCATTTTAGTGTTTGTAGATGACACCAAGCTATGCAGTGGAATAATGTCCTTACAGGATGTCTCCAACTTACAAGCCAACCTCAATGCACTGTCTAATTGGGCGAATGAGGTTTAATGTTGATAAATGTTAAGGTATGCAAATGGAAGCTAAGAATATACATGCATCATACATGCTAGGAGTACAACTGGGGAAATCAATGGTGGAGAAGGATCTGGGGGTTTTGGTAGATTATGAGCTTAATAATAGCATGCAATACCAAGCTGCGGTTTCCAAAGCGAGTAAAGTCTTTCTTGTATTAAGAGAAGTATAAACTCCAGAGAGAGAGATAAAATTCCCCCCCTGTAAAAAATATTAGTAAGACCTCATCTGGAATATGCAATTCAGTTTTGGGCACCAGTTCTCAAAAAAGGATATTGGAGAACTGGAGAAAGTGTAGAGAAGGGCAACCAAACTAATAGGGGGAATGGAGGAGCTCAGTTATGAGGAAAGCTTAGAGGAACTGAATATATTCTCTCTTAACCACTTCCTGCCCAGCCTATAGCAGAATGACGGGTGGGAAGTGGTTCAGTTATCCTGACTGTGCGTCATATGATGTCCAGCATGAAAACAGCCACCGCGCATATCGCGGCAATTGGTCGTGCGGCGTGTCAGTCTGACACATCGCTACACCGGTCTGACGGAGGCTCTTTACCACGTGATCAGCCGTGTCCAATCATGACTGATCATGATGTAAACAGGAAGAGCCGTTGATTGGCTTTTCCTCACTCGCGTCTGACAGATGCGAGTAGAGGAGAGCCGATCGGCTGCTCTCCTGACAGGGGGGTCTGTTCTGATTGTTTATCAGTGCAGCCCCCCATGGATGCCCGCCCAGGACCACCAGGATGCCGCCAGGACCACCAGGGATGGCTACTACACTGGACCACTAGGTATGCCACCCTAGACCACCAGGGATATGCCAATCAGTGCCCAGGCAGCTGCCAATCAATGCCAAGGCAGCTGCCAGTGCCAGTGCCACCAGTGATGCCTATCAGTGCCACATATCAGTGCCCATCAGTTTCCATCAGTGCCAAGCAGTGCTGCCTATCAGTGCCACCCATAAGTACCCATCAGTGCAACCTTTCAGTGCCCACCAGTGTTGCCTATCAGTGCCCATCAGTGCCACCCATAAATTTCCATCAGTGCCACCCATCAGTGCTGCCCATCAGTGCCACCCATCAGTGCTGCCTACCATTGCCCATCAGTGCCGCCCCTCAGTGCCTATCAGTGCCACCTCATTGGTGCCACCTAATCAGTGCTGCCTTATCAGTGCCGTCAGTGTCATTTAAACAGCGACAGCACGAAAGCTGAAAATTGTCCCGGGCAGGAAGGGGGTGTAAGTGCCTGGTATTGAAGTGGTTAAGAAAAGGAAATTAAGGAGGAATATGATCAATATGTATAAATACATAAGTGGTCCATATAGTGAACTTGGTGTTGAGTTTTTCACTGTAAGGTCATCACAGAGGACACAGGGGCACTCTTTACATCTAGAGAAAAATAGATTTAATCTCCAGATACGGAAAGGATTCCTCACAGTAAATGCTGTGAAAATGTGGAATAGACTCCCTCACGAGCAAGTTCTGGCAAGCTCAGTAGTTTGCTTTAAAAAAGACCTGGATTGATCTTTCCTAAATGTACATAATATAACTGGATGCTAACATTTATAGCTAAAGTTGATCCAGGGAATATGTGATTGCCTTTTGAGGGATCAGGAAGGAATTGTTTTTCCCCTGCTGGATCAATTTGGATCACACTTTTTTTTTTTTTTTTTCTTGTTTAACTGTGGGTATAGAATTGTGTATATGGGATTGTATAGTTTTTTTTTTCTTTCTTTTTTCTTCCCCTGGTTGAACAAAATTTTTATTTTTTCAACCTGACTATGTACACTCTCCAGGCAGCACTGGAAACAGCTGATAGGGCAGATTTTGAAAATAGCACTTTGTTAACTGTATAGGCTTAGACAATGGAGAGGTTCACTTGACAATAAAAGATGACTACCAGCACAATTTTTACCTGAAATGCCCAAAACAAAAAAGTAACCCATATGGCACTCCAGTATTAAAACAGATTCTAATACATTTGTCCTGCCTTCACCAGCTCCCACCTTCTGGCTGTTCACAGGAATTACAGGAACAATTATTGTGAATAGTTAGGATCATGTCACCGGCAACTTCCCTGTCAACCTAGGATCTAATAATAACTCAGCCTTTAATGCTTTACTAAAAAAAAAAAAAGAAGAAAAGAAGAAATGACAACCCCTTAACTTCTGTTTGGCAGCTCTAAGCTGTCAGTAAGAAAACCAATATCATGACAGCTTGTAAACCCCAGAACTTATCTCAACTCATCATCCTGCCATAAAAGTACTCTGTATGTGGGAGATCAGAAGACTGCACTTTAACTTCCATCAGAAATGTGAAAGGCTGTAAAGCTGTGCCTGTGGTGCCAAGAGCAGTAAGAAAGAAAACAGCTTCCTGATAGTGTATATCCAGAGGATAGCATGAATAGAATAGTGGACTGACACATAAAAACTCTTATTTTCACTGTTTAAATGTCTCCACTATTACAGACAGAGTAGCTTGTCTACAGTCTATCCCCTGGACTGGCTTATGAAAAGAAAGTAGGCATGTGCAAAAGGGAAAATTTCGTTTTGTTTCGTTTTAATTCGTTATTTAATTAATTTTGTTAAGTTAGGTTCGTTACATGTGTTAAATTTGTTTTCGGAAATTGTTCGTTTTCGACCGAATTTCGAAAAATCCGGTCGAATTCGAAAATATTTAGACCGTTTTCGGAATTCGTTCGTTTTTCGACCGAATTTCGAAAAATCCGGTCGAATTCGAAAGTATTTCGACCCGATTCGACAACAAATAGTCTCTTTTCGAATATAATTTCGAAATTCGATCGGAATTCGAAAAAAAAAAAATTTGAATTCCAAATCGAAAACCCGCGGACGAAATTCGATCGGAATTCGAAAAAAAAAAAAAAAAAAAATTTGAATTCCGATCGGATTTCGTCCGTGGGTTTTCGATTCGGAATCGAAAACGTTCGTTCGGATTCGGTAAATTCATTAATATTGCAATTCGGGAATTCGTATGCATCCGAATGTCCGAATAATGAAAAATTTGTCCGAATTTCGATTCGGAACGAAACGAAATGCACATGCCTAAAAGAAAGCTTATACCCAGTGAAACCTTGTACTAGCAAAAAAGTATAATATTGTGTACCCCATCGATTACTGCTGCTGGTGGATTCTCCCTCCCATGTACCAAAATGCTTGGGCATTTTGACCACCAATGTAATCAGATGTCTCTCCCCAATTACCACCATTGCAAGGAGGACATTTTCCTCGCACTGACCACCAATATAAAGAAGGTGTGTATATTTTCACTGATATATGGGGCGTGTATTCTTTTTACCATTACAATCTACATTCTGTGCTGCATGTTACCTACTCCTGACTGACACATTTTGTGAGCTGTGTTGTCTGTTACATAATCTGGAACCTGGAAATCCATAGACAGTGCTGAATGGTACAATTTCCTGACTATATACTAGGTT
This sequence comes from Rana temporaria, assembly GCF_905171775.1. Classification (NCBI taxonomy): domain Eukaryota; kingdom Metazoa; phylum Chordata; class Amphibia; order Anura; family Ranidae; genus Rana; species Rana temporaria. The sequence continues at coordinate 90,204,909 of NC_053498.1, forward strand.
GTACAGCACATAAAAAATCATTACCATTAATCCATATATTCTGTGTTGTATGTTATACACTGTGGGCCAGATTCAGAAAGAGATACGACGGCGTACAGTATCTCCTGATACGTATCAGAGAAACGAATGACCGCCCGGCGCTTTTTTTTTACTTCGTTTGCATTCGGCTTTTTCCGGCGTAAAGTTACCCCTGCTATATGAGGGGTATGTGCGGCGTATCCTATGTTAAGTATGGCCGTCATTCCCGCGCCGAGTTTTGAAATTTTTACATCGTTTGCGTAAGTCGTTCGCGAATACGGCTGGACGTAATTTACGTTCACGTCGAAAGCAATGACGTTTTGCGGCGGATTTTCGAGCATGCGCACTGGGATGTTTTCACGAACAGCGCATGCGCTGTTCAAAAAAAACGTCAAATACGCGGGGTCAAGCCAAATTTAAATAAAACACGCCCCCTACATCCCCATTTGAATTATGCGGCCTTACGCTGCAACACATACATTATGCCGCCGTAACTAATGGCGCAAGTTCTTTCTGAATAAAGTGCCCAAAGTTAGAGCGGCGTAACGTATCGGAAATACGTTACGCCGGCCGGACAGATACGCTCAGGTATCTGAATCTGGCCCTGTGAGTTTGCACTATTTAAGCTATGTTGTATACAGTTGTGCTCAAAAGACTGCATGCCCTTGAAGAATTGGTAAATTACAGTATGTACCATTTTTAAAGAAAACAGGAGTGAGCGGGAAAAACACATTTTAGTTGCTTATGGGATTCTTTTTCAACTGTATATCATAATAGATTGGCTCAATCATAAAATACAGTGAAAAAACACCTGGCAAACACGGTCCCCCAAGCTCCCCAGCCCCCCCTCCCATTTTACTTACCTAAGCCTATCCTCCTGCTGTGTGCGTCCCCGGCATCCTCTTCTCTACAGAGTCTAGGTGTTGATTGGATAGATTGATAGCAGTGCAGCCATTGGATCCCGCTGCTGTCAATCAAATCCAATAATGCGATCGCTGGGGGTGGGACAGAGTTATACACTCGGTGGCTATTTACGCCGAATGTATGACACTGAAACGCGTCCACAAGGTAACCCCCTCGGGAGAAATCTTCCCAGAGGGGGTTAGCTATTGCAGGGATGGGCCGCGAGAGCAGCCGTGGGACCCTAGAACTGCAGGATCGGGGGCCACTCTGTGCAAAAGGAACTGCACAGTGGAGGTAAGTATGACATGTTTGTTTTTTTGTTTTGTTTTTATTCAAACCTATACTACCCCTTTAATAATGTGTAGTGCTCATTGCATCCACATGAGAGCTAACAAACGTATTGACTTTTTTCATGCAGACACTAATTTCAATCTAAAAAGCCACAGATATGGGAAATTAACCTTTAAATTATATTTTAACCTGTGTGTGTGTGTGTGTGTGTGTGTGTGTGTGTGTGTGTCACCTTGTGTGTCTGTACAAAGGCAAACATTCCAGGTTATGTAAACTGTTGATTAGGGCTATTTTGGTGATTTCTGCTATTATTGTGTTTTAAAAAGGAGCCAAACAACTATGTGATAATAAATGGCTTCATATGATCACTATCCTTATAGTGGTTGTAAGGGCACAAGGTTATTTACCTTCATGCATTCTATGCATGAAGGTTAAAAAACTTCTGTTTGCAGCAGCCCCCCCAGCCCTCCATAATACTTACATGAGCCCCTTCTCAAGCCAGCGATGTCCACAAGAGCCTTGCCTCTCTGGGAACTCACACTTCCGATTGGCTTTTGGCAGCAGCAGGAGCTATGGCTCCTGCTTCTGTCAATCACAGCCAGTGAGCCAATCAGGAGATTGAGGGATGGGGCTGAATGGACACACAGAGCCATGGTTCAAGAGCGCACCTGCTTGGGTGCCTCCACAGCAAGCTGCTTGCTGTGGGGGTACCCGGCAGGAAGAAGGAGCCAGGAGTGCCAGCATGAAACCCAAACAACAGCAAAAACAGACATGTTTTCAATATCAATGCAAACCTTTCACAATATCTGCCAGGAAATGCAAACTTTTGAGCACAGCTGTATTACATGAGCACTGCACTATACACTATGTTGCCTATTACATAGTCCTAAATTTGGTACCTTGCAAGTGGCATGGCATATGCTCATGACCCAACTACTTATTATACCAACAGTGGCTGCTTGCTAAGGCTCTCACTTGTGAGTAATTTAGGCATGTATTGTGTATCTGAACCCAAAACCATGTAACGTATTGCTTACCAGTCCTTAGATGTGTTGGTTGCATTTGTTTTCTTTGTTCAGACTGTATTTCCCTTTATTTTCATCTAGTGATACTGCCAATAATTTTCCAAAGTGACCATGCTCATTCACTGCACTGTGCTTATGGAGGATGCTAGGATTACAGAGGGGGGTTGTTTATTTATTTCTATTGATTACAGAGCTAACCTGGGCAGCAATATAACATAGCATTGCAGAGCGCACAAGACACAGGGCAGCACTGGATTTCTGGTAGGATTTGCAGTTTTACACCTATCAAAAAGCTATAACAAAATACTGTCAATGGTATTACTGCCATTGTAAAAATCCCTTTTTACAATGGTATTACTGTCATTGTTAAACCAACCATCTTCTAACTGCGAGACAGCTGCTGCTGATAACATTATGGACTGCAAAACAGCAGCTAGGCCTATGTCAAAGAGGTACAAGTGTCTAATTGTGCATGTTCTGGGTCAGTGACTGTTATGTCAGTGTCATGTTATGGGTGTTGCCTGGTAGATCAAATTTCCATTCGCTTATCTCTCCTAGCTGTAAAAAACCCAGAAGTAATGTGTACAACATCACTTCTGGTTTCTGTTGTTGCTTGGCCACAACGGCCAGGAAAGAAGCTAAAGGAGCACAATCTGAACTCCATTAGCTTCAATGGATGACAGGTCTAAAATACCCCAAATGAAAGACCCTGAATCAGAGATGTTTGTTCATTTAAGAGAAACTGTCTGTTATTATTAAGTATCATGAATGTTAGAGAAATAGTTACACCCAAGCACTTAGAAACCCCACAAAATATTTGAGCACATCCTGACCCAAGTATGTGCACACTCAGGCCCCGTACACACGACCAGTTTCCTCGGCAGAATTCAGCTTCCGACCGAGTTTCTGGCTGAATTCTGCCGAGGAAACTGGTCGTGTGTACACTTTCAGCCGAGGAAGCCGACGAGGAGCTCGACGAGGAAATAGAGAACATGTTCTCTATTTCCTCGTTGTTCTATGGGAGCTCTCGTCCCGCCGAGCTCCTCGGCGGCTTCAGTGCTGAACTGGCCGAGGAACTCGATGTGTTTGGCACGTCGAGTTCCTCGGCCGTGTGTACGAGGCTTCAGACATAAACAAACCTGTCGGGGGCATCTACGTATGAAGATTTTGCTTGTACTACATGTATACATGTTACATATCGCCATGCAAGCTGGAGTTAGAGCAAAAGTGCTAGGGTGGTTAAAGTGGTTGTAACCCTAAAAAAAAGAAAGAAAAGAGAGCTCATGTTTCATTTATAGCAGAGTAAACAACCCAGTGCTTGTTATGTCTAATCTGCTCCTTTCTAAGCTGTAAAAAAACCTGTCTGATCCTGCCTGTTCCTGTGTCTCCCTCTGTGTGCTGACCATGGTAATCATGGCTGCCGGTCTATGATTACCGTGGTCAGTTTACTTTCCTTGTCATCCTGCCTGCTCTCCTCTCTCCCTCTCCCCCACCCTCCTTGCCTGTCAGCTCCTCCTCTCCCCCCTGCTACTATTAGTAGCTGGCAGTAAAAGTAAAGAACAATTACAGTCAGCTCCTCTGTTATATTAATCTCTCCTATTTTTTTTTAAACAATGCCTGTAAATACCTTATCTTCTTATCTCTTCTGCCGGTCACGTGACCTCTGGACGCTCTCCTCCACCATCTAAGGACTACAACGGGAGGGTCTGAGTGGCCAGCACAGCGGTCACGTGACCTCCTTGGCTGATGTCAGAGGGGATCTTGGCCCCTCTTGCTGTAGCCCGTAGATTTGGAGGAATAGAGCGGCCAGAGGTCACACGACTGGCCAAAAGAGATTGAATTAGGTATATACAGACATTGTATAAAAAATAAAGATTACACAGTGTAAGAGAGATTAATAGAACAAAGGAGCTGGCTGTAATTGTTATTTTCCTTTACAGCCATTATAACTCTAAACTGATGACTTGCAGGGATTTTAAAGTGTTGCCTATGGAAAATATAGTGTACCGAAGTTCGTCATTGTGTTGTGGTCTCAGCACAACCTCATATTTTTACATTGTATTTAAAAATTGGGTAATATATTGCATTTGCGTACCCTAAAACGTAATTTCTACATTGTGTCTGCTTACAGAAAATGTATATTTTGGGGATTTAACTTATCTTCAGGCCTAAAATGATTGTTTGAACATTTGTGCAAAAAAAGAGTGAAAGAGTGAAAAGAGTCAGAGGATGAATGTGACATTGAGGCAATCATCATTTTCAGAAAGAGAGCCTATGTATTTCTTCACATGAAGACAAAGCAATCTGATTCTAGTCATATATAAAACACTTACAGTATAGGTGTCAATTGAGTTACACAATACGCTATATCTATGCTTCAGCAAATACAAGATGAGAATAGAAATTCTTATTCTCCAGGAACGCGATTAAACTTCAGTTTCAGGGACAAAATGGCTTACTCAACAAACCTTTTATGAACTGACGTCCTGTAGTAATAGGAATCCTATTGTTAACTAGCAGTGCGACAAAGTTCAATTCCTAACAGACATGTACAGAATCTCTGTAATGCTCACAAAACAAACTCCATTATTTCTCTAAAATATCCATACATTCCAGAATAGTACCATTTTTTACCAACCTTTCATGACTCACAAAACCTTTTTCTATTTTCATGAATATGCTAAATCCTACCTTCACTATAATAAAATATGTGTTCTGTAAGATTTTCCATTTAACCGAATATTGTATTTCCTAGATACTAGGTTTATGGATATTAATGCATAAGATTTCTTTTGATAAATAGGGATGATCTACTATCATTAAGGGCCCATTCACATGGTTGCAGTGCATTAACACATGTCATTTTACATGCTAATGTACATTGCAATAAGACAGTCTATGCAGACATGTTCTGTCACAGCCTGCATACAGCCTTTCTCTAAGGCTGCTTTCACACCGCTCCCTTGAAAAAAATGCATCAAAAACGCATATGCATTTGTGATACATTTCTGGTGTATTTCCAGTGCATTTTATGGCTGCTTGACTCCCAGCAAGCACCCATTAAACATGGATATGACTCAAAAAACACACCAAATGTGCAACCATGGTGCATTTTGGACACATTTTTGATATGTTTTCCATTCATTTCAATGGGAAGGTGCATTTTTTGTAACATGCACCAAAAATGCAGCAAGCAGCAACAGAAACACGGCTGACCAAAAAGTTCCATAGGATTTAAAGGGATGAATTTTTCATGCATTTTGCTTTTTTAACTGAAAAACTACTCAAACACTGAAAAGTGTGAACGAGCCCTAATGCACACCTGATCATTCCAGGGAAACACAAATTATGCACCAGGTTGAGAAAAATGTGTGCCCAATGCTTAACCCCCTATATACTACACAATCTAAATGGCAGATAAACTTTCACAATATATAAGGGACATACAGGTCTTAGATATAATTGTCTCATATAAGAGAGATTTCTCCTATTTTAACTGAACACCACACCTGGCTGTGCATATAGACTCCAATCAAATATGTACAGTATCTAATGGTTGTTAAAACCTTGTTTTTCCTTTATAGTACCCTAACCCTGTAACTTTATAGTGTTTTCTTGGTCCAGCTATAAACTCAAGAACTACCATAAAATATATACATTTTTATACCCATTGCTAAAGCTGGCCAAGGGAGTTATTTGCTGCTCCCACTCTTGCTGCCCCATGCTTCACCACACCTTATCCAATCAGAATATTTCCAATGAATTATATTGTATATCTGAAACTAAGCATAACTCTAGGATATATTTAAAAGAGATGTATGGGCTTTTCATTAAAAATCCAACATTATACTTACCTAGGTGAATACAGCATCGATCTGATACTGCATCTTTCCCCCTCAAGGTCTGCAGTGAAAACTGAGCGATCAATGATAGCCATCACTCAGTTATCCCTCTCTGCGCTCTGAGCAGAAATCCAGGACTGTCAGTCTCTGTCTCTCTACTATGCCCCTCCAGGGCTCACTGAATCACTGGGCTATGGAGGAGGCGGGAGGGGCTGGCTCAGGCGGATTGCTGATTGTGTCAGGTGCTGGTCCAGGCTTTTGGGTGGATCCCAACCATATGGTCGGTATCTTTTTAGAGCCTGAACCATCTCTGTGACATCAGCCAACTCCATATTTAGGGCGCAAACTGCACTGCTGTGATCCATAGGGGAAGTACAGCCAAAAACACATTTGGCTATACTTTGCCAATAAATATCAACTAATTCTTCTTCTTCTTCTTCTTTCTTCTGTCACTCTTCTTCTTCTTCTTCTTCTTTTTCTTCTTCTTCTTCTTCTTCTTCTTCTTCTTCTTCTTCTTCTTCTTCTTCCTCTTCTTCTTCTTTTTCTTCTTCATCTTCTTTAAATATCAAAAATGTTATAGGGATAAGCAAATCTACCTGGGTTAGATTTATGGACAGCTTTGCTAATCTTTCTTGAAGTTCAAAGTTTGCAAATTTTCCGGGAAACCAAATTGAAGTCTGTGGGAAAGGGGGATCTTGCTATTCATTCCTGGAAAATTGTAGTGCTATTGTGAAAGAGCATAGGAAGCTGGGAACTGCCATGGGGGGCAAGTGCCAATGCCACAATTAAAAACATTTAAAAAACAGTATCTCTGCCTACACAGAATTTTCGCTTCTTCCTAATGGTTCCAACACACACTGACAATATGTCTGTTGTGAGCCCACCTTTTATACTATGGAACTGGGTTATATATTCCTTTCAGGTATTTGCTGTGCACTGCATTATAGGAGTTCCTTTTTTTTCCTGGTGGACATCCTGCAAAGCTTTCAGCCAGAAGTTTGCAATTTGCTAAATTCTTGTGAACCCATGTTAGTGGCAAACCCAGACCTCATCCCCACATTTCTTTCAAAATTAGATGACATTTGGGTTATCTATGGTGTACCCACAACTTTTAGAGAAGAAAGTTGCAAACAGTGTCTATAACCAGGCTGGAATCTAACAGGTCATAGCCTGGTGCCTCCTCATTCCTGGGAGAAACTTCAGCACCAGATGTGCATAACAAACATCCATTTAAAAAATATATTTTCTGTGGTCAGATTGTGACCATTTCTAGTGTCTGTGGCCAGCTGGAGACTTAAACTGGGTAAGCAATCCCAGAGAGAATGCAAGCATTTGATAGTTTCTACTAAAATATTACTTCAGTATACTTTCAAACATGTCCTTAGCATACCACATTTGCTGTTCTTATGCGTATATGCATTTTTTTTAAAACTGCTTTAACTTCTTCAACTTTTAAAAATGTGTTTAACTTATGTGTTCTCTATGATTTGGACAAGGTATGAGATATGGACAGCTTAAAGACCAATGTCAGTCAGGAACACATATTACTATTTTTTCAAACTTTTGGCAGATTAGCCAATCAACCATGAGGACCCTAGAGCGGAATACTAAATGCAGTTCCTTGCTGCTGTCATTTACTGAGACTGGAATACTATCTTAACAGATATTTCATGAACATCTCCTGGGGAGGAAAGGACTTCTCATTTAATGAAGATGGGTACCTCATCAATCCTGCACTGGTGGTGATTGCTCTCAACAAGGAGAGGAACTGGGAGGTGGTGAGTGCCTGTGATTTTTACTCTGCTCAACATCATCTTAGAAGCAAGGCATTTGATTTTATTTGCTCTCAAATCATCATAACAGATCATCATGCACTTTTGTTTTATTAATTACATGTTTCTGCATGGTCTCTATCATTAACTAGCACAAGTCAGCAACTGTCTTCTACTTCAACCAATAGCTATATTCTAAAGATTCCAGTTTCAACTTTAGTTTAAAATAGCTGGAAAAACGTTGCTTGTGTCCAGTACAAAAATGTATGCCCTGGATATGATTATACATTATAATTCAGTGTGTGTGCAAATGCATATGGGTTGATTTACTAAAGGCATATAGGCTTCTCAATTTGCAAGGGAAGTTATGTTTTGCAATACAATTTTTTCCAGAGCATAGAGATAATGGTGATATTTCACTTTGCAAAGAATACCAAATTATTAGCAAGGAACCTCATTCACTAAGCTCTGGGGGAAAATCCTCATGCAAAATGCAACTTCCCTTGCAAAGTGGAACCCCCCTTGCAAAGTAAACAGTCTATTTGTCTTTGGTTAAACAACATCATATAGTCTGATTCCCTTTTTTTTGTTCCTTTATTATAATAACATTTTGGACTCAAACTCACATGATGTCACAGCTTCTAGACCACATTGTCAAAACTATTGTGTTATTTGCTATGTCTCTGACACACATACACAGAACTTTTAAAAGAAGGTTTCACAGAATGGTGAGTTCTAAAAGCTTACTATTGAAAAGTAATCATACACTGATATTTTAAAATGTATACTATGTATAATGGTAGAATAAAAAAATTCCAGCTGCATATATTGCTTATGCACAACACCCCATAAAAGTGGTAAACTTGCTACACTTGCAGAGGTAATTAACTTTGGTAGCAAAATTGCTTGAAAACCAGCTGCTGACAAGATATGTGCTTGTAATCACACTGGAAAAAATACCAATAAAGGTTCAGTTTATTTCTAGTCCATTCACATTGATTTCAAACTCAAGCCCTAATAAAGGAACCATTTTGGACCCCTGAAACGCATTGGCTAACCTTCCATTTGTCTCTCTGACCTTTATTGGAATAAAATCATACCTGAACCTTTTAGCAGTGGTATTGTTTCCATTTACATATTTGTTACATTACACTACACACAGCCAGGAAGACCTTGGAGATCGTCTGCGGTGTAGAAGACGTCTGCCAGATTACCTACATCAGCATCAATACCTTAAGATAAGATACTAATGCCAATAACATAACCCTATGGGTCCTGGGATATTTTTCCACTTTTCCTTCACTGCAAGTTTTACTACTACTTGTAAACAGCATGCAACATAAGAGTCTAAGGTCAGGGGTATTTCAGTAACACACTGTGCATGTGGTGACTGTGCAAGTCCTCTCTGCCTAATTATGGAAGGTTATTTGAAAGATATTTGAAGGCTGTTAATGCTGACCACTTTTATAAAATGCTAATTGCTTGGCACTACTCTCTGACCTTTATATTTTCTAAGTTCTTGACTTGGAACACTTATGCAGCTAATGAAGTCAAAGGAAAGTCAGAACAACTGGACTGCATACTTCTATCAGGCTAGTGACACAGAAAATATTAAAGCCTTTGGAACAGCATGATGTCCGGGCAACTATCATTATCAAAAGAAAAATTCAACAATGGAATCCTCTGTATTTGCCAGGTACAGGGTTCCTTAAAATCTAAGCTCCTATTGTCAAATTTTGAAAGTGAATAAAGAGCTGTCCACGATGGTCAGTGCTGCCCTACAGCAACCAGACTGTAGCTTGGAGAATGAAAGGGAGGCATTGCTGAGCTGCAGAGAGGCATCAGATAAATTATTTTCTCAGGCACTTTTATATAAATGAGCTACATTATAAATAAGGTTTTTAAGTGCCACACCACTGCTCAATAATTTCTTTCAGTTGTATCCAGTATAGGTCTGATGAACAATCAGAAGAGTAGCTAATGTGTTTTGGGTATTCAAAAATGCTCCTTTTATGAAAGCTTAGGAAAGCATAGAGAAAAGTCAATATCATTGGAATATCCCTTCCTCTGGGTCCATGTTTAGAGCAATAAACCAATAGTATTAAAAGTATATATATATATATATATATATATATATATATATATATATATATATATATATAGCTAATTTTATCTAGTATACAGTATGTGGGATGTGGAGTTGAAGATTATAGTAAGAAAATAATCTCAGAGTATCCTCTAAATTAAACTCTAACAATAGTCATACATCCTAATTAGAGCAAATACAAATACAAATTAATAGATACATAAAATATTCCTAAACATTGCTATACACATATGAGGTTTTTAAAATATCACTGTGGTTCTTGTTAACCACAAGAAATTCAAAAAGGTAGCACACAATATTCATAAGGTTTTCAGGTATACTAGATATGTTTATTTATTAAATGTTATATTATATATACTTTTTAACGATAGTGGTTTATAGTTCTTAACATTGACACTGAGGAGGGGGATTTTTAATTGATATTAACCTTTCTTCATGTTTTCTTTAGCCCTGATGGAAAACTTGTTAGCTACCCCTTTGATTGTTCATCTGACCTTTACTGGATCAAAATTGTATCTGCACTGTTGAGCAGTGTGGTGCCTTTAATCCTATATATATACTATAGTACATAACAAACCAAGGAAACTGTGGAGATCCCCTGGGTGTAGAAGTTGCCTTTCTGGTAACCATTCTAAGCATTTCAGGGGTCAGAAAACACTCTTCCTTCATCAGGGCTTCAATTAAAATAAGAAACGTGAATGGACTCAAAATAGGGCTCTTTTATCATTTGGTCTGGTGCACCTTCTATGGTTGCATTTTTTTCCTGTAACCTGCCAGGTGCCCACTGGAGGGTAGCCTGTATATTGTGAGAAGCCCAACCTGAGCTAGTGAGCTCTCTGATGCCACCTCTAGGTCCAGTGCTATCCTTCTACTTTCTTAAAGCATTTGTAAAGGATTTTTTTTTTCCTTTAAAATAACAAACATGTCATACTTACCTCCACTGTGCAGTTAGTTTTGCACAGAGTCGCCCCGATCCACGTCTTCTGGGGTCCCTCTGCGGCTGTCTCTGGTCCTCCCCCGCAATTACTCACCACAGTCATGCGAGAGCTCGCATGGTGGTCAGTAATTGTGGGCTCGCTCCTGTGATACAGCGAGCGGCCATAGCAGCTTGCTGTATCACTCGGCCCCGCCCCTCAGCGCGCCACGTCACTGGATGTGATTGACAGCAGATCCAGCCAATGGCTGCGCTGCTCTCAATCCATCTGCTCTAGCCAATCAGCGGCCAGGCTGAGCGGCGAAGAGGATATCGGGAGCACGCAGGACTTTCAAAGGGGCAGGTAAGTAAAATGGGGGCTCGGGGGGGGGGGGGGGGCGTGCATAGATTGCATTAAGGTGAATTTTTTTTATTTACAACTCCTTTGAGTACTTTAATAAATGAGGAATGTGACCACAGGATAAAACAGCACATGTTAACAAACAATATTTGACTTATATTACAAAATATATCTCTTATTACAAATGCATTTTGACAAACCATTACATGTCTACCCATCCTTCATCCTTCAACTCACTAGTAATTATAGCAATGTACCTTGAAACTTCTTTTTCTATGCAGAATTGTCACCTGTTAAACATTTTATGAAACATTTCTGTGTAATAGAAAGCTCATCCAGCTGCCACGTCTGTGTACTCCTAACTAATCCTTACTTGCCCAGGTGATCAAAGCTGATAGCTGATACTCAAAACAGGCAAGGATTGAGCCAAGAAAGTAAAAAGAGCTTTTTACCTTATTTATGTCAGTCTATTTACTGAAAGTCCTAAAGTTTACTTAAAGCCCAAACTTTTTTTTTCTTTATATAGAAAAGGACAGCGTAGGACAGTCCTCAAGTTCCCCCAACAGGCCATATTTGCAGGTTTTTCTTTATCTGGTACACGTGCTTTAAATCAGAGTCAATGGCTTGATATTTTGGATAGCTATTTTATCTAAGAGAATTCACAAAACATGGACTGAAGTTGAGAACCACTGGCGTAGGACATAGGAGTAGGATTTCTCTTTACTTTATTTTCTGTAGACACAACAACAAAGTTTGAACAAATGTTACCAGTGCAAAATGTGCCTAATAATTCTGTTATTCGGTTCTAATGCCATGTGGTCCTCGGGACAAATAAATTCCCTTATGGGGACAGACAGAAATATGAACCCGGCAGAAGTTTTAAATATTCCCCACCCTATCCACTTTAAAACACTGTACACTTTAAGCAAAACATACTTTTTTCAGGAAACTCAGCAAAATGTAATTAGGCCACCACCCACTCCACACATACCAATGCAGAAGTTCTTTGGATGTCCAGAAGGCATCTTTCACCCGTGTAAATTATGCAAGTTCAAATGTTTTCAACGACAGCTTATCAATACCAGCCACGTTAAATCAGTATGGTTGTAATTGACTCATAAATTTGATATGTAGACTTTCTACAGAGCACTTTCATATTCATATATATATGTGTGTGTATATATATATATATATATATATATATATATATATATATATATATATATATATATATATATATAAGTACTAGGCTTCTGAATGTGTTGTATTATTATTCATTGCTGCTTTTTATGTTTTTGAACGTAAAAGAAAAAGTCTTATATTATAAAAATCTATTTTTGGTCTTACAGACTGCATCTTTATTAGGGACAGAGAACTTCTGGGCAAACTGTTTTATTAACAATGAAGCTTAATACCACATACTGAATGACCTAGGAGTCTGTGTTTCATTACCATCATTTAGCAGAAGACAATGTGCCTTTCACACTTCTAAGCAGAGCAAAGGTTAATGAGAATAATTATTAGTCATAATTTCATATGCTTTTTCTGCACAGAATGAAAATGCTACTACAGTGTTATTGTTAGCACTTGTAAAGAAGAGACATGTCCACAGTAGACATAGTGGCCCGGATTCACAGACAGCAGGCACACATTATGCCGCCGTAGCGTATCCCCTGTACGCTACGCCGACGAGCGCGGAAAGGCAAGCACTGCATTAAGCAAGCTCTTGCTCCCAACGCTGTGTCGGCGTGGCGTAGGTTTTGAAGGCGCAGGCCGGCATAGGTAGAAGTGGGTGTGACCCCATGCAAATGATGGTCCGAGCGTGGTGCAGTGTTTTACGCCCGGCATATCATGAACGGCGCATGCGCCATGACACGGACGTATGCACAGCACCCCTATGCGCATGCTCACAACCACGCTGGTGCAACTGCCTGAGATACGACAGAACACTGGCTTACGCCGAGCACATAAGTACGCCCAGCCATACGCCCGTCCAGCGCAAAAGTACACCAGCTTGTCTTCCTCCTGGTGCAGAGTACTTTTGCGGTCTGAGCCATGTCAGATAGTGAGGTGGCCCGGGATAGGAGAAAGAAGAATTTCTCGGGGGATGAGAGGGCGATCCTGACCTCAGCCATCTCAAAGTATGATGCCTACCTCCATGGCGCACAGAGCGCCAGGACCAGCAAGGCCAGGAAGCAGGAGATCCTCCAGAAGGTCACCCTGGAGATCAATGCCCTTGGGCATGAATCCAGGACCAGTAGGGATATACAAAAAAAGATAAACGACATGCGTCGGCGTGTCAGGGAGAAGCTGGCCAAGATCAAAAGTCACCTCAGGGGCACGGGAGGCGGACTAGCTACTTCTCTCAAGTTGACAGCTGAGGAGGAGGTGATTGCCAGCTGTCTGGAGCAGTAGCAGGTGGAGGGCCTGGAGGGCTTTGACTCCAGTGAACAGGACTTGAGGAGAGGTAAGTGTGTTTTATCCCCCATCCGGTGTGGAGCATGTGAGGGGGTGCAAGGGAACATGTGACAAGTGTGTGGGTCCACCAACATGTGAATGCTTTGTGTCATCCACAGATGTGCTGGAGGGAGCTGGGCCATCCTCTGCCTGTGTCCGACCCACGCCATCCCCAGAACATCATCCTCAGCCTTAGCCTGACCCCCTGGGAAGCCAGGAAACATCGGTGGAGGGTGCCCACACCTCTGCTCTAGAGGTAGTTGTGGAGGAGCAATTGGATATCCATCTTGAGGAATGCCTCTACCTTGAGGAGGCTTCCATCTTCCCCGGACCCTCTGAGACCTCGACGCCCATCAGGGGAACCCCCTCAAGGGCTACCCCGTCCAGGGGAACCCCCTCAAGGGCTACCCTGTCCAAGGGAACCCCCTCAAGGGCTACCCCGTCCAGGGGAACCCCCTCAAGGGCTACCTCGTCCAGGGGAAACCCCCTCAAGGGCTACCCCGTCCAGACGGACACAAGCCTCTCCATCTCCAAGGAAGGCTCTGAGGAAGACCAGGGATGTAGCCGGATCCCTCCAAGAAGGGCTGGAGAGGGAGCAGGCACGCCAGACACGGCACATGGCTGATATTGCTTGTGACCTCCACCGTGTGGCTGACAGCCTGGCCTCATTTGTTGGGTCCTCGGCCAAAACCCAGGCTGCGTGTACAGTGGCTGTGCAGGGCACCACAGCTGCTATGCAGCAGTGCCTCACACAACAGGCTGATCATACCAGCTCCATCTTCGACTGCCTGCAGGAGGTTAATGCAAACTGCGCAGCCATGTGACCAATCTTAGACCCTTGATGCCATGCGTCACCACATGGTAGCAGGGGGTCCCTCCACATCTGGGGACCAGGCATCTGATGTGCAGGCGAGCCTGGATCGGAACACCATGGCTATGGGGGAGCTGCAGGCCACAGCAGCAGGCATTGTGGCAGAGGTTAAGAGCCTGGGCGTGGTCGTGCAGGCCAACACTGCCGCTATCCAGATGGAGGGTCACCAGAACAGGCGCCTCCAGCGCCAGAACAACGCCCGGCAGTGGCAGTTGCAGGCTGAGACAAATAGCGTCCTGACACGCATTGCAATTGCCTTGGAGGGGATGCAGGAAACATCCACCACAACCTCCAGGAGCGTCAGCCCAGGTGATGCCCCACCCCCCCAACCCGAGTCGTCAACACGACAGCTGCGAAAACCAAACCTTGGCACGAGGCCTGGCCCGCAAGAGGGCAAATGACTGGCCTGAGGACAAGTGCAGCTCAGAGTTTGAGCTTTTCTTTTTATTTTTGGTGCCGTGCACCTGTAAGGGCATGCCATGGATGTTATTGGCATGATCCCCTTTTTTTTTCTTTCACGAATGTCACAGCACCATGCACACAGTGAGGAGTGCAGAATTAGTGACTGGACACCGTTTTGCAGGAGCAGGGTTTGCCCGGTGAGGTCATTGTGACCGTGTGACTGGTGTGTGAGTGTGTGTATGTGTGACTTTTCTGCCAGCAAGGCGTGTCAGCTGGCAGGGGTCACCTTGGTTCGTCGGGGAGAGGTTATCCCCACGACCATGTGAATGTGGTATGAATGGACAGCAACATCATTGGGGCCTTGGCGTGGCATTTCTGCTCCCAAGTCCCGCACGGTGGACTTGGGCTAAACCAATGCGAGGTGGATGTGGTGTGTGTGAGCTAGGGACCACAGTGGTGTGCATGCGTGCATTGTCCATGTGCCATGATGAATGTGTGTTTAACGTGCAAAGATACATTCCACGAGGCAACTCCTTTCTGCTGTTCCTTCAGCAGACGGGGTAGCCTCGGGCAGAGGGGGACTGTGTGGTTCGGGGGTCAGGTCATCACATATGTCAATCTCCAGGCCCTTTCTCATGGCGTAGTTGTGCAGCACGCAACATGCACCGATGATCTGGCACACAAAGTTTGGGGAATACAACAGGGCCCCCCCGGACTTATCCAGGCATCAGAAACGGGACTTCAGGATGCCAAATGTGCGCTCCACCACTGCACGGGTGCGTATGTGTGCAGCATTGTATCTTCTTTGGCTTCTGGTTTGGGGATTCCGGTATGGAGTCAGGAGATGGGGCCCAAGTGCATATGCCGAGTCACCTGGAAGGGAAAAAACAGGAGGATGTTAGTCGTGCATGTGCCCCCTGTGATGTCTGCATCGTGGGGTCAGACA
The DNA here is from genome assembly GCF_905171775.1 of Rana temporaria. Lineage (NCBI taxonomy): Eukaryota > Metazoa > Chordata > Amphibia > Anura > Ranidae > Rana > Rana temporaria. The sequence goes on from NC_053498.1 coordinate 90,220,817, forward strand.
GTCATGCCTGACTCCCATGTCACTCACCAACCAGCCAGCTGTCCCTGTACACATTCTGTTTGAATTCTGTTGGGATGTTGCTTTGACGGTATATGTAGCTGTCGTGGCTGGCCCCGGGGTGTTTGGCATGTGAGGATTGCGGGGACAACCTGGTGCACGCATCTGCTCATGGTGGATTGTGACATCCCAGACACGACTCCACTTGTACGTTGGAAAGATCCACTGGTGAGTGTTGCCAGTCCCTTGACCAGTGGCTGCACTGCATGTGAGAGTTCTGTCTGGCTGGTGATTTCATCATGCAGGGCTGTGGCTAATTCCAGGATGGCATCAGGGCTGAATCTGAAGATGCGATACACCTCCCATTCCCCCATGCCAAAGACGTTCATGCGCGTTCGGTATATCCTCTCCTGTGCCCTCCTCCGTGCATGTGGACGCAGTAGTGCTACGACCATGGCTGCCCCTGGCATGTTTTTATACAGATGTGTTGTCCTGCAAGTGTGGTTGCTCAGCTCATCCGTAACGGTGCTGCTGCAGCTGCTCTCCAGCTGACCTGTGTACGTCTGTTGCTGAGTTACACCTCCTTTATGGGAAATAACTTTACGCCGGACGTACAACTTACGCGCACCGCGCGTAGCCTGCGTCGGGCGCACGTACGTTCGTGAATCGCCGTATTTCCCTCATTTGCATATTTGAATGCCTAATAAATGGGAGAAGCAACATGCGTCCAGCCCATATTTGGCCCACGCTACGCCGGCCTGTGCAAGATACGTCGGTGTAGGATGGCCTGTTTTTAAGCGTATGTTGCTTTGTGGGTCTGGCGCACACATACGCCGGGCGCACATTTGCACTACGATGATTTACGTCGGCGTAAGTGCTTTGTGAATCCGGGCCAGTGTTACTTGTGTGTCAGTTTATTTCAAATAATATCCTCAAATGTTATTCTATAATATAAAACACATAGGAGTCAATTTACGAAGCAGAATGAGTTAATTTAACTCAAAACCCCAAGATGTTAAACTTTAATACTCACATACTACATACAGTCAAAACAGTAGTATATAAATATAACAGTCCAGTCCCTGGATCATTCAAATACTAAGGCCGAGTACTCACGAGCAGACATGTCCGATGAAACCGGTCCGCGGACCGTTTTCATCGGACATGTCTGCCCGGGGACTGCCCGGGGACTTCTGTTCGATGGCTGCACACACCATCGAACAGAGGTCCGCGCGTAAACAATACGCGGTGCGTGTCCGCGGTGTCGCCGCGTCGATGAAGCGGTGTCGCCGCGACAATGACGCCGCGACGTGGGCGGCCTGCCTTTAAAATGCTTCCACGCATGCGTCGAAGTCATTCGATGCATGCGAGGGATGGCGGGCGGCAGGACATGTACGGTAGGTCTGTACAGACGACCGTACATGTCCGGGCGGACAGGTTTCCAGCGGACTGTTTTAAAGCAAGTCCAGGAAACAGTTGTCCGCTGGAAACCTGTCCGATCCGCCCGAAAATGGTCCGCTCGGGCCAACACACGGCCAAACATGTCTGCTGAAACTGGTCCGCGGACCAGTTTCAGCAGACATGTTTGGTCGTGAGTACGGGGCCTTAAACAGCTAAAATGATAAACCCGTGGTCAGCACCACTGATTAAAAAATGATAGTGAGAACCACCGTTCTCTACCCAGGAAACGCGCGCTTCCTCTCGAACGGCTCATCATTGGTGATAGCGCCCTCTTGGGTCACATTTTTATGCTTGTTGATATTTATTAAATGTACACAGTTATTATTAAGGGGTCTTCTGTTGTATGGGGAGTTTTGACATATTAAACAGGATTACTCTATGTGCAAACCATTCTTGTGTTTTATGACTCACATTGGAACCCCTGTACCAGTGGATCTTAGTTGATGGTGAGGACCCAGTGCAAAGTGGCTGATGAACATATTACTTAAGGCTTTCTCATTAGAGGCTTCTGGTGAGTTTGACCCCCTAGGGGAGTGTGCTTCAAGAGGTGGAATACGGATACTGTTTTCTGGTGGAAAGTGCACACTAGGACAAACCATTAAATAACGCCTATTGACGCTCTCAACTGTTCTCACTATCATATACTGCACAAGAAAACTTTTAACAGTGGTACTGACCATGGGTTTATCATTACCAGTATTATCCTAATTTTTAGCACTGTTTTAGTATTTGAATGATCCAGGGACTGGACTGATTTATTTATATACTACTGTTTTGATTTTGTATATTTTTTAACAGCTCCTTAGTACTTTTAAATATTTTGCCCATTATATTTAACCTGCCTAGCAGTATTCCCGAGTCTGGCTCGGGGTGGAAATTCAGTACCATTAGCGGTATCCCGGAGCCAGACTCAGGATCGCATTGCAGGATCCATACAAAGTTACTTACCCTGTTCCCTGGATCCTGCAATGTCTCCTCGCTGTGTGAGCGAGCTGTCTCCTCGCTCAATTCACACAGTGCCCCAGTGCCGCCGAGCTCCGTTCCCTACGACGTTGCGATACACGGGGGCAAAGATCAGCGCCAAATTCAAAAAAGTAAAAACACACAATACATACAGTATACTGTAATCTTACAGATTACAGTACTGTATAAAATAATTACACATCCCCTTTGTCCCTAGTGGTCTGCCCAGTGTCCTGCATGCACTTTTATATAATAAAGACTTTTTTTCTGCCTGGAAACTGGAGATTGTCCATAGCAACCAAAAAGTGGTTTGAGACCAGCTAGAAAATAGCGATAGTAAATAAGAACACATGCATAATTGAGTGATAGTGAATAGTGGGGAAATTCATTGTATTATAATTATTATATTATTATTTTTTATAATTACTTATAGTTATTATATTATAATTTATGATTTTGTGTTTCAAACTTTATCATACCCAGGATGTCTACTAGACTCTTGTTTAGACAGATTTAAGTGAGTTATTTCTAATAATTACAGGCCTACAATATAAAACGCTAAAATTTCCATGCAAAATAATTGTACCACTTTCAGCATCAAAAATCTGACATAATCATACCGCCAGGGAGGTTAAAGTGTTTTTATTTCTGCATGCACTGCTAAGAGAGCTGTGGGATAGATTTGGCACTGAGTAAGGGTATTGTAGGCCTTGTTATAAACTTTTTTCTCCATACTACATACAGTGTCTCACAAAAGTGAGCACACCCCTCATTTTTGGAAAATATATTTTTTATATCTTTTCATGTGACAACACTGAGTGTATAGCTTGTATAACAGTATACATTTGCTGTCCCCTCAAAAAAACTTAACACACAGCCATTAATGTCTAAATCGCTGGCAACAAAAGTGAGTAGACCCCTATTTTTTTTAAATGTCCAAATTGGGCATGGAGTTCCACACCAGACCTTCACAGGTTGCCACTGAAGTCCTCTTCCACTCCTCCATGATGACATCACAGAGCTGGTGGATGTTAGAGACCTTGAGCTACTCCACCTTCCATTTGAGGATGCCCCACAGATGCTCAATAGGGTTTAGGTCTGGAGAATGCTTGGCCAGTCCATCACCTTTACCCTGAGCTTCTTTAGCAGGGCAGTGGTCATCTTGGAGTTGTCGTAGAGGTGTGTTTTGGGTCATTATCATGTTGGAATACTGCCCTGCGTCCCAGTCTCTGAACAGAGGGGATCATGCTCTGCTTCAGTATGTCTCAGTACATATTGGCCTTCATGGGTCCATCAATGAACTGTAGCTCCCCAGTCCCAGCAGCACTTATACAGCCCCAGACCATGACACTCTCGCCACGTGCTTCACTGTAGGCAAGACATACTTGTCTTTGCACTCCTCACCTGGTTGTTGCCGCATATGCTTGACACCATCTTAGCCAAATAAGTTTATCTTGGTCTCATCATACCACAGGACATGGTTCCAGTAAGCTATAACCTTAGTCTGCTTGTCTTCAGCAAACTGTTTGTGGGCTTTCTTGTGCATCATCTTTAAAAGAGGCTTCCTTCTGGGACAACAGCCATGCAGACCAACTTGAGTTGTGTGCGGCGTATGGTCTGAGCACTGACCTCCACCCCTTCAACCTCTGCAGCAACGCTGACAGCACTCATATATCTATTTCCCAAAGACAACCTCTAGATATGAAGATAAGCATGTATACTCAACTTCTTTGGTCGACCATGGTGAGGGCTGTTCTGAGTGGAACCTGTCTTGTTAAACCGCTGTATGTTCTTGACCACCGTACTGCAGCTCAATTTTAGGATCTTGGCAATATTATCATAGCCTAGGCCATCTTTATGTAGAGCAACCATTCCGTTTTTTCACATCCTCAGAGCATATTTTGCCATGAGGTGCCACATTGAACTTGAAGTGACCAGTATGAGAGATTGGGAGCGATAACACCAAATTTAACACACCTGCTCCTCATTCACACCTGCGAACTTGTAACACTAAAGAGTCACATAACACGGGGAGGGAAAATGGTAAATTGGGCCCAATTTGGATATGTTCACTTAGGGGTGTAATCACTTTTGTTGCCAGCGGTTTAGACATTAATGACTGTGTGTTGAGTTATTTTGAGGGGACAGCAAATTTACACTGTTATACAAGATATACACTGACTACTTTACATTGTAGCAAAGTGTCATTTATTCCATGTTGTCACATGAAAAGATATAATAAAATATTTACAAAAATGTCAGGGTGTTAGTACTTTTGTGAGATACTGTATTTGTGGACTTTTTCCCCTGAAATAGCTTTTTAACCACTTCAAGCCTGCATTTTATGTTATTAATTAGTATATCCTCTTCAAATGGTCCCCCTTTCACAGCGCATGGCTTCACTGTCAATGTCAGTTTGAGGTAGACTGTATTATAAGGAACTCAGGTCTATATAGTCATATTAATGAACTGAATTATAATATAAAATATTTCAAACATGATTAAAGTTGTAAACTTAAAAAAAAAGAACAACGCAGTTCCTTCTAGTGTGTGTGTTTGCCTTTATCCAAAGCACTGCATGTGATTTCTGTGGGGGTATGTTATTTCCCTCCACCTCGATCTCAGATTACACTCAGCTCCTTGCTCTATGCTGGGCAGGGTTTGACATCAGATTCCTACCACCTGCCTTCTAGAGCTGAGAAATAACCTTCGATCTGTGTGTTTGGCATGGATCTGGAGAAGAGCAAGCTGCAGATAAACAGGTATAATGTATAAAGGAGGATTTGTTTAATCTCTGTGTATTACCTGAGGCTAGTCTTTTTAGTGGGTATATATAAGTGATTGTTTACAACTACTTTAAATTAATTCAGTTTTTACTGTGTATATATACAGTAAATACAGTCTCCATGTGACTGAAATTTTAGTGAACTGAAAACAATAGTCCATTACCAGCACAATGAAAATACCCACAACATTTACATACAACATTTTAGAGAGTAAACATACAACATTTTAGAGAGTAAACACCCAAAGATATCAGAGTCATGGTGAGTCTTTTGAAGATTTCCTTTTTATGCCACAATCTTTTGGAAAAATGCAGGGGAAAAAAAGAAACGTGGTCAATAAATAGAAAAAGGTTAGTACAGGCGGCAGGCAGAGACAGCACTACACTAGTGTGGCAGTGATCAGGAATGCTGTTGCTGGCTGCACTGGGTTGGTGATAGTGGGACTTGTGTAGCGGTGATGGCTGTATGCACAATCATTTTGGACACTGTTCAGCTGCATTTTTGCAGCCATTGAGAACTACAGTGATAGTGGTGATTGGCCACAGCTATCACATGGTACAGGGCTGCTATGATTGGCCCTGTACTGTGTGAGTGATATGACCAATCAGAGATCACAGTAGTAAACAATTTACTACTGGTAATGTGATTATTGTGATTGGTCACAGCAATCACATGGTATCAGGGCCTATTACAGTGGCCCTGTACCACAATCTGTTATCTGTTTTATCCAGCAGACACAGCAGTCACATGTTGTGCTGCACACCCCAATGGGAGCTAACAAGGTGCACCTCTGGGAGAATGTACCCATGCATCGTCCAAGAATTATGGTTAAAGTAGTCTGGCCCAATTATGATTTTTTAAGTAGAAATCACTAGTTCTAGTTTCGTAACTCAGAATTTTGTGGCCAAAAAAATTCTTTACATTTTGGGTGCTAATTTGTACACTGTTTTTTTTCTCTTTCCTGCACAAGAGGAATACAGTTTTAAATTAACTGATTGCCTTAACCAGACTAACCTATAACAATGGTGCCACATCCCTAATAGTGAAGACAGATTACAAAATATTCAGAATGGGACTTTCTACAGGCACCATGTATACACTGCACAAATTCATTCTTAAAAAAATTACAAATGTATTTTCATTAATATATATATTAAAATAAACCCATAAAGGTCAACGAAGTAGAGATCACTGTTGTAACAACAAATTATAAACCTATACTAAAAATCCAACACATGGTGTTCAAACATCTTGGACACACATTGCATCAATTATATCAGTGAGCCCCTGCGTGTTTCACCTTAAAGGAAGTCTTTTTCAGGGAGTTAACATAGTGGTAGAATAGACTCACATAGTGGCCTTTGTTTCTCTGTTTGGTTTGGTGTAGTGATTTTCTGGTGATGAGTGGATCCTTGGCAGTGCAAATTACTCACTTTATACGGGTGATACAGCTGAGTTCAAGGGTTTTATTACCGTCCTTTCCCCCATTCTTCATCCTATGCTGCTGCTTAATGATTATGACTCTACCCCTGGCATGCACTGTAGGGACCTATGCTTTTTGGGTGGGTTGGCTTCTCTTGCTGTGAAGCTTTTGGCATCCTTTGTGTCATATCAAGTATTTGTACTGGCACTCTTTTTTTGGCAAATACACTCTCATTGTTTCCTTCACCCTATCTGTGTATAGTCTAACACTATGTTAACCCCCTGAAGAAGACTCCTTGAGGGTTAAAATGCAGTGGATATATCTGATGCACTTTGTATGTCCAAGATAATTGTACACATGTACACATGTGGTAGATTTTTAGTATATGTTTTTAATTTGCTGTTACAGCTGTGATCTCTACTTCTTTGACCTTTTTTTAGTCTATTTTAATATGTATATTAATAAATACATTTGTAATTGTGTAAGCATTAATATGTGTACTGTATCCATAGTGCCTGTAGAATGTCTCATTCCATATATTTTGTAATCTGAATACAATTTAATTGTTTTAAATAAGCATGGAGTCTGCCTGTTCTCTCCCTCTTTAATTGCCCCCTATAAAAAATAAATAGATTGCCCAGATGATCTGTATGATTTACAAACTATAGCTCTAAAAAGGTAACAGTACATTTGAACATTTGAATTTTCTCTGCTTCCAACATGTAATTCTTATTAAAAGGATTACATTCGGTGCAGCAATTCTTTACCATGTTTAAATTGTCTGTAAAAGTTAAATTAATATCATATTTTTTGTTATGGCTGTATTAGGAATACTCTTTCCAGTACCATTATAAATGTCTGTAAAAAGTAATAGTCTCTTTGCTTATTTCTGGATAAAATATGACTTCCCCTTGCTTCTGAAATGTCCTAGAAAAAGATGCAATTCTGTGCACCAAATCTGTTCAATTTTTATAATATGTTTAAGGGACCAGTATTTTAATTTCATATTTATGCCTGATTTTCTATGCCCTGCCTCCCAAAGTGCCTTCTATTAAAAAGGATTTGATTCTGTGCCTCAAATGTGTACAATGTGTATACAGTCTCTCTCTGTCTCCAAAACCCCCTCACATATTAAAGAATGTTAGTATGCTACACTCTTTAATAGTACACGGAAAATAGGCCACAAGCACTTGGATAGTAGATAAAGTAGATAAAGATAAAGAAGATAAAGTATGATAGCAAGGTAACTGCAATATATAAACCAGTACACCGACAATTTAATATGTTTAAGGATGCTGTACTGAATAGGGTGGGCACTTTCCTATTGTATGACAATCAAGGAAACAGCAACAAATCTTAACATAATTTAACCGGTATAAAACAGTGAAAATTTTAAACCGCATTAACCACTTAAGACCCGGACCAATATGCAGGTTAAGGACCTTGTCACTTTTTGCGATTCGGCACTGCCTCGCTTTAACTGACAATTGCGACGTGGCTCGAAAACAAAATTGGCGTCCTTTTTTTTCCCACGAATAGAGCTTTCTTTTGGTGGTATTTGATCACCTCTGCGGGTTTTATTTTTTGCCTTATAAACAAAAATAGAGCGTAAATTTTGAAAAAAAAAATGCAATATTTTTTACTTTTTGCTATTATAAATATCCCTAAAAAAGATATAAAAAAACTTTTTTTCCCCTCAGTTTAGGCCTTCTAACTATTTTTGGTAAAAATCACAATAAGCGTTTATCGATTGGTTTGCGCAAAATTTATAGCGTTTACAAAATAGGGGATAGTTTTATGGCATTTGTATTATTATTATTTTTTACTAGTAATGGCGGTGATCAGCGATTTTTTTCATGACTGCGACATTATGGCGGACACATCGGACACTTTTGACACATTTTTGCGACCATTGTCATTTTCACAGCGAAAAGTGCTATAAAAATGCACTGATACTGTGAAAATTACAATGGCAGTGAAGGGGTTAACCACTAGGGGCGCTAATGGGTTAAGTGTGCCCTAAGGGAGTGATTCTTACTGTAGGGGGCTAGGCTGTAGGCAAGACATCACTGATCGTCGTTCCCTATATCAGGGAACAGACTATCAGTGTCACTGCCACACAGAAGAACAGGGAAGGTGTGTTTACACACACCTCTCCCCGTTCTTCAGCTCCTGGGACTGATCGCAGGACACAGGCGGCGATCGGGCCCGCGGGCTTCGGACCCGTTCACAAAGCGCGCCGCCAGCGGCTGGGCTCTTAAAGGCAACGTAGAGGTACATGCCTGTGTCCAGCCGTGCCCTTCTGCCGACGTATATCTGCTTGAGGGGGTCCTTAAGTGGTTAACTAACCTCAAAAAGGTGCCCTTGAGTGCACTCTGCACATACTATGCCAATTGTGGTAGCAGCACTCTCTATTTTGTTTTAACTGTGGGCATCACTTTGATCATGATCATGTCTCCCACTGTCTATTCCATCAGACACTGGAAGGACCTCCCGACAGACCTTGGGGCATTCTGTTGAATTTAAAGAACCCTAGTGAACAGATACATGCCATCTTCTCTTTGCCTTCTAGGTGCATGGGGATCTGGTAATACCCACTCTTGAGGCTTAGTACACTGGACTACTTTTCCCTCGATAGGCCTTGTAGGGTATCTTCTATCCATAGGTGGTTTACTGGTCAGGGTCAGGGATAGTTCTCCTGTTGAGTGTTTGGTAGTTGATAAACATCCTCAGAGAGATGTAATGTATCAGGTGACAAGGGATCAATGGGTACCACATCCCAAATATTACAAAAATTGGACAATAATTATTGAATGGAATTTTAAAGGTGCTAAAAAAACACTACTATGCCCATCAAGTTTAATTAAAACATCAAACATGTATTTGTAATAAAATGTATGTTTTAATTACATTTGTTTGCATAGTAGTGGTTTTTGGTACCTTTAAAATGTCCAATCATCATATAGATGTTTTTCGTCTGCACCGCCATTATGGGGGAGGCATAGGGACTCCAAGACACTCAAATAATGCCCATTCCCTTCAACTCTGCCAGTGGCTTACGGAGATCTTCCAGATCGTCCAAAGGGATCCATTTGTCTCTTTCCTTGAATAGCTTCCTTAAGGTAAATTAGATGTTTGGCACTTTCAGGAGTTGGGTTTTGGCTAGACATGTGTACTGCCCAAAAATGTGTTTATTTTCATTTCATCTGATGTTTGTTTATTTTTTCAGGTCATTTGTTATGATCGAAATTCATTATTTTGAATAAATTTGTAAATTTCAAATATTCTTAAATTTGAATATTCAGAAATGCAAAATCCGAAAAATTTAAAATATGAATATCCGAAAATAGGAACGAAAATCCAAAAATAAGAACGAAAATCTGAAAATAAGAATGAAGATGCGAAAATTCGAAAAAGTGAAAATCGAAAAATTAGAAAATGCTAAATAATAACTAACTAGCTAACTAATAATAATAACTTACTAATAAATTATAGGTATTGGAATTTCCTTTAAAATGTAGCTGTTAGTTAATATAATGAATATGAATTTATCTGAAGTCACAAATTATCCGAAACAACAAATGCCACATCTAAACAAATGGAAGATAACAAATTTGTAATAATAATAATAAAATGTTTTTAATATTATGATTATTATTTATTATTCTTCATTTTAAGATTTTTGTTCTTATATTTGGATTTTCAAATTTCCGAATTGTCACTGTTAAACTAAAAGGTTTTTGTTAATTTGAATATGTCTGAATTAAAGAATTTGTGGAATTTTGTCAAAAAACTCATTCAGAACGAAAAAAATTGTACATGTCTAGTTTTGGCTTCCGCTCTCCATTCTGGTGAGAGTGAGATGTTCTGTGGGTATAACCTCTTTACAAGGATCCAATCTTCTGCTCCCCTTACCATGTCAGATGGCGAGATGGGGTAGCTTATCATTTGGATCCCCTTGTGCTATCAGCATTCAGGTCTATACAGCTCTTCATTGGAGAGTCAGTAATGTGTCAATCTTTTCATTACTTAATTTTAAAGCCCTGGTTGACACAACTTCATGGATCAACTCTACCCCCATGTATTTTCCCAGAGAATTGGCTTCAAGAACAACAAAATACCCTGGTTGATCCTGTCTAAACTTGACTGAAGCTCATAGACATGTCACCTCTCCCGGCTACAGTATATTCTTGCCTCTGTCTAGTCACCACAGTTTCCCCACTGGGGCTTTTTGTTCTTGTGACAGGTGCTGGAACACTTGTTGAAGCATGGGTTGGACACATTTGGCTGTCAAATCTAGTTGTAAGCGGAATGAGCAGTCTCCTCACAAGATCACAGTGCATCCCCATTAACAAGGAGTTCCTTTTAGCTCTGGGGGAAAAAGGGCACAACGCAGCTAGGGTGTAAAATGTCTCAGATTCCCCAGCTCTCAAAAAATCAAATGTCAACTTGATAGTTAGGTACCTGCTGTAGGGATTGTTCTGAGTCCTAATACCCCAAATCTCTAGCTCTTTCAACTCTTCTATGGGTTGATGTTTAAGGCGTATGCTATAAAAGTTCTGGTATAGCAGGGTAACTTGTGCTCCTGTATCCAGAAGGGCTTTCTACTTGGATTGGCAAGTTGGGAGAGGGCCCTACTAATTTGTCAAGGATTTTGATTGGAGCAGCTGGGAAAAATTTCATGCAGTCTGTATTTGTGCCCTCTTTTAGTTGGCTTTGGATTTTGCTGGAGTCTTGATGGATCTTTAGGAGATTGGTGTGCACTGTTTCTCTGGGACTGCTTACCTGAGGTCAAGGAGAATGAGATGGATGGTCACTCAGAAACAGCCAGAGGCCCCTTTGGAGTTCCTCTCAATCCTCTGTTGTTTCCTTGTATCTTTGACTTTGGAGTTAGCTGTTGAAGGTGGGCACCCGATTGGCTCTTTCACTGGGGGTCCTCTGAAATTTCCTGTTGGCTTCCGGTGCTTACTTTCACACTTGGGCAGGTTTGAACAGTCACATTGGGGTGGACGGGAGGGAGGGGACGGAGGGCTGGAAACTGGGTCTGTCTGGGTTAGGTGGTGTATAGCATATGAGCAATGTTTTGTAGTTATGTCTATGATGTATGACCAGCAATTCTATTATCGTATATACTGGAAAGCAAAGATGCAAGATGTCATTCTGTTTTCTGTTTTCCTGTAACTGTATGTTTTGTGAGCAATAAAAACCTTTTGATTCAAAAAAAAAAAAAAAGAACAGTCACATTAGCAGCTTGTTACTTCTCTGCAGTTAAAGAAAACTCCTTGACTCACTTATTTTTCTCAACATGAAAAGCCATAAAGCTTGAAGACTGACTGGGCCCTGGAACACTCTCACCACGTGATGGGACAATTTTGGTTGCCAGTAGATTCATCATATCTATTAGCTGGGCCATCTTGGTTTTAAAGCACTTTGTCTCTGGGTTGCCAATGGCTGCACTAGCCATCTAACCCAGCGACAGGTTCTGATCTTAGGCTTCTCTTTTTACTCTCCACCATGGCTTCCTCTTCTTGCAAAGTCCTGATTAGTTCAGGGTATTTCAATATTCACCCATCTTCTCAAGTTTTCCGCTGAATCGTAATAAGAACAAAGGCTAAGTTCTCCTTAAAACATAATCTTCTGATCTAGGATCTATACCTTTTCTGTTCTCTTGAACATAAACTGCAGGATACTTAAGTAGTCACAGGCAGCACATTCCTGTTTGCTAAGTTTCAGGTTGCACATAGCTTCTCAAGTAGACCCCCTTTAGCTCTTAGTGACTCTGTTTATTTTAATTTTTGCCTCAGGAATTTCCCATTCATCTAAACAAAAAATTGGATAGTGAAATTGTCTAAATACATGGGATGTGGTGCAGTCATTCATTGACGATTCAACCCACGCTGACTTCTATTCATCTAAAGCTTGCATGGCTTTCTCCAGCCATTTCTTGAAACTCTCCTCCCTGGCATGCACTGGATGGTTCCCTGCAAAAGCTCTCAGTTTCCAGTACATGGACCCAATGTATGTTGAATGATTCTTCTGGAACTCTGCCACAAAGTCTCCCAAAATGGCTACAGGCACTGGCAGAGTGGCTTTTTCTGTCAGGGTTGCCTTACTTGAGCTTCCTGTGTTGACGTATGGTGCTTTCAGCTGAAGCAGGTGGGCCCAACATCATTAGTCAGCTGCAAACTATCTCTCGGCAAGCAGGCAGGGAATCTCCTTCTTCATTCTAATAGGCCATAGATGCAAGAGGTCAGTTGATCTAGTTTCATGTCCAGTATGTACACCCTCAGGGGCCAGTGACATCCCTGCTTGATGTAACTGCTCTTCTGTCCAGGTATTTCTGGGAATATCGACCATTGTTTTGGTAACTTGCAGAACAGAAATATCAGCGCTTACTTGTAGTGCTTTATGTGACTCAGTCTCTCTGCACTCTGGTGTGAGTGTAGACACCCCAGCAACAGGTCTGCACTCTCTGACCTCCTCTCTGCTAAGACCTCTGTCTATCTTACATTGCCCAAAAAAAACTGAAGCTCTCCTCCTCTGTATGCAGGGAATCTTAGTGCTTGTAATTTGTGGCTGTATTCCCCTCTGCAGCATAGTGCTTTCTCTGGACTACATTTACTAGTTCTATTATGGCTGCTTTATCAATTCTCCTGCTGCTCACAAGCTGCGCTGCTGAAGACAACCTCTGGTCTGGGGGAAAAGGAGGGACGGCTGGAGAGCACACACTGCCAATCTTATCACTGTGCAGCAGCAGGGGGAGAAAAAAAGCCAACAGCCACAACTCTACAAACACAGCCCAGCCACTCTGTAACAGTTCAAGACAGCCCACTGCCCACATACAGACAAAAGTACATCCGGTGGTAAGTGGATTTTATGAAGTGGAACATTTAGTGTGTATGTGTGGAGGGGGAACAGCACAAATATATATATATATATATATATATATATATATATATATATTACACAAATCTGTGCAATTTTTTTAAAATGAAAACAAATAGACACAATTATTATTTTGTTTCAAATGCAATATGCCTGCTCAGTTCATACGAGATTGTGACCTGTACAAAAAGTCCTAATAGCTGTGGTGCTGAACTGTAAAATTGTCTCAGTGTAACAAATAAAACCCTATTTTTTTATTTATTTTTTTTATTTTTACAGATGCTCTGTTGTTCAGAAATTGTGGCCTAACCTAAAAAAAAAGGCTTAAAAGGTGTGCTGCAAATCTTTACATGTTTTGGTCTTCAATCCTAGGAATTAGACACTTTTTTTCACATAAAATCTGTCGGTTTGCTCCATCTGAACTACCAGACTCTCAAAAATGCTTTTACATTCTGCTGCAAATATGTACTATTTTTCAATCTTCAGTCTAAAAAAAATACACTGTTATTTCGTCAATTAAGATTACATCTACATGCTCTCTCTTCCTGACATTGTATTTTAGCTAAAAAGGAGTACATACTGCCCAACAAATCAATAGTTCTTCTTGCCTGTGACATATAACACCTGCCAAGCCTCTCCATCTTTCATTGTGGTCAAGTAAAAACATTTACATGGCGTGCAGTGTGACCAAAAAATATTTCTGGCTCTTGATTGTGATATAGCAAACTGATTTTCTTTTAAGAATAACATATGCTTCATCTCTCCCTCCAACATAGTGTCCAAGTACAAATGCTTGTATAATGTACACTGAGTCTATATGATAATTAAGGTGGCTGTCTTTGTAATTACATACTCTAGACAAGACCCTCCCCCTGCTGAGCAATAAATAAACTAGGCAGTCTATATGTCCCAGAAAATGACTTAACACTCAAGTACTGGTCCAAAATAAATTGTAACTATCTTTCTAACTCTACTCAGTAGGGGGTACTGTGGTGCTCACTTATTTATAAAGTGAGGCCCCGTACACACGACCGAGTTTCTCAGCAGAATTCAGCCAGAAACTCGATCGGAGCCGTATTCTGCCGAGAAACCCGGTGGTGTGTACACTTTTGGCCGAGGAAGCCGACGAGGATCTCGTCGGGCCAAATAGAGAACATGTTCTCTATTTCCTCGTTAGTCAATGAGGAAACTTGGCTCGCCGAGATCCTCGGCGGCTTCACAAGGAACTCGACAAGAAAAACAATGTGTTTTGCCCGTCGAGTTTCTCGGACGTGTGTACGGGGCCTAAGATTTGCAGATCTCCTATTCAGACCCTAGGCTTCATGGCATCCCACTCCCACAGAGGGGTGTGCTTGCACTCTATGCTTGCTTCATACTGCTCTCTTTCCATACTGCTCTCTTTCCTAAATAGATCCTCCTCCCAGGAAATGAAAAGGAAAGGAAAAGGGAAAGACTACTGAGCACCACACACTCTAAGGGGATGTGATTATGCATTGGAGGGAAACCCCTCTTACATGGTTTGGGTGATATTTACTATTACCTAGGAATAATACAGTATATGAAACTGTTATTTATTTTTACATAATTACATGATCCTACTTACAGCTGTTGCTGTTACCATATTGCATATTCTGTATGTAATACTCTTTGATGTAATGCCAAGCTAAAATGAGTTGACATTCACCCATAGACACTCTAAGCTGCATAAGGCCCTGCGTCACCTGATAGGCAATTAATTGCATCCAGGTCATAAAAGCACAGCCGTTTACCATGCTGTGGGTTATTTATTCTTTTCTACTTCTTATTGTTATTTGTGGCGACGTGAATGTGTCAGAAGTTAAAAATAGAAATGGCACAGAAAATAGGAATAGAAATCTTTAGAAATTCAATGAAAAACATGACCTGTAAAATATTAACACAGTCATGTTTTATTAAAGAATGGGTTGATATTAAATTGGCCTGTTGTGTCAAAAAACTATTTTTAGAGCGGCACAAGTATGTACAAGATTCTAATATAAACAGAAATTTTAGGAAAAAAATATATTCTTTCTGACCTTTTAGAAGAGTGCCTGTGTTACTGCAGGGGACTTGTCAATAGCTTGACTAGTTATTTTGTCGTGAAAGTCAAAACGCAGAGCTGCTGGTCTTTCCAACAGAGTCATCTCATGTAACTGTTGTGTATGAGACTTGTCAGTTTGCCAGTATCAAGTGTGATACAGCAGCTGGCCAGCTGGTGACTCAACTAGAGATTTAAACTCACACTGTAACATGGACTACTTATTTTCTGAAAGTTGAGGTTGATAAATATTTTTAAGTATTTGCATTTATGAAATATTCCAATGCATTTTAATGCATTTCAAGAGATATTGAGACCCTTTCTGTAGAGAACACCACCCAAAAACTGCTTTTATGCACTTTCACTTTTCTTTTACTATAATGCCGCGTACACACGGTCGTTTTTCGGCATGAAAAAAAACAACGTTTTTAAAAACGTCATTTAAAATCATCGTGTGTGGGCTTCACATTGTTTTTCGGCTTCTGAAAAACGACAAAAAAAAATTCGAACATGCTGCATTTTTTAATGTCGTTTTTTAAAATGTCGTTTTTCGGGTTGTAAAAAATGATCGTGTGTGGGATAAAACGACGTTTTAAACCCGTGCATGCCCAGAAGCGAGTTATGAGACAGGAGCGCTCGTTCAGGTAAAACTACCATTCATAATGGAGTAAGCTCATTCATCACGCTGTAACAGACAAAAAAGCGTGAATCGTCTTTTTCTAAAAAGGAATCAGCTAAAAGCAGCCCAAAGGGGAATAGAACCTCCCCTTCAGAGTGCCGTCGTACGTGTTGTACGTCACCGCGCTTTGTTCATCATTTTTCTAAAACGATGGTGTGTGGGCAACATCGTTTTTAATGATGAAGTTGGAAAAACGTCGTTTTTTGGACATGCTAAAAAATTACATTTTTTTTCATGCCGAAAAACGACCGTGTGTACGTGGCATAATACCTAATAGGCTGATACATTCAGCTCACCACAGTCTTTGCCTGCATTGTAATCTTTTAAGGGGTTGTAAACCCTCGTGTTTTTTTCACCTTAACCCCCCTGGCGGTATTCCTGAGTCTGGCTCGGGGTAAGATTTCAGGACCAAAAACGGTATCCCCAAGTCAAAATTTGGGATCGCCTTGCAGTGTCCACAGGCAGGGTTTAATTACCTTGTCCCTGGATCCTGCGATGCATCCCTGCTGTGTGAGAGAGCGGCGTCCTCGCTCGATTCACACAGTGCCTTTGTGCCGCCGATCTCCATTCCCTGCGACGTTACGACGCACGGGGGCGGAGAACGGCGCCAAATTCAAAAAAGTAAATAAACACAATACATACATTATACTGTAATCTTATAGATTACAGTACTGTATGTAAGAAATACACACCCCCTTTGTCCCTAGTGGTCTGCCCAGTGCCCTACATGTACTTTTGTATAATAAAAACTGTTCTTTCTGCCTGCAAACTTTAGATTGTCCATAGCAACCAAAAAGTGTCCCTTTATGTCAAAAGTGATTTTAGAGAAGCTAGAAAACAGCGATAATAAATTATAATTACTTGCAGAATTGAGCGATAGCGATTTGTGGGGAAATTCGTCATAAAAAAATAAAAGTAATGACAGCGACAATTCTGCAACTGAGAACATTTCAGTGTTTTTGATTTGATTACATTATTGAATAATTTTTATTATAATTATATTATTATTTGTTATAATTATTTATAGTTATTTATTATATTATAATTTATGATTTTGTTTTTCAAACTTTATCATACCCGAGATGGTTACTAGACTCTTGTTTGGACAGATTTAAGTGAGTTATTCCTAAGAATTACAGGCCTACAATGTAAAACGCCAAATTTCCTTGCAAAATAATGGTACCGCTTTCAGCACCTAAAATCTGAAATAATCATACCGCCAGGGAGGTTAATGCATCCTATGCATTAAGGTGGAAAAACACCTTGTAATGTCTGGCCCCCCAGCCCCCGTTTTACTTACCTGAGCCCCGAATTTCCATGGGCACGATCCTGCATCGCTCTCTCCGCGGTTTCTTGGCTCTTCATTGGATAGATTGATAGCAGCGCAGCCATTGACACCCGCTGCTGTCAATCAAAGTCGCCAGGTGTATGTGACGGGAGCGCGCCCGAAAGGTAACTCCCTCGGGAGAGAGCTTCCCAGAGGGGGTTATCTATTGCGGGGAGGAGCCACGAGAGCCACCGTGGGACCCCAGAACAGGGGGATCAGGGCCACTCTGTGCAAAACGAACTGCACAGTGGAGGTAAGTATGATATGTTTGTTATTTAAAAAATAAATAAAAAAACTGAACCTTAAGTACCACTTTAAGCTCTTTAAAAAGGGTTCTCAAAGTCCTCCAAAATACATTGGCCTGTTTCATGAAATTTTAATGCATAAAGACAATCTATATATGTACTATTCCATTTTTGAATACTTGCTCTTTAGCGCATCTACACAGTAACATTCAGATCCATGTTAAGAAGGACCTCCATGTTTGAATGCTTTCTTCCATGTGTGGAGTCTGAATATGCTGTATATGAATAACATCTAAATTGCAATCTATATGGATACATTTTAGTACATTCTAATCCATTACCAGCAAAACCCCTGTAGAAAATAGCAACATTTTCTCAACAGACATTTGTAATGTAGAGTTATAGGGAGAACATTCAACTTTCAGCATAGAACCTATTTTACAAAGAAGTTTGTAAAAGAAATGATCTTTAACCTACTCTGCTTACAAAGCTGCTATTTTAATAAATGGAAAAGATTAGTGCAACTAGAAAAATAATACATTTTTAACTGAACTGCCGATTTCCATTGTATTGAGAAGTATCTTGAGAAGATCCTATTGGCCCTGTGGTTTCATCCACTGACCCCCGCATCCCTATAAGACACAATAGTGAGATAAGGGGAATCAAATGGAATAGCACACCATGAAGTACCAGGCATCCAACACACCCAGAAATGTCTTGGATGCTAAAGATTCTCTAGCAAGCTTATCTCTTTAGGATAACATAAAGCAGTGACGCATGCAGCAGTGGTAATTATTTTCTTAACAGACAGGCCTGTTTTTTTAAATAATGGCAGATTTACTTTAATATACACAAAGGAAAACACAGAAACATGTCTGATACCAGGATCCCATGTTTGGTCCTAAAGTGCTACTAAACTCACAACAGTAAAATCAGTCCATATATGCAAGTAAGGCATGCTTGTTATACTCACTGTGGAACCTAAGGGGTCAATCATCTGCCTTCTGTAAAAAGGCTGTTTAATCCTGTCTTCTTTGTTCCTCCCCTTTTTCCACTGTCTCCAATTCCAATTTACATCCAGCTGATGTCTTTTATACCTAAAAAAGCAAAAAAGAATCCCCTTGTAAAACTCAAAACACTTTAATCTTTCTGCACACAAGCTTAAAATGGAAAGGGAAACAAGTAATGAATCTGGTATGATCTTAAACCTTAGATTGATGCATAGGTTTACCAGCTGTATACATACATAATAAAATAATAATAAAAACAATTTGAATTAGATGTTTAATCTAATGTATTAAATATTAGTAGCTGAGTAAAATTATCTTAACTGCAGATATAAATATACCTAAATCCAGTTAAAGGACTATCAGTGAAGGTAGCAGCAGAGATTTGATTACTTTCAAATCTGTGCTACAAAATCCAATGACCCCTAAAATATCTTATAATTGTGTTACCTTCTAATGTCCTGTAGAGGTTAAAGACTCCCCATTCCATTGCAGAATCATACTCACAAACATGGTCAGCATGAAACAATGGTATCCACACCAATTACTAGTCTAGAGCAAATATTTACCTTCAGTGGCTGTACACTTTAGGGACTTTAGGCCGTCTGTAGCGATTTGTTTTTGAAATATTGTTTTATGACTGTA
This sequence comes from Rana temporaria, assembly GCF_905171775.1. Taxonomy (NCBI): domain Eukaryota; kingdom Metazoa; phylum Chordata; class Amphibia; order Anura; family Ranidae; genus Rana; species Rana temporaria. The sequence continues at coordinate 90,240,291 of NC_053498.1, forward strand.
TTAGTAATTGCAGAAAAGCTGTAGTAGGCCAGCAATTGAGTAGTTGCTGGATGGTAATTTTATTGATCAGAGCCATTTCATGTTCAGAGGTTAACCACATGACATTCTACAAAGAAAGGGATTTTTTTTTTTTTTAACATTGCGCAAAAGATATGGAGCTCCATTTTGTTGGTCTGTACCTTTTTAAAATATACAAAATTCCTACTGATGTAACATAAGGAATAAAAAAGAAAACTCGCTTGATGAGTTTAGAACTGAAGGTTTTAATAGGAAAAGGAATTAAATATATATATTGACAATATCACATGGACACTTGGATAACAATTAACTGACTTTTATTGTTTCCTGGAATTCCTATTTAACCCCTTCCATACAAGGCATTTTCACCCCCTTCCTGCCCAGACCAATTTTTAGTTTTCAGCGTTGCACTTTGAATGACAATTGCGTGGTCATGCAACACTGTACCCAAACTAAATCTTTATGTTTTTTCCCCCCACAAATAGAGCTTTCGTTTGGTGGTATTTGATCATCTCTGCGATTTTTGTTTTTTGCGCTATAAACAAAAGAAGAGCGACAATTTAAAAAAAAAACACAATATTTTTTACTTTTTTATTTAATAAATATCACAATTTCTTTTTTAAAAAAAAAAATGTTTCCTCAGTTTAGACCGATACGTATTCTTCTACATATTTTTGGTAAAAAAAATCGCAATAATCGTATATTGATTGGTTTGCGCAAAAGTTATAGCATCTACAAAATAGGTGATAGATTTATGGCATTTTTATTTTATAATTTTTTTTACTAGTATTGGCGGCGATTTGGGATTTTTTACTGTGACCGTGACATTGCGGTAAACACATCGGACACTTTTGAAATGTTTTTGGGACCATTCACATTTATACAGCGATTAATGCTATAAATATGCATTGATTACTGTGTAAATGTGACTGGAAGGGAAGGGGTTAACCACTAGGGGGCACTGAAGGGGTTAATATGTTCCCTAAGGTGTGTTCTAACTGTAGGGGGGAGGGGACTCTCAAGGGGAGGAGACCGATGTGTGTTCCTCTGTACTGGGAACACACATTGGTCTCCTCACCGCTGACAGGAGGTGGATCTGTGTGTTTAATTTAATTGCGCGCCCTAGATCGCCGGGAACACAGGACGTCATATGACGTCCACCCGGATCGGCGAGGGGTTCCTGCCACCATCATTTCCCTATGGTGCGGTATGGAAGGGGTTAAAGGCACAGAAAACAAAAATTGGCCTAAGCATGTGATATCTGATGTTCAGAAAGCACTTCAACTTAAATTTGACATTCTGTCAGCAAGAGATTTTTAACTCTGCCTCTAAAGCCCTGTACACACGATCGGTTTGTCCAATGAAAACAGACCGATGGACTGTTTTCATCGGTCAAACCGATCATGTGTGGGCCCCATCGGTTTGTTTTCCATCGGTTAAAAAAAAATATAATCATGTTTTACATTTTTCCTATGGATAAAAAAACTATAGAAAAAAACAATCGTCTGTGTTTGGAAGTCCATCGGTCAAAAATCCACGCATGCTCAGAATCAAGTCGACACATGCTCGGAAGCATTGAACTTAATTTTTCTCAGCACCTCGTAGTGTTTTACGTCACCGCGTTCTGACACGGTTCTGACACAGATTTTTGACTGATGGTGTGTAGGCAAGACTGATGAAAGTCAGCTTCATCGGATATCCGCAAAAATCCATCGGATTAGATTCCATCAGATATCCAATCATGTGTACAGGGCTTTAAAGTCTAAGCAATCCAATTACCTACACACAAAACATTTTGGGTTAATATATTTAGAATTAAGGAGTATATATGGGAAGGGTTAGATCCGCTGTCAGTATTTCTTCCGGTCTGTGTGTGAATGGAGAGGTTCTCCTTCACTGCCTGTATTGGAGATGTAACAGGAGGAGGGAGGAAATCTCTACAAAGTAAGTATAATTCCTTTTTAGACAGGAATCAATGTATCAGAAGTTCCCATTGAAGGATTTCTTTTCTATTCCTGCTTTGGTGACAACTGTAAAATTGTGGACTTCTGATCACTTTTTGTCTCAATGACAATGGTCCCCAGGACAAATAGAGAAGGGGATTTGCTCCAACAGGGACACAAATAGCCATACAAATTGATAGGTGTTCTAATCCTTCCAAACTTTATTTAAAAAATATCACTTCAGATACACTTCAAGGAAGAAAAGGACATTCTACATGGATATAAATAAGTCCGGAGATTGTGAAGCACAGGATACTCTGAGGACTTTGATCAATCTACCAGTGAAAAACCAGTGTAAAATTGACTTCTCACCCTCATTTGCTAGAAATGACTATGGACTTTGGATATGAGATGATATGATACCAAATGCATGTTTAAAACTGACCATTTTTATTTTTGCTGACTAATCCATCGCAGGTATGGAGAATACTCCAGAGTACAAAGTACAGGAGACATTCTAGTAGATGTAAATGCCATATTCTAGGCCCCAAATACATTTATTTAGAAGCACAACAGCAGTTGTGATTAGCTACGTTCAACAAACAATCCCCAAAATGTTTATTTTTATGTGTGAAGTCCACATACGGTACTTTCGTAATACACAATTGGCATGCAACACATCCTTACATGTTTATTCCTTCATATGCTGTCTAAAAATAACTGAATGGACCATCCTGCCCCTTTAACAATAAGCACTCGAAAGGAAAAAACTCTGTGGGGATGAGACGTTCCCAATGCTAGTTCATAGGCCCCTCCACAACTAGGTAACAAAAGAAATAGTAAAATATTCTTTAGGAGCTGTGCTGATGGACAGGGTTGCCAATGGGCCCGTTCTGACAGTGTAGGGGGGGTTGCTAGCACCCATCTGATCCACATCTAGTAAACTAACCCCCTAAGACACAAAGGGCTCTTATGCAGCTGTTCTTAAAGCGGAGGTTCACCCTAAAACAATTATATACCATCTCATCCAGCATACTGCCGACATGTACAGTATGCTGTTTTTTTTTCCCGCTGGACTTACCGTTTAATCGTTCTTTTTCTTTTCAGACTCCCATGGGGAATAAGCGTTCCTATGAAGAGGCGTAGATGATTGACGTGCAGCTAAGGCGCATCACGCGTTCCGAAAATAGCCGAACTAGGACTCGGCTATATACAGTGCCTGCGCAGTCAGCTCCTAGTCTGTGCGTAGGCGCCGTATAGCGCGGTATAGAGCCGAGTCCCAGTCCGGCTATTTTCGGAACGCGTGATGCGCCTTAGCTGCACGTCAATCATCTACGCCTCTTCATAGGAACGCCTATTCCCCGTGGGAGTCTGAAAAGAAAAAGAACAATTAAACGGTAAGTACAGCGGAAAAAAATAAAAAATAAAACAGCATACTGTACATGTCGGCAGTATGCTGGATGGGATGGTATATAATTGTTTTAGGGTGAACCTCCACTTTAATGTTCAAAATATAATTTGACACTTATAGAGTAAGCTGAGGATAACGGGCTAGCAGCAAAAAATGGCCAGTACTGATGCTGTTGGTGGTAAAGTTAAACTTTAGTCCCCTTCCAGGAGTTTGCTACTAGTCAAGACTGTGGGGTTGAATTAATAAAACTCTAGAGTGTAAAATATGGTGCAACTATGCATAGAAGTCAATCAGGTTCTGCTGTTTATTAACCTGATTAGCGGTATTCCCGAGTCTGGCTCAGGGTGAAATTTCAGTACCATTAGCGGTAACCCAAACCAGACTCTGGATCGCATCACAGGATACAGGGAGAGTTACTTACCTTGTCCCCTGGATCCTGCAATGTCTCCCCGCTGTGTGTGCGAGCTGTCTCCTTCCTCGATTCACACAGTGCCCGAGTGCCGCGGAGCTCTGTTTTCTGCGATGTTGCGATGCACGGGGGACTGAGATCGGCTCCAAATTCAAAAAAGTAAAAACACAGTACACATACAGTAAACTGTAATCGTATAGATTACAGTACTGTATCAAATAAATACACAACCCCTTTGTCCCTAGTGGTCTGTCCAGTGTCCTGCATGCACTTTTATATTATAAATACATTTTTTTCTGCCTGGAAACTGGAGATTTTCCATAGCAACCAAAAAGTGTCCCTTTATGTCAAAAGTGGTTTTAGAGCAGCTAGAGAACAGTGATAATACATTAGAATCACTTGCAGAATTGAGCGATAGTGATTTGTGGGGAAATTCGTCATCAAACACTAAAAGTAATGACAGCGACAATTCTGCAACTGAGCAAATTTCAGTGTTTTTGATTTGATTACATTATTGAATAATTTTTATTATAATTACATTATTATTTGTTATAATTATTTATAGTTATTTATTATATTATAATTTATGATTTTGTGTTTCAAACTTTATCATACCCGAGATGTCTACTAGACTCTAGTTTGGTCAGATTTAAATGAGTTATTCCTAAGAATTACAGGCCTACAATATAAAACGCCAAATTTCCATGCAAAACAATGGTACCGCTTTCAGCACCTAAAATATGAAATAGTCATACCGCCAGGGAGGTTAACTTTGTGCGTTGTTTCTTATCCAAATAACATGGAAATGGCAAGAAAAATAGTAAACACAAAATTCAGCCATAGAACAATAAAAAGCCATTTATTTCTGTCAATATGATTTTTTTGAAGAAAAATATTTTATAAAGGTTTAGGCCTATAAAAAAAAATGTAAGTTTCTAGCTGCTTGTCTGCTACTAGGAGTTCCAGACAAAATATTATCCTTTTAGGTTTTCACACATTTTTTCACCTGTGAATTGTTTTAATTTAATGAAGTTTGCAAACATTTGACCGTTGAATTTTCTGAGTGTGGATGTCAATGATTCATATGTTCAGATTCTGTAGTATTTTTTTTAGAAAACTCTCTAATATTTAAAAAAAAGACTTTTAAATTTTAAATGTGGCAAAAAATAAATACAAAATTCATGTTTGCTCAAAAATCTCCCCATCCTCCTCTTCCTAGTCCTCTCAGTACAATCAACCTTGGAATACACCCTTCCGCCATTTTGGATCTGTACTTACCTTTTTCAATGGCTTTGCCCTCAAGCACTATCTGTAACTCAGCTGCTAAAAAAAAATTGTGCCAGAGTGCCCACACCTCCGCAATTACGCTATGCAGGAGCAACATCACATTCCAGTCTATGAGTGGCAGTATATTTTTATCAATCCAGCTGTAGACAATGGGGAGGCTGAAGCAGTCTCAGCAATTATGAACCCGTGGGGGGGATAGGGGAAGTGAAACCGTTGGTTGTATTGAGAGGACTAGAGAGGGAGGCCTTCCTGGCATAAACATGCAATTGTACTTTAACCATCCCCTACTAAAAGAATATGGTGCCCACAAATGACTACTTTTAATTTCACTAATAAAGCCCTATGCTGTGACTTCCAGGCAGTGAAGCCATATCCCCACCATATCCCACAGTGCAATGTTTTTGAGCAGTGTGACATTGGGAATGTAGACAATGGACATAAGATTTCATTTTTACCCATTGACTATAAAAACAGATTAACTTTAGAAGTTCTGAAAAAAATAAATCAAGAAAGCATAACTAAAATAAAAGAATCAATTAAAATATGTGTTTTTATGGGCCTAGGTTGGAATCTGGGAACATGGTGACCTAAGGATGAAATACCCAGTGTGGTCTCGTTATGGGAAGTTTTTGCAGCCGGTGGACGATGATCAGCATTTAACTGTGGCAACACTAGAAGAGCGACCATTTGTAATTGTTGAAAGCGTGGATCCTGCAACTGGAACCTGCATTCGAGATTCTGTGCCCTGCCGCAAGCAGCTCAACAAGACAGACAAGTACAGTATATATTTCACTTGTGTATCTTTCAATTAGACTCATACTTGATAAGGAAACAAAAGTTCATTTACTATTATTGCTTTTATTTGTTATTTACAATTTTATATAAATACAACAGCTGAAAATAATGATAGTATGCCATGCAGTTGATTTACTAAGGCCAATAGACCGTGCATTCTGCAAGTGTAGTAGCACTCATTTTTCCCAGAGCTTAGTTAATGTTTTTGCTTGCAATCAGCAAAGCTTTACCACAAGAGTCTCAAACTGGTCGCCCTCCAACTGTTGCGAAACTACAAGTCTCATCATGCATCTGCCTGTGGGAGTCATGCTTGTAACTGTCAGCCTTACAATGCCTCATGGAATTTGTTGTTTCGCAACAGCTGGAGGGCCACCAGTTTGAGACCTCTGCTTTACCACATTTACTAAGCTCTGGTGTAAATCCACCCCTATGTGTAGATATCTTACAGAGAAGCTTTATTTGGCTCAGACTGGACAAAGTCACAGGTTAAAGTGACTCTAAACATTACCCTTATTTTCCAAAATACTGTACATCAATATACATCCACTACTTAATCAATTCATGAAGGAGGGTACAACGAATCCTAACCCCTGTACACAATTGTGTAACTTTGACATGTGTTAGTAAAACTGTGGATATCATTACAACTACTAACCTTGTTTTTCAGGACGAAGTGGACTTTCATTAGTTGTCAAATAGTAATGGATATCTCCTGATTTTCTATTTTGTTTCAAAGACAAACTGACCCAACATAGTAAAAAAATAATAATAATTTAGTTGTTAGTTTATTTCTTGCTATTACCATAACCTACCACGAAGGAACAACCCAAAATAAATTCTGCTATTCCTAACAATTGCAGTGATAACACATATTTGTATGTTATGTGTTGTTTGTACACACACTAAAACACACTGACACTGATAATTATAAAACACTTTTTTTTTTAATCTTACCTAGAATACACTGACCCTCAACCTTGAACTTGACCCTGCCATATATTAAAAACCCTGATTTTTTTTACACACTTTTGTTTGTTTACATTTTCTCCTCTGGTAGGGAGAAACATATATCTTTCTCTCTATTCAGAGGGGAAAAATAAACACTGTGTTGGTGGTGGGGGGCAACCATGGCTGCCCTTAAAGATACATTTTGGATTAGGTGAGCATAGCCACCCAGGGACAGAAAGTGTGCTTGAACTATTAACAGGTAGAATTGAAGGGAAAATTACTAAAAAGAGAAAACCAAAACAGCCACTTTATTTGAGGACTAATAATATACTATATTTTTGTTTTTGGCTTGTATATGCTTTAAAGTGGAATTCCAGTTACTTCACTTAAAATAAGCAGCATACACTGCAATTTTTACCTTCAATTTGACCCTTTCCCCTACAGAAGGTAGGCTCTTGCAGCAGAGGAGTATTACTTTTTGAAGAAGTTTGGCAATGGAAGCCCTTGTATTTCTCAGTTCTTCTCCTTTTAGGAATAGTTTTTGAGAACAGTATGTCTGCTACCACCTTGATTGTCTTGTCTGTTTTCTTATCTTAAAGTAGTTGTTAAGCCACTAACGTAAAATCATCCCATCCCCTCTGGAATGTAACAATAACTGTCCCTGTGCCTGTGTTATATAAAAAATATGCTGATTTGTATTTATGTCACAGCAACTACTGTGGATCATGTGACTTCTCTGCTCTCTCCTCTGCCCAGCTGACAGCTCCAGTGGGCGGAGCCAATCACTCCGTTGACATCAGCCATGGAGGAGGGGAAGAGAGGAGAGAGAGAGACGAGGAATCACGTGAGCGCCGGGAGCCACTGTCATATAGGTACAGATCAGCATATTTTTTTATATAACACGGGCACAGGAACACTTATTGCTATATTACAGAGAGGATGGGATGATTTTATATTAGATATGAGAGCAACAGGAGGGGAGGGGCGGGCACTGACATGAACAGACAGGCAGGGGGAGGGGGGGAGGAGAGGACAAAGAATGACTGGGGAGTAGGGCTGTGGATGATGGAGGCATGTAAACTGACCACGGTGTCAGGGCTCAGCAGCCATGATATGCCTTGGTCAGTTTACAGGGGTAGAGGGTATAGCCAGGCAGGATCAGCCATATTTTTTAAGTGATACAGGGGGCAAAATTACACAACACAAGCCCTGTTCTGTATAACATGCTTTAAGGAAACAGGATCCGTTTTTTTTTTGGGGGGGGGGGGGGTTAACAAACACTTTTACCATTTCTGTTGCTATTATTGCAACTTTGCTCTCAAAATTACTATTATCTTGCAGAATCTTTGCTTCCTTTTTCTATTGGTGTCTGAGTAGTTGGATATTCTTTTCTAGTAATCAATTTTTTTTTTAAACATTTCTTTTATTTTAGGTATAATCAAATATAAATTGCAAGTGCAAACACCAAACACTTTCCATGTTTCCACACTTGGCTTCATCAGAGTACATCAAATATAAAGTGAACACTAATTTGTTTGGTGCAAGAACTCAAATTAAAATGCCCTCCATTATGAGGGATGCCAGCTCTCTATTATTTTGTTATCGGTACATTGCTATTACTAGAACAAAGTGCAACAACTTATAGTACAGTATACAACCAGTGATGAGAAATCAACTGCCTATCCCAATAAATAGTAAAAGAGTCTATACTCTTTCAATTTTTGATTGTATGTATTAACATATATATATATATATATATATATATATATATATATATATATATATATATATATATATATATATATATATATATATATATATATATATATATATATACACTGTTTCATTTAAGCCACTGTGTCAGAGAGATCTGTACTGGTATCATGCAAACAGAGTGATCTGCAACTTTGCCATGAAGATAGAGAGATTGACCACATTGATAAGGTGGTGCAGAGATCTGTACCAGTGCTATAGCAATTCGGGAATTAGGCCCATTGCCAAAGGGAAAAAGCAACCACCAATACATTTATTCTGCATAGGTTGCTCTGTTTTAATCATTTCAACAAATATTCACAGTTTTACAATCTTTTTCCATGAGATACACACATGCATAATTATGTAAAGCTTATCCCTTGATGTCCTATATTGCTCATCCTGTTTCTGTTTTTTCGGCCTCAGAAAGGGTCAGACCTGGAGATTGGTGCATTAAATTTTCTGCTACACTCCATCTTGGTGGCAGAACCCTGAGGATAAAGGGGGATTTTACAATGCCATAGTACACAGTAGAAATTATGAAGACTACTATGTGCCATGGGCAACTGATCAGAACAAATTTGATTATTTTTCAAAATTCATATGATTAATAAATGTAGTGTTATTTTTTTGTTAATTCCACACATACAAATAGTGTGCCATGGACATGAAAAAAGGTCAATCAGACTGGCATAGTTATGAAAAAACTGGCATGGCAACGACGTGACTAATCTGATTGCCAGTCTCATTGTCATGATCAGTCCAATTGGCATGGCAACAGAAAGATTGGCTCTGTTTTCATGACAACAAAGGGACATGCACTATTGCCATAGTGACTGAGGTATGGCAATGGTGCATATCCCTTTGTTGTTGTGAATGACAATGATGAAAACCTGATGATCCTTGTTGTCTTGGAAATTTACTTGTAGGGGTAGATGAATAGAGCACCCAGTATTCAATTAGAAGCAAAATGGAGGTGAATATGTAGTCATTTTTTAGAAAGTAGCTGCCACCGCTAAACAAGCCAGCAACTATCAGTATTCGGTATCACAGAAAGACCAATTTGGGATACAGCATCACTCATCATTAAAGCGGGGGTTCACCCAAAAAAAATGTTTTAACATGACATTCAGCCGAATTGTCAGAATGACAATCGGCTGTTTTTTTTTTTATCTTCCGGGTATGTAATCTGCGGAACTGGATGTTCCTAATTGATTGACATCCATCCGACCGGCGCATACAGCGCGTCATGAGTTGCCGAAAGAAGCCGGACTGCGAGTCGGCTCTATACGGCGCCTGCGCACCGACGTTCGGTTTCTTTCGGCAACTCGTGACGCGCTGTATGCGCCGGTCGGAAGGATGTCAATCAATTAGGAATGCCCAGTCCTGCAGAATACATACCCGGAAGCAGCGGTGAAAATACGGTATGTACGGCACTGAAATTAAAAATAACAGCCGATTGTCATTCTGTCAACTCGGCTGAATGTCATGTTAAAATTTTTTTTTTTTGGGTGAACCCCCACTTTAAAATACCATTAACATACAGCAGCAGCCTTGAAGAAGGGGGAGTCTTTGTTTCCCCAAAATGCGTTGGCTTGATCAGTTTTTGCTACTTTCAATAAAACAACTGCATACCTCCATTTTTCTAATTGGGTGCTCTGTTTATCTACCCCTACAAGTATATGTAGAAAGGGCTTGGGACCTTACCCAGAGGTAGCACCCCAAGCTCCCCAAAAGGGATCACTGACACTCTTCTGCTAAGTTGGGCCAGAATTATTGGGAGTAAATTTCCCCAATCTGCACAACCATCCCACTCACAGCCCCTTTAACTGAGTCAGTCCAGTGAGTCAGTCCAGCGCAATCTCCAACCCTTTAAAACTTTCAAATCAACCCTACTGACATAGTAATGGGGACCTTCCTCAAAGCTAAGGTGACAAAGGGGTTCTCATGGTTGCCCTTACGCTAAGAAGATCTATGTATGACTTTATAGCTACGGTGATGGAGGGATCCAGCATTGCCCCATTACCACAGCAATTGGGAGATTCACGTTGAGGTAGTGGTGCTATAAAGACCCTCCCAATGGACATAGCGATGGATGGATCTTCATGGCTCTGTTGGCATGGAGACAGAAGTATTGCCCCAGAGTCATGGTGATGGAGGGTTGTGTAATGTAAATGTATTCATAGTGTAGAAGGATATGTGCTTTAATCAATGCAATAAATATTCACTGTTTTACATTTTTTATTGGTGATAAACACACACACATGCCCTAGAAGAGTGTGAAAGTTGCATTATAATAGTATATGGGAGAAAGTATGGAGACTTACCAGTGCTGCATAATTCATTCCACTTTCTGTGAGCTCAGGACATCATAGACACATCCTCTGTTGATGCATTATTTCATTGACATGGACTCATAGTTGTTCTGACCAGAATATCACTCACACATCCCTAAGGAGGAAAAAAATTATAGTTACTGATTTTTTTTTTCTGGGGTGTCATATTTGGAATTGGAAAAATACAAAAAAAAAAAAACTGTGTTAATAACTAAATCCAATGCATGTTGTGTAAAGCAGCAAATGTTCTGTGAGATACAAACACAGTATAGAAACAATAAACGTTACCAGTAGCGCTAATGTGATTTATCAGCATACACCAAATCAAAGTGTCATCTGATATAGTCCACAGATAATATAGTGATAAGTGTTCTTAGTCCACCTTGAAGTGTGTAATCCTTTAAAAGAACCGCCACCTCAATAGATGAAGTGCTTGCTTACCAACTAGCACTGACCTCCTATCACACAAGGTCAATGTCGCTTGTGGCTATATACCGAGCCAGGGACTTTAAGTGTCATCTGAAAGTCCTCTTGCGGCATGCAAACCGGTCATTCAGACCGTACGGTTACACCAAAGAAGTCCAATGATTGCCTTAAAAACAGTTATGCCGGCTGGCAAATTGAGCAACACCTGTCTGTTCGGGACTCAAGAGTCGCAGTGACGTCAGCTCCGCCCAAGACCCAATCACTATATTAACTGACTATAACGGATTATGCTTTGATTTGGTGTAAGAAGATAAATCACATTAGTGCAATTCAGATAAAGTTTATCATATTTGGAATTGGGCCTTAGTGTTCAATGATGGAGCTGTGCAAATTTTCTAACTGCAGTCACAAATCTGCACAGAAATCAAGCAAAATTATTTTTTTAAATCATGCCATGGTACAATTAAATTAATATTGTAAACATAAACTGTCTTGAAATGATCACTTGCTGAAAAGGCATGATTGTTTCCTTAAGTTCACCAATTAGAGGTGTAGCGCCAGTGGACTGTATAGTACCGTGCTAGTTAAATTTAGAGGGCGATCAGAGTGTAGTTAAACTCTGATCCAAATTGTTATGTGTAAAACAGGGTCTCTGTCTCAGGTTGGCTGTGCTGCAGGCTTATTCTGTTGTACTGGGGTGTTCTTCCAACCCTGGTGCTGCAGGTGGCAGCAGTGGAGTCAAGGTTTGGGTGCTCTTTCCCAGAAGCCAATCAGGAGGGTTTGACCTCGCTGTGCATGCTGGGGAGGGGTATTTATGGGGCAGACGCCATTGGTTCTGGGTCTTCTTCTTCGAGTGTGGCACCCACCTTTAGGGTGACCACATCACGGCGCCCGACGTTATGGCCTACCTGTCCGGGGCGTGCATGGCACGCAGTGTTCCTGGTTCCGGGACCATGTTGGACCGGAGCATCTGAACAGCGACGGGGACCCAGCGAGCGACTGGGTTCTCACCTTTGAGGATCCCAAGCTGTATTTGCTGTTTGGTGGAAAGTCCGTCTGAGGAGCGCCATTGAGAGGCTGGCGGTCCAAAAGGGCCTCGACAAACCACCGGGGATCAAGGTAGCCGGATAATGAGGGATTGATCACCTGTCAGTCGGTACCTGGGCGACAAGTTGAAGGAGATCCAGGTGTAATACATCTAAGGAGGATCATCTTCGTAACTACAAATCAGAGAGGGCCTGTGGCAGAGGTATCTCTCTGACGTTCACCAAGGAGGGTCTGTGGCAGAGACTTTTCCTCAAGTTCAAGTTTACCAAGGAGGGTCTGTGGCAGGGACTTTATCCTACAAATGTTAAGTGATACTCCGGCTGCCAGGTCAGTGAGAAAAAACCTGTCCGGGTACGCTAAACCCACTCACATAGGAGTGGCGCAGAAAAGTGTTACGCTTGGGAGCAGGACTGTTTCCCTACCATCACGCCTGAATCTGCTGTTTTCTCTTCTTCTTCAACTTTACTTTCCTCACCACATGTTTATTGTTTTTACCCGGCTGGGTAGTGAAGAGCACAACAAAGAGCACCGGTTGCGGACATTCCTTTTCTTCTACCAAATGCAATACGCATCATTCATCCGTAGGAATTAAGAGGAGCCATGAGGTAAATGTGCCACCCAAAACAACCAGCAGCTCCTCAGGGGGTAATGCTACAGAGGGATGAAAGGTCAACTTTGGCACTGTTTACTCCCTGTGTTTTTTGGCTGTTTGGGTTACTAGGCCTTCCATGTGTGTGTGTGTGCAGCAGCCACATGTCTAGGGAGTCCACTCTCTATTGTCATGGTTAAAGTATGAACTGTTTTATTTAGCATAGCTTTTATAACCGGTTTGAATATTAGACACAGAATCAGACCATAAACATTACTTACTTTAATTATGAATTTTGTCTTCCAGTCATTTATCTTAATTTTGAGCATCTCCTTTGTTTTCATTTTTGCTGGAGGGCCTGTTCCACTCTAGGATCATTAAGCACTGAAAACATTAAATATGCAGAACTTACAATTTATGGAGGAGCCTTTCTTGTACACAAACTTTAGTCAGTAGGGCAGGGAAAAAGTTTAAACAGCAATATTAACAACATATTAGCAAAGACATACAGCGCATGTAAGCAAAGATGAATCAGTCTTGTTAAATTTAAAGTTAAAATGGAGCCACTACCAGTAACTATAAAGGAGTTCTGTGGTCACAGCCTACACTTTCATTTTATAAAATCAGCATAATAATAGCAAACAATAGTTATTTTTGACAATACAATATAAGAGTACCTGAAAAAACTCCTTTTATGTTGTGAGTCCTGCTTGTCTTTTGGATATCTTTTTTCCCCAACTCCCTGGATACTCTGCATGCTTTGCAGCTTCTCCTCTGCTATGTATGTCCATTTTTTAAGGACTATATATCTCTGGATATCTTGCTGCCTGCAGGGGCGGATCCAGAGTCTAGTGTCGGGAGGGGCACTGCTAGAAAATACGTTTTTTTGCGGGCAATTTATCGAGGCAATGGCTGGTGTTGGTGCTTTCATCATCACTGCACCATGGTTGTTATGGTGTTAGGATGATTGAAGCGCATTATTTCTATTATTACATTGTTATAAAAAATGAAGTGGTTCAACTGACCATAATACAGAATCAGTGGGAGCCCCGAGTGTGTAACTTTCACGTCGACCTGCCTTCAGATGCAGCGTGTCACTTACCAGGTCCCTGCCACAAGCTGCGGATTGTCACCTGCCTGCCACCAGACGCTGATTGTCACTTGCCACATCATCTGCCAGAAGTTGCGGATTGTCACTTGCCATGTCACCTGCCACACATTGCGGATTACACTTGCCACGTCACCTGCCACATGTTGCTGATTGTCCCTTGCCACGTCACCTGCCACACATTGCGCATTACACTTGCCACATGTTGCTGATTGTCACATCACCTGCCACACATTGTCGTTGGCCTGCTAAGATGCAGATTGTCAGAGTGAAGGCAGGCAGCAGAGAGATGATATAATCTCTCTGCTGCCTGTGGCTGCACAGTGAGGGTGGAATTGCAGTGATGCAGGGCGGTCGTGAGAGAAAATGTCATCTCTCTGCGCCCCACCTGCCAGCTCACTGACTGGCCAGTCTCTCCGCTCAACTGCGGACCGGCCCGCCCATTCACTCAATGTCTTCCCTGCACGCTCAGGCACACTCACCTGGTAACCCCCCTGCCCCTGACTCATCCACCGACCTGCCCGCTCAGGCTCTCTCTCGACCCCTGCTGACTGGCCCGCCCGCTCATTAACCCGCACACTCACCCTCCCACCTGCTCACTCATCCACTGACTGGCCTGCCAATCCCAAATTTCTCGGAGGGGCAATTGCTCGGTTGCCCCCCTGGATCCACCCCTGGCTGCGTGCAAGCAGGGATTCCTGTACTGGATCTGCTTATTAAACTCCTTCTCTCAGCATCTCTGTAGTTCAGAAGGTAGTCTCTGTCAATAATATCTCTCAACATTACTGCAATCAGTGCTTTCTCTTTGCCTTTGTGAAACTTCAAGGGTTAAGAGTTTCAAATCTCAAACTATACGATAGCACAGTTGCCCAAAAGTCTAACAGGTATTTGCATCAACATATATATATATATATATATATATATATATATATATATATATATATATATATATATATATATATATATATATATAATAGAAATCCACAGTATAAAACATATGTTGCACTCAAAATTCAAATATAACAACATTCATTGGCAGATCTTTAAGACAAGTTCAGTAGTGTAATCCCAAAAGTGTTTGTTCGGAACAACCTTGTATTAAAAATTAAGAAACACACAAAGTTGTTTATTTTATTTACCTACACTCCCCACTGATACCTCTTATCTGCTTTAATAGGCCAACATCTCTATAGTGCATGAAAACAATGTTTCCCCCTAAAAAGTGGGACTTTAAAGGCACAGGTGCGTAACAGAACTGTATAAAATGAAAAGTTTAATAGTATCAAAATTGACAGAGAATGAAACAGAATCAAAAAGTAATATACAAAGACAAGTAGAATAAAATTTCTGAGCTATCAAAAAATGTAATACATATTACCAAACCATGTAATACATTGCATGGAAGCAATATAGGTGAGGTTACATAGAAATCTGCATTCACAATTCCAACGCATTTCAGAGTAATTTCGACTCCTTCCTCAGGGTTGGTCCGTTTTGCAGTTTAACGTAAATACAATCTATAAGATAAAAAGTGAATTACAAAAATGTCATACAACAAATCGCTGCTTATGTAGTAGTGGATGAAGCAGTTGATGTAAGACTCACAATGCCCAAAAACACATAGCTCAAAACCAGCACATTAAAAGCAAAATAAATTATGTGAGTGGCCACCATGACACCACACCTATGGAAGGGAGTTGTGCATCCTTACCACACTAACAGTAAAGAATCTATTATGCAGTTTGAGATTGAAACGCTTCTCATCCAAATTCATTGTGTAGCTGCATGTGTTCTTTCGAGACCTTTGGTGAAATAGTCCCTCCCAATGCTGGATCACCATTGAAAGATTTGTATATTGTGATCAAATCCCCTCTTAAGTGTCTTTTTCAGGAAGAATACAGTTAATGTTTGTTGTCATTCCTAATAACTGAGATCCTCCAGCCCTCGTATTAGCTTGTTTTGCCCTTCTCTGGACTCTCTCCAGTTCAAGCACATCCTTCCTGAGGATTGGTGACCAGAGCTGCACAGCATACTCAAGATGTGGCCGAACCAGAGTTTTGTAAAATGTTTTGTAAAATTATTTTTAGTCGATTTTTAAACATGCATGAAAACATCTGAACGGAAATTCTCAGTACATTTGATAACTTGATGAATATCATTCAAAAGTACTTCAAAACTGTGTTGCTTTTACCAAACAAAAATCTTGCTTTCAATGAACAATTATTTAATATGTTGACATTTCATTGATCGAGTTTTGCATATATATGTCATTTTCAATGGGGTTGATTTACTAAATTGGGTGCAGCTGTGCATGGTAGCCAATCAGCTTGTAACTTCAGCTTGTTTAATTAGGCTTTGAAAAAAAATGGAATCTGGTTGGTTTCTATGCAGAGCTGCACCAGATTTTGCACTTTCTAGTTTTAGTAAATCAACCCCAGTGTTAACTGTATTTGTAGTGAAGCACATTTAATTTATTTTATTTTAGAGTGGTCTATATTTACTTTTTGTTCGCAAGTTTGTTTGTATACTGGTGTGCAGGATTATTATTTATACTATCTAAAATATTTAATGTTATATTGTTAATGTATGAGGGAGGTTGTCTGCTATGATGTTGGCTATATTGTGCTACAGATTGACTCCATGCATGGGCTGCTTTAAACTGACCTTGCACTTTAGTATCTATTAAAAAGAATATGGTGCTTGAACAAATTCAATAAAGCCACAAAAACACAATTGACAGAGAGAAATCATAAGATATGCGAATAGCCTATACTCTGATCTGTTAATCAATAAAGTAACATGGCATCTGATGACTTCCACCTTGTAGAACACTGAAGAACTGCAGAGCAAATGTAGATTATTTAGGCAATGTCAAACCATAAATAGCAGTTATGTCCTTTATTAAAAACAAATCGAAGGTGACTTGTTTCCTTGCTGTTAACACTGCTATACGTCATTCCATTAAAGGAACAGTACTCTTACCAGTACTGTCCATAGATGATCAAAAGATGACATATTTTGTGCTGGCAGAATTACTTATTAATAGAAGTCCCTTGTTTAGTCCTCTCATATGTTTGTAACACAAACTGATACATTTAATAGTTCCATCATCAAATTTAAAATAAGGTAGTACTGTAAAATTTCTTGTCAATCAAAAAAAAAAAATGCCCAGTGACCAATGGTAAAAAACCAACCAACACGTTTGATCTTATCTCTCGCTTATTTCTAATGGCTGCTCACAGT
Organism: Rana temporaria; assembly: GCF_905171775.1. NCBI lineage: Eukaryota > Metazoa > Chordata > Amphibia > Anura > Ranidae > Rana > Rana temporaria. The sequence goes on from NC_053498.1 coordinate 90,257,603, forward strand.
CACTGCTGCTAAATGTAAACCTAGGGGTGGAATCTAAGTGACATCATCAACCAAATATATTACCTATTAGCCAGGGGTGTATAAGGAAATGGGCCCATGTGCAAGATCAAGAGTGGGCCCCAGGTGTTAATAAATAAAGAAATGCTGCATGCGCTGTGGTGAAAAGTGGGGCGTGGTTTAAATTGCACTAAATGTTGGTCATGGCTTAAGGGGGTGTGGTAAATAGAGTCTGAGATGACTTACATAGTGCCGAATGTGGTAATATTAAATAGGGAATGTACAGTGCATAGTGTAGTATGTTCAGGAGAGGAGTATGGGGTGTACAGCAGTGGATAGTATGTGCAGGAGAGGAGTGCATAATGTTCAACTGTAGGTAGTATGTGCAGGGAGAGGGATGAGGAGTGTTTAATGGTGGGTGGAATGTGCAGGGAGAGGAGTGTGGAGTGTATGCCATGGCGGTAGATAGTATTTTCTGGGAGAGGGGTGTGGAGTGCATAGTGGTGGGTGGGATGTGCAGAGAGAGAAGTGTGAAGTGTATGGCAGTGGGTAGTATGTAATAAAGATGAAGCTGTGCCAATCATGGGGAGTCCTGGTACTTATAAGGGAAAGGTGGGGGGTCTTGGTGCTTAGTAGGGAGAAATAGGGAATCTTGGCGCTTAGTGGGGGGATAGGGGTCCTGGTCCTTAGTGGGGAGAGATGGGGGCCTGGTGTTAAGTGGGGGAAATAGGGTCCTGGTGCTTTGTTGGGGGAGATGGGGTCCTGGTGCTTAGTGGGGAGAGATCGGGTCTTGGAGCTTAGTAAGAAGAGATGGGGGGTCTTGGTGTGAAGTTAGGAGCGATGGGGGGTCTTTGTGCTTAGTTGGAGGAGATAGGGGGTCCTGGTGTTTAGTGGGAAGAGATGGGGTCTTTGTGATTAGTGTGGAGAGATGAGAGGGGTCCTGGAGCTTAGTAGGGAGAGATGGGGGGTCTTGGTGCTTAGTGGGGGCAGATTGAGGGGCACTGCCAGTCAGTGGGGGAGGGGGCACTAGGGCTCCTTACCTGGATGCTTTATCCATCTGGATTCCTGTGTAAAAGAATCATCCCTCTCTCCCTTTTTTACTGGGCTGATTTTTCTAGTCTGAAGGGATGCTGAGGATGGCAGTGCAGTGTTAGTTCAGATGATCTCACAAAGAGCTGAAAGCAAAAGTAAACTTTCTCTGCTCATTGCGCTGCCAGGCTCTGACTAATGACTCATCTATTGCAGAGCCCAGCAGAGGAAGCCAGTGGTGGAAGTCTTCCTTGCTACCACTTTTTTTTTACTTGTCTGAGCTGTCACTGCACTGGCTTCGCCAGCACCCCTCCGGCCACAGGAGCAGTCATATCAGTGTCACTTCTCCTGTCAGCGGCTGCTCCCCCCCCTTCCTTCAATGTGGCACCCAGGGCCCTCTGGATGAAAAGATGGGCCCCCACCGTTGCGCTGATCATCTCCGACAACCCTGGACGTATCATTATGACTAGAGGAAGACCTAGGAGTAAGCCTCAGGTCAATCTCGTCCATGTACTGCAAGAGTATTACTTTGAAGAGACACAGAGGATCCTGTGGTTTTCCCTGTAAGACAATCAATATGGTTACATGCATTCCCCCAAGAGACACGCCCTGTGTGTGGGTCTGTTCTAGCTAGTTGAGAACTCACACAGGTACCCTATGTCAGTGTTCATTAACCCTGTCCTCAGGGTCCACTAACAGGCCAGGTTTGCAAGATAACTGAAATACATCACAGGTGATATCATTTACTGCTCAGTGATTGCAGTATTTTAGTCTGCATCTTCCCAAGGTAATACATAAAACCTGGCCTGTTAGTGGGCCCCAAGGACAGGGTTGATGACCACTGCCTTATGTACCTAAATATAAAGCCAATTCCATACTTGTTTATGGTTTACATATATTTTATGTAAATAATTTTACCCATGTATAATGTATATACAGTAGATATAAAAAATCTACACACTCCTGTTAAAATGTCAAGTTTCTGTGATGTAAAAAAATGAGACAAAGATAAATAATGTCAGAACTTTTTTCACCTTTAATGTGACCTATAAACTTTACAACTCAGTTGAACAACAAACTGAAATCTTTTAGGTGGATGGAAGTATAAATAAAAAAAAGATATTATAATAATAATATGGTTGCATACGTGTGCACACCCTTTGTTGAAACACTTTTTGATTGTATTACAGCACTCAATCTTTTTGGGTATGAGTCTATCAGCATGGCACATCTTGACTTGGCAATAACACTCCAAATCTGTCAGGGCATCTCCTGTGCACAGCCCGCTTCAGATCACCCCACAGATTTTAAATTGGATTCAGGTCTGGGCTCTGGCTGGGCCATTCCAAAACATTAATCTTCTTCTGGTGAAGTCATTCCTTTGTTTATTTGGATGTATGCTTTGGATCGTTGTCGTGCTGAAAGATGAAGTTCCTTTTCATGTTCAGCTTTCTAGCAGAAGCCTGAAGGTTTTGTGCCAATATTGACTGGTATTTGGAACTGTTCACAATTCCCTCTACCTTGTCTAAGGCTCCTGTCCCAGCTGAAGAAAAACAGCCCCAAAGCATGATGCTGCCACCACCATACTTCACTGTGGGTATGGGGTTCTTTTGGGCCAAACATATCTTTTGGAATTATGGCCAAAAAGTTCAACATTGGACCATAACACATTTTGCCACATGCTTTTGGGAGACTTCAGATTCATTTTTGCAAAATTTAGCCGGACGTGGATGTTTTTTTTTTTTATAAGAAAAGGCTTGCCACTCTACTCCATAGTGCAGACATATGAAGAATACTGGAGATTGTTGTCACATGTACCACACAGCCAGTACTTTTGGGATATTCCTGCAGCTCCCTCAATGTTGCTGTAGGCATCTCTGCAGCCTCCCTGATCAGTTTTCTTCTCGTTTTTTCATCAATTTTGGAGCGACGGGCAGTTTTTGGTAATGTCACTGTTGTGACATTATTTCTCCACTTGATGATGACTGTCTTCACTGTGTTCCATGGTATATCTATTGCCTTGGAAATTCTTTTGTACCCTTCTCCTGACTAATACCTTTTAACAATGAGATCCCTCTGATGCTTCAGAAGCTCTCTGCGGACCATGGCCTTTCCTGTAGAATGCAACAAGGAAAATGTCAGGAAAGACCTACTAGAACAGCTGCACTTAATTTGCGGTTAATCAGAGGCACTTTAAATGATGGCAGGTGTGTACTGACTCCTATTTAACGTGAGTTTAAATATGATTGTTTAATTCTGAACACAGCTACATCCCCAGTTATAATAGGGTGTGCAAACTTATGCAACCACATTATTTTATTTTTTTTATTTTTACTTCCCCCTGTAAAAAATTTCAGTTTGTTTCTCAGTTGAGTTATACAGTTCATAGGTCACAATAAAGGTGGAAAAAGTTCTGAAATAATTTATATTTGTCTCTTTTTTTTTTACGTCACAGCAACCTGTGCTCTGTTTGCTGCTTTGCAGTGCTGATCATTGGTTCTGCCTAACATCAAACATTGCAAGACTATGGGGAGATTTACTAAAACTGGAGATTGCAAAATATGGTGCAGCTGTACACAGAAACCAATCAGCTTCCAGGTTATATTGTCAAAGCTTAATTGAACAAGCAGAAGTTAGAAGCTGTTTGGCTACAATGCACAGCTGCACCAGATTCTGAGTGCTCCCGTTTTAAAAAATCTTTTTCTAAATGTCTGCCAATTCATTGAAATGAGTGCCTTATATGGTGTATACTGTAGCTGATATCTCACTTCAATAGTTGCCCAGCAGGGAGGCTGTTTTCAGTTAAATATGAAACCTTATATTTTAGAGAATAGTAAATATATTCACAGCAAAAAAATATGAAAAATAAAATATGATAATAAGGATAAAGATCTGGTAAGAGTTAGACAACAGGGCATGCAAAAAGTTCAGCCATACCCCGATACAACTGCTGAGAGGCTTAATCAATGAGAAACTAAGGAGAGGAACTAACTACTTGACAGAAGTGGTAAAAAATACAGCAGTGAGGGCATGGCTACCACAGGGCTGTATGGTCTCTTGAGAACGCAGTTCTATTCCAGCATCTGGAATCCAAGCCCATCATTGATCCTGTCGCATCTGTCTACAGAGCCGCCTGATCTCCAGCAATGACCTGCAGGGTAAAGAGTCATCGCATTTTTCCCCCTAGCGGAAAAGAGGCACTATCAAAGATGGTGCTGGCGGCTGCTCTCTGGCCTCTTCTACATGTATATATCTATGTTCATTCCATTATGTGCATTCTAGCATTTTTCTTCTTTTGTTTATATTTCAATGTTTATGGATCCTGCCCTTGTTGAATGTTGAACTACGGTCTTCTGTATACTTGACCTTTATATCTGTAAGACTGTAAGCCCTTTCAGCTTCTCCTCTTTTATATTGTTTTGTATTTTGTTTTGTATATGCAAACTTCTGGTAAAGATCTTTCCTCCTGTGTCTCCGTTAGCACCTCTGGATACTGTCCTGAGTGGCTATCTTCTGGTTAACTGCAGTCTCTGCTGCTGACAAATGTTACACTGCCCTCTTTAGCCCCTGGGAAAGATCCTAACAGTCAACTTCTCTTCCTCCATTCACAGAATGTGATGCATTGTGAGACAATAATAGTAAGGCCCCTTTCACATTGAGGAGTTTTTCAGGCGGTACAGCGCTAAAAATAGCGCTGCTATCCCGCCTGAAAAACTCCTTCACTGCAGACTCAATGTGAAAGCCCGAGGGCTTTCACACTGAGGTGATGCGCTGGCGGGAGACACACAAATCTCCTGTCAGCAGCATCTTTGGAGCAGTGAGAGGAACGGCATGTATACCGCTCCTTCACCGCTCCTTCCCATTGAAAACAATGGGAAACATCGGCAATACCGCCCGCAATGCGCCTCTATAGAGGCGCATTGCGGGCGGTATTTACCCTTTATCGGCCGCTAGCAGGGGTTAATACCGCACCGCTATCGGCTGATTCCCGCACCAATCCCGGTGGTATAGCGCCGCTATTTTTAGCAGCGTAATACCGCCACCGCAGCTCCCGCCCCAGTCTGAAAGGGGCCTAAGAGTCCTGTGAATGACGGAGAGGAAAGAAGGCAGATGAACAGCTCAACATTTCTCGGCTACAAATTTAGCTTTTTCCATTGTTCCTTACACAGTGTAATTATATTCATATAAGCAAATTTGTGTGCATAGACAATACAATATAGCTGCAATCAGAGCCGTAACAAAAACAATATGATTGACTTTAGAAGTTAGACACTCACCTGGTAGGCCTGTGTTAAAAAGATAATATTCATATTGAATGTCCCTCTAAGTAAAATGTTTTATTTCTTGTTTTTGTTATATTGTTATATTTTCCTTAAATGTTATAATTTCTTGTTCTCCCAATATATAGCTTAGATTAATATAGACAACTTAATTGACTGATACTTCCTTACACAGGCTTTCTGTATATAATGAAGGTGACTGCAGAGATAACTTGACAGAGCGTCTTGTCCAACAACCTACTGAATTTTCATCTATTCAGTGAACATAACAACCTGCCCTCACTGATAAGGTTTAATTATCATCTCTGCCATAATGTGTCCTCTACAACCTCAACCGGGGACTACTTAGCCTTAGAGTATGTTTCAAAAATAATTACAATGAATTAAAAATACAAAAGTCCACGCAAATCCCTTTCTTTTTAATATTTTGGTAGCACAAAAAAACACAGTTGAAGTAAGAATTCCTACAATTTTCAAAATGTAACTGCCCCTGTTTAACAAAAAAAAACAGTCTGCAGTTGATCCTTTATTTTCTTTATCTTTTGTCCCCAAAGAAAATTTTAACAAAATTGCAGTGATCAACTAAATGTAAATGAAGGACTAGTAACATGTGATGGCATAGTTAGTTGAATCCAGATTTGTATTCACTCCTAACTAGGGTTGAGCGAACCCAAACTTTAAAGTTCGGGTTCGGTACGGACTTTGGGTTTTTCACGAACCCGGACCCAAACCCGAATAATTGAAAAAAGTTTGGGTCCGGGATCGGAGTTCAGGAAAAAAAAAATGCGCAGAGGTCCCCGCAAATTCAATAACCAGACCCTTTAGGTCTGGTATAGATATTAAGGGGAACCCCGCCGTCAATTAAAAAAAAAATGACGTGCGGTTCCCCCTAAATATCCATAACCAGACCCTTCAGGTCTGGTATGGATATTAAGGGGAACCCCGCCATCAATTTAAAACAAAAATGACATGCGGTTCCCCCTAAATATCCATAACCAGACCCGTTATCCGAGCACGTTGACCTGGCCGGCCGCAGAAAAGAGGGGGGGACAGAGTGCGGCCCCCCTCTCCTAAACCGCACCAGGCCACATGTCCTCAACATGGGGAGGATGTCCCCATGTTGATGGGGACAAGGGTCTCATCCCCACAACCCTTGCCCGGTGGTTGTGGGGGTATGCGGGCGGTAGGTTTATTAGAATCTGGAAGACCCTTTTAACAAAGGGGACCCCCAGATCCTGACCCCTCCCTGTGTAAAATGGTAATGGGGTACACTGTACCCCTACCATTTCACGAAGGAAGTGTAAAGTCTTGTAAAAAAAAACACACTGACACCGTAGAATAAAGTCCTTTATTAATAAAAAAAAAAGAAGAAAAAAACTCCAGTGGTGATAATCCACTCGTTCCCGGCTTCCTGCGTGGTCCTGATCCTGCGACGGCTGCGGGTGATCTCCAGCGATGAGAAGATCCTGCGTCAGGTGATCTTCGCTCCAGCGATGAGAAGATCCATCCATCCAGCCCAGCAGCATCCCCGACCTCCTCTCTCCGCTGGACACAGCCCAGCGAATGACGCGCTGCAGCTGTGACATTACTTATATAGAGGAGGCAGGGCCACCCGTAACGTGACCCCGCCCCCTCTGACGTACCCTCTTCTACGTCACTGGGGAAGCCCAGTCTCTTCCTGGGCTTCCCCAGTGACGTAGCAGAGGGTACGTCAGAGGGTGCGGGGTCACGTGACGGGTGGCCCTGCCTCCTCTATATAAGTAAGGTCACAGCTTCAGCCGCTCATTCGCTGGGCTGTGTCCAGCGGTGAGAGGAGGTCAGGGATGCTGCTGCGCTGGATGGATGGATCTTCTCATCGCTGGAGCGGAGATCACCCGACGCAGGATCTTCTCATCGCTGGAGATCACCCGCAGCCGTCGCAGGATCAGGACAATGCAGGAACCCGGGAACAAGTGGATTATCAATTATCCTAATAAAGGACTTTTTTTCTACGGTGTCAGTTTTTTTTTTTTTTACAAGACTTTACACTTCCTTCGTGAAATAGTAGGGGTACAGTGTACCCCATTACCATTTCACACAGGGGGGGGTCAGGATCTGGGGGTCCCCTTTGTTAAAGGGGTCTTCCAGATTCTGATAAACCTCCCGCCCGCATACCCCCACAACCACCGGGCAAGGGTTGTGGGGATGAGACCCTTTTCCCCATCAACATGGGGACATCCTCCCCATGTTGAGGGCATGTGGTCTGGTGCGGTTCAGGAGAGGAGGGGGCGCACTCTGTCCCCCCCTCTTCTCTGCGGCCGGCCAGGTCAACGTGTTTGGATAACGGGTCTGGTTATGGATATTTAGGGGGAACCGCACGTCATTATTGTTTTAAATTGACGGCGGGGGTTCCCCTGAATATCCATACCAGACCTGAAGGGTCTGGTTATGGATATTTAGGGGGAACCGCACGTAATTTTTTTTTTAAATTGACGGCGGGGTTCCCCTTAATATCCATGCCAGACCTAAAGGGTCTGGTTATTGAATTTGCGGGGACCTCACATTTTTTTTTCTAAAAGTCCATGTCCCATTGACTACAATGGGGTTCGGAGTTCGGGTTCGGGTTCGGGGTCCCGAACTTTTTTTTTAAAGTTCGGGTTCGGACCCGAACCCGAACATCCAGGTGTCCGCTCAACTCTACTCCTAACATATTAGTATTTATATTTTTTCCTTTTGGATAAGGCAGGACTCAATTGGGGAGTCTCTTTATATCATGTGAGAGCACATCTGATGGGTGAGCACGGGTGATGTGGAGTGATGCAATTTTTTTTACAAAAATAAAGAACACAAGGAAAAGTTTTCTGCATGAAGATATGGCACATTATATGATTGATATTTGGGGATCACCAATAATCATCCCAGTGGGATAGCACAAATTAGACTGTTATTTTTTTCAAATGTTTTATGAAAAGCACTGTGTGTGAACTTGTTTATATCCCAGTGGGGATACCACTATCAAATTGTACTTTTTGCACATTTATTGAACACCTTTTTTAATGATTTACACTTATGTACTGTATATCATTTATATCTGGTTTCATCTATATGTACTGTACTAAACTCTGGATGAGACAAGCCCAGCATATTATTTATATATACTATATAGACTATAGGGTCTAAGGGTCTTATATGAATTTTGGGTGGACCCTACTTTTTTTTGCATTGATGCGTCTCAAATTCTAACAAAATAATTAATCACTGGATAAGTGTCTAATTGGTACATAAAGATTTTGAGGGGATTCCACCATTTAATTTTTTTTCCTAAAATGACGACAGTACAAATTTTTGTTAAACATGTTTAATTCACATTGTTTACTGTACTAGCTAAAACAATGGCACAGGGTCCCCTTTAAAACCAATACCAGACCATTATCCTTTAAGGTCTGGTAGGGATTTTGAGCGGGGCCCTGTGCTGTTTTGTACAAACAAATTATAGCTGTCTGGGATCTATCATTTAGCGGCAATAGTTGTCTTTGCAGGCGTACATTGCAAGAGTGCAACTTCACATGTCAGTTTAAAGCATCCCTGAAGCGTGTGCTATTAAATGGTATTTTTGCATTGGTACATGTCCCTCATGGCAGTGCTCAGTTACCCAGTCCAACAAAAGTTTACAGATTGTTCTTGAAAAAAAGCCCCCCCCCCCCCAAAAAAAAAAAAAAGATCCAGCTTGCATAGACTTTAATAGGGTTAAGACCCTATGTTTGGGGTTAGCAGATCTCTTCCTTTGTTTAGGCATCAAATGAACCAAGCTTTGCCTTGTTCATCCATTGCAAATCAAGACATATTTTTATTTTGGCTGGGGTTTACAGATAGATAGTTTCTCTTTAAACCATGTAACCCTTCAGGTTTTATTATAGAAATGCTCAATTTAACTCTAGCTTAGTATAATTCTGCCTTTTGAAACTCAAGAGTCTGTAAAGCCTAACAGCACATAGCTAAGGCCATGGGCAAGACATGTCCATCTTTTGCTGTCTTGCCCACTGAGCCATGACCTTATCTTTGTTTTGCCTCAAACACAGTATGGCGTGAGATACACAGTATTTTTAAACTGAACAGTCACAAACGTTTTGAATCTCCCTCTCAATTCTTCATCTTATGACGGAGACAATTTAACTCACATAGCAGCTAGAGTGAGAAAAGGTCATGGATCCCTTTCCCAGCCATCAAAGTGACGAAGTGGGTGAAAGAACGAACAGTTTAATGAAGAGTTGTGGTGTCATGACAGGGAGAAAAAATCTATTTTCCCTCCAGATAAGAGTCTTGTCTCCCTTGTCTGTAATCTGCTGCTTCCTCTCTCCACTCATGTCCTTTTTTTCAAGCTCTTATTTTTCTTTTTTCATCCTAAATTCATTTGTGTGTCTTAGTTGCCAGGTAAACTGAACACATCACTATATCAAATGAGGGAGGAAATAAATCTGTTACCTAAATTAATCTGTACAACAGAAGCTTCTTTGTGTCAAGGCATAGAGTGTAAAATACATGTACAGGAGGGCATAAACAGGCTTTGACAGATAATTTTCTGAAATGCACATAAAATACAGTGCTGTGAAAAAGTATTTGCCCCCTTCCTGATTCTTTATTTTTTTGCATATTTCTCACACTTACATGAATCAGATCATCAACCAAATTTTAATTTTACACAAAGATAACCCGACTAAATCCAAGATGCAGTTTTTAAATTATTATTTAATTTATTAAGGGAAAAAAGCTGTTCAAACCTGCCTGGCCCTATGTGAAAAAGTAATTTCCCCCTCCCATGCTGAATCATGAATGAACTGTGATTAACCAACATTTTTTGGAAAGCTGAGTTTAATTTCACTTGCCACACCCAGGCCTGATTACTGTCAGACCTGTTGAATCAAGAAATCACATAGAAGCTGTCTGACAAAGTGAAGCCCCTAGCAGATCACAAAAAGCAAAAAAAAAAAAGCCACATAATGCCGCAATCTAAATAAATTCAAGAACAAATTAGAAACAAAGTAATGCACATGTATAGATCACGGAAGGGTTTCAAAGCCATTTCAAAGGCTTTGGAACTCCAGTAGACCATGGGGAGAGCCATTATCCACAAATGGAGATAACTTGAAACAGTGGTGAACCTTTTGTGTTGGAAATTTTTATACCTCACTTACATATATACATATACACACATACATACAGTACACACACATATCCAATGGGGCATAGCATTTTAAAAAGAGAGTCCTTTAATTAGAGAGTTCCCTTGAAGCTTCTTGTTATAAATTAGGATTTCAAAATCTCCACCACACTTCCCAGGAGTGGCCGGCCTACAAACATTACTCCAAGAGCATGACAACGACTCATACAAAAGGTCATAAAAGAACCCAGAACAACATCTAAATAACTGCAGACCTCACTTGCCTCAGGTAAGATCAGTGTTCATGATTCAACAATATGAAAGAGACTGGGCAAAAATGGCATCCATGGGAGAGTTCCAAAGCCAAAGCCACTGCTGACCAAAAAGAACACAAAGGCTCTAATCACATTTAACAAAAAACATCTTGATTATCCCCAAGATTTTAGGCAAATATTCTGTGGACTGATGAGACAAAAATTTTACTTTTTGGAAGGTGTGCATCTAGTTACATCTGGCATAAAACTAATACAGCATTTCATAACAGGAACATCATACCAACGTCAGACATGGTGAAGGTAGTGTGATGGTCTGGGGCTGGTTTGCAGCTTCAGGCCCTGTACGACTTACCATAATCCTCAAGCTTAAGTGCACTTGGATTATGCAGCAAGACAATGATCCGAAACACAACAACAAGTCCACCTCCAAATGGTTCAAACAAAGCAAAATTTAGGTTTTGGAGTGGCCTAGTCAAAGCCCGGACTTAAATCCAATTGACATGCTGTATCATGGCCTTATGCAGGCCAATCAAGCACTTGCCTCTCAAAGTTGCGGCGGCATAGCGTAACGATACGCTACACCCGCTTAATTTTATGCCTATCTACGTGGATCTGGCCCCATAAGCCTTCAATGACTGAATCAACCTTAATTTGGATTTTCGGACGAATGCATTTTTTTTAACGAAAAACTAAATAAATAAAAACGAAATCAATTTATTTTTCGGACGAAAACAAAATTACGAAACAAAATATTTCAGTGTGCACATGTCTAATGGATAATAGGCCTAACTTGTATATGACTAACAATTATTTTTACTATGGGGCACGGTAAATGTGAGCTACAAGAATAGATATGATCAGTAACAAGTGAGTGCTGCACTATGAGCAACCCAAACCTAAAAAGGGCCCTATCAATATGAAAAAATGCTGCGTACACACGGACGTTTTTTGGCATGAAATAAAATGACATTTTTAAAAACGTCATTTAAAATGATCGTGTGTGGGCTTCACATCGTTTTCCGTCTTCTGAAAAATGACAAAATAAAAATTCGAACATGCTTTAATTTTTTATGTCATTTTTGAAAATTACGTTTTTTGTGTTGTAAAAAATGATTGTGTGTGGGCTAAAACGACATTTTAAACCCGCGCATGCCCAGAAGCAAGTTATGAGATGGGAGCGCTCGTTCAGGAGTAAGCACATTCATCACGCTGTAACAGACAAAAAAGCGTGAATCGTCTTTTAATAACAAGTAACCAACTAAAAGCAGCCCAAAGGCGAATAGAACTTCCCCTTTAGAGTGCCGTCGTACGTGTTGTACATCACCGCGCTTTGTTCATCATTTTTCAAAAACGTGTGTGGGCAACATCGTTTTTTATGATGAAGTTGGAAGAACGTCGTTTTTTTTCATGATGAAAAACTTCGTTTTCTTTCATGACAAAAAGTGATCGTGTGTACGGGGCATAAGAGTCATCAAAGGAAGTCTTGCAGTGCACATGCAAAAAAAATTGCAATGGATGGGACGGCAGATAAAAGTGACTTCTGACTGAAAATCACAAAATAAAATTAAAGATAAAAAGCTCACACATATTAGGGAAGAAAAAGGCATAAATGGGGGTTTATTGCCCAAAGCGCTAATAAGCGCTAATAATAAGAATTAAAGTACAATTTCATAACTGACCCTAATCTCTCACTTTTTTTTAGCATCTACCTGTAGGTTTTCCCTACAGCAACTTCCATGCTATGTCTCTATAGCTTCTATGTGTCCACCTGTTATGGTTAGGGGGCTGGCTTATTAAAAGACCCCCTTATTGACCATCTAAGCCTAATGGCCACGGTTCAATGTTATGCAGTGAATTAAATTACCCAGGCAAATCCACACATCAATGAGCCAGGACCACACATTTTTGAACCTACGGGATTCACCATGAACCATGGAAGAGGCAAATTTGAACATCATGCATAACAATTTGCACACAGCTCTTTCAGGCTTATCTAAAATAAGATGTGTGGATCGAGTTGAAATAGCTAACCATGTCATGGTGAAGAAGACAAAAATAACTGTAACATTTTACTGGACACTATATGGTACCAGTGCTAAGTGCTTTCTGGTTCCTTCAGTAGAAGGCTTTTAGTGGAGGTTTTTGTCAGTTCATTTTTGCCTATATATACAGTGGGGGTTATCCTCAAAAGAGATACTCCGACTTAACTGCTGTTCAGTCTGTGTGTAACTTTGGAAACGATCCTCAAAAGGCTTTTTCCAAAGTTAGACAGAAGATCCGGCATGTGTAATTGAATTACACTGCCGAATTTTAGGATGCAGTACCGCATCCGCCGCTGGGGGCATTTCGAGTCGAAATGCCGTTGCTAGTATGCAAATTAGCACTTAAGGCGATCCACAAAGCTTTCTAGCTTCCTTTTTGCGCCGCAAGTGTTATTTTGCAAGTGTAAAATTAGGGCTGGTTCTACAAAGTGTAAACTAGTTACACCTTGTAAAAGCCCATTCCAGCGACGGCATTTGGTATGCTTTCCCGAGGGAGAACTCCACGGCAATTTGTAAAAAACAAAACCGGCATGGGTTCCCCCCCAGGAGCATACCAGGCCCTTAGGTCTGGTATGGGTTGTAAGGGGACCCCCCCTACGCCGAAAAATTGACGTAGGGGTTCCCCCTACAATCCATACCAGACCCGTATCCAAAGCACGCTACCCGGCCGGCCAGGAAGGGAGTGGGGACGAGCGAGCGCCCCCCCCCCTCCTGAGCCGTGCCAGGCCGCGTGCCCTCAACATGGGGGGGTTGGGTGCTCTGGGGCAGGGGGGCGCACTGCGGGCCCCCCCACCCCAGAGCACCCTGTCCCCATGTTGATGAGGACAGGACCTCTTCCCGACAACCCTTGCCATTGGTTGTCGGGGTCTGCGGGCGGAGGCTTATCGGAATCTGGGAGTCCCCTTTAATAAGGGGGTCCCCAGATACCGGCCCCCCACCCTAAGTGAATGGATATGGGGTACATCGTACCCCTATCCATTCACCTGGAGGCAAAAAGTAAAAGTTAATAAACACAACACAAGGCTTTTTAAAATATTTTATTATTCTGCTCCGGACGCCCCCCCTGTCTTCGTTATTAGCTCAATTACCAGGGGGGGCTTCTTCTTCCGCTCTCCGGGGGTCTTCTCCGCTCTCCGGGGGGGGTTTCTTCTCCGCTCTCCGGGGGGGGCTTCTCCGGACTCCGGGGGGCTTCTTCCATCTTCTCCCCTCTTCCGCTCTTGACTCGGCGAACCCCGGTTCTTCTGCAGCTCTCCGGTGCCTTCTTCTTCAGCGCTGGCTGCCTGCTATGTTTGTGTGTTAGCTCGATTTCAAACAGGCAGCCAGCGCGGTCTTCCGTGGCGTCAGGGTCTTCTGGTCTTCTGTTCTTCCGATGTTGCCTCGTCGCCTGTTGTCGCTGTAATGATGGAAGCGCGCCTTGCATCCCATTTATATAGGCATCACCGTCCCATCATGCTCCGGCAGGTACCCACGTGGTGGGTGCCTACCCACGTGCACCCACCACGTGGGTACCTACCGGAGCATGATGGGACGGTGATGCCTATATAAATGGGATGCAAGGCGCGCTTCCATCATTACAGCGACAACAGGCGACGAGGCAACATCGGAAGAACAGAAGACCAGAAGACCCTGACGCCACAGAAGACCGCGCTGGCTGCCTGTTTGAAATCGAGCTAACACACAAACATAGCAGGCAGCCAGCGCTGAAGAAGAAGGCACCGGAGAGCTGCAGAAGAACCGGGGTTCGCCGAGTCAAAAGCGGAAGAGGGGAGAAGATGGAAGAAGCCCCCCGGAGTCCGGAGAAGCCCCCCCCGGAGAGCGGAGAAGAAACCCCCCCCGGAGAGCGGAGAAGACCCCCGGAGAGCGGAAGAAGAAGCCCCCCCTGGTAATTGAGCTAATAACGAAGACAGGGGGGGCGTCCGGAGCAGAATAATAAAATATTTTAAAAAGCCTTGTGTTGTGTGTTTATTAACTTTTACTTTTTGCCTCCAGGTGAATGGATAGGGGTACGATGTACCCCATATCCATTCACTTAGGGTGGGGGGCCGGTATCTGGGGACCCCCTTATTAAAGGGGACTCCCAGATTCCGATAAGCCTCCGCCCGCAGACCCCGACAACCAATGGCAAGGGTTGTCGGGAAGAGGTCCTGTCCTCATCAACATGGGGACAGGGTGCTCTGGGGTGGGGGGGCCCGCAGTGCGCCCCCCTGCCCCAGAGCACCCAACCCCCCCATGTTGAGGGCACGCGGCCTGGCACGGCTCAGGAGGGGGGGGGGCGCTCGCTCATCCCCACTCCCTTCCTGGCCGGCCGGGTAGCGTGCTTTGGATACGGGTCTGGTATGGATTGTAGGGGGACCCCCTACGTAAATTTTTCGGCGTGGGGGGGTCTCCTTACAACCCATGCCAGACCTAAGGGCCTGGTATGCTCCTGGGGGGGGAACCCATGCCGGTTTTTTCTTTGAAAATTGGCATGGAGTTCTCCCTCAGGAATGCATGCCGCTGTCATTTTTTTTTTCCCCGACGCAACTTTAAGCCGTCGCGATCCTCAAAACTCGGCGTAACGTAACTTCGCGCATGCGCAGTACGGCCGGCGCGGGAGCGCGCCTCATTTAAATGGGACTCGCCCCATTTGAATAGGAACGCCTTGCGCCGGCGGAATTTTAGTTACACAGCCTGAAATTTCTAGATAAGTGCTTTGTGGATCAGGCACTTAGGTAGAAACTTTAAGGCAGTGTAACTTAAATTGGATTTTTTAAGTTACGTCAGGTTTTTGTGGATCTGGCCCAGTATTTTCACATGATTATGTAATAAGCCAGAGGTAAGCAACCAAGTCCCATGAGACATTATAAGACCCTGAAAATCACAAGCATGACTCATAGAGGCAGAGGCATTATGGGATTTTTAGTTTTACCACAGCTGAAGGGCCAAGGTTGCCTACCCCTGTAATAATCAACCAGTATTTAAGATTTATGCACAATAATTTATCTTATTCCTGGCTTAAATACTTTCTGCCCAAAACTCATAAATGTTTTTTTGGGAGCTGTCAATATTCTTACATTACAGTATTCCATGTATGTACAATTTCAAACAGGATATAACTACAAGACTGACATTTTTAAATTTTGTATATTTTTGAATTTTGTGACATGCATAGGTAACCAGTGTTTTAACAGGTTCAGCTCTTTTGGAATGGACTTCCTTACAGTCTTAGCTATGCTTTTGATGATAAGAATTAGGGGACATGTTTGAAGGTTGTGCAGCAACATGTGTCTGTTCATATCTCATGTCCAGCTTAAAAACAACTGTGTACTGTATCCAAACTGACCATAAAGCACAACTCAAGTACAATTTAAGCATAAGAGCTATGCAGTAAGTTGGTCCTGTTTTTTAGGGTATAAGAAGACAGACTTTATAATTGCTACTCTTCAATTGCAAGGAAAGGTGGTAGGTTATAGATTACATTTTTATATCTCTTTTAGATTTGTATCTGATGTTTTTTTCATTTACCTCCAAAAAACTATTTTCTGGTGAAGTTATGTTACTTGATGTGGTCTCCCCTCAGACTTCTCTACATTAGTTATTACTTAAAACCAACCTTGATGCTGTCAAAAGACTCAAATGTTCATTGACTTCAGTAGGTTACAAAGGCCACAACCAGAATCTGCCATATTGTACAGAGAAGCTTCAGATTTTCAACAGCCTGGAACTGTTCTAAAGTGGATCCATAACATTTCATCTCTGCAGGGCTAAGCACGGTGACCCTTGTCATTTGACATATACTACTCTAGGGAATTTAGCCCTTTCTTTATGAATAGAATGAGATTTTTTTTAAACGTATCACAGCATACCACAGCATTTACCTACTGTGGAAACCAACATACATATTACACAGTTAACATTTTTTTTTTTTTTACTGAATACATTTTTCATGCTTTTGTTAAAGATATACTGTAAATATAATTAGAAATGTTGCAATTTCTTGAGTCTGGGGTGGTAAATTCTTATACTTTATTTGTCTCTTTTTTCCACAGTCATATAACAGACCCCATTATATTTGTAAAGCAATGCTGTAAGGGATTCTGCATAGATATTCTTAAACGCCTCGCAAAAACCATTGGCTTTACATATGACCTTTATCTTGTGACCAATGGCAAGCATGGGAAGAAAATCGAGGGAGTATGGAATGGAATGATTGGAGAGGTAACATCTATAGTTATCTATTAAAATGTTTAAATTATCATTAGGTTGAAATGAAACATTAAGATGATACAATTTCAATGCACTTTTAGTTGTTCTGTTTGTTGCCTAAAGCAGGCCTGACAATTTATTTGATACACTATAGCCTTTAGTCAGCAAAGTACTGCAAAAAGAGAAATGGAGTACAAAGTGCAGTAACTTATAGCAAACAATCTCCTCTGACTATAGTACACTAAATGGTGATTAATTGACGTGGGTTCATGCAATGGCACATCATCTTTATTATGTGCTTTGCTTTTCTAAATAAGCCTGTGTGTGTTGACTTGATTGGGCTAAGAGCACAGCAATCCACTTAAACTAATCAGACTTTACATTTGACAGATGTGACTAGATAAACTGAATTCTGGTTGCTTTTTATTGGTTACTGCACTTTACCCATCCTTACAACTCTTTGTGCTCTTGTATTGAATGTGTTTTGACTATATATATGCATGAATTAAAAGGTTTTAACATGATACTGAGGAAGCCAGTCTTTGCAGAATGAGAACTCAGCAAGGACAGACAAACAAAGGTTTCTTTAAAACATGAAAGTCATGAAAGTAAAATTATATTTCAAGTGAATCCTCTTAAATCGGAGGTTCCGCAGGTTCTGCATTTTTTTGGAAAATCTGCAATGCTTTGTAATCTATATAGCATGGTACTACTCTCTTGCTAGCCGCTTGTACATCCCTCTTTTCCGTTTTCGTCAAAAAGAATAAGTTATAAAAAATAGTCCTGGGCTTTTCCATCTTGCTTGTGGGCATTGTGAAGCCCACAAGCAAACACTTCCTGGATTCCGTGTCACGTGACACTCGAGCTAACGCGAGAATACACGCCTAGCTATTTCAGATGGTCTCCTGTGAGTGTTGAAACGTCACTCCCAGGAGACCTTGCGCACAGCTCCAGCTCCCATTACGCCTATAGTGCCAGTCCACCACACTGGGGCAGATGAGAGCTGAACAAAGCAAACAGGTATTTGCAGTTGTCAGACAGGCAGAGGGGTACAATGACAGTCCAGGTACAAGGTAGGCAAGGCTCAGAGTAGTCAGGGTTCAATCCATAGTCAAAAGACAGGTAGAGTTTAGAAAACAGTTGATATCCAATCCAAGGTCATAAACAGGGAAATCTAAACAGCAGAGCAGGACCGACAGACAGAAAGCTGGAGTACATATTACACATGCTATCATAACCATGAGACTGCAGGCTTCACTGGTTTAAATCAGGTTTGGTCTCCATCCAGACACTGGCCATATCAATCAGCTTGCAGTTGGACAGACAGACAGACAGACAGACAGACAGACAGAGATGCATCATAGTCAAAACCAGGATGCTGGAATGAGACCAGCAGCTGTCAAACAACAGAAGCGTTTACACGCTCCTGACAGCCAGGTAGTACAGACAAAAAGGTGGCACTATTTTCTCTGTTAGAGTGAAGAATATAGTAGAACAACATCACATGTAGCCTACTGACTGGACAGTCAATGAGCAAGAACACAATAGTGCTCACTCTGCTTTCTTCTCTTAAAAGGGTGCACACAAATAGCCAGGGCGCTGGATCAATAAAAATTTAAAAGTTTATTTAAACATCACTGGACAGACTGCTGTCAGCATGTGAGGCTTTCCTCTGGACTGTTAGGAGAGACTAAACTCAGTGGATTGAGTGGGCTGATGAACATGTTTCAGGGTCCCAAATACTTTATTCTCCAAAGAAGATAAATGATTACTCACAAGGAGAGTGCACTTAATAATCCAGTGCACTAGGTGAAAAGCACCTATTAAAATCTATTATTATCTTATCTTATCTTCATTAATCATGGACATCCGTGGGGAGGATTTATTTTTCTTTTTGATGTTTCATTTGTAATAATATTTTACATGTAAATGATTCATGATTCATTATATAGGTTGTTCTGTTGCCCTTCTTTAGCTGCAGCTTAGTCTGTCATCTCACTGGAATATCTTGTATTGAGTTATGGAGACTACTAAAATATGGCCGCAGTATGATAAGAACTTTTTTTCCTCCAATGTTTGCTTCAGAGTTTATGTATACATGGCCGCAGCTGCTAAGTAACAAACTAAGGGTGTTATATAAGGATTGGAAGACCTCTAATTGGGTTTTCCTATTATAAAGTCACTGTATCACGTGATGAAACACATCAGACGTCATCACGCCCAAAAGTCTGTGAGCAGCCTTCCTACCTCATCCTCCCCATGGATGTCCATGCTTAAGGGGGAAACAATACTAGTTTTTAATAGGCACTATTCATCTACTGCACTGGATTATTGATTGCACTTTCCTTGTGAGCAATCATTTATCTTCTTTGGAGAATAAAGTATTTGAGTGGTTTCATACAACACTATGAGAGTTTTTATTTTTTATATCTCCTGCTGAATGGGAAGTCTCCTCCCATATTGTGGAGTGGAGCGAGACCTGTCCTATGTCCTATGTGTTATGACCCAGGGATCTGGGAAGGCTGTGTTTGACCTTACGATTGTGTGGGTCTTTTTCTGAGGTAAGAGGCAGCAGTAATAGGTGGCGGAGAACAGCAGTGGAGCAAGCTTTTTACACATGTATTCCAGCTGAAGCACACATGTTATTTGCACTACTATTATTGTGGATATACAATAAATTGGTGGACTTTTATATTTATTCAAGAAGTAATGATTGTGTTATTATTAATTTAAAATATTCCGCAGAAATTACACAGTAGTGATTGACTTTTTATGTTCTATTATTCTTAATTAATGATCATTTTAATGGATTTATGTTTTTTATACATCTTATTTATCGGTGTATATATATATATATATATATATATATAATGAAATGAAATCTGATCTGTGTATTTATGACATTCATTTGGTTGCGCTGCACTTTAGTTTTTACATATATGGTCAGTGATTAACAGCAACATACAGTATAGCTGTACACTCATATATAGGATTTCACTAAACAAAAACCATATACAGTAGGTGAACCCGATTTTGTGTCAATCTCGCTCTCTTTCTCAGCGAGATTGAGCACCTACGAGCCCCATCGCGGGAGCCAGCGCCGAGCTGGCTTGCCGCGATGGATACAGAGCCGTCATAGAAGCGACGGGAGATCCGACTTGGATTCCCGCCAATTCTGCACGTGTGCGGCGTTTGTTATGAATCCTGAAGGGGAAGTCCCCGCCGGATTTTAAATAAAAATCCGGCATGGGTCCCCCCTCAGGAGCATACCGGGCCCTTAGGTCTGTTATGGGTTGTAAGGAGAGCCCCCCTACGCCGGAAAAAACGGCGTAGGGGGTCCCCCTACAATCCATACCAGACCCGTATCCAAAGCACGCTACCCGGCCAGCCAGGAAGGGAGTGGGGACGAGCGAGCGCCCCCCCCTCCTGAGCCGTACCAGGCTGCATGCCCTCAACATGGGGGGGTTGGGTGCTCTGGGGCAGGGGGGCGCACTGCGGCCCCCCCCACCTCAGAGCACCCTGTCCCCATGTTGATGAGGACAGGGCCCCTTCCCGACAACCCTGGCCGTTGGTTGTCGGGGTATGCGGGCGGGAGGCTTATCGGAATCTGGGAGCCCCCTTTAATAAGGGGGCCCCCAGATACCGGCCCCCCACCCTAAGTGAATGAGTATGGGGTACATCGTACCCCTACCCATTCACCTGCAAGAAAAGTGGTAAAAACACAAATAAACCACACAGTGTATTAAAATATTTTATTTTTCTGCTCCGGAGGCCGCCCCCTGTCTTCTTTATTAGCTCTTTTACCAGGGGGGGCTTCTTCTTTGACGTCTTCGGGTGGGTGGGGGCCGCCGTCTGGTTCTCTTCCACCGCCGGGGGGGGGTGGCTTTTAAAAAAGCCCCCACCCCCCCGGCGGGTTTCCTCCGGCGTCTTCGGCGGGGCTCTTCTTCTTCCGCTATCCCGACGGGTCTTCTCAACTCTCCGGGGTTCTCCTTCTGTCTTCGCCGCTCTCCGTTGTTGACTCGGCGCACCCCGGTTCTTCGTCTCGCTGTCCGGTGTCTTCTTCCGTGATGTACGTCTTCTCCTTCCGTGCTGTGATGAGTTCTTCTTCCGTGCTGTGACGTCATGTTCTTCACTTCTCTCCTTCTCCCGATGTTGCCACGCCGGTCCTCCTCGCTGAAATGACGGATGCGCGCCTTGCATCGGACCTATATAGGCCTCACAGTCCCATCATGCTCTGTACCTACCCATGTGATACCTACCACGTGGGTAGGTATCACATGGGTAGGTACAGAGCATGATGGGACTGTGAGGCCTATATAGGTCCGATGCAAGGCGCGCATCCGTCATTTCAGCGAGGAGGACCGGCGTGGCAACATCGGGAGAAGGAGAGAAGTGAAGAACATGACGTCACAGCACGGAAGAAGAACTCATCACAGCACGGAAGGAGAAGACGTACATCACGGAAGAAGACACCGGACAGCGAGACGAAGAACCGGGGTGCGCCGAGTCAACAACGGAGAGCGGCGAAGACAGAAGGAGAACCCCGGAGAGTTGAGAAGACCCGTCGGGATAGCGGAAGAAGAAGAGCCCCGCCGAAGACGCCGGAGGAAACCCGCCGGGGGGGTGGGGGCTTTTTTAAAAGCCACCCCCCCCGGCGGTGGAAGAGAACCAGACGGCGGCCCCCACCCACCCGAAGACGTCAAAGAAGAAGCCCCCCCTGGTAAAAGAGCTAATAAAGAAGACAGGGGGCGGCCTCCGGAGCAGAAAAATAAAATATTTTAATACACTGTGTGGTTTATTTGTGTTTTTACCACTTTTCTTGCAGGTGAATGGGTAGGGGTACGATGTACCCCATACTCATTCACTTAGGGTGGGGGGCCGGTATCTGGGGGCCCCCTTATTAAAGGGGGCTCCCAGATTCCGATAAGCCTCCCGCCCGCATACCCCGACAACCAACGGCCAGGGTTGTCGGGAAGGGGCCCTGTCCTCATCAACATGGGGACAGGGTGCTCTGAGGTGGGGGGGGCCGCAGTGCGCCCCCCTGCCCCAGAGCACCCAACCCCCCCATGTTGAGGGCATGCAGCCTGGTACGGCTCAGGAGGGGGGGGCGCTCGCTCGTCCCCACTCCCTTCCTGGCTGGCCGGGTAGCGTGCTTTGGATACGGGTCTGGTATGGATTGTAGGGGGACCCCCTACGCCGTTTTTTCCGGCGTAGGGGGGCTCTCCTTACAACCCATAACAGACCTAAGGGCCCGGTATGCTCCTGAGGGGGGACCCATGCCGGATTTTTATTTAAAATCCGGCGGGGACTTCCCCTTCAGGATTCATAACAAACGCCGCACACGTGTAGAATTGGCGGGAATCCAAGTCGGATCTCCCGTCGCTTCTATGACGCGCTTGCTGGGATGTGCTGTCACTATTCCAGTGAGTGTGAGATGTCGGCGAGATCTCGGCACCCTGTCGCCGAGTATCAGCGCGACGCTGTCGTGCTAAAAGCACAATATCACAAACACCTACTGTACACTGTAAGAAAACGTACATTTGAGAAAAAGTTTCAGTCCTGCTCCTTTGAATTTTCTTATCACTGTGGTCAAAAAACAATTTGACCTTATTAATGATTAGAAAAATGAATGAACATTCTTACAATGTTCTTACAATGAAAAATGTCAAACACAATTCTATTAGTGTACATCCAAGTTTAGTTGTAAGTAAAATAAATGTCATCCTTTTTTCTACAAATATACATTGTTTTATATCTCCCTGGAGGTCAGCTATAATAATTTAATCTATCCTAGAGAAAACATTCTTCAGATTTCCTGGTATAAACTGCTACTCTTTTAAAGTTTTTGTGTCTGTAATGTACATGAGCCTATGGTAAAATGTTGTGAAGATTATCCGCATAAATCATTAAAATGTTTTTGGAGACTAGGTGGGGACGGATGATAGTGAACTATATAAAAAGGAAAAATGTATTAAATATAGCTAAAAAAATTAAGAATGCTCATCAAAAAAGGCTTTGGATTTAAAGAGTAATGGGGCGTACACACGATCATTTTTTGGCATGAAAAAAAATTTGTTTTTCAAAAATGTCATTTAAAACATCATTTTTCAGGTTCTGAAAAACGAAAAAAAAAAAAAAATTCGAACATGCTGCATTTTTTAACGTCGTTTTAAACAATGTCGTTTTTCGGGTTGTAAAAAATGATCTTGTGTGGGCTAAAACGACGTAAAAAACCTGTGCATGCTCAGAAGCAAGTTATGAGACGGGAGTGCTTGTTCTGGTAAAACTACCGTTCATAATGGAGTAAGCACATTCATCACGCTGTAACAGACAAAAAATGTGAATCGTCTTTCACTAACACGGAATCAGCTAAAGCAGCCCAAAGACGAATAGAACTTCCCCTTTATAGTGCCGTCGTACGTGTTGTACGTCACCACACTTTGCTAGATCATTTTTTTAAAACGATGGTGTGTAGGCAATATTGTTTTAATGATGAAGTTGGGAAAACTTCGTTTTTTCGACATACTGAAAAACGTCGTTTTTTCATGCTGAAAAATGATCGTGTGTACGCAGCATAAGTATAATTTCCTGCACTTTAAGTCTTTTTTACTGCTGTCCCACAGGCCATTCGTCTTACAAGGCAAATAATGGGGCTGTCACCAGATCATATGCATTTTTTTAGATAACTACAATATTCTCTTTGGTAGTTACCTTAGCATACACAGGACATCAAGAGATACAATCCCTGAGTGTAGGATGTAAACAAAGCCTTGACTCCCATTATGCTGTAGTTATCAACTCTGGGCTAGATTCAGAGAACAGTTACGCTGGCGTATCAGTAGATACGTTGTCGTAACTCTGAATCTACGCCGTCGTAAATTTAAGCGTATTCTGGAAACCAGATACGCTTAAATTAGGCTAAGATACGAGCGGCTTAAGTCTCCTACGCCGTCGTATCTTAGGGTGCATATTTACGCTGGCCGATATGTGGCGCTTCCGTCGATTTCAGCGTAGAATATGCAAATGAGCTGGATACGCCGATTCAGAAACGTACGTGCGCCCGGCAGATTTTTTTAGGTCGTTTGCATAAGGCTTTTTCCGGCATAACGTTACTCCTGCTATATGAGGCATAGCCAATGTTAAGTATGGACGTTGTTCCCTCTTTGAATTTTGAAAATTTTACGTTGTTTGCGTAAGTCGTTCGCGAATAGGGCTTTGCATAAATTACGTTCACGTAGAAAGCATTGATTATTTGCGACGTGATTAGGAGCATGCGCACTGGGATACATTCACGGCCGGCGAATGCGCCATTCATGAGAAACGTAATTTACGTGGGGTCATGTTTTATTTACATAAAACACGCCAACCTCTTGACAATTTGAATTTGGCGCGCTTACGCCGGCAGATTTACGCTACGCCGCCGCAACTTATGGAGCAAGTGCTTTGTGAATACTGCACTTGCCTCTCTAAATTGCGGCGGCGTAGCGTAAATAACATACGCTACGCCCGCACAAACTTATGTCCCTCTACCTGAATCTAGCCCTCTGGGTACATGTCCTGAGATCTGTAACAGGGATGTGTAACTTCTTTGTGTTAAAGAGGGCTAGGGGGTATAAGCTGAGGCCATTTTTTAAAACTGGCGATTGTAAAAGCTAGGCAGTGTAAGGTGTAAATAAAGAAAGCCATCAAAAACACTGAACTTGGAAAATGCTTGTAAAGTAGCATAGGAATATGATGCCAGAAAGGAGGAAAATTTCACCCAGTATCAGACACTAACATACTATTGCACTATGGACACAAATCCCTAGAATGCTGTGTACACACAATCAGAAATTCCGGCAAGGAAACCGTGGATTTTTTTCAGATGGAATGTTGGCTCAAACTTGTGTTGCATACGCACGGTCACACAAAATTCCAACTGTCAAGAACGCGGTGATGTACAACACTACAACGAGCCGAGAAAAATGAAGTTCAAAGATTCTTAGCATGAGTCGAATTGATCCCGAGCATGCATGTTTTTTTGGGCAGCCATGCATGTCACGGGGACCATTAACCAATGTCAAAAACTGGCATTGACTAGGGGCAAATGCTCTGCACTGATTTATAGATTGTTCATTATTGCTGTTAGAAAGTTTGGTGTATTTTCAGCCAAAAGCTGATTCGCTGCATCACCATGGTAGCTTCTAATGCTGCGTACACACGATAGGTTAGTCTGATGAAAACGGTCTGATGGACCTGATGGACCTGACGGTCTGATGGATCGCGTGTGGGCCCCATCGGTTATTTATCCATAGGTTAAAAAAATAGGAACTTGTTTTAAAATTATCTGATGGATAAAAAACCTATAGAAAAAAACGATCGTCTGTGGGGTACGTCCATCGGTTAAAAATACATGCATGCTCAGAATCAAGTCGACGCATGCTTGGAAGCATTGAACTTGTTGTGTTTTATGTCACCACGTTTTTTCGTTTTTTTTAACTGATGGTGTGTAGGCACGACTGATCATCAGTCAGCTTCATCGGATAACTGATAGAAAAATCCATCGGACCGTTTTCATCAGACTAACCTATCGTATGTACAGGGCATAACCCAAATCTTATCCCTAGTCAGAAGAAAGAGGCAAGTTATGGAATATGACATAGGACCTATCTATTGATACTTTTGTTCTAAACAAAGCAAAATAATCTTTATTAAAGTTAGTTAATCCCACTTACTTTGAATGATAATTAAATACATGTCATTCTGTGAAACCATACAACTGTATAGTGGAAAGAAGAGTTCGTTTACAGCAAGATAATTTTGTTAATCCTGGAATTAAATGTCAAATAATACAAAAAAAACTATAGTTTAAACTAGTATTTGCCAAAAAACTAGGGCATTTAGACAAATACCAGCCTCCTGTTCTGTTTGGTATTTCTCAATACACTTAATACAATTAGTATGCTTTAATCATGAAGTAAATAGGTTAATCTTCTTGCATCTATAATAATGGAACTCATTATTCCTGCAGGCAGCCCATTTTTAAACATCCAGTTCTGAAGTGTTTCTAATAATCAGTAAGGATATTCATAAGGCACATTAACAAGGAACAATTCCTGCATGTAAAATTCATAATCATATTCTAGATTTCCACTGGAGACCCATAGACATACACCTTTGATCTCCAGTACAGTCAGTAGCCCCTAAAGTGTATTGTATATGAAGGCTTTATGTAAATTTTACAATCCTTTTTCAGATGGGTAAACTCATGCTTGTAAACTTGATCTGCATATAGAGTGTATTTAAGTAAAAATAATTAGGTAGTTTTGTGGCTTGTACATATAATCCAATCAATGCATCAACACTCTGCATTTTGTTTCCTCCATGGAATAATAATGTAAATATTTTCTGGAATAATTCTGGAGCTGATGACTGGACTAGCATGAAGTGATCAGGGATGCCAATCAAACAGTTGAATAAAGGCTTAATTAAAGATCTTTCATTATATTATTTTTAAAGGTATGGCAGCACACAGGAGAGGCTCTTCCCATGATCCCCTGTTTTTTGTTCACATATTTGAGGCTAAGAACCTGGCCTACTCACCATTCCCTGGGCTACGTTGCTGGGCAGGCATGATTTCATGCCCATTATATGCACCAGATGGATATCAGTATTTTTATCTGTGACAAATAAGGTTCACTAGATCCTGAGGACACCCTCTATCTCTGCTTACAAGCAGACTGTGTTTAGTTCTACCCTTATTTTTACCCTTGTTTTGCTGTCTTATGATGAAAATGTAAGATAAACCCAGCTGGCTTTCTGGGTTAGATTTATATACACAGCCAGACTGTTGGTATCCAGGCTTGTGTTTACACTTAATACGACCGATATACCAACATGCTCCTGAAGAAGTGTTTTAACGCAAAACATGTCGAGCAGAACAAGATCTAAAATCTTGCATATTGGACCCATGTTTAAAGCCATATACTTCATATTCACTTCTATTGTTTACTGGTTATGTATTTTCTCATTTACTGAGTGTATTTATATCATTATCATTTTTGGAAGTGTTGCTGTAGTACCTGTTGGGCCCATATGCTGATGGATACTGTATTATGATTTATGAATTTTTGATATAAAGTCTTACAATAGATATCTATAGATTTTTACAATATATTACCTAAAGTCCGTCTTTATAGTCTAAATTTGCATTTCCAATATATTGGGACATTGGCACACATACATTGGTGCATCCACAGTGTCACCCTGTGGTAGATGCACACTTAAGCTTTTTTTTATAAGTGCTGTTTTGTGTTGAAAATAACTGTGAAATCTAAAACTCTGATGGGTGTAACAAGATGTCCGCTTGCCCCCTTCACACTCAATCATTACTGTACAGGAGTGTGGGAACGTCACTTCTGGAGCAATCTGTGATGGGGAGCAAAATGTGACAAGACACCAGCAGTGTTGAAATGACTTCTCCTTCGGCACAGTGAAAACAGAGAGTCACTCTCTTGCATCCTCCACCATTTAGAATATGTTTTGTATTATTTTGCATCCATTCTATACAACATGGATAAAATAATCACCCACCGTAGCTACTTTATTATGATGGCCGCCACCAGCAGGTGTCAGAATATGTGAGCAGTGGCTGCATTTGATTGGATGCAACACTGTTTGGCTGACTTTTTATAATCTGTTCCCTTTGAAGGGTGTTGGGTGGGAGGGCATTCATCAGGAGAAAATCCTCTTAGTGTTTTTACAGCTTAAGTCTTCCTCCTCTGGGACATTCCTCTTCACTTCAGTTTCTTTACTTGCCCATAAAAATCCTCAAAGGCAGATGCTTTCAAGGTCTGCCACTTAAAATTTGCCATTTCGCAGACAAGCTTAAAGTTATATTAAAGGTTCAGTGTTCTTGTTTGTTTTTTTTAAATAAAAAAACATATCATTCTTACACACACAGTGTAATGGTTTTGCACAGAGCAGCCCCGATCCTCTTTTTCTTCTGTCTCCTGCCAATGCTCCTGGCTCCTCCCTCTTGAGCAGTGCTCCCAATAAAAAGCTTCTTGCTGTGGGGGTACTGGTGTGTGCTTGCGCCTGAGCCCTGCTATATGCATCCATAATACACATAGAGCTGTGGCTTGGCCCCACTCCCTGCTCTCCCCTCATTGTCTCACTGGTTGTGATTGACAGAAAAGGGAGCCAATGGCTCCCGCTACTTTGTCTCAGCCTTCTTCCTTTACAACCACTTTACGTTTGCTCCCTGCCTCCTCTTTGGATTCTCGTCTTTAACCTTTCTTTGTCTTCTCACAGATTAGCAGATATCTATGAAGCCCTCTTGGATTTTCTGGATCAAGGTTTCATTGTCCCAGTCCTTTTGGCTGTACAGCTTCAGGGGATTACGTGAACTTGTTTCACTGCTCCCATACCAAAAGGGGACATTTGCCCCATTTATTATATCAAAGATCTCATTGTCTATTTTCATCTGCAATGCAACATTCTGCCATCATGGGACTAGTCAAACTGGTCCCTGGACAGATCAAATACTTGGTTCCCACAGCTAAGTTGTCCTTACTGTAGCTTGCTGAGGAATCCATCTCTGGAACTGGAGTAGAACTTCTTTCATATTTTTTCAGGATTGTTTCTAAGGATACCAGCATTTTGGGCTGTGGAGGGATCCTTGGCACTCTGACAGTGAGGAAGACTTGGTCATCAGAAAAATCTTGTTTTCCAAGCAGCATCCTCGAGCACTGAGCAGTATGACTGGAAGGTCATCTAATCTAAATAAATTTGGGCCATTCCGGGCCATACCGGGCCATACCATGGCAGTGGTGTAAATCAGCCCTCAGGGAGGAACCAGAAGTGTCACTGCAGGAAGAGTGGTGGTTATAATCCTGTCTTTGGCTGAACTTCAGTTTCCTGTTTTTTCCAAAGGTTTTCCTGGATTTGCTGGCTTCCAGATTCATTAATCTAGTTCTTCAGATACAGGAGTGGCATTTGATGCTCTGGTGGCTCCACAGGTGTAATACTCCCTGATCGATGGCTTTTCTCTGCTGAAACCACTTTCTCATCTGCTTCACAGAATCTCGATGGGATGAATTCTGTTGATTCTCATTGATTTGAATTGGTCAAGGCAGATATGATGACACAATAATACTCCTGGTGGATGCTCTGTGGACTCTACTGGATTGTTTGGATCTTTTGTCCCAAGGACTGATTTTCCATCCTGCTTTACCATCACTGGCTTTAACAACATGAATGTTGAAGCCCAGGTTTTGAGATGGAGTAGTTCTGCATCTGTGACTGCTATGATGAAAAAAACTGAGAAGTTTATTTCTAGAAAGGTCTATCATCTCAAATAACAGGTCTATCTCACATGGTTTGAGTTACAGGGCTTCCATCCCAGGAGTTTCTTTTTGGGAGGAATTCTCTCTTTCTTGCAGCTGGTTCTGGACCAGAGTTTGGCTATCAGTGCTTTAAAGGGCCAAGTTTCTGCCCTGTTAATCTTCTTTCAGAGCCCATTGGCATTTTATTACTTGATTTAGACCTTGTTCAAGGTGTCTCCCATATAGCTCCCCATGTGTGTTCCTTTATGACTCCAAGGGATATGATCATGGTAATCTCTGTGATTCAGACACCACAGTTGGAACCTATTTACCTTCACCCCCTTGTAGCCATCACCACTGTGAGGTTAGTGTCTGCACTGGTGGTCTTATCCTGCAGGAATCCTTTCTGTTTTTACATAGGGACAAGGTGATGTTGATAGTTGGCTTCTTGGTCCATCATTTCTAGGTGGTGCAGGCAGATCATCATATAAACTTATGGCCTTGAGAATCCAGCTCTGCTCCTTCCTCTCAAGGTGTACCCTAGATTTGTGACTGCTTCCTTTTTTGTCACCAAGTAGCTTTTTTGGTTTGCATAGCTACGACTAGTCTTCTGTTTTTAATTTCTGTCAAGTGGATATTCAGGGCTTTTCTGATGCCAACTTTGGAAATTAGGTCCTTCAGACCTAATCTATAACTCTGCTGTGAAAAGCCATCTTCTGTATTTGTCTAGGTTCCATTTTCATCAGCTTAGAAATCAATATGATCCAAAAATGTACCGCTAAGGTCCAGTTAGTTTTTTAATTGGGTAGATTCATCACCAGATTAAGCTATTATGGTAAAAAATGCACTTATTGGTACAGGAATACAATTTAATAATTCCAGTCACCCAAGACAGCAATATAAAAAAACAAACAAATAAAACAAAACAATTGGAGCCATTGTAATAGTGAATATTAGGTATTTTGGACATTCATCAATGGAAATAACATATATTGGTTATATAGTTATATAGTTATAGTTATATAGTTACAGGGCCAGATCCACAGAGCGAGTACGCCGGTGTATCTACTGATACGCCGGCGTACTTTCAAATTTCCTGCGTCGTATCGTTGTATTGAATCCTCAAAACAAGATACGACGGCTTCTGGGTTAGATCCGACAGGTGTACGTCTTCGTACGCCTTCGGATCTAAGATGCAATACTTTGGCGTCCGCTGGGTGGTGTTCACGTCGTTTTCCGTGTCGGGTATGCAAATTAGCTATTTCCGACGATCCACGAACGTACGCGCGGCCGTCGCATTCTCTTACGTCGTCTCTAGTCGGCTTTCTCCGGCGTATAGTTAAAGCTGTTTTTTTGCGGCGTATAGTTAGATTTGCCATGTTAAGTATGGCCGTCGTTCCCGCGTCGAAATTTGATTTATTTTTTTTGATTCGTAAGTCGTCCGTGAATCGGGATGGACGTAAGTCACTTCTAAGTTTAAAAATGACGTCCTTGCGACGTCATTTCGCGCAATGCACAGCGGGAAATTTAGGGACGGCGCATGCGCAGTTCATTCGGAGCGGGGACGCGCTTCATTTAAATGAAACACGTCCCCTAATCGCCGATTTTAATTCCGCGCCGTTACGCCGCTTGAGATACACTACGCCGCCGTTACTTACAGGGCAAATTCTTTGGGGATTCAAACCGGCCTAATGTAAGTTACAGCGGCATAGCATATCTCACATACGCTGGGCCGAGCTATTTGTATGTGAATCTACCCCCTAGTTTCTTAAAATAAATACATTTCTATATATATACACAATACAGTATATCTATATATAGATATACAGTATAAAGAAATATAGTATCTCACAAAAGTGAGTATACCCCACATTTTTTGTAAATATTTTATTATATCTTTTCATGTGACAACACTGAAGAAATTACACTTTTCTACAATGTAACATAGTGAGTGTACAGCTTGTATAATAGTATAAATTTGCTGTCCCCTCAAAATAACTCAACACACAGCCAGTCATTTCGAAACCGCTGGCAACAAAAGTGAGTATACCCCTAAGTGAAAATGTCCAAATTGGGCCCAATTGCCCATTGTCCTTGTGACTTGTTAGTGTTACAAGGTCTCAGGCATGAATGGGGAGCAGGTGTGTTAAATTAGGTGTTATCCTCTCACTCTCTCATACTGGTCACTGAAAGTTTAACATGACAACCTCATGGCAAAGAACTCTCTGAGGACCTAACAAAAATATATTGTTGCTCTACATTAAGATGACCTAGGCTGTAAGAAGACTGCCAATACCCTGAAACTGAGCTGCAGCACAGTGGCCAAGACCATACAGCAGTTTAACAGGACAGGTTCCACTTAGAACAGGTCTTCCCATGGTCGACCAAAAAAGTTGAGTGCACATGCTCAGCGTCATATCCAGAGGTTGTCTTTGGGAAATAGACGTATAAGTGCTGCCAGCAAAGCTGCAGAGGTTGAAGGGATGGGCGGTCAGCCTGTCAGTGCTCAGACCATACGCCGCACACTGCAACAAATTGGTCTAAATGGCTGTCATCCCAGAAGGAAGCCTCTTCTAAAGATGATGCCCAAGAAAGCTGGCAAACTGTTTGCTGAAGACAAGCAGACTAAGGACATGGATTGCTGTAACCATATCCTGTGATCTGAGAAAACCAAGATAAACATATTTGGTTCTGTTGGTGTCAAGTGTGTGTGTCTTGCCTATAGTCAAGCATGGTGGTGGGAGTGTCATGGTCTGGGGCTGCATGAGTGCTGCTGGTACTGTACTGGGGAGCTACAGTTCATTGAGGGGTCCATGAATGTCAACATGTACTGTGACACACTGAAGCAAAGTATGATCCCCTTTCGGAGACTGGGCCGCAGGGCAGTATTCCAACATAATAATAACCCCAAACACACCTCCAAGATGAACACCACCTTGCTAAAGAAGCTGAGGGTAAAGATAATGGACTAGCCAAGCATGTCTCCAGACCTGAACCCTATTGAGCATCTGTGGGGAATCCTCAAACAGAAGGTGAAAGAGTGCAAGGTCTGTAACATCCAACAGCTCGGTGATGTCATCATGGAGGAGTGGAAGACGACTCCAATGGAAACCTGTGAAGCTCTGGTGAACTCCATGCCCAAGAGGGTTAAGGCAGTGCTGGAAAATAATGGTGTCCACACAAAATATTGACACTTTGGGCCCAATTTGGACATTTTTACTCACTTTTGTTGAAAGTGGTTTTGACATTAATGGCTGTTTGTTGAGTTATTTTGAGGGGAAAGAAAAATTACACTGTTATATAAGCTGTACATTTACTACTTTACATTGTAGCAAAGTGTCATTTCTTCAGCGCTGTCACATGAAAAATTATAATAAAATATTTACAGAAATGTGAGGGGTAAACTCACTTTTGTGCGATACTGTATATTTTTCATATTGGGGGTGTTTAGCTCAGTGATAGGTGCATTTTTGTGCAGTGAATCCACCTCAGACAGGCATTATAGTTAAAGGAACACTAAAGGAATTTTTTTTATTTTTTTAAAATAACAAACATGTTATGCTTACCTCCACTGTGCAGCTCATTTTGCACAGAGTGGCCCTGATCCATGTCTTCTGGGGTCCCTCGGCGGCTGTCTCTGGTCCTCCCCGCAAGGACTCCACACATTCATGCAAGGGAGCTCGCATTGTGTGGAGTCCTTGCGGGAGCGCTCCCGTGATACAGCCGACGGCCATAGCCACCAACTGTATCACTCGGCCCCTCCCCCGGCACACCGCATCATTGGTTGTGATTGACAGCAGCGCAAGCCAATGGCTGCGCTGCTTCAATCGACCAATGAATAAGCCAAGATGCCAGCGCGTTCACGGCGCGGGACTTTCGAGGGCCCAGGTAAGTAAATGGGGGGACTTGGGAGGCCGGTGTTGTCGAAAGTTTTTTCACCTTAATACATAGAATGCATTAAGGTGAAATTTTTTTTACCTTTACAACCCCTTTAAGGGCCTGGTAGCCCATGTTTAATAAATGGAAAAAAACAAAAGTCCAGTATTAGGATTCCCATGCAGGTACTTCATTTAGCACCCATAAATGAAAAACATTTGGAGCCACCTGGCTCTCTTGTTAGCAGTTCCTCTGCTTGCTTCCAACAGACTTTACAGAGCAGACAGTTTTCCTAACAGGGGTCTGTCTTTAACCACTTCAATACTGGGCACTTTCACCCCCTTCCTGCCCAAGCCATTTTTCAGCTTTCAGCACTGTCACACTTTGAACTTTGAATTGCACAGTCATGCAACACTGTACCCAAATTAAATGTTTACATTTTTTCCCCACAAATAGAGATTTATTTTGGTGGTATTTGATCACCGCTGTGGTTTTTATTTATTGCGCTATAAACAAAAGAAAAGGGACAAGTTTGAAAAAAACAATATTTTTTCACTTTTTGCTATAATAAATATCCAATTTTAAGAAAATCACAATAAGCGTTTATTGATTGGTTTGCGCAAAATGTATAGCGTCTACAAAATAGGGGATAGATTTATAGCATTTTTATTATTTATTTATTTTTTACTAGTAATGGTGGCGATCTACGATTTTTATCGTGACTGCGATATTGCGGCAGACACATAGGACACTTTTGACACATTCACATTCATACAGCGATCCGTGCTATAAAAATGCATTGATTGCAGGGAAGGGGTTAACACTAGGGGGCGATCAAGGGGTCAATGTGTTCCCTAGGGAGTGATTCTTACTGTAGGGGGAGGGGACTGACTGGAGGAGGTGACCGATCGGTGTCCTTATGTACAAGGGACACATCATCGGTCTCCTATCCCTGACAGGACGTGGATCTCTGTGTTTACACACAGAGATCCACGGTCCTGCTCAGTTACTGGGCAATCGCGGGTGCCCGGCGGACATCGTGGCCGCTGGGTATGCGCATCGGGTTCCCAGTGACGTGTGCGTGCGCCCCCTAGTGGCTTCTGAAGGCACAAAGTCATATGACGTCCACCCAGAACAATAGGTTCATCGTCCCGCCGTCATATGACAATGGGCAAAAGTGTAGTGGTTAAACAGCAGCAAGCTGCTCACACTCCACCTTCCACCTCCTCCTGCTCTCCCCAGCCCCTCGTTATATGTGATGAGTGCACCTGGGCACACACCCTGTTGGCTGTCCACAACACCAAAACACAGGGTTGGAGATCCCATCCCAATCAGCAGACATACAAACACTGTGTCCTTTTAAACCCCGTTTTCATGGAGACAGGGACTCTCAAGCCTTGTACACACGATCAGTCCATCCGATGAGAATGGTCTGAAGGACCGTTGTCGTCGGTTACCGATGAAGCTGACTGATGATCCGTCGCGCCTACACACCATTGATTAAAAAAACGATTGTGTCAGAATGCGGTGACGTAAAACACAACGACGTGCTGAAAAAAAAGAAGTTCAATGCTTCCAAGCATGCGTCGACTTGATTCTGAGCATGCGTGGATTTTTAACCGATGGTTGTGCCTACTAACGATCGGTTTTGACCTATCGGTTAGGAATCCATCGGTTAAATTTAAAGCAAGTTGGCTTTTTTTTAACCGATGGATAAATAACCTATGGTGCCCACACATGATCGTTTTTGACCGATGAAAACGGTCCATCTGACCTCTGGTTAACCTATCGTGTGTACGAGGCCTCACTATTGCAATATATATATTTTTTTTTCTCTTCTTCTTTTTTCTTTTGCTTTACATTCATCGTTTTTTTTTGCCATATAGTCTGCTATTAGCTTACTTCAAATAGATAAGAGACTCTGCCCCAAACTAGCACTTTGCCATTGTCCCTAAAAAGCAGTAACAAGAATAAATAACTCAGAATTATGACTATGTGGGCACTGCCCAAGAAGTATCAGGTAATAGTCTAAAATATAAAAATATAATATTTATTGGTACATAAGTATAAAAAAACATATCATTGAGAATACACATATTGCAGCATAAGAAATACAGAAAGGTTGGTATTACTGTATAAAAATAAAGATCATATTTTTATTTATTTTTTCGCATAGACCCTAAAGAATAAAATGGCAAACGTTGCAATATTTTATGTCACAATGTTTTTGTGCAGCAATCTTTCAAATGCAATTTTGGAAAAAAGACACTTTCATGAATTAAAAAAAAAACTAAACAGTAAAGTTAGCCCAATTTTTTTTTTTTTATAATGTGAAAGATGATGTTACACCTAGTATATAGATACCTAACATGTCATGTCACTCATGGAATGGCGACAAATTATGGTACCTAAACATCTCCATAGGCGGCGCTTTAAAACAAAATTGAGTTACCAGGTTTGGGTTACAGAGGAGGTCCCGGCGAACTTTTTCCCATCCGGAAAACTGGTCATGTGTATGCTTTTCCGAGGGGAAAAAAATCAAGTATGAGACGGGAGCGCTCGTTCTGGTTAAACTAGCGTTCGTAATGGAGATAGCACATTCGTCACGCTGTAACGGACTGAAAAGCAGGAAGACTGAAAAGCGTGAATCGTCTCTCACCAAACTTTTACTAACACGAGGATCAGCAAAAGAAGCCCAAAGGGTGGCGCCGTTTGAATGGAACTTCCCCTTTATAGTGCCGTTGTACGTGTTGTATGTCACCGTGCTTTGGACGGCGGGTATTTGGCCTGAACGTGTGTATGCGAGGCAGGCTTGAGAGGAATCCCGTCTGGAAGTTTTTTTCCTGCCAAGAAAAACGGTCGTGTGTACGAGGTATAATAACTTTATCCTTTTAAAAATTGCAGTAGTCACCTTCACAAATGTAACTGCCTATAAGATAATATCCACTGTGCATTTATATTAAGTCACTCACTGCAACTAAAGCCCTGCTGATGATACATTTGTGTGGAATATTCCACTACATAATGTTGTATTGGGATGTACCACAATGACACATGACACAGGAGATATAGTTTGCTGCTATGTCTGTAGTTTACCATTCCCAGTGACCTTTTCAGTCTTTTCACTTAACTCTGCTTGTGACTTCAGGGCTGGGGGATTTTAAAAACCATGGACAACTTTATGCATTTGGCTCTCTGCTGTCACTTTCTATCACATCAGGCTGAACTTTAACGGCATCACTTTTAGAACTTTTATTGCCATGAAAACGAACAAGCTTTGATTTTATGTTTGTAGCTATTTAAAGCTAGTATGTGTATGTCTCTTTTATCTGTAAGAACATTTCCTGAGTTCATTTAAATTTTTTTTTATTCCCTTGTTACATTGAGAGATGTAGAAAAGTTTGTCTGATTCTTGCTTTCTAGGCAGACACGCCTATTGGGTGTATTGTTTTATTTATAGTTTCTCAAATTTGGCTCTTAGTTCCAAGATATTTTTATCATGCAGGATAAGACAAACAAGAGTGCTGACAATGATATGAATTTGTTTACTTTGACACTTGAAAATGACTTGCAAATTCAAATTATATCAGTCTGGCACAGTGGTAGTAGGTACAGTTCGTCGGGATCGGCACCCCTGGAGCGCAGACTGACCTACAGGACAGTTCAGGAATGACAGCAGCCTAAAATTTAACAAATTACGAATGGGAGCAAAATAACTCTCCCATTCCCCCACTAACTTTAGCGTAGTGCCCATACTGAAAGTAAGGGGGTGCTACATATATATATGTATATATATATATATATATAGTATATATATAGTTATAGGTTTATTTAGAGTTAGGCCGCGTACACGCGATCGGTTAAACCGATGAAAACGGTCTGATGGACCGTTTTCATCGGTCCAAACTGATCGTGTGTGGGCGCCATCGGTTATTTATCCATTGGTTAAAAAAAAGCCAACTTGTTTTAAATTCCTAACCGATAGAAAAAAAACTATCGTTAGTAGGCACAACCATCGGTTAAAAATCCACGCATGCTCAGAATCAAGTCGACGCATGCTTGGAAGCATTGAACTTCGTTTTTTTTCAGCACGTCGTTGTGTTTTACGTCACCGCGTTCTGACATGATCGGTTTTTTAACCAATGGTGTGTAGGCACGACTTACCAACAGTCAGCTTCATCGGTTAACCGATGAAAACGGTCCATCAGACCGTTCTCATCGGATGGACCGATCGTGTGTACAGGGCTTTACAGTACTGCATTTGGTTGTTTCTTTTATATCCTCTTTAAGTTTAGCTTTAAAGAATATGTGAATACTCTTTTTGGAGACACTGCTGAGTGAAGCTTTGTCTATGTCTACTATGTTAATATTAACCAGTATTCTCTGGGCATAATGGTTTGTGTAAGTAAGCCAATGGCACAACAATGAAAGGCGTAGGGATGAGTACTGTGTAAACTCCTGACTGCAAACTATTTACAGTTGATGTGGAGAACAAAAGAGAACTAAGAAATTAGTTTGGCAGTTATAGAAAACTATGAATGAGTGCATATTAAAATGTAAAAGTAATTTTAATGAGAAACTATTACAAAATGTAGTTAAAATCGCTTTATCCACTTTAACAAACTTCCTGGCTAGGGTTATTTAATTATCTGTGTTTATTAACGTCTCTAATTCATGCGTATTACCTCATTTTTTTTATATGTAATTCATTATAAATTATATATTAGTGAGCAATGTAATTCAGATAACATCCTATTACATTTGCTTTAATAATATTTTGCTAATAAGAATTTTGTTGCACTGGTGTTTACTCTTACTGGTGTGACAGATAGGCTAAGGTAACAACTTTTAAAGACCCTACACTGAATGGGAGCCCACGCACACCATATCATTAGATAACCTCTGTGGTACAAGCGATCCACTTCTGTAATTAGTTTTGGTCTGACATTATTTAATTAGCTTGCAAATGCAATGGTTCATTTACCTGCCTGAGATAGATGTGTAAATTCAAGGCTTATAAATCTCAGCTTGAACGCTTCACCTCTGGAGAAAAATTTAGCAGCAGATTTACATATGATCTGTGACAGGAATATTTGGTTTTAATAAGCCTTTGAAAATATCCCAGGACTGGAAAATGGAATAGCATGCCAGAACTGTCTGCTAGTGAGCTGGTTTCAATCACAAGCATAGGCATTTAAGTTATTATTGAACAGCACCTTGCTGGTTTTCTTTCTCACAGTTAAAGGACTATTCTACCTTTAAAATGTTTTTTATTTTTCTCCTTACATTTTGCTTAGTAGCCATATTTGTTTACGGCAGTCTACAGCAGTCTATATTGACAGCTAAAATATTCACCTACTCGTGAAATGGGTCTATGTTTCCCACATAGGAACAAGCAACACCTGTATAACCTTATTCTACTGAAGGTATAAATTACTCTTTTAAAGAAGTTGGTTTTTCACTAGCCTTGTATGCAATATTACCCAATTAGCAAAGTATAGTAAATAAATTATATATACGGTATATATATATATTTATTTACTGAAAGCAAACAACATCCATGCCCTCACTTCGACTGGGGAGCCATATTATAGCCAGGCCAGAGTCTCAATTGGGAACACATGGATTCTGTGCAGTGCTTCCTCTCACAGGTGAGGATCCAGTCTGTCTAAACAGAGGCCACATTTTTTATACCTTGCTGAAATGACAGCAAGGTTACACAAACTGAATGCTGGCCAGGCCCACAAGAATGCTCAAAAACAGCCATATCCATTATATTGAGGCAAATGGCCATCATATCCTTTTAAACTAAAACAGATGAGACAGGAGACCAGAACCCCTCGCCCAATGTTTCCATTGTTAATCATGGGAGGACAATTATAAAAGATATTGTTTAAAGAGGTATGTGGGAACTTTTATCTTGCAACACAACTTAAAATTTAGATTTAATTAACCCCCAAATCACTCCTAACAAGCCACACTTTAAGGCCCCATGCACACGAGACGCTGCTAAACTCGAGTTCAGAGGCATTTGGGCATTTTTTTTAAACTGCCCCTGAACACATTTAATGTTATCCTATGTGTCCATGCACACAATCACGTTTTTTGGCGTTTTAAAGCAGTTGGGTTTATGTCCGTTTTTTCAGACGCAAAATTTTGGGTTCAGAAGTGTTTTATTTTTGCGTTTTAAACTTTGGGAGGGTCTACAATGTCTTTGAGATAAGCGCTGACAGACGCAAACGCGGTAAAATGCCGCTAATCGCGGCAAAACGCAGCGCAATTCGCGGAAAAAAACAGGCGTTTTAAATGCCGTTTTTTGCCTTTGAAAACGTGAGTTTAGAGGTGTTTGTAATTGCTTCTTGTGTGCATGGGGCCTAACTCTTTGTACTACATACATATATACATACATAAACACACATTGAAACAACAACACAATATGCAAGTCTCAGATACACATACAGATAATATATGCATATGCTAATACTATGCACACATTGGTACATCTGTGCATAGTAACCAATCAGCTACTAGGTTTTGGGTCCCTTTCAGATGGATTGGATCCGTCCAAGCGGATCCGCCTGCTCAACGGGGGATCTGTCCACTGATCCCCGCTGAGCAGGCAGATGACAGGTCTGTGTTCGCTATGCAGGCAATCTATGGGGCAGTCGGATGGAAACGGACTGCATGTCTGTTTCTATCAAATTGTCATCCGATCCACCGGACAGATTGCAAATCCGTCTGATTTTTAGATGCCTGGATTGGATGCCAGCGGGTGTCAGCAGACACATGTCCACTGACATCTGCCGCCTCATAGAGATCAATGGGTGATCCGATCAGGACTGCCTGAAAAACAGACAGGCAGACCCGATCGGCCTGCAGGTGTGAAAGGGGCCTTAATATCAAAGGTTAACCACTTACCCCCCGGACCATATTGCTGCCCAAAGACCAGAGTACTTTTTGCGATTCGGGACTGCGCCGCTTTAACTGACAATTGCGCGGTCGCGCGACGTGGCTCCCAAGCAAAATTGGCGTCCTTTTTTTCCACAAATAGAGCTTTCTTTTTGTGGTATTTGATCACCTCTGCGGTTTTTATTTTTTGCGCTATAAACAAAAATAGAGCGACAATTTTGAAAAAAAATGAATATTTTTTACTTTTTGCTGTAATAATTATCCCCCAAAAATATATAAAAAAACATTTTTTTCCTCAGTTTAGGCCGATACGTATTCTTCTACCTATTTTTCGTAAAAAAAAATCGCAATAAGCGTTTATTGATTGGTTTGCGCAAAAGTTATAGCGTTTACTAAATAGGGGGGATTTTTATGGCATTTTTATTAATATATTTTTTTACTAGTAATTACTAGTAATGGCGGCGATCAGCGATTTTTTTCGGTACTGCGACATTATGGCGGACACTTCGGACACTTTTGACACATTTTTGGGACCATTGGCATTTTTATAGCGATCAGTGCTATAAAAATGCATTGGATTACTATAAAAATGCCACTGGCAGTGAAGGAGTTAACACTAGGGGGCGAGGAAGGGGTTAAGTATTTCCCTGTGTGTTATCTTACTGTGGGGGGGGGTGGCCTCACTAGGGGAAACACTGATCCTCTGTTCATACATTGTATGAACAGAAGATCAGCATTTCCCCCGCTGACAGGACCGAGAGCTGTGTGTTTACACACACAGCTCCCGGTCCCCGCTCTGTAACGAGCAATCGCGGGTGCCCGGCGGCGATCGAGCCTGCCGGGCACACGCACGGGAGTCGGGGGCGAGCGGGGGGCGCGCGCACCTCCAGCGGCGCGCACGCGCCCCCTAGTGGCGGCTAGAAGAGAGGACGTTATACTACGTGCTCTCGCCTAGGACAGCCACCTTGCCGACGTAGAACGGCGGTGCGCGGTCGGGAAGTAGTTAATTGAACATGCAGAAGTTAGAAGATGATTGGTTACTATACTTATCTGGATAAGATTCCCTGTGCACCACTTTTAGTAAATCTCCACCACTGTCTCACTGTGAGATCTGTAAACACCTAAAAGCTGAAGTAATACAAACAATGAAAATAGTAATTGTGCAAGTGAGGATTAAAGTGTTTATAAATGTGTGATAACTTGGAGAAATAAACTGTTCTTAAGCCTGGTTGCCCTGGGGTACAGTAATCTAACGGTTCACTATAGTCTGTTCTTATTCTGTTTTTAGACTTAACAAAATCCAACATTGATGGAAGTAAAAAAAAAACAGACTCAGCTACTACTGTGCAAAATTGTATCAGTAGATCTTGAAGCAGATCTACTTCAGGTCCTGGGAAATTAGAGATCCCAGTAATCTGAAGGTCTCGGCAGTTAATACGACAATGTTGAGTATGATGGGAGGGGCCACTATGCAAACCTTTTGAAAAAAACACTATTATTTCCATAGTTTTGAGTGTGTTGAACTCCAGATTATTATGACTGCACCACAGGGCCACCAGATCTACTTCCTGCCCGTATGCTGACTTATTGCCATCTTGGATGAGTCCAATGATGGCTTTGTCACACATACATTTCAGTGCATTAACAGATGAATTCCCAGTGGTACAGTAATTGTTATAAAGGAAAAGAGCAGTGGTACTTACTGCTAGGGGCTAAATATGACTTTCCCCAGCTTACCTGTTATTTTCTGTCTATCAGGAAATCGGTAATCTACTGACAGGCAGTGGCGGGTAAAGTGAGCTGGGTGAGTCTGGAGTGGAGGATTTCTGGAGTGATAGTGTTAAACACTGAACAGAAATCCAAAAACAGGATCCTTGTGTACATCCCTGGGGAGGCAAGCTGGATGTGGTGCATTCCCTTGTTGACAACATCATTTGCTCTATAGGCAAACTGTGATGGGTCAACACTAGTCTTCCAAAGGACTTCAGTACTGCAGACATCAGAGACTGTGGTTATTTAGTGCTGGTAAATTTGTTAGGGACAGGAATTATTGTTGAGCATTTGAAGCAGGAGAGAAATTTATACTGCTCTAGTGATCTGTTGAATATCTGTGTGAAGATGGGTATCAACTGATTAGCACAAACCAGAAGGTGTTATTCTGTCTGGGCCTGGTGCTTTTCTTCTGTTTTGTCTCTGAAAGATTTGGCATGCATCCATTTCTAATTCCCTCATTGAAGAAGATGGGAGGAGGAGGCAAATGTTTCATAGGATATGATTGTGCCTAAGCTATAGTTTTACAGGGATGTAAATGTTATCAAACTTGGACTAAAACACATTTATGCTGTTAGCCAATTGATGGTTCTCTACTGTGTGGGAAGAGGATTTCCTGTAGCTAGTAATGTCCCACAGGCCTCTCAATACTGATGCTGGGTCATTGGCAGAAAACATAATTTTCAGTTTGTCTTAGCTACAATTGTCATCATGTTTCTGGTCTGGTTGCAGTGGGCCCTGTTCCAACTTCTGTAGGCCACCTTCTTAGCCTACATGTGTTTGAAAGGAGACCTGGTAAGCTCACACAGTATCACATAAGCTAAAGTATGATGTCACAGTGTCAGCGAGTTCATCTAGATTTTTGGCTGCAGCTTCAACTCCAGTCGCTACACTCAATGCAATCCTGTAGCTTCAGCTTTGCCTCCTTGGATTTAGCTACAGGCTTTGCAGATTTAATTTTGTTTCCTGTAGGTTGGAAGGAGATGAACCATGCAGTAATTGGAAAGACCCAAGGCTGCATGAGGAACAGACCCGTAAGAATTCTTTAACACATTGTAGCTAGGTCAAGCATGTTTTTGTCCCTAGTGGTACAAATAACATGTTGTCTGTATTTTGGCAGTTTGAGGTTAAAATAAAATTCTGTTAAAATCTGAAAAGATCCATTCCATACCAATTATCTGCTTAGCTAGATATTTTAATACTTTCCTGACTCAGGCTTGAGGTAGGATGTAAACACTAGACATGTGCACTACCGAAAAATGTGTTAGTTTTCATAAAAAATGTATATTTTAGGCTCATATCAGTCTTAAAGCCTCGTACACACGATAGGTTAACCAGAAGACAATGGTCTGAAGGACCATTGTCCTAGGTTACAGATGAAGCTGACTGATGGTCCGTCACGCCTACACACCATAGGTTAAATAACCGATTGTGTCAGAACGCGGTGACGTAAAACACAACGACGTGCTGAAAAAAATGAAGTTCAATGCTTCCAAGCATGCGTCGACTTGATTCTGAGCATGTGTGGATTTTTAACCAATTTTAAAGCAAGTTGTCTTTTTTTTAACCTATAGTTAAATAATCTATGGGGCCTACACACGATCGATTTTGACCGATGGAAACGGTCCTTCAGACCGTTGTCCTCTGGTTAACCTATCGTGTGTACGAGGCCTCTTAGTAATATTAAGGATGTTTGACTGAAAACTGGGTAAAAATAAAACAGAGAAACTAATTGTGAACAAATCACCAGATTAAAATGTCTCCCACCCACAAGTCTTTAGGGAACTTAGCTTAGCTATAACAGCTATTTATAATTTAAAAAAAAACGTACTGACTAGAATGGTAACAGTTGACTGGCAAGGAGCAAATTTGATACCAATTTACAAAAAAGGACTTAGATGTATACCAGGAAACTACAGACCAGTCAGCCTAACATCAATAGTATAGTTATTTGAGGGAACCATAAGGGGCTCTATACAGAAATGTGTCTGTAATAATGGTATTATAAGTGACAACCAGCATGGATTTGAAGAAAAAACTGTTGTTGTTCGGTCATTCTGTTACCGTTTTATTAGGAAATAAATTGGATGGTGGAAGTCCAGTTGATGTACTTTGTCCAAATTTACTAGGGCATTTGATAGTGTACCTTGAAGTCGATGAAATTGTATGTACATGGATAGAAAAC
This sequence comes from Rana temporaria, assembly GCF_905171775.1. Lineage (NCBI taxonomy): Eukaryota > Metazoa > Chordata > Amphibia > Anura > Ranidae > Rana > Rana temporaria. The sequence goes on from NC_053498.1 coordinate 90,301,593, forward strand.
TGGTTAGAGAATTTTGATAAATTACTCATTATCTGAAAAGTCTAAAGCAGTGTTTCTCAACTCCAGTCCTCAAGTCCTCAAGGCACCCCAACGTCATGTTTTCAGGATTTCCGTCAGATGAAACGGCTGTGATAATTACTAAGGCAATGACACTGATCAAATCAACTGTGAAAAACAATAGAAAGCGTGAAAACAAGACCTGTTGGGGCACCTTGAGGACTGAAGTTGAGAAACACTGGTCTAAAGTTACAAGCGGTGTGTTCCAGGGTTCTGTCTTGGGGCCAAATCTGTTTAATTTGTTTATTATTAATATAGAGGTTGGAATCATCATTTCAAATTCAGTGTTTGCAAATGACACCAGATTTGCAAGGAAATAAATTGACTAAATAGGGGGGTTGAGCAGTTACATGGCAAATGAGGTTCAATATTGAGAAATGTAAAAATATGCAATTAAATACCAAAAATACACATGCAAAATACACATTGGAAGGGGCTCCCCTGGGGAAATCCATGATGGAAAAGGATCTGGGGGTGCTTGTAGATCACAGACTTGGCAATAGTGTTCAAAGCCAAGCAACAGATAGCAAGATACTGTCATGCATTAAAAGGGGCATACATTGCAGAAAAAAATCCTATTCCTTCAAAAAACATTGTTTCAGCCTTATCTTGAATATGCTGTTCAGTTTTGGTCCCAATGTCAGGAAAGACATTGTTTAATTGGAAATAGTTCAGCAATGAGCAACAAAATTATTAAGTGGTATGAATGACCTCAGCTATGAGGATTGATTACATAGATTACAGTTACTCATTTTGGGGAAAAGGCACTTGAGGTTGGTTATAATGTAAAAATATATTAAAGGTGACTTCCGTAAATGTTTACTATAAGGTCCCTAAAGAGGACACACGACCACATTTTACTTTCTCTGGGCCAGATTCTCGTAGATCGCCGCAACTCTGCGGCGGCGTAACGTATCTCATTTACGTTACGCCGCCGCAAGTTTTACGGGCAAGTGCTTGATTCACAAAGCACTTGCCTGTAAAGTTGCGGCGGCGCAGCGTAAATCCCCTGGCTCAAGCCCGCCTAATTTAAATGATCCGGGTATGGGGCGTGGATCATTTAAATTAGGCGTGCATTGCGCTAAATGACGTCGCAATGACGTCATTGGTTTCGACGTGAACGTAAATGGCGTCCAGCCCTATTCACGGACGACCTACGCAAACAACGTAAATTTTCAAATTTCGACACGGGAACGACGGCCATACTTAACATTGACTGCGCCTCATATACCCAGGGGCAACTTTACGCATCGCAAATCTAACGTAAACATCGTAACTTCACTGCGTCGACCGCGCTTATGTTCGGGAATTCGTGTATTTTTCTAATTTGCAAACTCGACGGGGAAAACGACATCAGCGACACCTAGCGGCAAAAAAAAAATTGGCATTTAAGATCCGACAGCGTAAGAGCCTTACGCCTGTCGGATCTAATGCTTATCTATGCGTAACTGATTCTATGAATCAGGCGCATAGATACGACGGGCGGACTCAGAGATACGATGGCGTATCAGGAGATACGCCGGCGTATCTCTTTTGAGAATCTGGCCCAATAGGTTTTTGTTGAAAAGGTAATAAAGTACAGACAGGCCAATGTAGTTAGATAGATATCAAGGAGGGATGTTCCCTCCTATATAGTCAATAGTCTGAGTGTTATGGACAGGACCCAATTAAAAAGAGCCTAAGAGGCTGAGTCCCCTTAATAAAGCATTTGTTTACCAAAAGCATGAACTCTGAGAGTAGTCATCCTATTACAGACACAGAGTGAAGACTTACAGGTATCTATAAAAGAATGTCACCGTAGCAATTGGTCAAGTGGTAACACAACTACAATCCGAAAAACGTGGGAGTTACACCAACAGAGAATACATTAAGTACCACAAGGCACAATGTCGTACTCCCTAAATGTTCAGGAATGAGGGAGTCTCTACTGATACACCATATGCATCCATTTAAAAAAAAATGGTGGTTAATAAAGGAGAGAAAAGATAGAGGGAAAAATAGAGAGGGGAGAAAAAGGAATAGGGGGCAAAGAAGAGTTAACAGCAGTCCCCGACCGACAGGATGCCTCAACCCCTAATGGGCCTGGAGATATCTAATCCAAGGATTCCACACCCTCTCAAATTTGGTTTGCTTGTCTCTAAAAATACTTGTCAGTTTTTCATTAATCATAATCCAGGATAGTTTGTGTTTAACCAGAGTGATTTTGATCACAGGTGATTTCCATGCCTGTGCTATAGTGATTTTAGCAGCTACATTGCCACATTTTGAGGTTAGAAAGAAGGTTTAAACTAAGATTGTAGAATGTGTTCTTTACTGTTGGAACAGTAAAAATGTGGAACTCATTCCCTTACATCTTCCTTAGGAAGCAGAATATGCAGGGCTATGACATTTGTTAGAGTAGAAACATCACACACACACATAGATGGAAATGTGTATTTTTTTGGCCTTATAAAATATGTAACTATGTCCACTTAAGGTCCGGAAGGTTTTACCCCCTTCATGACCAGGCCATTGTTTGCTATTCTGCACTGTGCTACTGTAACTGTCTATTGCATTGTCATGAAACACTGTACCCAAATTAAATTTATATAATTTTTGTTCACACAAATAGAGCTTTCCTATGGTGTTTTTTTTTTGTTTGTTATATAAGCGTAAAAAGACAGAAATTAGAAAAAAATGTATACTTTCTGTTATAAAACATATTCAATAAAATAACATTTCTCATAAATTTAGACCAAAATGTATTCTGCTGGATGTCTTTGGCACAAACAAATTCCAATAAGTGTATAGTAATAGGTTTGCGTTAAAGGAGAAGTACAGCCAAAGTTTGTTCCAAAGCTGTGGATCACTCTGCACACCTGTGCTCCTTTTTTTAGCAGACAGTGGGCTGAAGCCTGCTTTTGGCTGATGCCAAAGAGCCAGTTCAGGCTGGGGAAAGATCGTAAACATATGATCAGATACACCCAGATGCCCTGACCCGCAGCTGGCTCAGCCTCTGAATAAGCCTGTGAAAGCCTGAGCCAGCTGCTCCTGTCCCTTCCACAGCCCAGTGCTCCAGCTGGCGGGGACAGATGCAACTTCCAGCTAGGTAGGTGTTATTCTTAAAAATAAAATTCCCAAACTTCTCTTTTAAAGTTATAGCATCTACAAACTATGGTACAGTATATATATCTGAAAATGTATCAATCCTGATGTACTGATGGCCTAATTTTTCGAGGCCCCTAAAATGCCAGGACAGTACAAATTCCCAGAAATGACTCATTTTTGGAAAGTAGACAGTTTAAGGCATTCAGTAAGAGGCATTGAGAGTTTTTTGAAGTTGGAATGTTTTCTCACAATTTTTTGGAAATTAAATAATTTTTATTTTATTTTATTTTTTACAAACTGTCACCAGTGCAGTACAGCATCATCATATGACTGGTGTGGCGGTGATCAGGGATACTGATTGGTGACAGTATGTTAAAAATAATGTTTATTGTTTAAAGCAGAGTTCCACCCAAAAGTGGAAGCTCCGCTAATCTGTCTCCTCCCCCCCTCCACATTTGACATCTTTCGGGGGGGGGGGGGGTGGGTACCTGTCCCCACTTCCGTCGGACCTCGCCGCGGCGAGGTACATCACAAGTCCTTTCCCCACCACCGGGCCAGTATGGGAGCTGAGCGCGCTTCGCACTTGCGCATTAAGGAACCGGCTGTGTTATGAATGAAATGTATTCACCTCTGTCTCTGATCATTCAGTCCATGTTGACAACTATGCTTGACTTTGAAGTTCTGGCCATGTGAATTCTGTATAGAGCCTATGTCTTGTAACACAAAGCTACTCTGTCTACTGTATATGCACTCTCTTTTACTTGGAATACACTGGGGTTGATTTACTAAAACTGGAGAGTGCAAAATTGGGTGCAGCTCTACCAATCAGCTTTGAGTTTGTTTTCGTCAAAGCTGTGTACTTTCTTTCTCTGTTGCAAACTTAAACTTATTTAATGACAGTTGTCAAAAATTAAATGTCACCTATAGCAGACTACATAATTAACCAATGGATTTAAAATTACTTTTTGTGAGACCAGTATAAGAAATAATATATAAAATTGAGTAAATAAAAAACAGAATTTTTTTCTTGATAATCTGATTCAAACTAAAATGTATCTAATATATTTTTAAAAAGCAAGGTTCAGACTGGTTGACTTTACAACCAGATTTCAGATTTCAGTTTACTATAGTCACACAAATTAAATATGAACCACTATTGGTTGGAGCAGGTTATGGTGCTTGGTATTTGCTCTTAGCATTGTTAAAAAAAGACACATGTTAGCGGCTTTAAATTATCATCATAGTTTGCTTATTTTCATTGAACTAGAAGAATGCAGGGTTTTTGAATCCAGCTTTTGGTAAAACGTATCTACATTCTGAATTGACCCCTTTTTCATTTTAATTCTGTTTTGTATCTGAATAGGTGTTTTACCAGCGTGCTGATATGGCCATTGGTTCGCTTACAATAAATGAAGAACGATCTGAGATTATCGACTTTTCAGTGCCCTTTGTGGAAACAGGAATAAGCGTAATGGTCTCCAGGAGCAATGGAACTGTGTCCCCATCAGCATTTTTAGGTAATAATTAATTTCAAACCATCATATGTTAAAATATAATTATATATCTTTACTGTTATTGTTTCTATTCTCTATTTATCTTTTCTATGTTGTATTTGGTTTGGTGAGAAAAGTATAATCTATTATGAATAGCTTTTATTATTCTTTCATAAACTGAAGCTTAAAGTGTTTCTCTAACCAAATAGATGGACATAATAAGGTATGGTTACAACTTCCATCAGGTTTTATTTGATGTCTGTTTCCTTTTAGGGAGATTTTCCTTCACTTCCTGTTCCAAAGACATGACAGGGAACAAAAAGAAATTCATGAAATGGAAAGTGCCCTCTTAGACAGTTGTCATTGGAACACATTTCCCCATTGGAAGATTTCTCCTTTCTTCCTGTTCTTGTAACAACTGTAAAATAATGTATTTCCATCATTTTCTGCTTTGATGACAATAGTTACCATGAAAAATAGAGGGATGAATCTCATCAGTGGGTATACAGACTGCAATAAGCTACTGACAGGGGTTTTAACACCTACATACATGCACTTTGGGACATCGTCACTTCCTGTTTGGCAGGCTTATTTAAATGGAAAATTTTGGGTTCTTTTTAGATTTCTGTCCATTGGAAAATTCCAAAAAAAGGAATACAAGATCACTAGCTTTATGGTACAAGATCATTATATTAACCATTAACTTACAATAGAGACTTACAATTTACAAATGTATCCCTGTGTTCCAAGAATAGAAATCTTTCTTTTAGCCATCTCATTGTACTGTTTATCAAGAAAAAAAAAATCTCCTTATGCTGGTGTGTTAGTTATCTCATATAAGCCTTTTGCCGAGTATTATATTCACTGCCATTAGAGATGTTATTGGTTATTATAGCTGCTACTTTCAGGATATTATGATGCATTACAACCACAATGTTCCCCTGGGAATTATAGCTTTTATGATTTAGCATTCATTATATACAGGTGCATCTCATAAAATTAGAATATCATCAAAAAGTTAATTTATTTCAGTAATACAATTCAAAAAGTGAAACTCATATATTTTATATAGATGCATTACACACAGAGTGATATATTTCAAGCATTTATTTCTTTTTATTTTGAAGAATATGGCTTACAGCTAGTGAAAACCCAAAATTCTGAATCTAGGAAAACTAGAATATTACATAAGACCAACAAAAAAAATATTTTTAATACAGAAATGTTAGCTTACTGAAAAATATGTCTATGTAAGGTATAGTATGCACTCTTGGTCGGGGCTCCTTTTGCATGAATTTGTGCCTTAATGTGGCGTGGCATGGACGTGATCAGCTTGTGGCACTGCTGAGGTGTTATGGAAGCCCAGGTGGCTTTAATAGTGGCATTTAGCTCATCTGCATTGTTGGGTCTGGTGTCTCTCATCTTCAATATAACAATACCCCACAGATTCTCTATATGGTATAGGTCAGGCGAGTTTGCTAGCCAATCAAGCACAGTGATACTATAATAATTAAACCAGGTATTGGTACTTTTGGTAGTGTGGACAGGTGATTTCTGCCTGTTTGGACCCATAAAAGATTTCTTTGGAGGTCAGCATTTCAGCACTGATGATGTTCTAGGATGGGTCAGGCATAGTGACAAATCTTTCTATGCCAAAGATTTCCAGGCATTAAACACTGGGATGTGTGTATAAATGTAGCGGGTGAGTATGTCAAAAAACAAATGCTATTTCCACTTCTTGAAATTAGTTTTTTTAATATATAAATTCAAAAGCCTGGTTTGACTTGAACACCCATCATAATAGGAATTGTGCTGGAGAGTAATCCAGAATATATGTGGTCATCTGAGATATTATGTTGTAGTCACAAGCCAACCTGTTGAATGCCTCCTCTGCATCCAACAAGAGGAAAAAGTCTTGCTTATCTGAGGAGGTAAGCCAATGGTGAAGATTCTGCCTTTTTTTTTATTTTCGGCCAATAACACAATTCCTGTCTTAGAGTGACTCAAATCTATGGAGATGGTAATGTATATCTTGACTCCAGCCCCATTTCCTCCTCCTTTCCACTAGCTCCACAACCCTCCTCATGCTCATCCACAGAGATGGAGGCAGTAGGCTAAGGTTCCTGCTGGCCAATGCCATGTCCCCAATGCCTGGTCTATCAGGACATGCAGTGTGTGCTCTAGGAGGAACACAAGAGATTTCATCAGTAATCTCTGCCATCAGATGTATTATGGAAGCCATACACAGCAAAGCTCTATTACAATGGCCCTGTGGGGCAATGCAGTCAGATTAAATAGGATGGCTGCTCTCTCCAGTCCTCTGCATACAGCCCTGCCCTTGGACAAAATCCTCACTCACTGCTGTACGACCCCTCCCTCAGAACTTTCCTACTGTCCAAATGGTGGCACCCATGGATAGTTTGCTACCCCTTCATCTACCCCCTCTTTATTGCTGGAGCCCACTTCACAGAAAGTTTCAGTAAGTGGAACATCACTGCATCTTGCTGTTTCCTGCCTCATGTCCACTGACCTATATATGGCTAAACCTTCCTCATCATTTATGGTTATGGTACTATCCTCCTCATTATCAATATCTGAAAGGAGACATGCTTGCACATCACCATGATCAGCCTCCTGCATGATCATCCTACATTAATTATAAGAGACTCTCTGGGGACAGCCCATAAAAGTCTATAGGGATCACCAGTGCAGGTGGGCCAAAGGCAAGAAGATTTAAACCATGGGATATGAGGTAAGTATGAGGTAAGTTTGCCTCTAGGTTGGGGAAAGGTGGTTTTAATTTTGATCAATAGAGGATAGGCAGTTAGAATAACTACCATATAGTTTATATAAGAGTTTAGCTATTCATTAATGCTCACTCATGAACAAGAAAATCTCTTTCTAATTTATGAACTACTTTTTTCCCATATGAAGAAAAATGTATACAATGGTACCAACCACGGGAGATAAAAATTAACCCACAGTATAATTAAACCTAATGAGTGTATCAAAATAATTGTATTTAACAGATGTGATATAAGTATTTTATTAATCTTTCACTTTACCCTGATGATCGTTTAATGTAACCATAAAAAATCTGATGGCATTTAAAAAAGTGTACATGGAAATATGGTAATCACTAAGAAAAGACAGCTGAATTAAAGTATTTTTGACTATTTACTTTTTTTTTATGTATCTCTGCATACAAATTACTATGAAGCTGTTTTCCCCAAATGACCTTTGGAGAGTTTATTTAAATACACACAAGGGAATGTGAAAATAGCTTTTAGCAGCAAGATCCTACTAGGTCATAATTATCCATAAATGTGACTTTATGTATATTTTAAGAGCTTGCCATAGCTGGCAGCAGGAGGTGCCAATTACATTGTTTCTGCCATCTCTTACTAAAACGAATAACATCCACACACAACATTTTCCTGGCAATTTCAATGTCTGTGGTAGGTTTATTTCATCTGTTTAGTTGTTTTGGTGATGACAAGTTGATGGGTGAAAAGTGGTTGAGATTTTTAGAAAATATATTGATCAATGTTAGCTGCTCAGTACTATTGGCAATGCCTCAATAGGAATATAGAGGTTGGGGGGGCTGGAGAGATCTTGTGCTCACTTTAAAGGTCTGTTCAGAACTGCTGCATTGTATTGTAGTCCACTAGATGGCACCACATGTCACCGCATAGCAGCAAAGCCCACAGCGTTGCTGTGTGGTGACATTAACAAAGTGTAACTTTTTCCCCTTTAAATAAAGTTGATAAAAAAAGAGAAAAAAGAGGAAACTGTATGATGCACTGAAACACGCATCACACTGCCCCCTCACTGCTGCTTACTCTAGCCGAAACGAATAGTTGCCTGTACATTAAACCACTTTGGTTTAGTGTGCAGGCTGTGTGAGCCGTTTGTGGTTGGAGGTTAATACTTTTATTTCCTCAACATTAGGTCTCCCCAATACATCACAACCTAAGAACTGTTTATTAGGCATGCTTAGTAATATTACCCTTTCCGTGTATGATAAGCGTTTACTGTATATCCTCCAGGAGTCCAGGAGCCAAACAGCAACTGACTATTTCTATACAAAAAATAAAATTTTACTTTAATCACTTCAGCCCCCAAAGGATTTACACCCTTCCTGACCAGAGCACTTTTTTGCAATACGACACTGCATCGCTTTAACTGACAATTGCGTGGTCGTGCGACATTGCACCCAAACAAAATTTACGTCCTTTTTTTCCCACAAATAGAGCTTTCTTTTAGTGGTATTTAATCACCTCTGGTTTTTATTTTGTTGCGCTATAAACCACAAAAACTAAATTTTTGAAAAAAAAGGAAATATTATTTTTTTACTATTTCCTATAATAAATATTTTCCCAAAAATATAAAGACACAAATGTTTTCCTCAGTTTAGGCTGATATGTATTCTTCTACATATTTTTGGTAAAAATAAAATCACAAAAAGGTATATTGATTGGTTTGCACAAAAGTTATAGGGCTAGATTCACGTACCTGGGCGCATCTTTTGGCCGGCATAACGCATCTCATATGCGCTACGCCAACGTAAAACAGAGAGCCCAGAACAGTATTCTCAAAGGAGTCGCGCCGTACGTTTCGCCGGCGTAGTGTAAATAGGCCGGCGTAAGCCCGCCTAATTCAAAGTAGGCAGGTGGTGGGCGTGCTTCATTTAAATTATTCGTGACCCCATGTAAATGCGCGCGCATGCTCAGAATCACGTCGAATATACGCCCAAACATACGATGCCTCAATGCCTGTGACGTGAACGTAACCTACGCACAGCCCCATTCCCGTACGACTTACGTAAACAACGTAAAATTCGACGGCCGTTCCGACATCCATACCTTAGCATTGGTTGTGCCACCTATAGCAGGGATAACTTTACGACGGACGTACGCCTTACGTAAATGGCAAATATTACAGCGACGGTCGCAAATACATTCGTGAATAGGCGTATGTAGGTCATTTACATATTTGGCGCGTAAAACAACGGAAGCGCCCCTAGCGGCCAGCGTAAATATGCACCGAATATCCGACGGCGTAGGATACTTACGTTGGTTCGGATGGAGGCCAGAATTCAGGCGTATCTAGTATAGAGAATAGGGCGCATAGATACAACGGCGCATTTGTTCACTTACGCTGCGTATCTGTAGATACGCAAGCGTAAGTGCTATGTGAATCTAACCCACAGTGTCTACAAAATAGGGGATAGATTTATGGCATTTTTATTATTATTATTTTATTAGTAATGGCGGTGATCTGCTATTTTTATCATGACTGTGATATTGCGGCGGCACATCGGACACTTTTGCCACTATTTTGGGACCATTTTAATTTATACAGCGACAGTGCTATAAAAATGCACTGATAACTGTGTTATTAACACTGGCATGGAAGGGGTTAAACACTAGGGGGCGATCAAGGGGTTAAGTATGTCCTAGGGAGTGATTCTAACTGTAGGAGGGATGGTCTCACAAAACATGACAAAGATCACTGCTCCCGATGACAGGGAGCAGTAGATCCCTGTCATGTTGCTAGACAGAACAGGGAAATGCCTAGGCCATAGGCATTTCCACGTTCTGCATCTCCATGCCATGATCACGGCACAACGGCGTACATTGAGAATGCGGGACCTGCAGGCACGGTCACGCAGTACGCGATGGGCACGTCCACTGGATGGCAAATTAAAGGGGACGTACAGGTACTCCCATTTGCCCACCGCTGCCATTCTGCCAATGTATATCGCGTGCAGTGGTCAGCAAGTGGTTAAATAATACCTGGTTCATTCTACAAATTAACCATTAAACGTAGGATGAAACCAAAGCTGTTTGATAACATTTGGTATCGTTGGATCTCTAGTCCACTTACTTTGACTTCTCTGGATCAAGGATAATTCTATTGCTATTCCATACCTCCCAACCATCTGAAATGGCAAGAAGGACACCTTTAGCACAAAGTGTGTATGCAAAGGACATACCTCCTGCCACACCCCCAGTTACAAGGCCTATGAAGAATTAATAAGCAAAACATGATTTGCTAAACCCAAAGTGCTTTTTTGGCATTATGTTTACTTTATAGTGGATTTTTAAAACAATAATGTGCTAATAAAAAAAATTCTGTAGAATGTTCAGTTTAGTGTAATAATTTTAGTAGTTAAGTATTGTATTTATTATAGAGGCCTAAACATCTGGTCAAAATGAGGGACAACTGGTGGTATGAGGGGCATAGGAATTTGATTCCCAATGAAGGCCAGTCCCTCCAAATGAAGGACAGTTGGGAATTATGATATTCTGCTGGTTTACCCTATAGTCTGATTACTGGCCTTGGTGTAATATATTCAATGTAAACTCAAGTTCATTTTACTTATGCAATGCACTGTAGCAACTTGGGAATAATGTATAGGCCTTTTCTTTTTTTCAGGATTTTTTTTGTATTGTATTGTTTTTTATTGTACTGTATATAAAATACCAATAATTATATATTTAAAAAAATGATTGGTTAGTGCATGGACAAACACTTGGACTTGGCCAATTTGTCAGATGAACCCACACCAACCAGCTTTTAATAAACATAAAATAAAATGAACAGTACCGTGTATTTAAATCACTGGAAAAAAAAAATTATAGTGGTAATGTGCTCAGCCTTTAAATAGTTTTATTAAACACCAAAACCCAAACCTATCTGATTGGTTTTTTTTTTATGTGAAATGAAAAAACACTCCCAAAAAATAAGGCAAGATGAGGAGTCCGGGAGCCAAACAGCAACTGACATTGTTGCTGACACATGGGAACAGTAAACTATAATGCCGCGTACACACGATCATTTTTCGGCATGAAAAAAAATATGTTTTAAAAAAATTACATTTAAAATGATTGTGTGTGAGCTTCACATTATTTTTCGGGTTCTGAAAAACGACAATTTTTTTTCCGAACATGCTGCATTTTTTTACGATGTTTTATACAATGTCGTTTTTCGGGTTGTAAAAAATGATCGTGTGTGGGCTAAAATGACGTTAAAAACCTGCGCAGGCTCAGAAGCAAGTTATGAGATGGGAGCGCTCATTCTGGTAAAACTACCATTCGTAATGCAGTAAGCACATTCATCACGCTGTAACAGACAGAAAAGCGTGAATCGTCTTTTACTAAAAGGAACTCAGCTAAAGCAGCCCCAAGGGTGGCGTCATCCACATGGAACTTCCCCTTTATAGTGCTGTCGTACGTGTTGTGCGTCACCACGCTTTGCTAGAGCTTTTTTTTTTAAACGATCGTGTGTGGGTAACGTCGTTTTAATGATGAAGTTGAAAAAAAAGGACGTTTTTTCTACATGCCGAAAAACTTTGTTTTATTTCATGCCGAAAAATGATCGTGTGTACGTGGCATTACTCTTGGCAAACACTCTGTCATCTCTCACAAACTACTCTAGGAGTGTGCAAGACACTCTGGGGTTGATTTACTAAACCAGGAAAATGCAAAACATGGTGCAGCTCTGCATAGAATACAATCAGTTTAATTGAACACGCTGAAGTTAGAAGGCTACCATGCACAGCTGCACCAGATTGTGTACTCTCCAGTTTTAGTAAATCATCTGTGTCTGTGACCTAATGTACATATAGAGATTTTTATCAGTGATCAGTGGCAACTCTCTCTAGAAACAATATTTTCTCCCCAATCTGCTATAATAATGTATAACACACTGTTTGTTTAACAGTGACTAGCATTCAGCACAAGCATTAACACCTAGCTTTCTCTGTAGTCTTGTATCTTTCCCTAACTACCTGATGTCTGCTCCAACACACACTGAACAAAGTCTGCTAGAAACTTTGACTTTTTAGTGAAGGGCCTGGAAAATAAGAAAAAAATTCTCATGATTGGCCTTTCTAAGCCACCTGACCACAGTTTAGATGTCAGTAAGTGCATTGTTGGTAATGGGTGTCTATGGGTGTGAACAGCTACACTAGCTTGCTAATTTTGTTGAAACACAAATGATTTGGGTTCAGTTTAAACTCATGGTCAATCTGAACCTAAAGCTCATCCCTAGTGCCTTATATCCCAAAAAGTAATTGCTGCTTAGTTGTTTGGCATTGACATTATTGTGGAAAATGCAGCACTGTAGAAAAAAGAAATTTGAAAAGTTCCAGCTCTTTAGCTTATAGATATCTTTTGTCCAGTAGCCTATTTGGAATGTATACTGTAAACAACATAGCCTCTTTTTGACTTCAGATGTCACTCACTAAGCATTGCACACCATTCTATCAGCATATTGAACTCTGTAAACATGATTATTTTCCTCATTCACTTTGCATTAAATATCAGAGTGTAGAATGTTGTTACATGGAGTCACATAGCATATCATTTTGTGATATGTCTCTGGCATTACTTATGCAATATTGACCTTTATTTTTAATCAAATATATTTGAAAAGGGAAAAAAAAGGCTTAATATCAGCCTCCAGCAGGCAATAAGTGCTTCACAACACATAAATATCTAGAGCGCATTTGGCATGCTCCTGAAGTTTAATACAAGTTACAGGAATATAAAATGAGGCACTAAGCAGTCTTATGATGAAAAATAATGTCACTCCAGATAATCTTGCTGGTTATGAACATGCCTCATCTTTATTGGGAGCACAACAAGACAGCAAAGCTTTCCAGAAATGCTTGAGAGTGAACAGGTTTGTGTATTTCTTAGGCCTCGTACACACGACCGAGAATCTCGTCGTAAAAGAAACATTGTTTTTCTCGACAAGGTTCTTGTCAGGCTTGACGAGAATCTTGTCAAGCTTTCTTTACATACACACTGTCAAGACAAAATCTTGTCATTCTCAAACGCGGTGACGTACAACACGTACGACGGCACTATAAAGGGGAAGTTTGATTCCACTGGCGCCACCCTTGGGGCTGCTTTTGCTAATCTAATGTTACTTTGAGTTAAGTAAAAGTTTGGTGAGAGACAATTTGCGCTTTTCAGTCTGTTACAGCGTGACAAATGTGCAATCTCCATTATGAACGCTACTTTTACCGAAGGCGCGCTCCCGTCTCATACTTTATTCTGAGCATGCACGGGTTTCTCCGACGAGAAACACGACGAGGAAATTGAGACTCCCGACGAGAAAAAAGAGAGCATGTTCCTCGTTTTTCTTGTCGAGATCCACGACAGTTTTCTCGACGAAAAACATACACACGACCGTTTTTCTCTGCAAAAATGCTCTGCCAACATTTCACTTGATGGATTTTGCAGAGGAAAACGGTTGTTTGTACGAGGCCTCAATCTAACCAAGACAATTTATCTGCTGCAAAATACCCTTTTCCCAACGAAATTATACAAAGTAGTATTTATAACTAGAAAAATAAATAACATAGATGGCAACAAAGATAACAACAACAATAATACTAATACTAATAATAATAATAATAATAATAATAATAATAATAATAATAAAGGATAATGTCTGATAACATTTTTATTTTATTTTTTGCAATAGACCACACTGAGTATAGCCGTAAGATCGAATTATTCTAGGCTAGATGTACTTACACAAATATTCTATGCAACATTCAATATTTTTGAAAATATGTTTAAAAAATACTTTAATTTTGCAGCTTCATTTGCCAATAACTCCTTGCCTAAATTGCCTACCTAAATAGGTTTGAAATAAGTTTTTAAGGACACATACTGTAAGGTTTTTAGTCAGTACAATAATAAATTGCCTTCTAATTTCTTTTCATAGTACTAAAAGATAACAAATGGTAAAAACTATAAAGGGTGGTGCATTTTTTTTATTTTACGCACATTAGTTCCTAAATGGTAAGTATGACTGAAATCATTTACAACCAAATACCGGTATGTTTCCCATTTTTTTCCCTGACTGCAGGGACTCCAAATATAGGTTATTTTACTATACATAAAATGTGTGTATTATTGGGTGATAAATATAACCGTTTTTTTACATTTCTTTTTACAGTATGCAGTTTCTTGTTCCATGGTTTGAGTACAGTGGTTATTGCTCACAGAAAATCGCATTCCAATAAGGTGTACCTACTATTAAAGAGTGAATGCAAGTCTTTTTATAAATAAATGCTTTAAGAGTGATTAAAGGGGTTGTAAAGGTTCGTCTTTTATTTTCTAAATTGGTTCCTTTAAGCTAGTGCATTGTTGGTTTACTTACCTTTTCCTTTGACTTCCCTTCTAAATGTTTCTTTCTTTGTTTAAATTTCTCACTTCCTGTTTCTCCTCAGTAAGCTTTCCACCATCATCCGAGCGGTGGAAAGTTTTTCATTTAGAACAGCTTACTGAGGAAGAAGAGGAAGTGAGAAATTCAGACAAAGAAAACAAAGAAAAAAAAACATTTAGAAGGGAAATTGAAGGAAAAGGTAAGTGAACCAACAATGCACTAGCTTAAAGTGACCTATTTAGAAAATAAAAAACGAACCTTTATAACCCCTTTAAGCTTTTTTTTCTTATTTATGAAGTCTAATCAATTAAAAAGTAAATGTATTAAATAAATAAGTTAAAAAAACTGAACAAACCTGGCAACCTGTACACACATAAACACACACACCCACCTAAAATGAATCAATAAAATATATATATATATATATATATATATATAAATACAATAAGAAATAAAATGAGCAAAATTTAATTCCTTCAATTCATAACTATACTAACTATTATATTATACAATTATTCAATAAATCATATTAACTCTAAATATTAAATAACACTAATAATTAATTATCCTACACAATTAACTAACCTACAATAATTGTAATCTAAATAATATTATGATTACAGTGTACTTGCCTAAAGATACATCTAAGATTTTCACATTCTTAATCCATCACATATCCCAAAAATAATATGAGTATTCCTTATTTTGGGATAGTGGATTAAGGCATGCAAATCATTCCATTTCACCCAAAAGGCAACTGCATCAGCTAGTGTATAGTACACTAACAACCTAATAATATAGATCCATTTATTCCAAACTGCATCTGGCTGTTGCAGGCTTTTTTTTTCAGACTGAAATAGCTGTATGCAATTTTGAATAAATGTCTCTATAACAATATCAGGTCGTATTTCTACACTACCAATTCTGGATGTACAATTGGGCACTTGGGCAAAAATGAATGATTTGTAATGCCCTACCCAGAATCCTGAAACAAAGAATAATCCTCTCATTTGGGGGCTTTGTGATAAAATAAGACTTTTGAATACTTTCTGTTTTAGAAGGTTCTACACTAATGCATTGGTCCAGTGGAGGGCTGTTCAATTTTTAAATTGAATGCTGGTTTTCCAAAGTATGTTTACACATGAATGTTACTAATAAGGGGAAATTGTATAATATTTTTTTTTGATGATTAACATAGTGAGAAATGTTTATATTTTCTTTATTATTATTATTATTATTTTTTGTTAATTGGTAAATATATGATTGCAAGGGAACCCTTCAATATGTTTTATTAATATTAATTGCAAAGTGTATTGTAGGATTTGGGGTGATCAGACTCCAGTGGAAGGTGCGTTTTTCAGTGAGTACGCCAGTCCAGAACTGAGGGCCAAATCCTCAGCCAGCGGGCGTAACGTAATTTTTCCTATTTAAGTTACACCGCCGCAAAATTTCTACCTAAGTGCCCGATCCACAAAGCACTTACCTATAAATTTTGAGCGGTGTAACTTAAATCTGGCCGGCGCAAGGCGTTCCTCTTCTCCAGGGGGCGATTCCCATTTAAATGAGGCGCGCTCCCGCGCCGGCCGTACTGCGCATGCTCGTGACGTCATTTTCCCGACGTGCATAGCGCGAAATTACGTTACGTCGGGCTTTGTGGATTGCGACGGGACAATAAAGTTAACAGCAGTTACTCCGTCGTATCTCTTTTGAGGATTAGGCCCTGAGTTTTTAAGGGCCTGGTAGCCCACTTTTATTTAAAAGCACAAAAGTTCACAAACAGTATTTCTGCATCTTGCATAACCAACAGTTTAGCCTCCTGGCTTCCATACTTTCCATCCGGCTGTTTCAGGCCTTTAGCCTAGGCCTAAGTTCTGTTCCTCAGAACAAACAGTTTCCTAGGGATAAGCTCAAACCTAGCTTTCTCCTGATAAGCGTCTTGCTGCTCAGTCATCAAACGACATCTGCCTCCTGCAGACATGCATGCTCTAGCTGCAAACCATGCAGCGTCTCTCACTCCTCTGTTGGGTGGGGTTCTGAGCCATGTCAGGTCATAACTAAAAAGCCCAAGACACAGCTGTGCAATTAATGTGTCTTTCTCTCCAAAATCTGGCGTAAACCAGCAATCTGTCACATAGCACAGAGTCCCACCCTCAGTATATACGCAACATATAGGACCAGATTCATGTACCTGCGGCGCAGCGTAATGTAACCCGTTTACGTTACACCGCTGCAAGTTTTCAGTCTAAGTGCCCTATCCACAAAGCACTTACCTGGAAACTTGCAGCGGTGTATCGTAAACACGTCCGGCGCAAGGCGGCCCAATTCAAATGGGGCGGGTACCATTTAAATTAGGCGCGCTCCCGCGCCGGACGTACTGCGCATGCTCCGGTCGCAAGTTTCCGTCGTGCTTTGCGCGAAATTATGATGCGCCGACGTGTTGAGAATCGAGACGTGCGTAACGTACTTACATCGAGAAAACAAAAAAATTCAAAAGCGACGCGGGAAAGATGGGCATACTTTAACATGGTGGAGTAATTTTACACCATGTTAATAGCAGCCCTATCTTTGCGACGGGAATCTAAAACTTGCGACAACGTAACGATGGGAAAAACCTTCGTGGATCGCCGTAACTGCTAATTTTCATACCCGACGCTGGTTTACGACGCGAACTCCCCCCAGCGGCAGCCGCGGTACTGCATCCTAAGATCCGACAGTGTAAAACAATTACACCTGTCGGATCTTAGGGCTATCTATGCGTAACTGATTCTATGAATCAGTCGCATAGATACTCTGAGAGATACGACGGAGTATCTGAGATACTCCGTCGTATCTCCTTTGTGAATCTGGCCCATAGTTCCTAATTAAGCAGTTATTCTTTGGGGTCGGTAATTCAGCTTTCTGTGCCATCTTCCTGAGGCAAGCTTTCTCATTAGACAATAAATTAGCATCATTACCTTCATTGAGAAGCTACTGGCCAAACAGGAGTATGTGTATCACAAGAATGAGAGATTCCAAGTGAAACATAAAAATGTACACCAGGCTTTTACAGCAAACAATGGTAACCATCCAACCTATTTCTTACTAAATATATAGATATTATACTTTAACAGTATACAACAATAACAATAGATTTCACAGTTAACACAATGTAATCTAGACATTCAAACTAAGAGGCACAATTGCAGCTGTAGCTTTAGTAAACATATTGAATTTTCATGTTCATACTTTATTTAAACATGAATAAAATATAGTTTCTGAATTGGATGTTATATTCCTGGAATGATTAGAAACTGAAAACATTTACATCAATTTTTAAAATCCAGTCTCCTGAATATGACAATATTTTTGAATTAAATGCGGTATTATTGTATTTGTCATAAAATCTTTCTTTAAGCAGAAAAACTCTCAGCTCCGAAGACCTTAAAGCGTTCCTTAACCACTTGACCTCTGGAAGATTTTACCCACTTCATGACCAGAACATTTTTTGCTATTCCGGACTGTGCTACTTTTGCTGGCCAATGCGTGGTCATGCAACACTGTACGCAAGTGAAATTTATATATATTTTTTACATAAATAGAGCTTTCTTTTTGTGGTATTTGATCACCACTGGGTTTTTTACTTTTTTTTTTGTTTACCAATGATTTTATTAAAGTAAAAAGGCAGTTACATTAGAAGAAAAATAACATGCATAGAGAGTTCTATTCATGACTAATACAGTGGTATTTAGGATCCTTCATCTGACTAGAGTACAGAATTCACAGCTGGATACTGTAAGGATGTCCCTCGCAATATGCTAGTAGATAGAACAAGAACATAACAAAAAACAAAAGAAGAACAAAAACATACAAAAAAAATTTATAATAACTCATTATAGAAATATTTCTGCATATATTTTGTAGTTTGGCCTATCTTACAAAGCTATGAAGTCCTGGTTTACCTTAGTGGCAAAAGTACCCGTACTGATCTGCGGTAAGAGTTCTTTTGGTCTGTCTAGCTGATCAAGCTAGCTGAATAGGAGCAAGTCTGCCATTTTTCCACAATCTAAGCAGTGGGCCAGAAGCCCCATTTGCGGTCAAAAATTTGCATAGAGTCCATTAGTGTTTGGTGTATGCGTTCCATTACTTTGATAACCACCATATGAAGAAGCACCTGGGACCAAGGGACTGTTGGGGTTCTCCAGTTCAAAGCTATTGCCCAGTGAATAGCACTAAATAGTGTATGGACCAGTTTTTGAGCTGGAAAAGGGGACCTCTGGCAGGTCTGCGAATAGAATACACATTGTATATGTCAAAGTGATACGTGTTCCAGTTATTTGGAGTACCATCGTCATAGTCTGTTGCCAGAGAGATCATAGTGCCCCACAGCTCCAGAAGGTATGGAGGAGTGTACCCCTTTCACCACATCCCCTGAGTCAGGAATGGTAGGATAAATTCTGTGTATTCTAACCGGGGTGTAATACCATCTGGTGTTCAGTTTCCTTGATTGTATCCGAGCGGGTACACTTATGCATATTGGCAACCAGGAAAAGTCAAACCTGCCCCTGAGGGAAAAGAACAGTGGGTGAGATATGTTAATTGCCATGGCTACACATTTGGAGGGGTTCACTTTCAGGCCTGAGAGGTGAGAGAATGTGTCTAATGTGAGTAGATTAGGCAGGGAGATTAAGGGAGATTAAGGGTCGGTTAGGAAGAAAAGGACGTCGTCAGCATATAGGCTTAATTTGAATTCCTGGCTTAACATATCCTCTAATGTTAGGGTTGTTGGTGATGTATCGGGACAAAGGTTCTATCACAAGGGCGAATAGGAGAGGGGATAGGGGACAGCTCTGTCTGGTGCCTCTGCAGAGGGGAAAATAATCTGAGGTGCAGCCAGGGAGCTTAATTCGGGTGCAGGGTTGACAGTACAAGGCCTGAAAACCATTCACAAATTTGCCCAAAAAAAGAATTTGTATAGGAATGTGTCAAGATATGGCCATAGGACACTATTGAAGTCCAGGCTCAAAAACAGGACCCTGCGTAAATTAGTCTCTGCGTCCTGAATTATGGTTGAGGCTAGGCGTATGTTATCCATAATTTGCCTGGTTGGAATAAAGCCAGTTTGGTCTGGGGAGATTAATGTGGTGATAATGGATGCTAAACGGGAAAGCTTTAGTGGAGGAGCCCGAGCGTCTCTGATCTAGATATGTGTGGGCTGCTAGGTTAAAATCCCAGCATGTGAAGAGAGTGGCATTTATCTAATGTTTGGAAAAAACCCTGACATAAAGAAGTCTGGCACTCATTCGGGGCATATACTGAAGCTATGGTGATACTTTTGCCCTGGATTGTGCCCTGGGCTATCACAAAGCGATTTTTAGGGTCTTTATAAGTATGTTGGACATACAAAAATAGCCACCCCTCACCTCTTGGACTCAAATGTAGTATAGTAACCTTGTTAAAAAGCTTTGTCAAAATATAATGGGTGGTTATGAGAGGAGAAATGTGTCTCCTGAAGGAGAAGCACATCTGTCCCCAACAATTTGTAAGAGCGAAAGACCTTTCTCCTTTTATGTGGAGAGTTGAAGCCCTTCAGGTTATGAGTGATTACCTTAATTCCCATGTGGTGACCATTCGATCCAGCTTGAAATTAGATACAAGTCCAAGATGCGAGGCCAGCCAAAGCTCCACTCTATCCACCATATCGCCCAATTCCATCTGCCATAGTATGCTAATGAGATTGACATAGTACCAATTATCATGTATCTTATCAACTCTAGGGTTAAATGCAGATAAAATAATATGCAGTGCAAGCATAATTTTTTTATAAAAACAACCTAAAACTAAGAACAGAGAAACTTGCAAAACTTTATTACTGCAGTTACTGCCAGTAATTGGCGGTACAACAGCTATTGGAGTCAGGAGAGTGTCCATCCTCCTGACCAGAGAAACCAGTGTAACTCAGACCAAATGGTCCAATACTACAATCAAGTGGCGTAGGCCTTTTAGGCAGTCTTGCGACTGTTTCAGGATAAGTCAGTCTCTGGGTAAATATCCATTACCACCTTGATTGGAGTAGGGGAACAAAACAAACGGGCGCTACAGAACTTTCCACATGGAGTGGAGACTAAAAGCAAAGTACTAAACATGCTGGGTGTAAGTAGATGTAGACAATTTATGTGGACCAGCAGAGAGAGATGGCATGTTGAACTTAGTGTAGGTCGCTGCGATCCCTCCTAGGGGATGGTGTAGCCCAAATGGCCAATGTGAGTGGGGTAGAAGGCAGTCTCGGGTGGTCAGCCACATCAAGAAGGCTCAACTTCACAAAGAGGTCCTTGCCCTCGGGGATCGTGGTAACCGTATAGGTGGTGCTATTATGGGGAACCTGTAGCTTGAAGGGGAACCCCCAGCGGTATTGAAACTTTACTGACTGGAGCACCGTTGTTATTTCCTTCATCCTACGGCATTTATCCAGGGTGGTAGGTGAGATATCAGGAAATATTTGCACCGTGATGCCCTCCAGCTGGATATGGGGTGTGTTACGAGAGGCACAGAGGACCTCTTCTTTAATTCAGAAAGTACTTAAGGCACAGCACAATGTCCCTCGGCGGTCTTTCTGGAGGAGGTTTTGGGCACAGGGCTCTTTGAATCCTGTTACAGGCAAAGGCTGCTGTGGGAGAGTCAGGGAGAAGTGACTGGAATAATTTCTGCATGGCTGGGAGCAGGTCAGTCACTGTTTCTGGGAGTTGTTCCTCCTATTTCTAATGTCCAGGTCTTCCAGGTGGGCTTGTAGCTGTTGCACTGTTTCAGAGAGGGTCTCCTGGTCCTTTCTGAGATACGAGTGAGCAAGGTTAAGCTCATCATGCTTAGTTTCTAGCAAGTCTGTCCTGGTGCCCAGGGCCGCTATCTCTAGGGACAGGGTATTAGTGGATTTTTGCAGCTCAGATTGGAATTTCTTAGCTAGCTTGTCATACATAGCCGTTAGACTGTCATCCAAATCAGCTTTAGTGAGCTACATAGTGTACTCACTGTCCCCCGTTGAATGTGCAGGAGAGGAGGCGGCTAGATGTGTGCACGCTGGAGCGGTGTCCGGCTGGGCACCATCTTGAGACATCTTATTCTGCTCCCTCACACGGCGCAAATAGCTAGTTAGGGATCTCTGGGCACAGCGATTCTTTGAGCCCGGCATGTGCTCGATATTCCGCCAGGGGTGCAGGGTATTTATAGGTTCGCTGCTAAATAGCCCTGGGGAGTCGACTTATGTCTCCGATACTCACAGAGCTCTTATCTCCTGCTTCCATCCAGCTTTGAGCGCGCATGCACCCCAGGTTTTTTACTTTTTGCTACGTACACAAAAAAAGACAAATCAATATTTTCTGCTTTTTGTTATAAATCATATCCAATAAAATCAAACTTCTTCAGAAATTTAGGCCAAAATGTATTCTGATACAGGTGAAAAAAAAAAACAATAAGTGTATATCACTTGGTTTGTGTGAAAGTTATAGCACCTATAAATTATGGTATATATATTTGAACATGTATCAATCTTGATGTGCTTAAAATGTCAGGACAGCAAAAATACCCCCCAAAAGACCCCTTTTTTTGAAATAAGACAGTCTGAGGTATTTCGCAAGAGGCATGGCAAGTTTATTTGAAGTTGTATTTTTTTGTCACCATCTTTTTGGAATAAAATAAAAAAAATGCTATTATCTCTTTCTTTTTACATACTGTCACCAGTGCAGTACATCATATGATTGACATGGCAGTGATACTGACTGGTATGTAAAATAAATAATCACACTGATAATGGCTGCAATTGCAATAATACTTTTATACTGTGGGGCGGGAATGAGCCACGTTTGGATAAAGTCATGATAACAGTGTCCAATTATGACTCTGACAGTGCTCTGTGCCCTGATTGGCTGAAGTTTTCACTGCTTCAGCCAATCAAAGCTTGCAATGCACTGTTCAGCGCCGCAATGCATTGTGGTTGGTTTGGGGAGCCAAGCAAACGGTCGAACGTCCCAAAAGTTCTGCTGTTTCCCGAACGCCTGAACAGCTAAAGATCCGCCTGAACTTATGCTCGTGCTGAACCATTCGTCCATCCCTAGTTATGATGCCGTGTACACATGGTCAGAGTTTTGACTGGGAAAAACTCAGATGGAAATTCAGAAGGGAAAAATAGAGAACCTGCTCTCTATCTAAGTCTGTCAGAAATTCCGATGGAAAAAGTCTGATGGCGCATACACACGGTCGGAATATCTGACCAAAAGCTCCCATCTGACTTTTTCCATTGGGAAATTCCGACCGTGTGTATGCGGCTTAAGTGTTGTTTTAGCTATACAACATTGCTGTGTTTAATATTGTACCGTGCCATGGTCTCTTCATGGAGCAGTGCATTGTACAGACAGATTGTCTGTCAGAACTTTTTACAACAAGTGTATATTCTGTGCTTGATTGTTCACTGTGAAATCCCATTTGCAGGTTCTGTGGAGCTGTCAGATAGCAGGGTGACCAGGTAGCACATTGATTATAATCTGAGAAAGAAATAGGACAAAGAAAACCTTAATCTTAAAGCTGAGCTCCAGCCCAGAGGAATACAATATTATTAGCAAGAAACATCCTTACTACATGCCAAAATGCTCTCCCTTTTTCCAGACCAAATGCTCTTTGTGTTCACAGTTTCTTCTATCTTCCGGTTTGGGTGACCAGGCCACACTGTTCCCTCTGTATAGAAAAATGGCTTCTGGTTAAGTTTTATTTCCACCTATTTTTAGTTTGCAGAATGTTGATGTACTTATGGTCTAAATGTACTTGCTGCAGGCTGGTATGATTACCCAGTACTCAGTCGTGGCTGGCCCACATCCAAAATGAATCATCATTGTGTTTTATTTACAAGTGAGGCACATAGCAAGTGCACTGACAGTGATGTGCAGCTGGCTATGTAGATCCTTACAATCATCAACCCAGGACTCTGGCTTGCCCACTGCATCAGTAAATTCCCATGGTCTCATGAGAAGTGTAGTTTTGTGCGCTACCTGCCTTGATCCTCCACCCAATAAGTAAAGCATTATTTGTAAAGATGTGAAAGCATTTTTGTTATACAGGGGGAAAGGAAGCATTAAAAGAATTAAAAATAAACAAATGCAGCGCTATGTGATATATCACTCACTCAGGTGAAAATATATATATATATAATTGCCGTAAGCAATGCGCAAGTGAATGTTGGAGCAACATGAATTCCCAAAGAATAAAATGGTAAAAAATATATAAATTAAATACTGAGCGCAAGTGCACAGTGAAAGAAATACAAAAATATTGAAATAAACATCAAAATATCAAAAATTCTTAAGTCCACAGTGAGAAAAAAAAAAAAAAAAAATATATATATATATATATATATATATATATATATATATATATATATATATATTCAAAACTTATTTTCAGCAAGTCCACAGTGAAAATATATATATAATGTCCCATAAAGTGACTCTGTAATGATGATCCAAATAATATAAACCGTGACTTCACACACGTGCTCCACCGCACAATTAAGTTTGGTCCACAATAGCAGCTGAACCACCTCTGGACTCTAAGGAGCAGGATTTGCAGGCTCCCCCAGGTGTAATCCAAAGATGGTATCCTCAATTTAAAATACAAAAGAGGTGAGATGGTGCATTATCGTTTAAATATAGAAATTTATTGTAGGTGAACATCAGGGTACTCACACTTTACAGGTGCTTGCAGCACACTAGGCTATAGAAAACATACAATGTTAAAATCCTCTCCAAATGGTTTGCAGGCTTGTGTAAAAAAGCAGCTAGCTCAGAAAGCCACTATCCTGGCCCCTCCTCTACGCGTGACGACACAGGGCGATCATGTGTCTTCCTCAGGGGGATCTGATTGGATGGTGGAAGCTGCGGAAATATATACTGCATCATCAGCCATTAAAGTGAAGCCATGATGCGTGACATTTTTTTGTGGGCCTGTCTATACAAAAACCCCGTCATGGCCATTATATTGGAGTCGTTAATGCCAATAGTAACACTGGTCACAGGCTCCAAGTGTATATCACGGCAGCCATGATCATGAAGCCCCAACATGCGCCATATTGCTGTGAGCAAAAGAATATCTGAAACAAACGACTATTATTTATTTTAATGAATACAGGACGGGGAGGACACACATGAGCAAAAACCCATCGGAGAGAGAGCACAGATATACAAACATATATTTACACACCCCGCACACTGTAAAGATGATCTAAAAATAAAATTAAGCAGTATGTGTACTGCTTGATGTACACCTAACATCTGATATTCATCAATGAGAGCAACAATGGATACCGAATCTCATATTATAGAAAAAGTATATATAAAAAAGTCTATATAAAAAAAGGTGTAAAAACAAATAATAAATATATATATATATATATATATATATATATATATATATATATATATATATACAGTATATATATATATATATATATATATATATATATACAGTATATATATATATATATATATATATATATATATATATATTGTATCTTTATTTATGAGGAGATGTAAATGTTTATATATATATATATATATATATATATATATATATATATGTATATATATATTATAGAAAGTATTAAAAAAAAAACTAAAAATATGACTCAAATGTCCATTCCAGTGTTAGAATACAAACAGCGCTAATGTTGGATACAAAAGGTGGCCAACACCACGATGCAGTAAGTGATAGATGAATAACCACTCCCAGGTGTTTTCAAAGTAATGTCCAAAAAGTAGTCCTTAAAGAGATAAGTAGCGTGCACCTTCCACCACACTCTCCAGATCCACCATGTGTGAACACTCTCCCCTCAGGGGTTCAAACTCACCAGAGAATTTAAAAAAGCTGGCCTTTCAATGAGATAAACACATCAAACATGGACTGCTGCGGTATACATCTATCAGGGAGCCACTTGTATTGAATCGGCCTGTCTCCATGTGTTCATTAGAGGCTCTATATTTAATTTTTTTATTTTATATTTTCTATAATTTTGCCTATTTTTAAACAGCTGCTCTTTTCTTTGACTCGTTGAAGTCATACTTAATATCAATCTATTTCTCGGATTTGCAGAGAAGATCAATGTGGCAAACCTAGCCACTTCTGGAACGCTGGACATTACATATCAAAGCGTTGTCTGTATTATATGCTATGTATTCTGCTGGGTCTTATGTGGGCATAGTAATTCGTATGCTAGCAGCCGTAAGCCACTAGCATTCAAGTACTTAGTTTTATGTTGCCCAATCGGTGTTCGGCAGTTTTAAACCGAACTCTCACAACACATAACCCCAGACCCCAGCTACCAACCGACTTTTCCCTCGTGCAGCAATGCCTGATGGGAGAATTATCCAAAATGTTAAGTTCCCCATGTGGTCCTCACTGTATTACCCCTGCTAAATCTGTTTGGCTGTTTGGAAACCCCTTGCATGGGGAATTATATAAATATGGAAGCCTGTGAATAAAAAGTCAGTTGACTCCCAGAGCTGTGTTTCGTCCGGTTACTGGGGGGGATTTTGGACATTGCCTTACTTTTCAGCGCTGACTGTGGATTTATCCTGTTTACCAGCGGAGATCGTGGATTTTAATATTGT
Organism: Rana temporaria; assembly: GCF_905171775.1. Classification (NCBI taxonomy): domain Eukaryota; kingdom Metazoa; phylum Chordata; class Amphibia; order Anura; family Ranidae; genus Rana; species Rana temporaria. The sequence goes on from NC_053498.1 coordinate 90,328,045, forward strand.
ACTCCGCTACAATCAACATCCTTTTGGCGCTGAGCTGTGTATTGTAGGCCTCTGTTGGTACACACATTTTTTATTTTTATATATATATATATATATATATATATATATATATATATATATATATATATATATATATATATATATATATATATATATATATATATATAACATATACATCTCCTTATAAATAAAGATACTCAAAAATTGTCCTGGTACAACAAACCTAAGAAACTGGGATATGAGTATTCCCCCAATAGCTAAAAAAGCAAAAAAGTTGTGCCCAAATCCCAACTGAACTCTAATAAGAGGAAATATTATATTATTATATTATTACATTACATTATATTATTATATTATAGGGAGAGAATGTGAGTGAGTGATATATCACACAATGCTGCATTTGTTTATTTTATTTTTTTATATTTTATACACAGCAGTTGTGGAGTGGTTCTCTTATGTTTAAAAAAATTTTTGGACACTCTTCATTGGTAGCTTCAATTTTTGGACATCTACAGTATCTATAAGCATTAAAAGTAGGCAGCTTTAGCTAATGTAACATTGCTGTAACTACTGTAACACATAGACAAACTAAACCATGCCTGTTGATATAAATGAGTAAAATAAAGCAACAAAATAAGGGACCTGAGAAAGATATGAAGTGTTGCGCCTAAACCCTGATTGATTTCAGTGCAAGGTATGATAAAGAAACTAACTAGCAGGTTGAACAAAAATAAATGACACGATTTCCCATTCCACACACTCACATTTAATAAACCGTTATAAGCCGAGATCATGATGATCATGGCTTATCACAGAGCATTGCCGGTTTAATAAACGGAGATAAGGAGCAGAGAACATGTTCTTCACTTCTCATCACAGCACATGGCTGTTTTGTCACAAATGGCCAGTTTAATAAACCGTGATCTGAAGATTTTACAGCTCTTCCACTGAAATATCTCCCTTCCTGATTCACCAGCTTATAGGTGGAAAATCTGGGAGAGAAGTGGTGTGATAAGAGGAAGAAGGCTTATTTCTACCTAATATCAGCACCAGTGGGTTAAAAATGAATATTAACAACAATATAATATAATTATTAAAGACAAAGAATATTACAGTAAAATAATAATGAAAACAAGATTATAACAGTAAAGCCCAGTGGGTAATTGTGTCCAGCCAATTACAGTATATGAAGCCTTTCATTAGAACAGATGCATTAGTTAAATTACTAGTTTAATCAGAAAAAGATTGCAGCAACTAAAAGTAGGCCTGTGAGCAAAATAATATGGCTGCATTAATCCTTTGCACCATTACTATATCAACTGCTCTACAATGGAAATGAATAGGCAGGTATTTATTGACAGGGGTTTTTAGTTCCAGTGTCCATTTCCAGTTTACATGTATCAGTAAATCTAGTCTTTGAATTCATTTATTTGTAAAGCTGCCAAAAGACGGCATACAATAAAATAACACAATACTCTACTTCTGTGCTGGTGTGTAATTCTATCCAATCAGAATAATACCAATGCCAATGGTTCCAAAAATGTGTCAAAAGTGTCCGAAGTGTTCGCCATAATGTCGCAGTACCGAAAAAAAAATCGCTGATCGCCGCCATTACTAGTAAAAAAAAAAATATTAATAAAAATGCTATAAAAGTACCCCCCCCTATTTTGTAAACGCTATAACTTTTGCGCAAACCAATCAATAGATGCTTATTGCGATTTTTTTTTACGAAAAATATGTAGAAGAATACGTATCGGCCTAAACTGAGGAAAAACATTGTTTTTTTATATTTGATTTTGGGGGATATTTATTATAGCAAAAAGTAAAAAATATTTTTTTTTTTCAAAATTGTCGCTCTATATTTTTGTTTATAGCGCAAAAACTAAAAACTGCAGAGGTGATCAAATACCACCAAAAGAAAGCTCTATTTGTGGAAAAAAAAGGACGCCAATTTTGTTTGGGAGCCACGTCGCACGACCGTTGTCAGTTAAAGTGAGGCAGTGCCGAATCGCAATAAGTGCTCTGGTCTTTGACCAGCAATATGGTCCGGGGGTTAAGTGGTTAAGAAAGGTCTGGATACTTTCCTAAATGTACAAAATATAACTGGGTACTGACATTTATAGGTAAAGTTGATCCAGGGTAAATCCGATTGCCTCTCGGGGGATCAGGGAGGATTTTTTTCCCCTGCTGTAGCAAATTGGATCATACTCTGCTGGGGTTTTTTGCCATCCTCTGGATCAACTGTGGGTATGGAGTTGGGTGTATGGAATTGTACTATGTTTTTTTTGTTGTTTGTTTATTTTTTTTGTGGTTGGACTGGATGGACTTGTGTTTTTTTTCAACTTGACTAACTATGTAACTATGTAACTATGTATATACAAGAGCATATAACATTAGAAAGTATGAACCTATTTATGCTGCTATGCTATTGACTTATACTAAATGATTTCATTTTCTGTTTTGGTGGGTTCACACTACTGCGAATTGGATGTGGGTTCCCCTCATAGCCAGTTTACACATCTCCGCAGCGGCTCTGGTGTGAATTTCACGGAAGCCCTGTGCGTTTTTGGTCCGTTTCAGGTCCTAATTCAGCACACAATTTGGATTGAAATCAGACCTGAAACGATGATGGAGATTCCCCGGACTCCTGCTGTGAGCCGCTGCGTTCTCAAATGTGAACCCAGCCTGAAAAGAAAACAAAAAAGCAAACCATTTTTATTTTTATGTTGTATTTTCTGGTCACTTCTGAGTAAATCAAATAAATAAAAACGAATCATTGCACTTCATCTATCATGCAGCTAACTCTTCTGCAGACATTTGTATAGAGGACTATAGCATCTTTGCATACAATGTAGACAGCATTATTCCTCCAGTAGTGCACATTGTATGATTATGTATACAACCTTCTTGTGCTAGGACAAGAAAATCTCCCCAATGTAAACACAAACAACAATAACACACTTTTTATTGGATTCGGGAAGGCTTAGAGCAAAGATTTGTTTTATTATCTGCATCCTGTTAGGAAATTGTGCAATTCTTCTTGTCTTGATGTCAACAAGAGAGAAATGGGAGGAGACTTAAAATCAAAACCCTTCTCACCCTATCCAAACCTAAAAAAAAACATTTCGAGAGGAGATGGGTTTTATTTTTTACAGTGATATAATTATGAAAAATAATAAAACTTTTAAAAGAGTATCATCACTTAAGCCTTGGATAACATGAACTCTAAATACAGAATTAATTGTAATATTGCTTCTACTAAACAACATATGATCTGCCTTCTTATGATTTTAAAAATAAATACAAGCTTATATTTTGTTTTTTGTTTCCACATAAAGAAAATACCAATTTGCACCATTTAGTGATCTATAGCAACTAATCCATAATTATTTTTTTTAATAACTTGACTTTAGTAAATTAGTAAAGATTGGTTGCTACAAGTTACTGTTTGTTTCGAATTGTTAATACTCCTTACACTGCTCTATTAAATAATTAGAGCAATGTTTAAAAAAATCCCAAACTGCAGCTAGACCATCAAACATGTGTGACTAAAATCAGAAAGCACTAAATGAAATATGATCACAATGATACTTATCAAAAGGTTATACATTAGTTCAGTATTATGAAGTTATGCCATTCCTCAATAATATTTTTAATTAAATTGAGGAAGGTGATGACCCCCAGACAGACAGTTCTGCACCATTTATTGAGTGTTAGCAGATCTTAAAATGTTTCAGTCAAACCTGTGTGTTTTTTAAGTTACATTAATATGTTAAGTGCTAAATAATTTAAAGACTGAGTTAAATCTAATGTAATGTTTGCAGATCTTGCTATTGCACAGCAAAACCCAATAAAAGAAGTGTCAATTCTAAGAAACGCCCAGCTTGCACCTGGGTACCTACACTTGTTGCAAGACCTGGACAGCTTATCAAAAGAGTTGCCACCTTCTATTATTTTTTAATGTTTGCATTGTATAAGGCCCCCTCACATATGAGCATCACTGCTCACATTTTAACATTTGCATTATGGCATCCAAGATAAGATTTTTTGTTCAATATCGCAAACTTCTGGTTCCCAACTACGCATTGTAGTTCAATGATGCAACATGGTGTGTTTTTAGCCCCATGGACTTCAATCTACTACAACATTCACAAACCTGTCCCTGACAACTTCTAAATTGTGCATCTGGTTAAGGTGGAATTACACCATACTGCACTGGATCACGACACTTTTGCGCAATTTGTTGAATTTATTTGCATCTTTGCGCAATGGCGCACGTTTTGGTGATGCACCTTAACACACAGAAATGTAGTACTTGTTGCATAAATGTAGTGCATTGGAATGCAGATACATTAAGGAAGTGTACTGAGAGGCCATTTTAAATGAATGACCCTGCAACATGTCAATTCAGTGCCCTTATATTGCTATTAATGTTCCTTGACAATTGAATGTGGCACGGTATGCATCCCTGGCTTGTGAAAAAAAAAACATCCCCTCCAACTATGGGTCATTGGTTTGTGAGGTTAAATTAAATCAGATCTATGGAAAGGCTGACTCTTTTCGGGAGACTTGGTGTCTTTGGACGGCATACACATGCTCCACACAGTACCTGGACTTAATACCAGCTACTCCTGAGCCCTCTTAAACCTTTTCGGCATCATTCAGTGGGTGTTACGGTCTCTCTCTGTGCACTGGATGTTTCTCCGGAGGGGCTGGAATAGATGGAGTGGAGGGATGATGCAATTCCTTGTCCCTCTCACCCCTTGGCTCCACTTCTGGCCTCATCTTCACATTTCCTTTTCGTTCTCTCGGCCTACCACCACATCTCCACTTGGATTCTTTCCTTTTTTTTCCCCTGGGCATCTGTTTTGAGATATTTCCATTTTGCCATTGTTTTAGTGAACAAGGTGGTTTATTACATTAAACTGTTAAAACTCATACATTGTATATTTTGGGATCATTGCCTCCCATTTCAAGCTTATTTGTTTGGTATCTTACCAGTCTTCTACATTATATATCACTGCTAGGTTGCGCTCTTGCAAGCTATTGCTGGTTCATTGTGGAGCTCTTGCTCACATTAATTGTTTTTTTGTAGTGCAGGCGCAATCTTTTGTAAATGCACAATGGCTAACTAAAAAAATCTAATGTTTGTCAATAGGCCCATAGAGTAAAACTCTGTGTAATGAATGTGTGAATATGTCCATAGCATAAAAGTCTGTCTCAGCATGTGTGAATGGGCCCATAGAGTGAAATTCTGTCTCCCCCTCAGTGTTAAATCTATTCAAGACCTGTCAAAATCTGTCATTCCAACAGCAGTGGTCGGAAATGCACAAAAACGGCATATAAGAGGCAGCATGGTTCACATCTAATTGTGTCACTAAGTTGCTTGATAAATGTCCATCTAGGTGCATGGAGGTGTAGTTCTGAGGGCTGAACATTGTGCAGAATAGGATGTAGACTAAGATATATTATGTAGGGTTTCTGAAGTACTGCAAAAGACGGAAGCAGCAGTTGGCTGGTTCATTTTATTTGTTGCCCTCAGTTGTCCTTTAATTGGTCACAGACATTGTCAAGCATTCTTTTAAATCTCTTGGAACAGTAATGCACACTTTTACAATCACTTATTATCTACACTAGCTAATTAGCATTGTGGCCAGCGATCCCTGGATCAGTCACATCGTTAGCAAACGTTTCTTTTGGAAAATACGTTAGAAAACAAATGAAACATAGCACAACAGATGCCAGAAATAATGACTCTACACCTTGGAATCTTTATATAGGCTATGATTAGCAAGGAAACAGTTTTTGGCATCTCAAACATAGAATTCAGCAGCGTTCCCTAGGTCATTCATTAATTACTATTTGCAGAAACATGCTGTGCCCTGACAAGGGTGAGTGACATTAGATGGCTGTGTAATGGGGCAGCAGAGGCAGCCTAATTCACATACTGACTTATGAGCACCTAGTGGGATGACACATTTGGGCATAAGGGACCATCGCTATTTCCATTTTATCAGTACATACAGAGTGTAATTTTCCACTGCAGAGAGCTGCTCAGACAATGCTTTTTTCCGTTTAATACCGCCTGTGTATTGCTGTCCAGGATAACATACTAATTATATTGTGTGCAGCTAAGAGACATACCTAAGTATAATAATTATATTATATAGCTAAGAGACATACCTATGTGTATATATCTATCAATCTATCTATCTATCTATCTATCTATCTATCTATCTATCTATAAATATACTATATATATATATATATATATATATATATATATATATATATATATACACACTATATTACCAAAAGTATTGGGACACCTGCATTTACACGCACATGAAATTTAATGGCACCCCAGTCTTAGTCCGTAGGGTTCAGTATTGAGTTGGCCCACCCTTTGCAGCTCTTTTGGGAAGGCTGTCCACAAGGTTTAGGAGCATGTCTATGAGAATGTTCAACCATTTTTCCAGAAGCGCATTTGTGAGGTCAGGAATTGGACAAGAAGGCCTGGCTCACAGTCTCCGCTCTAATTCATCCCAAAGGTGTTCTGTCGGGTTGGCAGCGCCACTTACCCCAAAACCACACATCCTTTACATAATTTAGATCCCTCTTGTCAGGGACATCTAGGGGAGGCAGCAGCCCAGGAATATTTCCTAAGCACTGATTTAACAATTATACATAATCTTCAACACAACTTGGGATGTCATTAAAGTTCATGTGCGTGTACAAGCAGGAGTCCCAATACTTTTGGTAATATAGTGTATGTGTGTGTGTGTATATATATATATATATATATATATATATATATATACAGTCATGGCCAAAAATATTAGCACCCCTGCATTTCCTCTGCATTTCTGTCAAATAATGTACTACTTCGCCCAGAAAACTGTTGCAGTTACAAATGTTTAGGCATTCTCATGTTTATTTCTTTGGTTGTATGACACAAAAAATGGAGAAACATAATGCCAAATCTGAGACATTCACAAACCTCCAAAAACAAACTGGACAGAATTATTGGCATCCTCTCAAAATGTTAAGAAATATTTGCTTTCCAAGTATGTAATGCTCCTTTAATTTGTAATTAAACTCACCCGTATCAATTAACAGGTGCTGACAATATAGAAATCACACTGGCAACCAGTTAAAATTGTAAAAAATGTACACAACCTTTCTGTTGTGTATCTCTGTGTGCCACACGGAGCATGAAGAAGAGAAAGAGCAGCAAATAATTGTCTTAGGATTTGAGAACTAAAATTGTGGAAACGTATGGACAATCTCAAGGTTACAATTCCATCTCCAGAGATCTTAATGTTCCTGTGTCCACTGTGCACAACATTGTCAAGAAATGTACAGCCCATGGCACATTAGTTAATCTCCCTGAACATGGACAAAAGAGAAAAATTGATCAAAGATTGCAACAATCATTCAAGCTGACCTTACAAGAAAAGGGTACAACTGTGTCAGTTTGCACTATACGTTACTATCTGAATGAAAAGTGATCCAGGAGCACTCCACTGCTGACACAGAAACGTAAAAAAGTCAGATTGGAGTTTGCCAAAAATTCCAACAAGAAAAATTCGATGTGAGCTTTTGGTCGGAAATTCTGACTGTGTGTAGGCTCCATCTGACTGTTTCTGTTGGAACTTCCGACAGCAAAAATTTGAGAGCTGTTTCTCAATTTTTCCGACAAGAACACTTCTTGTTGGAAATTCTGATTGTCTGTATGCAATCCCGACGTGCAAAAAAACATGCATGCTCGGAATCAATTCGACGCATGCTTGGAATCATTGAACTTAATTTTTCTCGGCTTATTGTAGTGTTGTACGTCACTGCGTTCTTGACAGTCGGAATTTTGTGTGGCCGTGTGTGCTCAACACAAGTTTGAGCCAAAATTCCGTCGGAAATAAATCCATGGTTTTCTTGTCGAAATTTCTGATCGTGTGTACGTGGCATAAGGATATCAAAATCCTTTTGAAAGAATGTGCTGTGGACAGATGTTTCTACTGTTTCTGAAAAATAAACAAGGCCTTTAAAGCAAATACAGTCTCTACCATCAAACATGGTGGAGGTTAAATTATTTTTTGGGGTTTCTTTGCTGCTTCAGGCATTGGCTATCTTGACCATGTGCATGGCATTATGAAATCTGAAGTCTACCAAAGAATTCTGGGGTGCAATGTAGGGCCCAGTTTCAGAAAGTTGGGTCTCAATCAGAGGTCATGGGTTTTACACCAGGACAATGACCCAAAGCACACGTCAAAAAGCACCCAGAAATGGTTTAAGACAAAGCACTGGAGAGTACTGAACTGACCAGCAATGAGTCCAGATCTAAAACCCATAGAGCACCTGTGGAGAGTTTTCAAAACATCAATTTGTAAAAGGAACCCTTCCAATCTGAGCGACCTGGAGCAGTTGATGAAAGAAGAGTGGTCCAAAAGAGAGAGAGGTTTAAAAAACAAATTGATGGTTACAAGAAGCGATTGATTTAAGTTTTCTAATGGGTGTGCTACCAAATATTAAATTGAGGGTGCCAATAATTTTGTCTAGTCCATTTTTGGAGTTTTGCAGGGAATGTCTCAGATGGGACTTTTCGTTTCTCCACTTTTTTTTGTGTCATACCAATACAAACAAAAGAAATAAACAGAAGAATGCCTAAACATTTGTATTCTGCAACAATTTTCGGGGCGAAGTGGTGCATTGTCTGACAGAAACTCAGGGGTGCCAATATTTCTAGCCATGACTGTATATATAGGATATATGTGGCAATGTTAATGTTGCTTTCTGAAATTGTATATCTCAAGAACCAAATGGTATAGTCACAGTAAATAAATGAAAATGTATTTTATATTTCCTGCCACTGCATGATACTGTATATAGAATTGTTGCTGATGAGACTGAGCAGGAAATAATAAGATTTTGTCTGTACACAGGTAACCTCTTGTGATCTGCTTCAGTAGTTTCTAATCTATTGTACATTGTGGCATACCTGACAGCTGAATTGTCACATGACTATATCTGACCCAGCAGCTGAGCATAGAGATAAAGTTGCAAACATTTTAAAATTATATACAGGGATACTTTAGAACTTAGCTGGTATTTTAAAAGGAAATCTGCTCTCAGCAAACTTTGTATCTAATCAGGCAGGCTACATAACATAACTCTGATGGAATTTAAGAAAAATTACAAAGTATGGATAAAAAAATTGCCTTTTATAAAAATGACTTTCAAGCCAACCACTTGTGGATGAAATACCAATGTTAACACTATGGGGAAGCTTGCCTTGCTTATAAGTCACAGCTGTCAGGGATGTGGGTAGATAAAGAATAGCTCATACTCCAAATGGTCTTGAAGTGGACCTAGCATCACACCCTGAGCAGAGCGATGCTGACTGTCAGTAAGCATGGCTCCTGCTCTAGTTCTCCACGCTCATTGGAGCTACAGTATGAGCTGTGGAGGGGCGGGGCGAGGCTGTCTCAGAAGCTTGCTGAGACTGCCATCAATCAAGGCAGCTGGCGGATCCAGAATTGGAAGTTGGGATGATGGCAGTGACGTCAGCAGAGAGCAGACATCAGACTGCTGTCCGCTGATAACAGGTCACAGGAGTGAAAAATGAATTGCACTCCTGTGACCCAGAGGAGAAGCCCAGCCTAAAAAGCTCAGGCAGGACTTCTCCTTTAAGAAACAGAGGGCTTTCTTTCCTAAATGAATGTTCACTGACCCTGACCTTGGAGATAAAGTTGTGTTAATTTAAGCTATCAAGTCATATGCTAACATTTTTTTTTTAATCATGTTATACCAGCACCAGCTCTAACTTCCTAATGTCTTCATTTTTTGGTAATATTGTGCACTCTTGAAGGTGTTACATATCTCAAGATAGATTCAACTCCTTTTTTGTTGCGTTCCACTGGATCAACATTTTCCATTTTGGTATGTGTATCCTACTTAAAATATTTACATGAAATTCAAAATAATCAAGATCAAAGTATTGAAAAAACTGCAAGTTCCAAGGTATTAACTAAAATGTTTATTACTGAACAAAACCACTCACACTGTTTCATATGTTTAATGTATATACCGTACATAGATAAAAATTTCCTGTAGTCTCATTGAAAGACAAAATGAAAGAAACTTAAGGCAACTGGTGAACTACCACGCTACAGTGATACTAAAGGCTATATATAGAGCAGGTAAGCATAACATCTTTTTTATTTTCAAAACAGAAATATATATATATTTTTTGAAAATAAAAAATATGTTATACTTGCCTGCTTTGTGTATGCTGTTCATTGCCTCTGCCACTGTCCTCCACCAGTGCTGTCTGCTTCTCCCTACTCCAGGTTCCTTCTTAGCAAACTTTATGCTAAGGAGGCACTCATGGGTGTCTGCTGTCAAGCCAGGCTGTGTGTGCCCATAGATACACACAGCACCGGTAAGCCATGCCCCTGCTCCCTCTTCACAGGAGTTTAACTGACATCAGCAGAAGCCTATTTGCCCTCTTGCCCTCAGTTTCTCATGTGAAAACAGAAAAGTGAGGGAAGTGATGCTGGAGAGGTGGCAGGAGTCAGGTAAGTGTTTAGGAATCGAGGTGGCTTAGGCAGCTAATGGGGTGATTTTTTAACTTAACCTCCTTAGAGGTAATCCCGGGTGTGGCTCGGGGTGAATTTTCAGTACCAAAAAGCGGTAACCCCGAGCCACACTCGGATCGCATCGCAGGATCCAGGCAAAGTTACTTACCTTGTCCCCTGGATCTTGCAATGTCTCCCCACTGTGTGTGTGAGCTGTCTCCTCCTCTGCTTGATTCACAGTGCCGAGCTCCATTCCCTGTGAGCGTTGCGACGCACAGAGCACTGCGCCAAATTCAAAACATTTAAAACACAGTATACATACAGTACACAGTAATTTTACAGATTACATTACTGTATAAAATTATTTCACATCCCTTTTGTCCCTAGTGGTTTGTCCAGTGCCCTGCATGTAGTTTTATATTATAAATACAGTTTTTTTTCTGCCTGGAAACTGGAGATTGTCCATAGCAACCAAAAAGTGTCCCTTTATGTCAAAAGTGGCTAGAAAACAGTGATAATAAATTAGAATCACTTGCAGAATTGAGCGATAGCGATTTGTGGGGAAATTTGTCATCAAACACTGAAAGTAATGACAGCGACAATTCTGCAACTGAGCAAATTTCAGTGTTTTTGATTTGATTACATTATTGAATCATTTTTATTATTATTATATTATTATTTGTAATAAATATTTATAGTTATTTATTATATTATAATTTATGATTTTGTGTTTCAAATTTTATCATAGCTGGCTGTCTACTAGACTTTTGTTTTGACAGATTTAAGTGTATTATTACTAAGAATTACAGGCCTACAATATAAAACATCAAATTTCCATGTAAAACATTGTACAGCTTTTGAGCATCAAAAATCTGACATAATCATACCGCCAGGGAGGTTAATGCAGAGAATGCACTAACGTAAAAAAAAAAAACTTCGAAACTACTTTTAATTGATATTTAATGGGGAAAGGGCCTGGGACAATAGTGATACGTGGAAAGAACATTTCTGGTCACCGGGAGAGTAGTGGGAAGAAGAATGAACTATAGATTAGCTGTCAGTGGGCAATATATTACCCCATTCAACTGTTGGTCCAAGGGAGGAAGAAGTTTCTTTACATTGATGGTCAGTGTGATTAAAAATGTCCTTTACATTGATGGTCTGTGGTAGGAAGAATGCTCCTTACATTGGTGGCTAGTGAGGAAGAATGCTTCTTACATTGGTGGCTAGTGAGGAAGAATGCTTCTTACATTGGTGGCTAGTGAGGAAGAATGCTTCTTACTTTGGACGACAGTGTGAGGAAGAATGCCTCATACATTGGTGGTCAGTGGAAGGAAATAGGTGTCTTACATTGGTGGCCAGTGAGAGGAAACATTTCCCTTATATTGGTGGACAGTGGAACAAAGAATGCCTCTTACATTAGTGTTGAGTGGGAGGAAAAATGTCCCTTACATTGGTGGTCAGTGTAAAAAGGAATACCCTTTATATTGAGAATAAGGGAAGAAACTATTTTTTTTCTTTACTGGTTCATACTGTATGTAAGTAGCTATGTCATGTTGAGTCCTAACTACATGGAAGAGTTAACATTCAAACATCTTCTTATGTGATAAATGTTCCACATCTCTTTACAGAAAACAAAGAAACGTTCCCATGAAATCTGACCTTGAAAGAGATTTACTCTTCCTATTAGAGTCATACACAGCCATCTTGGACTGTAGGCATTTACCTACTGCTGTGTTCAGCAATGTTTTTGATTTGGCACCAAGGGAAATCACAGATAAAGAGAGAAACCCATGACACCAGCTATCTATGCAGTCTTTTCACAATGTTGTCAATTTTCCTTAACCTAAATACTGTGATTATGTTATGTGATTAATCAGTTATACTGTAAACAGCACGTTGTTGAGGTTTTCATTAATAAGTGGAGACAAGTGTACAGAGGAAAGGTAAAAGATCATAAACAGTGATTGTGTGTCAGGAAAACTATCAGGCCATTACTGTTTTTATGTGCTATATCAAGTTTTAGTACAGGGCTAATCTACACATTTCAAAATGCCACTTCCACTTGCTTTGTAGCCTAGGGATTCTGGAGAAGAGTCATATAAATGTAAAAGGATGTCTTGTATCAAAGCACAGCAAAATGTGCGTTTTCTGGTGTTTTCATCACAAACTATCCGGAAACCTTTCCTTCGGTGCACTGGAGATAACTTGTGGAGAAAATTAAATTGAAAAGAAGCCTTTGACCCAATACTAGACTTGGTAACAACCATAATGTAGAGTAAAGTTGGTTTGTTAATGTTTTTTGGGGAAATGACATGACAAGAACAGTGCAAGTTCTCGGCAGTTTAATTAAGACCCGGACCAAAATGCACTCCCGCGGGAGTGAGTGTTCCTATTCACAGGCTAAGTGATTGACGTGATAACAAAAGCTTCCCACCGGTGCATACGGCACGTCACGAGTTCCTGAAAGAAGCCGGACTGCGAGTCAGCTCTATACGGCGCTATACGGCGCCTGCGCACCGACGTTCGGCTTCTTTCGGCAACTCGTGACACGCCGTATGCGTGGGTGGGAAGCTTTTGTCATCACGTCAATCACTTAGCCTGTGAATAGGAACGCCCACTCCCGCGGGATTCACTACCCAGAAGCCGGGGGGGGGGGGGGGGGTATAGCGATAAAACAGTATGTACGGCAAAAAAAAAAAAAGATCAGCATACTGTCAGTGTCAGAAGTCAGCTCAATGTAATGTTAGAATTTTTTTTTAGGGTGAACCCCCGCTTTAAATTCTTCAGAGTATTTAAACACAACCCATACTCTCCACAGAGTGTTACATTTTGCTGTAGTTTCATGAGCTATTGCCCTGGTTTCTTCCATGCCAAAGAGTTATCTGTTTATATACACTTTAATGCAATTCATGAATCTCTGCAGGTCAATGCACAGCAATAATGTGACATCTCTGCTTTCTCTATGCAGTGAAGTTGGAGTAGCACCTGACAATCATTTACCTTGACATCAAGCAAATAAGAGCATTGCAGCAATTTTTTTTAAATGGCCCTTTCTTCAGCAGATGTTCCCCTTCAAACCTCATTACCTAGGGAGTGGCTATACCTCTGCATATAAAATAAAAAAATAATATCCCAGATAGCAAGGATAACTTGCCACAAATTTGTGGCAGTGTTGAATTGTAAGTCTTGTCAACTTGCTGCACATTTTTACTGGCAAGTTGTACACTGGCAGAGCACTTGAAGCACAAGTTCTAGTTGACACTTTTCTAATTTGTAGCAAATGTGCATGGCAAGTCTCTAGCAAGAGCAAAGTTGCAGTGGTGAGTCTGCAGTAAGTGCTCTGCAGGTCACAGCGACCCCTGTGGTGGGATGACTATTGCACAACATAACTGAACCACAACTTGCAGCAGACTTGCAGAATGTTTGCAAAGAAAGTTGATCTGGAGTCCTGCAGTGCGGACTTGCTGTAATTGTGCAACAAACTTGTGAAGTCTAGCAATAGCTTAGCAAGTCATTTTCAAACTTGCAGCTCAATTGCTTGCTATCTGGGGTAGCATATACAATTGCGACAAAAGCCATATTGTATTATACCATTATAAAAAAAAATACCTTTCCCTTTCAATCTGCAGTGCTGTAATTTACTGTAAAATGCAATGAAATATGGCAACCTAGAGGAATTCTGTACAAAGATGGTATACAGAACACCCCCACAGAAATGTAATCTCTTGCTTGTGTGATTGGCTCACTGTATTCCCCAGAAATCAGATTTTAGGCATGCTTGCATCCTCTGCAGCAAACGTTTACGTATTTTGAAAAATAATCCCAAAGGGTTAATCACATCTAAAGGGATTCAGATGCTAACACTTTCCTCATTAGAGCCCTGCAAATGCAGCAGCTGATCGCCAATAAAAAAGACATTCCCCTTCACTTTGAACAAGGACACAGACAAACAAACAGCTATTTCTTCAGAGCAACAAATGTAGAGGATGGTTGCTACTAGTTACTGACATCCACCATATCACCCTGCTGCCAGACTTTCATCTATCACCTCAGAGACAATGAACAGTCATTTGCGTTGCGTTGTTTTTTTTTTTGATTTTGTTTATTGGGGGATATAACTTGGTTGGGGGAATGGGATGCCCATAGAACAAAAATGCTTTGCCATCATATTTAGAAATTAGAACAAAAGTGGACTGAACTATGAAGAACCGATGCACCCTAACATTTATAGTCTCTTCTACTGCATCATCCATTGCAGACTATTGCTCCTCCTTTGCACAGCTCCTGCAGACTATTGCTCCCAGGACGTTTCTCCAACCTGCACATACCACTATAAACTGTTAGTCTCTCTCTGTTCCATCCTCTTCATACTGACAATAACTCTGAATAATCTCAGCTTGCTGCCTGTAATTAGTTGTTCTTGGTGGTAGTTGGCTGTGCAGCTACAAGGCCAGAGGCCTGCAGCACCCCTCCCCGGAGGCTCAGTAAGTGGGCAGAATTGACTTGGTGGGCTACTGATTCCGGCTAGTCCGTCCTGCAAATCGTGAGCCCACAGGCTGCAGCGACTTGACGCAATTACCACAGTCTCTCATCTAGCCTCGCACCCAGATCTCCTGGCATGCCTCTTCCAAAACATCCATTGTGTCACACTCTCCGACCTTCACCTGCCCTGAGTCCATGGTAGAGAACTTTAATAGGACATCTGTTCCAATAGCTTCTCCAGCCCCTCTGTTCCAGGAGACCTCTTCCATTACCGTGTGGATGAGGCTCCCTCCCGGCTCTCCTGGGCTCCTGCTTGTTCGGCACCAACGCCAGATGGGGATGGCCTCTGGCTGCTATCTAGGACTCCATTCTCTACTTCACCCGGTCGACAACTCCTCCCCAGTGAGCTGTTACCTCAGCTTATATGGGAGGCCCGCCCCCTGCCAATACCAAGTGAGGATTGGTCAGGGCTCCTCACTTAAGCTGCCTGTTACTCCAGCCCTGGCCCTGACCCTCTTCCAAAACAATCCACTGAAAGCAGGGGAGGCGCCCAAGTACTGAAGTACAGGTTGTCAAACCCACTGCTACACTAACCACTCCCTGCCCCCAGATCAAAACAAGCATAGGCCTGCCTAAATTTTCCTGCACTGACAGTTTTACCTTAAAAAAATTATACACTAGCACCTTCCTACAGTAGAGGGTGCTACATTAGGATTTATCAACAAAGTATGTTAAAAGCCCTGCAATGTACATAGATCACACAGAGGGGAATGTTTTTTTTCTCAACAATCGAGGAGTTACATTTTAAATGTAGTTCCTTGCTATTATTCAGAAGGCTTCATACCACACCTTGCATCTGAAAATGTAAATAGATTGTGTACGTGACTTAGCACGTACCTCAAAATCCTGTTGTAAAGATAACATATCACCACATAGCTATATCCACATCATAATTCCCACTTCTGTGCTGAAGATCTTTCTACTTTGTTTTTTAGCTTTTTTTGCATACTCAGAACATGTTTTTGTCCTGTTCTATGAATTCCCCCCATGTAATGCTGGGTGCTACCATCTTTGATCCAATGTCAGGGACCTTCAGAAAGGAGAGCTTTCCCTCCAATGACAGTGAAAGCCCCTTTGGCGATAGCACATAAAAGGTACAAGGCCCAAAGACACACATAGAACAAATGTTGGGAGGAGAGCGGAAGGCTGGAGGAGAGAAAAGAAAGAAAGGGACACAGAGCATGTGTCATCAAAAAAACTCAGTGCTATGCTGAGAGCCACTGTTAGAGCTGCACTTGGAGCTGCTGTCAGTGCTCTGCTCTGGAGAATACCACACACCCAGATGTGTCATAGTCTTCTTATTTTTCAAGCATGGATAACTCTGCCATAGCTTTTGCAGGATGCTGTCTATCTGGGCAAAAAAGTGGCTGCTGATAGGATCTATTATTGCAGGGGGTCTAGTGTTAATGGAGAATGGGGTTTGGTAATTGTTGCTGGGAGGGATCTACTGTTGAGGGAGGGGTCCATTGTTGCTGGCTACTGGAGGGTCTATTAACTACTTGCAGACCGCCCACAGTATATTTACTGCTGGCGGCCGGTATTGGCAGGCTGGCTCACGTGCATGTACATCATGCAGCCTGTTCCGGGTTAAGGATGAACAGCGCACCCCCTGGGGAATGCATCACACTGCTCCCATGTCCACCAGACATAGCAGGTTGCAGACTCTCAAAAGAAGGCTCTATTTGTGTGAAAAAAAATGGTATAAAAATAATTTGCATAATGTGTTGCTGATGTCACAATTTCCAGTTACAGGAGCACAGTGCTGAATAGCAAAAAATGGCCCGGTCATGAAGGGGGTAAAACCTTCCAGAGCTTAGTCCAATTATCTGGTTTTCTAGGAGATATATTGTTGTAGTCGGGTGTCTATTGTTAGAAGGGTGGGGGTATTTTGTTGCAATATCATTTCCCTAAAAATTAAATTCATACAAATTACTTTATTTTGTATTCTCTAAAAGGGATGGAACTGGGAGGTGGGTAGGGGTTGGAAGCATAGGATGCTGCACGGAGGTGGGTAGGGGGTAGAGACAAAGGGTAACTCAGAAGGTGGACGTACCTGCACCTATTCTCTGAGAAAAACATGCCCTGTCACCAATAACGTCCTCAAAATATATAAAAACAAAAACTATCAGGTGTGATATAGCATTGACCAAAAACTGAAATATCTCTTTTTAGTGGACTGACTTAATTCCAAGTCCTCAATATTAAACCCCGTTTATTAAACTAAGAGAAATAGTCTACCAACATCTCCAATTAACCGATCAGATTTTACCATGTAATACAAATTGACGGAAAGCAAATAAAGATTTAAATCTGATTGGCTGTTAGAGATTGTTGACGTTTTTGCCTTCTGTACTATTCGGTCAATAAAACTATTTCTGTCTCAGTATAAAATGTTAAGATCTGCCATGAACAATAATAGAAAATTTGGGGTGATTCAAATGCTTAACATCTTTTAGACATCACCAAGTAATTTGCTTCATATTCAAAAGTGGTGAAGCCTATTCTTTGACAACTGGACTTTTACATAATCTGTGTTGTTTTTTCAAAAATAATTGTAAAATCAAAATGATAGACTTCATGCTATCAAAATGACATTATACAGTACATATTGACATACAGTAGATGTGAATTTATTTTATCTTGTGTCATAAAAGACATTTAAACGGGCAATCAGCTCTGCAACACTGTTCTATAAAAATTAAAAAAGTGTTAAATTCTGTTAAAGGTACACTCTAGATAGGAATATGTTGTTCATATGAATATGAAAATATATACAGTATATGAATATGAAAATGTTACATTTATACTAACCATGAGACAGGGAAGCCGATATACTAAAGTTATTAAGAATGTTGCTGTCTTTGCTCTGGTCCTTTTTTTAACTGGCCAAAAAAGTAAGAGAACCTCACCTGTTGCCCAGAGCAAGAGGTAAGGGAAAGCCCTCTATTCCCATGACAACTGTCTAAGATAGGATATCCATTAATGATAGATTTCCTCTTATTTTCTGCTGCATCCCCGGAATTGGAAGTGAAGGGAAATCTCCTCTCGGGTCAGAGGCAGTAAAAAAATATTTAAAAAAATTCACCATCTCAGGTTGGAGGTTAGGCAGAGCTTGCTTAGGAGAAAAATGAATTGATATTCCATGACAGTCATATTTTTTTTCTCCAATGGGAGATAGGGTGGATCTTATATTCCCTATAAGACAGCAAATCTTTATTAAAGTGTGGTTGATTATATTCATATTTTAACAACTAATTCTAAGTATGCCTACAGAACCTAGTTCATGAAATAGTGTTGAATAATACAAATATCTAAGGTGCTTTTGGATTTGGAAGGTTAATAAACACTGATTTCCTATGGGTGGATATACTTTATGTTATGTAAATGATCACACTGATTTGTATACTCTTTTCATGTGGTGATTTGGTGCTGCCTATCCTGGTTTAAATAAAATATTTGAAAATAAATAAACACTGAATTACTAAATGCTGCTAATTCTCAGTATAAGGGGAAGCCAATACCATATTTAAATACACAGAATCCTCATCATACAGTTGCCTCTCATCTGAAATGTGGCAGTCAATTTGTATGGTTTTACATTTGGAAATGTGCTTAAACAGCAAACTGTAAAGACCAACAACCTATAGAAAGACAAATCCACTAACAAACTCTATTTGACCTTTTCATTAAATTGAGGGTCAGCACCATCTACTGAATGACATTCTGATAGATGTGTACTATTGAGGTTTTCTGCTTGGCTGTATGTGGTTTTGTGGTGTCCTGAGTGATGGGATAATATAATATTAGTTTTTGATGTGGAAAAGTGGACAATTGGATTCCACTGTTGGATTAGGCTAGCTTTTCTATTAACACGGGTTCCCTTTTTAATGTGTTAAGAGACTTTCCTATTTGTTTAATATAATGCATTGGACCAATCAAGATTGAAACAAAAAGTCAAGCTAGAAATTAAAAATGTTTCCCTTTTTTAACAAAAGTTCAAATGAAATATATTTCCAAATCAGCTTCCTAAAAAACAATGGGCAATTGATGAATACTGGCAAAATATAGCGCTGTAGTTGTGTTTATACCATTTAGGCTTGGCAAAAATCAGAATTAAAACACATTTTAGTTTTACCTTTTCAAGCAGCATATGGTAACTGATAAGTTTGTATAAATGTACAAATAGTTTTTAGATTAAAAATGCTTAAAAGTTTGTGAAAAAAATGTATAATCAGTACATCATACATGGTGACAACACATTTTACATGACTATGACCACAAAATACACAAGGGTACAAACATGTTCCCTTTTTAAATCAAAAGCAATGTAAAGGGAAACAATTTCTGGGATTTCAGATTTCTTAATAAGAAAAGTGTCTGAACATCTTTGTCAAACTGAATTTCAGCTGTTACCGATAATAACAGGTGCTCATAAGAACTATGGGCCAGATCCACAAAAGGGATACGCAGGCGTATCTACTGATACGCCGTCGTATCCCTGTTTCTATCTATGCGGCTGATTCATAGAATCAGTTACACATAGATATTCCTAAGATCCGGCAGGTGTAATAGTTTTACACTGTCGGATCTTAGGATGCAGTACCGCGGCCGCCGCTGGGGGAATTTCTCGTTGAAATTCCGCGTCGGGTATGCAAATTAGCACTTACGGAGATCCACAAAGCTTTTTCCCTTCGTTTTTTTTCCGTAAGTGTTAGTTTGCCGTCGCAAAATTAGGGCTGCTTTTACAAAGTGTAAACTTAGTACACCATGTAAAAGTATACCCTTCTTTCCCGCGTCGCTGTCAAATTTTTTTTTAAATTTTTATTTTCCAGCCGCAACTCTTTTTTTTTCTTTTACACCCGTCAAGATTCTCAAAACTCGGCGCAACGTAACTTCGCGCAAAGCACGACGGGAAAATCGTGTCGGGAGCATGCGCAGTACGTCCGGCGCGGGAGAGCACCTAATTTAAATGGGACTCGCCCCATTAGATTGGGCCCGCCTTGCGCCGGACGGATTTAAGTTACACCGCTGCAAATTTCTAGGTAAGTGCTTTGTGGATCGGGCACTTAGGTAGAAATTTTGCGGCGGTGTAACTTAAATCCGAATATTTAAGTTGCGCCCGCTGTACGTGGATCTGGCCCTATGTGAATTTGGTTTATGTGGTGCATCGTTCAAGAAAACAAGTCTTAAGTGATAGGGAATTAGGTTCACAGGTAAAGCTAAAAAAATCCAGATTTGCAGAGTAAATTCTGAAATCTGAAAATAACTTCAACTTGCTGCTAACACTAATGGTTTATTTCAAGTAAATATTGAATGTTTAAAGGTACATGTGTATAGGTTGGCATTTAATGATGCTCCATTAATAAAAGTGTGTTTCTAACACATATAATGAAATCTATATTTTAGCCGATCATTTTTATAATTGAAATTAATTTAATTTTTTCTGACAATAGAAAATCTTAACTAAGTATGTAAAGGGACTATTTTACTACTAGATATTTTAATTTTATTTTTGACTTGTTGCACAATTTCTGTCAGTTTTGGATGTATTAACAGAGGTGTCTGTAACATATAGGTAGAATTGTAAAGTCTAATTAAAAAAAAAATCAAAACAAAAAAAAACATGTTATACTTACCTCCTCTGTGTAGTGGATTTGCACCAGGCAACCCAGATCCTCCTCTCCTTGGGTCCCTCTTCACTGCTCCTGGGGCACCCCAGCCGAGCGGCAGCTCTGTGTGTCCATTTAGACATGGAGCTTTGGTTTGGACCCACCCCCCTCGCTCCCCTGATTGGCTAACTAACTTTGATTGACAGCAGCGGGATCCAATGGCGCTGTTGCTGTGTCTCAGCCAATCAAAAATGAGAGTCCCGAAAGGCATGAGGGACTCATGGACAACGCTGGAGATAGATGGGACTCAGGTAAGTACAGGCATACCCCACTTTTAAGTACACAACGGGACCAGAGCATGTATGTAAAACGAAAATGTACTTAAAGTGAAACAATACCCTTTTTCACTTCTAGGGCGTAGTGGGGGGTCAGGGACTGTAGTGGGGGTGTCAAGAGCTGTAGTTGAGGTGTCAGGGGCACACTGGAACAGGGCGGGCTATGCTCTGGGAGCTTCAGCTCCTTTTACTGCAGCTGTAAAATGTCCGTACAGTACTTGTAAGGCACTTTACATACACTCGCAGGTATGTCCTTACTCGCGAGTGTATGTAAAGTGAGTGTACTTAAAGCGGGGTATGCCTGTATTAAGGGGGCTGTTGCACTCCAAAGTTTAGAATGCATTAAAGGGATGGTAAAAGGAGCTGCGGTGGCTCAACGCGTTTGGCACTGCGCTGACAAGCCATTCACCTACATGTGAATTGAGTTTGGTGGTCTCAGCCCGGCTCCCAGTGGGTGTGCTATGTGAGGTAAGCCTGCGCTTAATACGCCCACTCCCCTCCCACAAAAACCACCACACTTACACGCACTCGAAATTGGGTTAACATGCACGCACTTTGACCACGCGGTCTCTAAAAAGAGAGGCGAAGGACTAACGGGACTGGTTGAGCGGGCTAGATCCTCTCACTCCCTTATAGGGAGTCCCTCTGCCCCGTTGGGCTTCAAAGCAGAGCAGGTAGGGCGGGCTATGTGGGAGGACCCCCTCACACACCCGCCATTGCCACCAGGGGCATGGAGAAAGGTGGCAGATTGCCTCTGGGGGAGGCCTGCCTACTCCCAACTCCTGCAGTCCGGCTCCTCTCTCGAGTACACGCACAAAATACACTTTAAAAAGAAAAAAAAGAAAAAAGAAATAAAGGGGTTGTAAAGATTCATTTTTTTATTTTCTAAATAGGTTCCTTTAAGCTAGTGCATTGTTGGTTCTTTTGTTTTTTTTTCTTTGTCTAAATTTCTCACTTCCTGTTCCTCCTCAGTAAGCTGTTCAGTAAGCTGTTCTGGCTGACTAACCACCGCTCAGATGATGGTGGCAAGCTTACTGAGGAGAAACAGGAAGTGAGAAATTCAGACAAAGAAAAAAAACATTTAGAAGGGAAATCGAAGGAAAAGGTAAGTGAACCAACAATGCACTAGCTTAACCACTTAAAGACCTCAGGTGTTTTTCAGATTTGGTGTTTGCAAGACTAAAACATTTTTTTCTGCTAGAAAATTACTTAAAACCCCCAAACATTATATTTTTTTTCTAACACCCTAGAGAATAAAATGGCGGTCATTGCAATACTTTTTGTCACACCGTATTTGCGCAGCAGTCTTACAAGCGCACTTTTTTTGGAAAAAATTCACTTTTTTGAATTAAAAAATAAGACAACAATAAATTTGGCCCAATTTTTTTATATATTGTGAAAGATAATGTTACGCCGAGTAAAATGATACCCAACATGTCACGCTTTAAAATTACGCCCGCTCGTGGCATGGCGTCAAACTTTTACCCTTAAAAATCTAGATAGGCGACGTTTAAAAAATTCTATAAGTTGCATTTTTTGAGCTACAGAGTAGCTCTAGGGCTATAATTATTGCTCTCGCTCTAACGATCGCGGCGATACCTCACTTGTGTGATTTGAACACTGTTTTCATATGCGGGCGCTACTCGAGTATGCGTTCGCTTCTGCGCGCGAGCTCGTCAGGACGGGGCGATTTAAAAAAATTTTTTTTTTGTTTTCTTATTTCATTTTATTGATTTTATTATTTTTTACACTAAAATATAAAAAAAAAAAAAATGATCACTTTTATTCCTATTACAAGGAATGTAAACATCCCTTGTAATAGAAAAAAGCATGACAGGTCCTCTTAAATATGAGATCTGGGGTCAAAAAGACCTCAGATCTCATATTTAGGCTTAAATGCAAAAAAAAAAAAAAAAAGGAAAATTTGTCATTTAAAAAAATGACAGAAAAAAAATTGTCTCTTTAAGAGGCTGGGCGGGACTGACGTTTTGACGTCACTTCCGCCCAGCAGAGCTATGAGGACGGGTGGGGGCCATCTTGCCCTCACTCAAGTCCTCACTCTCCAGGCGGCAGCATCGGATCTCCTCCGCCGCTACCGACGGCTCCGGTAAGCGGCGGAGGGCGCGGAAAAGCGGCGGGAGGGGGGGGCCCTCTCCCGCCACCGATAACGGCGATCTCGCGGTGAATCCGCCGCGGAGACCGCCGTTATCGTTTACACGGCCGCCAGCTGAAAACATGGATATCTCAGTTGTGGCAGCAGCTGCTGCTGTTACTGAGATATCCATGTTTAAAAAGAGGACGTATATATACAGTGGGGGGTCCGTAAGTGGTTAAAGGAACCTATTTAGAAAATAAAAAAAACAAACCTTTACAACCCCTTTAAGATAAAAAAAAAACCTGCCTTTACAACCCCTTTAACTATTTGTGTTTAAACCTAGCACCACTATTTGTAAATTCCTCTGAAAAAGTCCACTCAGACAATCAAAGGAATTCATAAAATGTCATTGATACCCTTTAGAACTCCGTTGGGGCACAACACCCAAATTGTCAGTGCTTGCACTCGATTCAATTATCTGTCAGGGACAGGGTACAATAATCTGTCAGAATTGTTGCACTGAGGTCAGAATGTTCATACTGAACAATCCTTCCTCAGTGAGCCCCCTCCCAGCCCCTGCACCCATCACACTGAGGCCTCGTACACACGGCCGAGGAACTCGACGTGCCAAACACATCGAGTTCCTCGGCCAGTTCAGCACTGAAGCCGCCGAGGAGCTCGGCGGGACGAGAGCTCCCATAGAGCAACAAGGAAATAGAGAACATGTTCTCTATTTCCTCGCCGAGCTCCTCGTCGGCTTCCTCGGCCAAAAGTGTACACACGGCCGGGTTTCTCGGCAGAATTCAGCCAGAAACTCGGTCGGAAGCTGAATTCTGCCGAGGAAACTGGTCGTGTGTACGGGGCCTGACAGGCAAATGGCTTAGGAGCTTTGTAGTAGGGGTAGGCAGAAGCTGATTGAGAACAAAAGTGAGGTGGACCTTTAAGGAACTAATCATTTAATTCCTCATTAGGTTCCTCCCACCTAGTGAGGTCATTTGTCAAATATGGCATTGCTACATCTAGGTAGTGACATCACCAATATCCCTGGCACCTTTATTACCTTAAGTTCTTGGCAAAGAAAACTCCCGGCCAATAGTTGAAATGAGCTGGGAGCTGTCACATTCATAATAGCTTCCCAGCATAGACATGTCCCACACTGATCACTGGTGTACCCCTGAATGCCAGCTCAGAACTGGCTTTAATTCCTGCCAGTTTACTAGATTATAAACTGGCGGCAATTTTTCAAGAATGTGTCGCTCCTATAGCCATAGGTTCTTAAAGTGGTGGTATTTAGAACTACCTGAATTTTGTGGTAATGTTACTGAAATAGGTTTAAATGCTTGCCTGAATTAGGGGCAGGACATTCTAAATGGATATAACACCAGAAATGTGTTATAACGGCTTTGTTGATCTCCCCCCAACTTGCCTGGGGGAAACCATCTCAGGAAAGCAAATGAATATTATATTTAGTATTTTTGCTTCTTGAAGATCACGTCTGTTAATAAAATGTTCTGTTCGCTGTTTAAAATATTTGTCCCCACATAATTAAAATGAGCTTTCTGAAACAATAGAACAAAATCGGTATAAAAGTATAACTATTTAGAAAAAACTGTGATCTTGAACGATGTTCAATAGTAGCAAGTAGAGGTGACTATGTACGACACATTGCAACTTACTATAAACCAGGTTAAAAACGCTTCTTGAGTATTTGCATTATCTCCTGCGTGTATATTTTGCTGCGTGAACACTCAGGAGTTTCATCTTCTTTTCCAGAGCCATACAGTCCCGCTGTCTGGGTCATGATGTTTGTCATGTGTCTTACCGTGGTTGCTGTGACTGTTTTCATCTTCGAGTATTTCAGCCCTGTTGGATATAACCGAAGCCTCTCCACAGGAAAGTGTAAGTACTTGAGCTCTGCTATACTATTTTCCCCTTTAACACTTCAACTGTTTCCTGTACTACTGTTCACCTGTTATTAAAGAAGATCTCTGGTCTGATTAAACATGTACGTATAAAAAAGAGGATATTGCTAAAAAATTAAGAGTAATAACAAAAATAATTTAAAACAATCTACTTAAAATAAACCTGTCCAAAAGTAAGAGTCTTGCCTACGAGCGGACACTTGTACTTGGACACTTTGTAATAGGTGTTGCTTTAAATGCCTTTAAATCAGTACAAAGTTAATCATAAATGGGGAACTATAATTATTGTTCTCATTATATGCCTGTGTTTACATTCATATGTGTGTGTGTGTGTGCTTTAATTTTTTTTATTTAAATGTATTTTTATTAAATGTAAAAAAAAACAAAAAAAAAAAAAAACATTTTTTTTTAATTTAACTTTATTGCTATCGCATTGTGTCAGGTACTCTTTATGAAGACACCAGGGATCTATTATACCCCTAATGCCTCCATCACCTCTGCTCTAGCAGATCAAGTGCAGGATTATATGTGGTTTTCTGTGCATCCAGCTTTTTATGCAGGATTTTGACAGGTCTGAACTTGGAAATGCTGAGTGCTTCCAGTTTCATAATTCACAGGGTAGATTGGGGAATGGATGTTACCAAAACTCCTCCAGCTAACTATCCTGACATAATTTGTTGTGGGCAGAGGAACATTACTTGCACGCCAAACAGAAATGATCAGGTGGCATTGCAGCTGCCCAGATCACTTTTACAGTGTAGTGATTACATAAAACTGATACAAGCTCATGGTTTCTACTGCAGCCTTGAGCTTGTTTTAACCTCTTCAAAACTTTGACTTACTAGACACATCCAAAGAGCTAAACAAGGGAAAAGCCACTACTTAAAGTTATGTGCCACATTAAACTATTAACATAGCAGAATAAAAATGTCTTTTGTAACAGTCGGATAAAAATTAAATGTATATTTTTTCATTCAAGTTATTTTCCAAATGAAGAGTTAGTACTGAGCTTGCATAAGGAAAAAAGTGATATCTGGGCCATTCAGGTGTATTTTTTTAACACAGCCAGGTGACTGATAAAAGTTCCTATATTCATTGGTCCACTTACAACACAAAGTCAATATAGAATATTACATAGTTAGTCAGGTTGAAAAATGACACAAGTCCATCTAATTTATTTATTTGCAATATTTAGTATTTGTGTGATAACAAAAAAAAAAAAAAAAATAACTACCGGTAATTGCGGAACATCGCAAAGAAAAGTATCTATAGAACCTACTTCATATTCCCCTGAAATCATGATAACTGACAGCACTAAGAAAAGTAAAAATAAATACCCCGATACAGCACAGGGGTCGGGTACAGCAGTTAATATCTGAATAATGCATATGTGCAAGGCTGTTAGAGGTATTCTTTATAAGTGAATGTGTTTTTTAACTGCACAGATTTTTTTTTTGCAATGCTGTTATGGTATATGGCCGCTTTAAATGACCAATAGTACTTTTCCCCCCCTAATTATTTATTAATTAATGAATTAATTAATTTATTTTTATTTTTTATTATCTCTCTTTTCTCTTTACCTACTTTTATGATGTCCTTTTTTTATAGTGTCCTATATTTAAGATGTCTTCTTATTTATGCTCTGTGGGCCAGATTCACATACATTTGCGGCCGTGTAACGTAACCCGTTTACGATACACCGCCGCAAGTTTCCAGTTTTAGTGCCCGATCCACAAAGCACTTACCTGGAAACTTGCGGCGGTGTATCGTAAATACGTCCGGCGCAAGGCGGGCCAATTCAAATGGGCGTGTGCCATTTAAATTAGGCGCGCTCCCGCGCCGGACCTACTGCGCATGCTCCGTTTCGCAATTCCCGTCGTGCTTTGCGCGCAGTGACGTCATTTTTTCGAACGGCGACGCGCGTAGCGTAATTCCGTATTCCCGGACGGCTTACGCAAACGACGTTTATTTTTAAATTTTGACTCGGGAACGACGGCCATACTTTAGACAGCAATACGTTTGCTGACTAAAGTTAGGGCACCAAAAACGACGACTAACTTTGCGACGGGAAACTAGACTAGCGGCGACGTAGCGAACGCGAAAATCCGTCGTGGATCGCCGTAACTCCTAATTTGCATACCCGATGCTGGTTTACGACGCAAACTCCCCCCAGCGGCGGCCGCGGTACTGCATCCTAAGATCCGACAGTGTAAAACAATTACACCTGTCGGATCTTATGGATATCTATGCGTAACTGATTCTATGAATACGCCGTCGTATCCCTTTTGTGAATCTGGCCCTTAGTTTCTTGTTCTGTATTTTTGTGACAGTGGATACTTTCTGTAACATTAAACTAAAAAATTTGTAACAGTGCTAGTGTCATCTCACAGTATGCTATGTCATATAACTATCTTTAATAGTGGCAAAGTGCTGTCTGCTTCCAAAGCTTTTAGCAAATACAACTTCCCACAGTAGTCACTTTTTAAGACTTTTCGGCATTTACTTTTCAACAGAAATCCTCTTATACAAGAAGCGGTCTGGAAAAAAGGTTCTTCTTGAGAATGGCAATTGCATAGTCCTCTGTGATGCTTTCTATTAGGTTAACTACTTATAGAATTAATATATAAAACACAGGTGGCCTTGCTAATTTACCTCTTTAAAAACACAGTCACATTTTATTTATATGATGTCTAGATATAAGGTATTGTTTAAAATATTTTCAAAGATCTATTTTTTAAATTTTTATATATTTTTGGTAGAGGTAGTTTAAATTGAAAGAAAAAAAATATTTTATGGAGAATTAAAATCTGTAAAGTGTTGTTTTGTACTAATAGTGCCAAAACTACAACTTAACGGTCTATACATAATCAATCAAATGTAGTTTTAACTTAATATAATATAAATTACACAACTTTATTCAAATGATCTATCAGATCCTTAAAATTGGAAAAAGAAGTGTCTGTAAAAGAAGACATACGAGTATAATGCTTACCTGTTCTGCCATCATTGCTGCCGATCTACTTACAGTTGAAGAGCTACCACTGATGAAAAATATTGTATTGAGATCATTATTAACTAGGATGATAAACATTAAAATAATGGGGGGCTAAAATCCAACTCAGACTGGACTATTCTAAAGTAGAATACATATCCTATGGACAAATTGGCATTGCAATACGGGCAGCACAGTGGCTAAGTGGTTAACATTTCTACATAGCAGTTGGTTTTAATCCCAACCATGGCACTACTGAAGTTTGCATGTTCTCCCTGTGCCTGAATGTGTTTTCTCCCATACTTCAAAGACATACTGGCAGGTTAAGTGGCTGCTGTCTAAATTGGGCCTAGTATGTGTATGTGAGTTGAGGACTTTAAATTGTAAGCTCCTT
Organism: Rana temporaria; assembly: GCF_905171775.1. NCBI lineage: Eukaryota > Metazoa > Chordata > Amphibia > Anura > Ranidae > Rana > Rana temporaria. Next base: position 90,356,511 of record NC_053498.1, read on the forward strand.
GAGGAACTGATGCAAATGTATAATAAATACAGTAATATGTAAATTGACCGTGATGTACCTGTTAAAACAAACATGTACTTTGCAAACTCAGGGTTTGTATTTGTAATGCATGGTGCAACAAATTTGGTGTCAATATACCATTTTTATACTATTTTTTTTTTTTTTTTTTTACTCTCAACACACATCAATATACCTTTTAATGCACTTTTGCTTTTCTGTGAAGAATTATATTAGCACAGTATGCTACTGGATATCCAGTGGAAAGCTGGGAGGATGAGGCATGCCATAGAACTTATTTTCAAGTCATTTAGCACTGACAGTGGTTTACATTGACCACTTTCACATCTTCAGAATACTCCTTTTTCAAATAGAAATGCCTCAACTGCTCATCCGCTGATGGAAAGAACATCAAGAAGTATTCTTCCTAGAAAAGATTACAAATCTTTTAACTTAACATATCTGACAGTTTGCAAAATATTACTGAGGTTACAGGAGAAAATATAATCATAATACCAAAGATATGTTCTTTTCCCATCTAATACACAGAAAAATACTGCAAGCATTACTATGTTAATATTATAATACAGGATTTGTATAGTGCCAACATAAAGGGGAACAGAGCACCATCTAAGTGCAGCAAGTATGCAGTTTAATAAGGAAAACTTAATAAGGAAACCTTAATTGAGTACACTCACTAGATTGTGGTGATGACAGGCATAATGGGGTTTCATCCGCTCCAACTTCCGGATGAGGGAAGATATGAGGGAAGATATCACCAGCAATGTGGCCGGAGGACAGACCTGATCACGGACACCAGTCCACACCAGTGACATTTTCCCTCATCCGGAAGTCAGAGCGGATGAAACCCCATTATGCCTGTCATCACCACAATCTTGTTAGTGTACTCAATTAAGTGTTCCTTATTAAACTGCATACTTACTGCACATAGATGGCACTGTTCTCTGTTCCGTTTTATACTTTAGAGTTTTCTTTTTCCTTCTAAAACTCTTTGAATTGGCAGCCTTCTCTGGGCAGTTATTTTTCCCACACAAAAATCAAGAAAAAAATCCCCCCAAAAATCCATACAAGACCCCTATCTTAGCGTGAAGGCCAGGAAAGTGGAGAGATGAGAGTGTGAACCCCATCCTGTACCATACAACGCCACATGCTATCAACATGGGTGGTACCCAGGTGACCCCTGTCAAAGCACCTTTTCCCCTTATGAGCATAAGGGGCTCTTCCCCACAACCCTACCTTGGTAGTTGTTAGGGGGGTTGTGGACAGTGAGCTTATTGGAATCTGGGATAATAAGAAAAGGGCTCACTTCTAAAAAACACACATCTGATCCTATTGCCACCTCCCCTTTGTTAATATCAGCTGTGTTGTTTGGACAGAACCTTAAGCTCATCCGGAAGGAAGGTAGGGGAAACATTTAATATAGGCAGCTTATCAGACCTTATGTTATGCTCTGGTGATTCTGCCAGCAAGACACTTCTTGTTATAAAGTGACAACATTTACTCACCTTGAAGTTTCAAGAAGCAGTGGTGGCCCCCTAAGACAATTAGGCTGCTCACCTTACAGAGAAAATTGCACTTTGCAAGATAATTTTCCCATGTTCAGTACATACAGTGTAATGTAGAGCTCTGTTGACTTCTAATCATGTGCAAGCAAAAATGTGTTTAATTTTTGTTTGGTTTCAACAAATGTGCAATCTGCATGTGATTGGGTATTCTTTGCAAAGTGAAATTTCACCACATTCACTGAGCTTTAAGGCAACTTCCCTTGCAAAGTGAACACTCTATTTGCTTTTAGCAAATCAACTCAAGTCTTTAACCACTTGAGCGCCGGACGATTTTCTGCAATACGGCACTGCATTACTTTAACTGACGATTGCATGGTCATGCAACGCTGTACCTAAATAACATTTTTGACTTTTTTTCCCACAAATAGAGCTTCCTTTTGGTGGTAATTGATCACCTCTGCATTTTTTATTGCGTTATAAACAAAAAAAGACAGACAAGCTTGAAAAAATAACAATATTTTTTACTTTCTGCTATAAAACATATTTAATGTAGAAAATTGAATTTCTTCATCAATATAGGCTAACATGTGTTCTGCTACATTCCAATAAGCATATATTTGTTGATTTGTGCAAAAGTTAGAGCTTCTTCAAACTATGGGATATATTTATGGAATTTTTATTTATTTTATTTTTTACTAGTAATGGCGGTGATCAGCGAATTATAGCGGGACTGCAATACTGTGACGGACAAATTGACTAATGACTTTTAATACTTTTTTGGGGACCAGTGACACTAATACAGTGATCAGTGCTAAAAGTATGCACTGTTACTGTGCTAATAACACTGGCTGGGAAGGGGTAAACATCAGGGGCGATCAAGGGGTTAACTGCGTGCCTAGCTGGTGTTTTACAGTAGTGTGGAAGGTGCTTTTACTAGGAGAAGGCATTGATCGGTGTCCCTGTATTGCAGGAACACAGGATCCATGCCTTCCTTACTGCCTTGTACCGAATGATCAGTGGGTGCTGGCGGAATAGCAGCAGGAGAAAGTCGATGACGGTGCACACTCGCACCCAATACCCGGAAGTGCAGGGTCACGTATATATATATAAATGATCATGCAGCAGTAAAACTGCTCTAGGGCGGTCAGCAAGTGGATAAAGACTGCAGAACTCCTCATTGCTATAACATAGGGAGGAGCTAGACAGGGTTGATTACACTGCTTGAGATAATACAGCAGAATGCACAGGCCACTTATGAGTTTAGGGAACTTCTGGCAGGAGGAACTGATTTTTTTTTACCACCTTCAGTGGTATACAGATCAAAGGGGGCAAATAAGAGAGGTTGTGATTTTCCATTAACTGGCAAAAATAATCTGTTAACAATTGGGAATCTGTATAATGAGCATTTTATACTAAGCATGATTTAGGTGAGTGATACATAAAGCATATTTTAGATTCAATTGGCTCTAACAGTCATAACAAAAATCGTCATTTTTATGAGGTTATTTACTGCATACAAATGCAAATGACAGTTTTTTGTCTCCCCCCCCCCCCTCATTTTACATGAAGATCTTGTTCTGAATGTAATCACACATTTTTCCAATGCCATGTTAAGTATGAAATGAATCAATTGCGAATTCATCCCAGTATGGTAACTTAGCATCAGTGTGGTCCCACACCACGGTGCATCACATTGTGCACACCATTTACTAGACAGATTACTGTGTGGCTTTATATGGTTTTTCTGCTTCATTGCAAACTCATTTCATGTTCAGCTAGTTTTCTTGCAAAAGAACATGTAACACTGTTGACAAATGAAAATGTAAAAATGATTCATTCAAAATGTCTTCAGAGGTATGTTTAGGTCATACTTTGTCAGAGAAATGGCATGCTGGCTGGGTAGAAATCTTAGGAAAACTCTATCTGCACTGTTGTCATGCTTTGTAGTCAGTGGGTGTTTTTGTACTGAAAAATTGCATTGCAATGAAAAACTGGATGCTTATAAATGATGATGAGCTTCTTACTGGTTGTCCTTCCTTGTTTATAAAACAAAAGGATTTTTATTGTGTTGACCCGAAAACTCATACTTTTAAATAAAAATTTACCGTTTCAGTCTGACTGATTACCAAACACCCAGGATGCCTAATAATGCATTTTTTGATGGTGGAAAATCCTCATCTTTGCACTGTGCCAGCAATACCAGTTGCTATTGACTTCTGTATAACCTCCCTGCCCATGCACAGATCGAAATTCTGTAGGTCCCTGCTAAACTGGCCAAATTCTGATCCATGGCTGGCTTAAAGGGGTTGTAAAATCTGTTTTTTTTTTATTTTAATCGATTCTATGTATTAATATAAAAAGCCTTCTGCGTGTAGCAGCCCCCCTCAACCCCCTAATACTTAGCCCTATCTCCCTATGTCCACAAGTGTCTCGGCTGTTGGGGACTCTCCCTCCTGATTGGCTGAGACACAGCAGCGGCACCATTACTCCCAGTGCTCTCAATCAAAGACAGCTAGCCAGTCAGGAAAGGGAAGGGCAGGGCCAAACCACAGCTCTTTGTCTAAATGGATACTCAGAGCTGTGACTCGGCTCAGGTGCCCCCATAGCAAGCTGCTTGCTGTGGGGGCACTCAACAGGAGGGAGGGGCCAGGAGCACAGAAGAGGGACCTGAGAAGAAGAGGATGGGTGCTGCTCTATGCAAAACCACTGCATAGGGCAGGAAAGTATAACATGTTTGTTATTTTTATAGAACAAAAATTAGACTGGACCTCTACAGTCAATCACTTGTGTGAGCATAGTTCTCCAGCAGTGTTGGATTGTCAGGGCCCCATGGATCTATTGTTTCCTAAAGTATGCATGAGATAAGCTGCAATGCATACATGTTTAGAAAGAGTATGCATGCCAGTGTACATAACAAATAACATTATAACACATTTCTGTAGGTCTTGCATGTCTAAGCAAATTTCTATTCCCTGTTTCCTCATGCATGAAATATACCAATAATAGACTAGGATAAGACAAATACTGTTTTAAATAATTGGCTATGAGTAAATAAAAGGAGAATTAGACCATCCTGAAGATTTATTTTGTGATATCTACCTCTGATAGGTAAACATAGTCTTATCAAACAGAATTTGGAAGCAGTTAGTGTAATATTACTCTCTTCACTATGCTGCCATAATGACTTTATGAAGCAGTGAGTCAGGGATCAGAGCTAGAACTGTGGCATGGTGCAGAACTACTAAAATAAATAAAAAGCTTGTCTGACTGTCAAAAATGTTGTTTCCTCTATATTCCTTGCATCTGCTTGAGATAATTGTTCTGATGTACATAGTATGCTCCAATCACAAAGAAAGGCTCAGGGGATGATTAGTATCTCTTACTGATCAAGAGAAAATGTGATTAGCTAATTAGAACACCAGATAAGAACTTTCCTTAATTCAGCTGCCATTAGTGTGGTGTGCTTATAATCTTCAAGTAACTCAAGCATGAGTGTGTGTGTGTGTGTGTGTGTGTGTGTGTGTGTGTGTGTGTGTGTGTATGTGTGTGTATGACAAAGTATTGTAAATGAAGGAAAGTGGATTTTGTTAAGACGTCTTAAAGTGTAACTTAACCTCTCCCGAATGACCTCCCCCCAGCCCCTGCTCTGTGCCGCCATTTAAAAAAAAAAAAAAATTGCACAGCTGCTCCACTGGTCTCTACCAGCAGGCAGAATTTTAAATGGCCTTTTTTCCTTCAAAAATGACATTTTGTGCAGGAAATAAAAATAAAAAAAATGGGTGGAGTCCTCCCAAAATTCCATTACCAGGCCCTTCAGGTCTGATATGGATATTAAGGGGAACCCTGCCACCAAATAAAAAAAAATGGTGTGGGGGTCCCCCTCAAAATCCATACCAGACCCTTCAGGTCTGGTATGGATTTTAAAGGGAACCCTGCACCAAATAAAAAAAATGTCACGTGGTTCTCCCAAAAATCCAGATTCTGATAAGCCCCCTGCCCGCAGACCCCCACAACCACCGGGCAAGGTTTGTGGGGATGAGGCCCTTGTCCCCGTCAACATGGGGGCAAGGTGCTTTGGGGGTCACATACCCCCAAAGCATACTCCCCATGTTGAGGGCATGTGGCCTGGTGAGGTTCAGGAGGGGGGCGCTCTCTGGTCCCCCCTCTTTTCCTGTGGCCTGCCAGGTTGCGTGCTCACATAAGGGTCTGATATAGATTTTTGGGGGAACCCCATGCTATTAAAAAAAAAAAGAAATTGGTGCGGGGTTCCCCTTAAAATCCATACCAGACCTGAAGGGTCTGGTATAGATTTTGAGGGGGACCCCCACGCCATTTTTTTTATTTGGTTGCAGGGTTCCCCTTAATATCCATACTAGGCCTGAAGGGCCTGGTAATGGAATTTTGGGAGTACCCCACACATTTTTACTTAAAATTTTGGTTCCCTGCACAAAATGTAATTTTTGAAAGAAAAAAAGCCATTTAAAATTACTCGCGGCTATTAATGAATTGTCGGGTCCTGGCAATACAGATAAAAGTCATTGAAAAAAATTACTTTTCTCTGTATTGCCAGGACCCGGCAATTCATGAATAGCCGCGAGTAATTTTAAATGACTTTTTTTCCTTCAAAAATTACATTTTGTGTAGGGAAAGTTCTAAACACGAGAAACACACGCCACTTTACAGGCATACTATACACACACACCAGGTACGAAATTTAAAGGAATATTTCACTTTTATTGTTTCACTTTAAGCATTATTAAAATCACTGCTCCCGAAAAAACTGCAGTTTTTAAAACTTTTTTTTGCATTGATACATGTCCCCTAGGGCAGGATCCAGATCCCCAAACACTTTTTAGGACAATAACTTGCATATTAGCCTTTAAAATTTTCAATTTTGATTTCTCATATTCGAGTCCCATAGACTTTAATGGTGTTCGAATGTTCGCGTAAACCTTTGGTCTGTTCGCATGTTCTGGATGCGAACCAAACCGGGGGGTGTTCGGCTCATCCCTAGATGTGACATAGCAATCCCAGGAGGCAGCAAGGCCTGGCGAAAGCCAGAAACCTGCAAGTACTTCTTTGCAACACAAAATGAACACAACATTGGAAAACAGAATAAAAATGTTTTGCAGTTCTGGAAGAAGGTGGGGGCAGAAATAAAGTAAGATGAGTTGTTTAGGTAGGTTAAGTTCTGATTGAAATATGGTGTTCTGAATTTTTGTAACCCATGCAGTTAAGAAATCTATAAACAAGCATTGCTGACTGTCACATCAAGCGGTATCAGATTGTTAAAGCAATAATTTTTTAGGCAGTCTGTAAAACAATTGAGGATAATGGGTAATCGTGGAGGTTTGTGAGTGACGTCTGTGACAAGGTTTTGCTATTGAGCCTGAAAAGAAAAGGGAAACGGAGGAGAAATTTTGACTTACTAAGGCTGGCCATAGACTAGGCACATTTCTTTTTCTGCAGTCATGGGTTGCAGTAAAGAAATTAGCTTGATTTCTCCATTTCACAGGGAGAAGACAGTGATTATTGCTGGTGGCTATAACAGCTGCTAGCAATAAGTGCATGTAAAAATCCGGCAGGCTGGTTATACATTTAATTAGGTGGATAACACACCTGGGCCTTCTTGAAACTACTATTAACTCTATGATGTGTATTTTTCCAAAGAGGCTAATTCTGGTTATACTCAAGTTAATTGAATGATCAACTTGGGTACATTTAGCCTGCCTATACATGGCTGGCTTAAGGGTCTGGGCTGTATTCACCGTTTGCCAAATTATGTTTGTAAACAGCAGGAACAAAGCGATTTTTTTTTATGTATAACTGCAGAACAGCGGAATTGCTGTTCTCTCATCTAGCTTATTTGAACCTTAGGGGTACAATGTACCGGTTACCAATTCACATTCCGCCTGCAAACCCCCACAACCACCGGGCAAGGTTTGTGGGGATGAGGCCCTTGTCCCCATCAACATGGGGACAAGGTGCTTTGGGGTCCGTCAAACCCCAAAGCATACTCCCCATGTTGAGGGCATGTAGCCTGGTATGGTTCAGGGGGGGGCGCTCCCTCATCCCCCCTCTTTTCCTGCGGCCTGCCAGGTTGCGTGCCCAGATAAGGGTCTGATATGGATTTTTGGGGGTGACCCCTACGCCATTTTTTTTTCTTTGGTGCAGGTTCCCCTTAAATTCCATATTGCTGCGGGACTATTCTAACATGGGAAAATTTGCCATTTTACAGGCATTCTATAGACACCCCCCAGGTACAAAATTTAAAGGAATATTTAACTTTTATTGTTTCACTTTTAGCATTATTAAAATCACTGCTCCCGAAAAAACGTTGCATTCATACATGTCCCCTAGGGAAGGAACCAGGGCCCCAAACATTTTTTATGACAATACCATGCATATAAGCCTTTAAAATTTGCACTTTTTATTTTTCGTATTAATCTCCCATAGACTTTAACAGTGTTCCATGGCTTTTGAATTTGCTACGAACACTGCATAATGTTTGCTATTCGGCGAACAGGCAAACACCCGATGTTCGAGTTGAACTATCGGGCTCATCCCTAGCCGTAGGCAATGGAAAGCGGAAGTTTTCCTTCCCCCTAACTCTGGAAGGCTTCTGCGACACATGGCAGGTCCTAGAAGACTTTGGGGCCAGTCACAGCGCCGCTCACGCATGCACGGTGGGCACCTAGCTGTGAGCTGTCAAAAGTATTGGAAAGTATTCATACCCCTTGACATTTTCCACATTTTGTAATTTAACAACCAAAAGATGTAAATGTATTTTATTGGGATTTTATGTGATAAACCAACACAAAGTGGCACATAATTGTAAACTTACAAATAAATATCTAAAAAGTGTGGTGTGCATCAGTACTTTGTAGAACCATCTTTCACTGCAATAACATCTGCAAGTCTTTTTGGGTATGTCTCTAACAGCTTTGCACATCTAGAGAGTGCCATTTGTGGCCATTTTTCTTTGCAAAATAGTTCAAATCTGTCAGATTGGGCGAAGAGCATCTGTAAACAGCAATTTACAAGTCTTGCCAGTTGCGGCCGGTGCCCAATTTTTTTGGGGGGGGCAAGCAAACTGAAAATTACTGAAAAAAACATCACATGCCGCCACTGTGCCCATCAAATGCCGCCACTGTGCCCATCAATTGAAGCCACTGTGCCCATCAAATGCAGCCACTGTGCTCATCAAATGCTGCCACTGTGCCATCAAATGCAGCCACTGTGCCCATACAATGCTGCTACTGTGCCATCAAATGCAGCCACTGTGCCCATTAAATGCTGCCTCTGTGCCATCAAATGCAGCCACTGTGCCCATCAAATACTGCCACTGTGCCATCAAACGCAGCCACTGTGCCCATCAAATGCTACCACTGTGCCATCAAATGCTGCCACTGTGCCATAAAATGCTGCCACTGTGTGCATCAAATGCTGCCACAATGCCATAAAACACAGCCACTGTGCCCATCAAATGCTGCCACACTGCCCATCAAATGTCTTCTCTGTGCCCATCAAATGCTGCCACTGTGCCATCAAATGCTGATACTGTGCCATCAAACACAGCCACTGTGCCCATCAAATGCTGCCACTGTACCCATAAAACACAGCCACTGTGTCATCAAACACAGCCATTGTGCCCATCAAATGCTGCCATTCTGCCCATCAAATGCTTTCACTGTGCCCATCAAATGCTGCCACTGTGCCAATCAAAAACTGACACTGTGCAATCAAACACAGCCACTGTGCCCATCAAATGCTGCCACTGTACCCATCAAACACAGCCACTGTGCCATCAAATTCTGCCACTATGCCATCGAATGCTGCCACTGTGCCTATCAAATGTTGCCACTGTGTCATCAAATGCTGTCACAATGCCCATCAAATACTGTCACAATGCCATCAAACACAGCCACTGTGCCCATCAAATGCTGCCACTCTGCCCATCAAATGCTGCCACTGTGCCCATCAAATACTGGCACTGTGCCATCAAACACAGCCACTGTGCCCATCAAATGTTGCCACTGTACCCATCAAACACAGCCACTGTGCCATCAAATGCTGCCACTGAGCCATCGAATGCTGCCACTGTGCCCATCAAATGATGCCACTTTGCCATTGAATGCTGCCACTGTGCCCATCAAATGTTGCCACTGTCATCAAATGCTGCCACTGTGCCCAAATGCTGCCACTGTGCCCATCGAATGCCGCCACTGTGACCCCCCTGCTCGCTCGCCATCTGCCCGGCACTTACCCTGTCTCGTAGGGCAGCGGTGTACTCCATGCGTCTCTTCCTGTCCTCTTCTCCTGTCCTCTCCTTCCGTCAGACTTCCAATCACAGCGCCTGTCGTTTCAGCCAATTAGGTGACTTGTAACAGACCCGAGCACCTGATTGGCAGAGAGGCGGTTCAGTGTTAGGAAAGTGAATATTCATTCACTTTTCTAACACACCTGGGTGAACGGCGAACGCCAAGCATGCCGCTTGCAGGTCACCTTTTTTGACGGATATTAGAGCCTATGGCTCTAATCAGGTGCTTCAAAAACACCCCCGCCGTTGTAATTCTGGCACCCGGCGCCCGAAAAGAGGCGGGGCGCCTGAATAGGGGGAGGCAGTGGCGGCCATAGATTCATGCTCTATTGGTCATCGAGGGGGTGGCTGGAGAGAAGAGGGCAACCATTCCATTGTAATTCTGGCTCTATCTTTAGGGTTGTTTTTCTGCTGGAAGGTGAACCTCTGCCCCAGTCTGAAGTTTTTTGCAGACTCTAACAGGTTTTTATAATATTGCCCTGTATTTGGCTCCATCCATCTTCCCATCAACTCTGACCATCTTCCCTGTCCCTGCAGAAGTAAAGTAATGCGGTCATCACCATGTTTCACAGTGGGGGTGGTGTGTTTAGGGGGATGTACAGTGTTCGTTTTCCGCCACACATAGCGTTTTGCATGTAGGCCAAAAAGTTTAATTTTGGTCTCATCTGACCAGAGCATCTACTTCCACATGTTTGCTTTGTCCCCCACATGGCTTCTCGCAAACTGCAAATTGGACTTCTTATGGCTTTCTTTCAACAATGGCTTTCTTCTTGCCACTCTTCCATGAAGGCCAGATTTGTGGAGTGCACGACTAATAGTTGTCCTGTGGACAGATTCTCCCACCTGAGATGTGGATCTCTGCAGCTCCTCTAGAGTTACCATGGGCCTCTTGGGTGCTTCTCTGATTAATGCTCTCCTTGCCCGGTCTGTCAGTTTAGGTGGACGGCCATGTCTTGGTAGGTTTGCAGTTGTTCCATACTCTTTCCATTTTCGGATGATGGATTGAACAGTGTTCCGTGAGATGTTCAAGGCTTGGGATATTTTTGTATAACCTAACCCTGCTTTAAACTTCTCCACAACTTTATCCTTGACCTGTCTGGTGTGTTCCTTGGCCTTCATGGTGCTGTTTGTCCATTAAGGTTTTCTAACAAACCTTTGAGGGCTTCCCAGAACAGCTGTATTTATACTGAGATTAAATTACACACGTGGACTCTATTTACTAATTAGGTGACTTCTGAAGGCAATTGGTTCCACTAGATTTTAGTTAGGGGTATCAGAATAAAGGGGGCTGACACTTTTCAGATATTTATTTGTAAATAATTTGTGAAAAACATTTATAATTTCCTTCCACTTCACAATTATGTGTCACTTTGTGTTGGTCTATCACATAAAATCTCAATAAAATACATTAACATTTTTAGTTGTAACGTGTTAAAATGTGGAAAATGTCAAGGGGTATGAATACTTTTTGAAGGCGCTGTATGTATATATTTAAAAATGAATCAATCCTGATGTATTCAATCTAGTTCACTGAGGCGTTAAAATGGCAGGACAGTACAAATACCCCTTTTAGGAAAGCAGACAGCCCAATGTATTTTGTGAGCAGCATTGTGTGTTTTTTTAAGTTTTTTTGTCCCATTTTTTGGAAATTTAAGAAATTAAATAAGCTTTTTTTCACATTACTGTCACCTGAGCAGTACAGCATCATCATATGACTGGCGTGGTGGTGATTAGGGACATTGACTGGTAACAATATATATATTCAAAAAAAGGTAAATGCTTTTTTTTTTTTTTGCAATTTTTTTTACATACTGTGATCAGAGCAGTACAGTGTCATTGGACTTCTCAAGAGGTGATCAGGATTTTTCTTTTTCACTATGAGGAAGAAAACAGAGAGGGAGGGAAGCGCCTGTTATTTCTGTATTATGCTGACAGATCTCATTATCTGTTGTAAACTAGATTTGAACAGTGCCTGCTCTAACAAGGGGTAAACATTTTGCATTATATACTAATGAGAGGAGACTCAGCATGTCCTAAGCCAGTGATGGCGAACCCTGGCACCCCAGATGTTTTGGAACTATGGGCCAAATCCTCAAAAGAGATACTCCGGCGTAAGCCGTCGTATCTCTGGTTCTAACTTTGGAACTGATCCTCAGAAGCAGTTTTCCTAAGTTAGGCAGAAGATCCGACATCTGTAAGGGACTTACACTGCCGGATCTTAGGATGCAGTACCGCATCCGCCACTGGGGGCATTTCGAGTCGAAATGCCTCTTCTGGTATGCAAATTAGCACTTAGGGCGATCCACAAAGCTTTTCTGCTTCGTTTTTTCGCCGTAAGTTTTAGTTTGCCAAGTGTAAAACTAGGGCTGCTTTTACAAAGTGTAAAGTTAGTAACACCATGTAAAAGCACATTCAAGCGACGGCATTTGGTATGCATTCCCGAGGGAGAACTCCACGGCAATTTGTAAAATACAAACCGGCATGGGTTCCCCCCCAGGAGCATACCAGGCCCTTAAGTCTGGTATGGGTTGTAAGGAGACCCCCCCTCCGCCGAAAAATCGACGTAGGGGGTCCCCCTACAATCCATACCAGACCCGTATCCAAAGCACGCTACCCGGCCGGTCAGGAAGGGAGTGGGGACGAGCGAGCGCCCCCCCCCCCCTCCTGAGCCGTGCCAGGCCGCATGCCCTCAACATGGGGGGGTTGGGTGCTCTGGGGCAGGGGGGCGCACTGCGGGCCCCCCCACCCCAGAGCACCCTGTCCCCATGTTGATGAGGACAGGACCTCTTCCCGACAACCCTTGCCGTTGGTTGTCGGGGTCTGCGGGCGGGGGCTTATCGGAATCTGGGAGTCCCCTTTAATAAGGGGGCCCCCAGATACCGGCCCCCCACCCTAAGTGAATGGATATGGGGTACATCGTACCTCTACCCATTCACCTGTAGGAAAAAAGTAAAAGTTATTAAACACACAACACAAGGGTTTTTAAAATAATTTATTATTCTGCTCCGGAGGCCCCCCTGTCTTCTTTATTAGCTCTATTACCAGGGGGGGCTTCTTCTTCCACTCTCCGGGGGGGGTTTCTTCTTCCGCTATCCGGGGGGGACTTCTCCGCTCTCCGGGGGTCTTCTTCTCTCTTCGCCGCTCTCCGCTGTTGACTCGGCGAACCCCGGTTCTTCTCCAGCTGTCCGGTGCCTTCTTCTTCAGCGCTGGCTGCCTGCTATCTTTGTGTGTTAGCTCAATTAGTAACAGGCAGCCAGCGCGGTCTTCTGTGACGTCATCTTCTTCTCTTCTGTTCTTCTCCCCTCTTCCGATGTTGCCTCGTCGCCTCTTGTCACTGTAATGATGGAAGCGCGCCTTGCATCCCATTTATATAGGCATCACCGTCCCATCATGCTCCGGCAGGTACCCACGTGGTGGGTGCCTACCCACGTGCACCCACCACGTGGGTACCTACCGGAGCATGATTGGAGAGTGGAAGAAGACCCCCGGAGAGTGGAAGAAGAAGCCCCCCCTGGTAATAGAGCTAATAAAGAAGACAGGGGGGGCCTCCGGAGCAGAATAATAAATTATTTTAAAAACCCTTGTGTTGTGTGTTTAATAACTTTTACTTTTTGCCTACAGGTGAATGGGTAGAGGTACGATGTACCCCATATCCATTCACTTAGGGTGGGGGGCCGGTATCTGGGGGCCCCCCAATTAAAGGGGACTCCCAGATTCCGATAAGCCCCCGCCCGCAGACCCCGACAACCAACGGCAAGGGTTGTCGGGAAGAGGTCCTGTCCTCATCAACATGGGGACAGGGTGCTCTGGGGTGGGGGGGCCCGCAGTGCGCCCCCCTGCCCCAGAGCACCCAACCCCCCCCATGTTGAGGGCATGCGGCCTGGCACGGCTCAGGAGGGGGGGGCGCTCGCTCGTCCCCACTCCCTTCCTGACCGGCCGGGTAGCGTGCTTTGGATACGGGTCTGGTATGGATTGTAGGGGGACCCCCTACGTCGAATTTTCAGCATGGGGGGGTCTCCTTACAACCCATACCAGACCTAAGGGCCTGGTATGCTCCTGGGGGGGGGAACCCATGCCGGTTTTTTCTTTGAAAATTGGCATGGAGTTCTCCCTCTCAGGAATGCATGCTGAGCGACGCTGTCATTTTTTTTTATAATTATTTGTTTTCCCGGCGCGTATATTTTTTTTCACCCGTCGCAACTTTAGTGTCCCGTCGCAATCCACAAAGCCGCCCGGCGTCAATTATGTTCGCACGTCGGGAAAATGATGTCACACGCATGCGCAGTACGGCCGGCGCGGGAGCGCGCCTCATTTAAATTTTACACGCCCCCCGGAGAGGAGGACCGCCTTGCGACGGCGGCACTTAAGTTACACGGCCTGAAATTTCTAGGTAAGTGCTTTGTGGATCAGGCACTTAGGTAGAAACTTTAAGTCAGTGTAACTTAACTGCTGAAAGTTAAGTTACGCCGCCTGGCTGAGGATTTGGCCCTATATTTCCCATGATGCTCAACTACACTGCAGAGTGCATAAGCATCATGGGAAATGTAGTTCCAAAACATCTGGGGTGCCAAGGTTCACCATCACTGCCCAAAGCCTTTCTATTGAGACATACTAACTCTGGCATTGTTCAAAAATGTTTGCAGTCAGCCATGAGGTTTTCTCCTAAAAAGCATAGTAAAACGTATTAAAGAAATATATATATATATATATATATATATATATATATATATATATATATATATATATATATATATATATATATACACAGCCCTCAAAATTTCCACTCGCCTACTAGCATTTGGCGAGTGGATTTAAGCTGGGGGCAAGTGATGACAGGGCTGCATGACCAATTTCCCTCCAATCTGTGCCTACACTTAGAGTCCTGATGAGATTGGCGGTCGAAGAGGAAAGGTGCATGCTCGGGAAAAGTAGTCTGGTAAGCCGCGCACAGGCAGAGCAGTACACAGGTGCTCTACTTACAATTCTCATTAAGCCATGGGACCTAACAGTATGACCTCTCTGAGCCTGCCCCCCTCCCCCGGGCCCCGACCAATGTAGCTGGAGAGCAGAAAGTAATGAGTGAGGTGGAGGATTGCAAAAATTACCACTCCGGTGCAGCGCTCACTGAAAGTTGCCCTGACATGAGAGCGGCAGCCTTCTAGTTTGTGCAGTTTTCTTCTCCTTGTGCTCTATGTAAGTGTCCAACAGTTTAGCCTGAGCACTGTGAACAGACTGGTCTCAATGTGTGCTGTGCGCTGTCAGTGTGCGCTGTGCTATGGTGTCAATGGCTGTGCAGTTGTGTGAATCTCAGCGCTGGATTGTACTCCCTCCCGCTGTGCTGCAGCTCCTCTCCTCTCTGCCAGCCTGAATAAAAGGGGGAAGTGGGGACATGCAAGCATGGAGCCGCACACACAGGCTCCTGATGATTAGATGAATGGGAGAGAGAGAGAGGATGGATGGGAGTTGCAGAGAAGACAGGAAGAGAATTTGGAAGAGACCCAGTTCTAGTGCCCTGTCCCTCTGGTCTGCCCCCAGTGCCCTGTCCCTCTGGTCTGCCCCCAGTGCCCTGTCCCTCTGGTCTGCCCACAGTGCCCTGTCCCATTTTGTTATAATTTTGTAACTTGATTCTGCATAAAACATTGTCATTCCATGAGATAATCTACAAGGGCGTGTTTACGGGTGCAATTAGGCGCAGGGCAGAGTATGAATTAGGTGGGGCAACTGGTGGCGAGTAACTCTTGAGGCCTGGCTAGTAGCTCAGGACTTGAAATTTTGAGCCCTGTATATATATATATATATATATATATATATATATATATATATATATATACATTTTTTTTATATGTATGATGTTTGAATGAGAACACATATCAAACTATAAAGATTTACAGAATAATACCTTGCAATCCATTTCTTTTATGATCTTCTGGCTAAACAGACAAGCCCATTATTAGTTTATTTTCCTTCTTCAAAAGTCAGTCAATTAGCACTGTAGTTGTAATGAAAGATAAGGTGCATGCCATTATACGTAGGTATGCCTTACATCATTGCCTTAAATTGCCCTTAGTTAATTAATAGAACATCCAAAGTAAAATCTGCTTGCTGCAAATAGACCCATTCTATATCCCAATGCAGGTGAAACAATCATTTCATTACCAATCACTAGATAACAAAATCTTGTTGACTACATTTGGGATTCATTGCACCCGACATGTACATCTGGTTTAAAGTGGTTGTAAAGGTAAAAGTTTTTTTGAACTTAATGCATTCTATGTAATAAGGTAAACAACCTTTTGTGTGCAGCCCCCCTTATCCTTTTCTGAGCCTAATCTCTATTCAGTGCGTTGCTCTGTGTCTTCACAGGGCAGACTGATAGCAGTTGGAGTCATTGGCTTCTTCTGCTGTCAATCAAATTTTGTGACTAGGCAGCAGGGCTGAGCCACACTATCTACGTCAACAGAAACAGGCAGCGCAGCTCAGGATCAAGCCCATTGGTGTGCTACAATACGAAAATGCTTCCTATGGTGGCAAACAAAGAAGAAGATGAGAAATGGGGGACCCAACAAAAAGAGGATCAGAGCTGCTTTGTGCAATGGTTTTGCACAGAGCAGCTCTGATCCTCCTCTTCTCAGCCCCCCCCCCCTCCCACCGGCACTCCAGGTAAGTAAAACATTTTTGTTTGCTATTAAAAAAAAGTTAGCTTTACAATCACTTTAAGCAATGCCCAAATCAGTGGCAAAAATCAGGGGTTTTGCATAATGTCTGACCAGTCAAAGATGTCCATAGGCATGGCATGTTTTTGCTGACAATGTAGTATGAGCATTGCTAATGATAATTAGATAACAAGAGATTGTATAATGAGTGGAGGCTGTGGGGGAATATTTTGGTAATTTCCTTAGAAGCATACAAAGCAATTGGTGATCCAGTATGCTATAATCTATCATAAGTGAAATAACTGTTTTATGTACAGTAAACATAAAATGAATTTTATTACATGTCAAATCCATATCTGTTATTATTAAATAAATTTGGAATCGCTGCAAGGCTTTAAACCCCGGTGCCATTCTCTAATATTGATTTCTCCTGAATTTTTTTTAAAAACAGGAATTTTATAGTATTCTCCATTTTACAACTTTTTATGTCTACCCTCCAAGCTGTAAATTGCAATGGTAGAGTAAGTTTCATTGTGTAACAAATGACTTACGTTTTACTAAGTAGTAATGCACCATTAAATATTTAGGTAATTTTATTTTCAAATCCCAAATGCCCTGCAGGAGTGCAGGGAAAAATTGAAAACATTGAATTATTTTCTGTTTTGGTTTGTTTTGTTTCCAGGAAGAAAAATGCTTTTTTCTTTGAGGCTCTGCTAAGGTATTGATGCTGCTTTTCCATCAATACAATAGGGTTTATTTACTAAAGCCAAATTGGCTGTCCACCTTTAAAAGAAAGTGCAGGAGAAATTTCCCCAGAGCTTAGTGTATGAGCTGAATCTCTGCTGACACCCATCGTCCAATCAGGCGCCAGCAAAAATGCTGTTTCATTTTTAACATTTCTCTCGCACATGATTGGGTATTGTTTGCATAGTGTGACTTCCCTTGCCAAGTAAAAAACCTATTTGACTTTATCAATAAAATAAAATTAGTGCAAAAATGGGACTTTCAACAATAGCATGGTTTCACCTTTCAATTTATGGAAAAATCAAACAAGAACTATGACTGGCTGCTATGGGAAGCAACTGCATTTTTTTTCCACTTTTTTCAAATCCATCTCAATGGATTTTGCATGAGACATGCTGAATGTTGGTAAGATGCTTCTAAAACTGGTCACAGTCTTTACTGCAGGTAGGATATGAGTGCTGAGGTTGCATTTCTATGTTCAGCTCTTCCAAACATACACATTTATGTGAAGGGAGGGGTCAAGAAGAAAAAAGAAGGGGTGTTGATGTTGACATTGGTTTACAAGGAAGTGGGAGAGACATTAGCAATCTGTAATGCCGCGTACACACGATCGGTTCGTCTGATGAAAACGGTCTGATGGACCGTTTTCATCAGACGAATCTATCGTGTGTGGGCCCCATCGTTTTTTTCCATCGATGAAAAAAATAGGAACTTGTTTTAAAATGATCTGATGGTTAAAAAAAAACAATAGAAAAAAATACTGTGGGCATGTCCATCGGTTAAAAATCCACGCATGCTCAGAATCAAGTGCACACATGCTCGGAAGCATTGAACTTCATTTTTCTCAGCACGTTGTTGTGTTTTACGTCACCGCGTTATGACACGATCGTTTTTTTAACTGATGGTGTGAAGGCAAGACTGATGAAAGTCAGCTTCATCGGATATCTGATGAAAAAATCCATCAGACCGTTTTCATCGGATGAACCGATTGTGTGTACAGGGCATCAAGGTTTCCTAACCTGTCTAACAAGCTAACTGATAACAGCTGGCTAGTGGTGTCTGTGAGATAAGAGAGATAAGATTATTAGCCCTTTCTGACTAAAAACAACAATATAAAGCCAGCCATAGACGGTTCAAATATCAGCCAGGTCAGCAGGAACCTGCCGGTATTCGAACCATGTGTGGACAGGCTGAATGTACCAAGTTAATTGATCAGTCAACTTGGGTACAACTAGCCTGCCAGATTCACTTGTGATTATCGCTAGTGGCTGCCATAGCCACTAGCAATAAGCACTGCTTCTCCCAGTGGGGATGCCCCCCCCCCCCCCACCAAGAGTAGAAAATTGCTTGGCAGGAGGGATTCCCCTATCAGTACTGTCTATGTTGATGGGGGAATTGTGTGAATGGTTGGTTTGTGGTTGCAGGAAAGAAATCACACAGTTTATGGCCTGCCTTAGGTAGATTAAAGGAAAACTGTGCTGAGGGAGGAATAGTGATGGTTGTCATTGCTGACCTCTCATGTCATGTTTATCTAATGGCTTTATACTTTCACAAATGCAAATTAAGACTTTTAACTTGACTATGACATTCTTGACTCTGGATTGGGTCTGTGTTTTTTTTTTTTTACTTTATTTCTTTATTACATTTTTTCACAATTAACAAACAATCATATGCATTCTTCCCCATGATGTCCCGACCCATCATCCCAGATTCTCTCCACAGACTTGGTAAACCTAACATGTCCTATGTGAGTTTTGGGTGGAACCTGGGAGTCTTGTGGGGTTGTCTGTTAATATTATAGACTAAAATTCTCACACACTTCCATCTCTTTCACAACTTTGTGCTTCCCACTCATTTCCTCAACTTCCACTCTCTCATAATCTAGTTTCTCTTGGGTCACCACTTATCATTTAAGTGTTTATTTCTATATTTATTAGAATTGAATACTGATCCCTCTTGCTTCGCACCAGAGTTTCCAGATCATATCATATTTCCTTGGCACCCCTTGCTTTATGTATACTGATTTCTCTTTGAGGATTACCCCATTAATAATATTTAACCATTCCTCGCTGGACGGAGGTAGTACTGACTGCCATCTTCGGGCGATCAGAATCCTTGCTTGAAATAGACATCTCATCGCTGCTACTTGGGTATTTCCTAGTTTACCCTCTCCCGCCACTAGTCCCAGTAGGCATTGTTTCGGCTCCAGCTCAGTGGAAGTTCAAAACACCCGTCAATGATTTTCACCACCTCCTTCCAATACCGGAAAAGCTTCAGACACCTCCAAAACATATGGAGCAGGTCCCTCTCTAAGTCCCCACATCTCGGGCAACTAGAATCTGGCCGATGGGCGAACTGAAAAAGTCTATAGGGAGTGTAATAAGTTATGTACAATAAAAACAGATGTGACATCCTCTGCGAGAGGGACAACAAGACCAGTGGGGCCAATTTGAGGATTCTATTCCACTGGATATCAGAGATATCGCCTACGTCTTTTTCCCATTTCCTCTTGTACAAAGGGGGATCTAGCCTGCTCAATATCCCATTATTAATATGTGGGTATACTTTTGAAATTAATTTTTGAAGTACAGGAATTGTGCTCCATTGTAAGGTCCTTCCTCTAAACTGTTGCTCTAGTGCGTGCCTAACCTGTAAGTATTTTAAAAATATATTTATTTGGTACGGCATGTTGGGCTCTCAATTCCTGGAAAGTTTTCAAGGTGCCTTCTTGATATAGCTGTGAAATGGATTTTATTCTGCATCTTTCCCATTCCCTTATTGTCCTTATCTTCTGGAGCTCTCCTAGTTTACTATTTTCCCACAGTGGAGTAAGTTCTGTAAAGCCTCTATAATCCAGTATTGTTTTCACTGTGTCCCAAACCCTCATCATTAGATTCAAGGTTGGAAGTTTTGGGGGAAAGGATCCTGCCTCCAAAGGTTCAGGTATAGATTCATGTGGGGCGGTTTGTAGGAGCATCTTTATTCCTACTTCTTGGCCAACTATGTTACTCCCCCCTAAGTACTGAAGTAGTGACGACAAAAATTAGCTAAAGGGGTGCGGAAACTCTACTTCTCCTTCCTGTTTCTGGAGTTGCAGGGTACTTGCTGGACCACCTTTCCAGATCATTTCCCTAAACAGAGTCTCTGTCCTTTGGAACCATTGTTTATAGAGCCAGGTTGGTGAATTATGTAATACAAAAAAGAGCTGGGGCATCCAAATCATTTTAATTAAATTACACCAACCTGCCACAGATATTGGCAAATGTTTCCAGACTTTTATTTTCCCCCTGAATTTAGTCAACAGAAGGTCAATATTATTTGGTCTTTAGAAATATTTATGCCCAGATATTTAAATTTATTCACAACTGGGATCTGAGCTACCTCCCCAGGCAAGGAGCCTACCAAAGGGTCCACTGATAACAAGCTGGACTGTGATCAATTTATCTTTAATCTGGAGTTTTGGCAAAATATGTTAATGATGTTCATGGCATTCCGAAGGGAGTCCTCCGAGAAACATCAGAAGGTCATCTGCGTATAATGCATCTTTTTCTTCCAGATCACCTCTTCTAAAGCCATTTACATGGTCAGATGACCTGAGAGCAATAGCCAAAGGTTCAATTGCAATTGGAAAAAGGAGGGGCGACAGGGGACATCCCTGCCTCATCCCCTTCCCCAATCCAAACTTGTCGGATTGCTCGCTGTTCACCCTCACTCTAGCCTCTGGTGCTCGATAAAGCATTTTGACCCAATCGATGAAGCCCAGACCCAGTTGAACCATTTCCATGGCCTTACACAGGTACTGCCAGTCTAAGCTGTCGGAGGCCTTGGCGGCATCCAGGGACAGGATAGCCCTCTCCCCATCCTCGTCCGTCGGGACCTGGAGGTTCAAATATAGGCACCTTATATTAACACTAGTTGTTCTTCCAGGTATAAAACCCTACTGGTCGGGTAGGATAAGTTTCGATATAACCCTGTTTAATCTTGCCCTCCTTATGTTTAATAATTATAGTGGAGTCCATCATTGAAGAAGGAAGCTCTCCCTGTGTTTGCAAACTATTCAGTACCCTCAACAACTCAGGTAGCAGCACCTTTCCATAGTGCCGATATATCTCGGCTGGAAGGCCATCTGGTCCCACAGATTTCTGCCTGGCCATCTCATTGGTAATGCGCGTCATCACCTCTAATGTTATAGGGCGGTCCAGCTCGGCACTATCCATCTCACTGAGGAAATGTAGGTTCAAGTCCTTGGAAAAAGTGTCCTTCTCTTCATTTATCTGCCTCTGCCGGGGTCTATAAAGATCTTTATAATATTCTTTGAACTTATCCACTATTTCTGGAGTATATGAGGTCACTCTCCCATCCTCCGCGGTAATCGTGGGTACCACAGAGTTGGGGGAGTTTGCCCTGACTAATTGTGCCACATCCATCCCATGCTCTCCCCTTCTCCAAAGGTGGCTTGTCTCTGGAAGAGGTATTTATTCTCTACCTTCTGGAGGGTCATTAGTGAGTAATTTTGTTGCTCCTCTATCCAGCTCCTAAGTGCATCGGGTGTTGGGTTGTTAATATATTGTTCTTCCAATGGGTTGTTATCCTCTCCAATTATTCTCTCCCAGTCCTTAGTCTGCTTCTTTTTTAAATCTGCTGTATCATCATACCTCTCAAAAAGGCTTTCAGCGTGTCCCATACTATTCCTACCGAGGAAGTGCCCTGGTTTGAATCAATAAACTCCCCCAGGGACATCAATATATCCCTCAGGTCTCCCATCATTTCAATCCAAAAAGGACTCAATCTTCACTCTGCAGAATGATTACGCTTACCCAGTTCCAATGACACTGTCACAGGGGAATGATCTGACAAGCCCCTTGGTTTGTAACTCGCATTTATTATTAGTGGCATAATTTCCTCATTTCCCAGAACTAAGTCAATCCTGGAGAGTGTACAGTGAATCCTTGAAAAACATGAATACTCTCGGGCCTCTGGGATTCGTATTCTCCAAATGTCTCTCAATTCTGTTTCTGTAAAAAAATCAGGCAGTCGGCTATCCACTGTTCTATTTGTATATATCCCTGGGGGAAGTCTATCTAATTTCCGGTCCATTACCATATTTAAATCCCCTACTACTAACACCGGCACTCCGGCTTATCCAGGACAAACTCAGTGAGCTCTGAGAGGACCGAAAGGTCGAAAGGTGGGGGGAGATACACATTTGCCAATATGCAGGCTCTATTTTCAATCCTACAAGATAAGAAAATGTATCGCCCCTGTTCATCTATCTTAAAGGAGTTGTAAATGAAAAAAAATGTTCACCTTAATGCAATCTATGCATTAAGGTGGAAAAACATTGCATAACGCCGCCCCCCCCCAGCCCCGTTATACTTACATGACCCCTCAAAAGTCCCGCGCGGTCCCGAGATCCTCTTCGCGGCTCAGCCTGGCCGCTGATTGGCTAGAGCGGATGGGATTGAGAGCAGCGCAGCCATTGGCTGGCGCTGCTGTCAATAACATCCAGTGACGTGGCGCGCCAAGGTGTGGGGCCAAGTGATACAGTAAGTGGCTATGGCCGTTCGCTGTATCACAGGAACGCGCCCGCAATTAGTGACCACCACGCGAGCTCTCACATGACTGTGGTTACTAATTGCGGGGATAACCGAAACAGCCGCCGAGGGACCCCATAAGACGTGGAACGGGGCCACTCTGTGCAAAACAAACTGCACAGTGGAGGTAAGTATGACATGTTAGTTTACACGAAAAAAAAAAATCCTGTACAAACGCTTTAACCTGAATACAGGTAAAAGTAACCAGACTCTGATAAGGGTACTCACCCCTCTGGAGTAAGAGATGTGGACTGAATGGAATCTTGCCACCTTAATTGAGGGCTAGTGATTTTTGTAAGACGTGTCTCCTGTAAACAAAGTACAGCTACCACATATGTTTTTGCAATCAGGAGAACTGCTGATTTTTTCTTTATACAATCAACATCTAGAACCGCAAACATACGTGACAAAACACATGTCCGTGTTTCAAAGGCAATACAATCCAGTTCCAGCCAGACATCTAACATTTTAAAAGGAGGTCAGCAAGGTCAATCTCAATATTTCCTTTCAGGGTAGGTTTCCTTTAATTTTTTATTTTGGCCACACTCTACAATCTTAAAAATATTAAAAGTATTACATAAAAATAGGAATCTGCAGAAATCTAAACATGTGTCGGCTTCCTAGCAGTTCATTGTGCTCATACATTTTCAGTTAAATTGTATGGAAAATGACTGAATTGAACTGTTTCAACATTAGCTCTAAGAATATTTTACAACTAGTTTGTAAGATTTATTTTTTATTACAAATCAAGCTATAAATATTAGATTGTACAGTTGGAATCCATTGTGCGATTCCAGCGCTAGATTACTGCAACAGTTTTTTAAGAAATATTGGTCAAGGATCCTTATATGTCTAATGAACAGTAGGTTGTGTTGACAGTAAATTATATTTTACCAATACAAATAGATCTTATCATTCAATGCCAAGACAAGGTCCAGAGCTAAGATGCCAAATTATGCCATGCCCTCCTTCTAGGTGAAGGCTGATCATGCTGTGCACGCCCGAAGGGCACAGAATTGACAGATCCCATCTAACAAGAAAAACTTGCCACAGATTTGGGGCAGTGTTGAATTGTAAGTCTGTTAACTTGTTGCACATTTTCACTGGCAAGCTGTACACTTGCACAGCACTTGAACCACAAGTTCTAGTTGACACTTTTCAAATTTCTAGCAAATTTGCATGGCACGTCTCTAGCAAGAGCTCTGTAAGTCTACAGCCTGAAAATGCAGCCACAGTGACCCCATGTAGTGGGATGACTATTGCACATCATAACTGAACCAGAACATGCAGCAGACTTGCAGAATGTTTGCAAAGAAAGTCATGCAATGTAGACTCACTATATTGTATACAGCAACATCCAAAATAAATTTAAAACAGTGTTGCAATATTATATAAAATATTGAAATTTATATAAATGAAACACCAGAACACCAAAGTCCATTTAGTGATGAAATGTGCAAACTCCTTCAATTCAGTGCAACACCCAGTGCTCAGACTAGTAAGGTAAGATTGTCTTCTTACCAGATCCACAGATCTTTCAAGGTCTATACTTGCATCTGTGAGTTTTATTACCCCTCACATTAGGTACGATTCATTTCGGCTCTTCCAACCTTCTTTTGGAAACCGCTGTTACAAACAAGCCAAGGATAGTACTCTCAGACTGTCCATAGAAGACAGTCAGACCAATGTTCAAATGAGAAAAGGAAAACGCATTGCGCAGCGTCCGAAAGCAAGGAATTTATTAAAAGGATATTTGCAATAGATCAGTGAAAAACAGGCATTGGAAATATAATATGCCATTTCAAGTGCACTTTGCACGTGTAGTACAAAGTGGATTTGCCTTTCGTAAATAACCCCCAATGTCTTTATTGTTAATCCTAACCACTGGAGAATAGCAAGTCTTCAGTAAAATAGCCACTGCTTTTAGAGAAAATATACCAAGCTAACATGGCCATGCGGTGCAAGGTGGCTGATATGCCCCCCAGTGGTTGTTATAAGAAATCCTATATAAAGATAAATTGTTCACACCGGTATCCTCTAATGCCTCACAGAAGACGTCTATTCAGATTAAACGCACATCAGGCAGGGCAGGAGATGTCGGTGACATTGGGGCTCTCGTAAGGGCACAGGACGAATTCTAGATTTCCAATGTCTGTTTTTCACTGATCTGTTGTAAATAGACTTTTAATAAATGTCTTGCTTTTAATTTGGACACTGCACAATGAGTTTTCCTTTTCTCTTTTGAACATTGGTCTGACTGCCTTCTGTGGACACTCTGTGGCCTCGTACACATGACCGTTTTCCTTGACAGAATCCATCAAGAAACTTGGTGGCAGAGCTTTTTTGCTGAGGAAAACGGTCGTGCGTATGTTTTTCATCGAGAAAACTGTCAAGGAACTTGATGAGAAAAAAAGAGAACAAGTTCTCTTTTTCCTCGTCGGGAGTCTCAATTTCCTTGTCGCGTTCCTCGACGGGCTGGTTTTCGGCGAGAAACACATTCGTGTGTATGCTTAGAAACCTGCGCATGCTCAGAATAAAATATGAGACGGGAGCGCACCTTCGGTAAAAGTAGCGTTTGTAATGGAGATAGCACATTTGTCACGCTGTAACAGACTGAAAAGTGCAAAT
Source organism: Rana temporaria (assembly GCF_905171775.1). Classification (NCBI taxonomy): domain Eukaryota; kingdom Metazoa; phylum Chordata; class Amphibia; order Anura; family Ranidae; genus Rana; species Rana temporaria. The sequence continues at coordinate 90,381,973 of NC_053498.1, forward strand.
CGTCTGCTACCAAACTTTTACTTAACACGCAGTAACATGAGATTAGCAAAAGCAGCCACAAGGGTTGTGCCGTTGTATGTGTTGTACGTCACCGCGTTTGAGAACGGCGAGATTTGGTCTTGACAGTGTGTACGCAAAGAAAGCTTGTCAAGTTTCTCGACAAGCCTAACAAGGAATTTGTCGAGGAAAACTATGTTTCATTTACGACGAGTTCCTCGGTCGTGTGTACGAGGCCTGAGAGTACAATCTTTGGTTGTTCCTAACAACGGTTTCCACAAGAAGGTTGGAAGAGCCAAGATGAAACGTACCTAATGTGAGGGGTAATACAACTCACAGATGGGAGTATAGACCTTGAAAGGTCTATGGATCTGGTAAGAAGACAATCTTACCTTACTAGTCTGAGCACTGGGTGTTGCACTGAATTGAAGGACTTTGCACATTTTTATCACTAAATGGACTTTGGTGTTCTGGTGTTTCATTTATATATATTTCAATATTTTATATGATAGCGCAACACTGTTTTATATTTACTAACTAACTAGTGAAGCTCTTACAAAGGTGCACTGGAAAATATTTTACTGCTTGTTAGGTATAAAGTTTTTGTTTTTGTTTTTGTTTTTTTGTATTTATGGTTGTCCCTGGTTTAAAGCAAAACTCCAGAAATGAAAATGTTTTTATTTTTATTTTGGATAGAGTGTACAAAGGTTAGGACTTCTGACAGCATTTTATTGATGGGTTTTCCCACTCCCTGTCCCAATAACTGCACAGAAATCTCTCTAACAGCCACCGTCAGCAATGCAAACCCAACAGACATTCTCACCTACTATCAATCGGCTTTGTTTGTTGTCTGAGGAAAATAATACATTTGTCTGTAGTACCACTTAAAATATGAGCATTGCAATGTCGACCTGATGTAAAAAATAAAATAAAAATATTGACCAATTAAATTAAATTTTTTAATTTCCTGGTGCAGGAAAATGTAAATACATATAGTATGACTGCCTGCTAAATAAACCCATGTATCCCCCATTCTTTGCATCCAAAGCTTTTTTTTTGTTTATCTTGTACAGAACATAAAATCCATGGTATAAATCTAGCTCTGGCTTTGGTTTGAGTATTTATTGATGAAGTCAGAGTTAGATATGGGTTCTGGCTTTTTCAGTAAGACCTGTGGAATCTTAATGCACCGCATCTTGATAAAACCCACATTGCTGCAGAGAAAAGCTCACGTCCCCATTTGTGGTAAAAACTATTTGGAGAGGTGAAGAGTACAAAAAGCTGCCTGCACTGTGCAGTTAGATAATATGGCATGAGTCAGCTAAGGTAGAACACATTTATTGAGCATTATTTAATACTCTGGCTTAATAAAATACATTGAATACAGCTTAAAAGTATTCACATCTGATGCACAATTTATTTTTGAGCTGAAAAGATTTAAACCTTCAGTTGTGAAGTACAGACAATCATGGGTATTATACAAGTTAAAGCATAATGTGCAAAGTTTAGTAATCCTACAGTAACCATACTAAACAATTAGCTTTTATCTTCAGTAAACTGAATTCTGATTATTTGTTTGGTTTACAGTACTTTTAAGTACCGTATATATTAAAGCATTACGTGGCCTTTATCTTTTTAGGTAGCAAGGTATACCATTGTTATATGGAATATTGTTCCAATGTTTTACACAGCTTTTTTTAAATAAATACAAATTTATTTGATTTCAAATACAAATTTAACCGCTGCTCTTGACCACATTCTACATGACTTGAAAAATGTTCCTCAGTTTAGGCCGATACGTATTATTCTACATATTTTTGGTAAAAAAATCGCAATTGATCGGTTTGCGCAAAAGTTATAGCGTTTACAAAATAGGGGATAGTTTTATGGCATTTTTTTTTCACTAGTAATGGCAGCGATCAGTGATTTTTATCATGACTGCGACATTATGGTGGACACATCGGACACCTTTGACACATTTTTGGGACCATTGTCATTTTTACAGCGACCAGTGCTATAAAAATGCACTGATTACTGTGAAAATTACACTGGCAGTGAAGGGGATAACCACTAGGTGGCGCTGTAGGGGTTAAGTGTCCCCTAGTGAGTTATTCTTACTGTAGGGGGATGGGCTACATGTCAAAAGACAGTGATCATGGCTTCCGATTACAGAAAGCGGTGATCACTGTCATTGTCAGTAGGCAGAGCGGGGAGATGCTTGTTTACATCAGCATCTCCCCGTTCTGACTCTCTGTGACACGATCGCGGGTATCCCCGCGGCGATCAAGCCCGGGGGACGCATGGTCAGGCTAACGGAGCCGCGATCTTAAAGGGGACTAACAGATACGTCCTTCTGTCTGTCTGAGCCATGCTGTCGACGTATATCGTTGTGCGCTGGTCGGCAAACAAGGGTTTCTCAACAGAGTAACATTAAGGGACCCAGCCTGAGACAGGAGAAGACCATCATTAGAAAGTCCCAGTCCACCCAGTCAAATGCTTTTTTAGCATCAGTAGAAAAGAACAGGGTGGACTGGAGGTTTCGATAGGCATGTGCTAAGAGAAAGAGTGTGCAAAGGGAATTATACCTAGCTTCCAGGTATGAACCCTGTCTGATCAGAAGAGATCCATTTAGGATGGGATTTTTGCCAGGTGTTAATTAGTTGTGTGTTATGAAGGTGCTTACAAATAAAGACCAGGCGTTTGGAGGGTGTGGATGAAAAACCCTGTGATGTATCAACCCCGGGGTTCCAATGCTACATTTAAATCACCAGCTAGTATGGTAAGACCCTGGTCAATTTAGTGATAATTGAAGAGAGAAAATGTATTTGGTCCTGATTGGGAAAGTAAATGTGGGCTAAAGTACCCTTAATGAATAAGAATCTTTTGTGGGGGCTGAAAAGAAAGCTAAAAAGAAACATTCCTGTGGAAACCAAAGGTGACCCCTTTAACTTTATTAAGCTGTAATACCAAACATGATAATAAAAAAAGTAAAGTTTTGTGCTGGTATTGTTGGTTAAATGCATCTCTTGAATAAAAGCTATATGACAAGCAAGACACTTGAGTTCCTGAAATAACTAACGTCTCTTACCTGTGGAGTGTAGGCCCCTACACAGTGCCGATCCTGGCCTCCCTGGGGCCCTAAGCAAAATGACATGTCACATTAAATTTGAGAAGCGGGGGGGGCTGCCTAAAATGCCAGGGGGAGGGGGGCGCTGCCGACAGTGACATGTCACATTAAAGATTAAAGTTGAGAAGTGGGGGGAGGGGTGTTCTGCTGTCGGAAAATGACATCTTACATTAAAGTGAGAAGCGGGGGGTGCTGAACTCTTATCTCTTCTCCCATGCAGCCAGCGAGTTAAGAAGTGGGGTGAGGGGCCAAAAATGACTTCTCTCCAGGTGGGGCCTCTAGTAATTTGGGGGGCCCTCCGCAGCTTTGCGGGGCCCTAAGTGGCTTGCATAGTGAGCCTATAGGGCGGATCGGCCCTGCCCCTACATATATATATATAGAAGATGGTATTTATGGTGGGAAAGGGGCAGGATGGCAGGAGAGTCTGTGTGAGGTTAAGAGGACTGTTTACCATATCCCGATCTGTACATCTCGCTACGAGCCTGTTATAGAGTGGTGCACTGTCGCACCTGCAGTATGTGAGTACCCCGGCAAGGGATCTCTCTTTTAATTTAAATAAATATTGTTAAAATATTACTTGCACCATCTGGGTTTTTTTCTTATATATTCTATGATCTGGAGCTGCCTGCCAAGAAACCAGGAACCCAGGATTATCCATTAGAACCCAATGGTTCATAAGTGTGCACAGACCAAGCTTAGTTGCAAGGTCGCAAGCTCTAAGGTGAGCAACCATTAGCATAGGGGAGCACCTGTGTGACTACACCTTGGCACGACTTTTGGATCACTCACTTGGCAGTGTGTTGTTGTATAAACTGTATCATACATCACCCTTGGATTGCTGCTACTGATTACATGCACTAAAGCACTGTGGAATTTTTCATTCATTTTTTATACACACTGAAACACCCTAGAATACTATTATATGGACTTGTGTGTCATTTTTAAGGATTGGACTGTTTACCACTATTATTTATTATGCATGTTTATGCACCTTTACACCTTAGTGTAATGCAATTTTTTTGATGCAATTTTTTTAAACATGCAATTTTTTTTATGCAATTTATATATATTTTTTATCATTATTTATATATATTTACTTGTACTATTTGTTTGCACACATCTATATCACTTACTGGACACATATCCCCCTTACTTTGTATAGTGGTGTGTGCACTATCATTTCATTTCATTAGTGCTGCGTTTTGTTCATTTTATTTGGTATTTATGGTCGCCATGGTGATACAGGAACATTTCTCATCATATCAGATAATGACTGAAACCAGTTAACTGCCGTATAAAGGAGAGGGAGGGGGAAGAGAAGACATGAGAAAAGTTGGGGGCAAGGTGAAGAAAAGAGAAGAAAAAAGGTTTTCTGCCCTGCCAGACAGGAGAGAGAGAAAATGTAATCTACTTACATCAAAAATTTGTATATGAAAAAGATCAGGATATCATTATTCTAAAATGACCACAAATGCTTTTCTTTCTCTCCCTCCCTCCTTCATGCCTTCACAACCATTTTAAATAGATATGCCTCTGTGTAATGCTACTCAGACAGTTGTGGCATCAATGTTGTGAGATCTCAGCATTCTAATTTACATATGTCATCATTTTCTTTCTATTTTGTTTTATCAGAATGTCATACTTTTCAAAGTTGACATGAAGGGTTGGTTTAAGGTGAGGCACATAATCCAATAAAAGCAAAAGTAAGCCACAAACATCATCACAAAAAAACTTGGAAAACAACCTAAGATTTATTTGGTTTTCCAGTGAAAAATTGGGTATACCTTATACTGCAAAATAGACAACAAAGTGTGCACATAGTAAACTCATGTCATAAAAATTCTACAGGTAAAATACAATATTCCACAATTACGCATTTAGAAACTGCTGCTTTCTGCAAGTACAAGACATATTGTTGAAGATGAATTAAGCCACAGGAGATTTTATTCACATAGTCGTCTTTTCCTTCCATTGTGAATTAAATTGCCTTTTTTCCTATTTCAATACATTTTCAATACATTTTATAGTAGACATTTATTTTTTTGTTTTGGGCTGTTATCGTGAACTTGGTCGCTTGCTCTAATTTGATGTACATGACAGCGGTATAGATGGACATAATTTACTCAGAATCTAGTACATCCAATTGTCTTTGTAATAACTTTGTTAGAAAATGGGCAATACTTCAAAATGTTGTTCTATACAGTGGTTCAGCCACAAGTTTATAAGCATATCAATGTGGGAAATTACTGCTGGCTGAATATAATGGAGCATTTAAATATACAGTATACAGTATATATATATATATATATATATATATATATATATATATATATATATATATATATATATATATATATATATATATATATGACCTGGGGAATCGTTAGCTTGGTGATTAATGCATTTTTTGTTAAAATTCATGTCAGGTGAAACTGTATTAAAAAGCAGAAGACAAAACAAAAGCCCAACATAAAGTTCCAGATGCAGGGGTCTTCTCCAGCAAAATATACCCAGCACTGGAAATTCCCAAGCCACCTGCTCTGTTTTGGTCTCCCAGTCCTCAGGCTTGCTCTCTCCAGAGATTTCCTCCAGCCCACTGGACTCACTGTCTTCCTCAGATTCCTCAGCCCCTTTAGACCCTCTCCTGGTCTCCCAGACTCTTGTAGCTTGGCCAGACATTCTCAGTCCTTGGGCAAGAAATCCCCCTCACAAGGGTTGCAGTCTCCATCAGGAACACCTAGATCTCCTGACAGGGCTCTGTCTCCAAACAGCAGCAACTGCACCAACCCCAACTTCCCCCCACCTGCAACTACCAGCAGACGTTCATTATAAGGGCTGTGTGCACCTAGGTAAACACTCTGCTGGTTGTCCACAAAACCCAGACACTGGGTTGGAGATTTGTTCCACCCAAAGTCACTTTGAAATCTCCAAAATACAAAAATATCAAACCCCGGAGAAATCTGCTCCGTAGTTTTGTACTCTGCAAAGTTGCAAACCCTGTTTCCTCTTCCTGACAAACCTACAGGGACAAAGGCTCACACTGTCACAATATACAATTTGTATGGATACACCTTAATAAAATGGGAATGGTTGGTGATATTAACTTCCTGTTTGTGGCACATTGGTATATGTAAGGGGGAAACTTTTCAAGATGGGTTGTGACCATGGTGGCCATTTTGAAGTTGGCCATTTTGAATCCAACTTTTGTTTTTGGTGTATCCATATACATGGCCCACCCTGTGTATATATATATATATATATATATATATATATATATATATATATATATATATATATATATATATATATATATATATATATATATGCTTACCTGTTCTATGCAATGGTTTTGCACAGATCAGTAAGAGAATGCTTTGTCTACTTCGACCTGAAGTTTATTCTAAAATGTTGAACACTTCTTAGTAACAGCAAAACCAGCAATCATTGGGACAGGAAACCCCTGGGTAGGGGTATTTAATGTACAACAAAGTATATTGAGGGGAATTTACTAAGACTGGAGCAGCTGCTCCAAATTCTGCCTGGTCCAGTTTAGGCAGAATGCAGCAGAGTGCAGCAATCACGATTGTGTTACATACAACATAGTGTATAGGATGCAGAGGTCAGTCTAATGTAATGTACAGCACAGCATGCATAGTGCAGTACTCAGAAGTAGGTTTCTTCTAATGTTGATGGTAAGTGTGCTACTCTAGGACACACAGAAAACAATTGTTTTGTGTGTTTCCTATGCACACTGAAATGCAGTCAAGAGCTGCACTGACTTGATCTTCAATTAAATGCAGACATGCTGTCTTTTTATCACAGCACACTGGCCAGGTTTGCATATCATGTACAGCAACACAGCACACCACACTGCTGTACAGCAACATAAATGTAGTGTCACTTTTGTGCACTGCATATAAAGTTTGTACAAAAAAAGGCAGCTGTCTGTTTAATGTGAACATATCATACAATGACCTAATATATTCATGCTGTATTTATACAGCATGAACTGCCATTTCTTACTCTACTGCACTGCATATTTTTTGTTTACTTTTATATTTTTTTAGCCCCTTAACTACACTTAACCACATAACCTCCAAAAAGGTTTTTTCCCCTTTGTGACCAGACCATTTGTTGATATTGAGCACTGTGCTACTTTAACTGACAATTGTGTGGTCTAGCAACACTGTACACAAATTAAATGTATATATTTTTTTCACACAAATAGAGCTTTATTTTGGTAATATTTGATTACCACGTTGTTTTTATTTTATTTTTTAAATATATAAATAAAAAAAATACAGAAAGTTGTAAAAGAAAAATATTTTCTACTTTCTGTTATAAAACATCCAACAAAATCAATCTTCTTCATAAATTTAGGCCAAATGTATTCTGATACATGTTTTTTGGTAGAAACCAAACTGCGTAATGGCATTGATCAGTGACTTATATTGTGACTGTGATAGTGTGGCTGGCAATCTAGTGCTAACTGACGCTGGGTGATAAGGATGCTAACTTTCACTGATGTCGCTAGCAACACTAACACAGTGATCAATGATAATCCTGTACACTGTACTAATTATACTGGTTGGGAAGGGGTTAACATCAAGGGGTTAAAGTGATTGTAATGTCTCTTTTCTTTATTATAACACACATGTTATACTTACCTGCTCTGTGCAGTGGATTTGCACGGGACATCCTGGGTCCCTCTCTACTGAGCTGAGCTGCAGCTCCGTGTGTCCATTTGGACACAGAGCTGTGATTCGGTCCTATCTCTCTCCTGATTGGCTAACTGACTTTAATTGTCTCAGCCAATCAGGATAGTGAGTCACAGACAGCTGAGGGACTCGTGGACATGGCTGGATAGAGATGGGGCTCAGGTAAGTATTAGGGGGGCTGCTGCACACAGAAAGCTTTTTCTTCAAACCAGTGCCACTTAACCACTGGGCACTAAAACCCCCTTCCTAACCAGAACAATTTTCAGCTTTCGGCACTCTCACATTTTGAATGACAACTACTCAGTCATGCAACACTGTACCCATATGAAATATTTGTCCTTTTTTTCACACAAATAGAGCTTTCTTTTGGTGGTATTTAATCACTGCTTTTTTATTTTTTTGCGTTATAAAAGAAAAAAAAAATTCTGGAATTTTTTTTTCTTGGTTTCTGTTATAAAATTTAGCAAATTAGTAATTTTTCTTCATACATTTTGGCCAAAGTTTATACTGCTACATATCTTTGGTAAAAAAATAACCCAAATTGGTGTTTATTAATTGGTCTTTGTGAAAGTTATAGTCCACAAGCTATGGTGCCAATATCTAAAAATTGATCACACTTGAAGTACTGACGGCCTATCTCATTTCATGAGACCCTAACATGCCAGGGAAGTACAAATACCCACATATGACCCCTTTTTGGAAAGTAGACATTCCAAGGTATCTAGAAAGAGGCATGGTGAGTTTTTTAAAGTTGTAATTTTTTCCCCACAATTCTTTGCAAATCAAGATTTTTTTTTCACAAAATTGTCATATTATCAGGTTATTTCTCACACACAGCATATGCATACCACAAATTACACCACAATACATATTTTGCTATTACTCCCAAGTATGGCGAAATCACATGCGTGAGACCTTTATAAAGCGTGGCCACATACAGAGGCCCAACATGCAGGGAGCATCTTCAGGTGTTTTAGGAGCATAAATTACACATCTAATTTCCTGACTACCCCTTAAAGTTTTGAAAGCCCTGAAGCACCAGGACAATGGAAACGCCCCAAAAATGACCACTTTTTGGAAAGAAAACACCCCAACGTATAATCTATGAGGCATAATGAGTCTTTTAAACATGTCATTTTTTTCTACAAGTTTTTGGAAAATATGGAAAGAAAATGAAAACGCCTTTTTTTTTACACAAAGTTGTCTATTCATACAATATTTCTAACACATAGTGAAAAAGTTTTCTTTCCTACAAGAGGAAGGAAAAAAAACACTGCGCTAACAAAATAAGTGAACACACGTGAGTGTATGAAAAGCTGCTAGTACTATTACTTAAGATACCAAAGTAAATAAGACAATATAAAAACAAAAAAGTACAGCGCTCAGTGAACCAAAACAGCCAATATATAATTAAGAAATATTGGTATGTTATACAATGACAGCCAATATGTGATTGAGAAATATTGGTATAAAGAAGAATATTGGTATGTTAAACAATGACAGCCAATATGTAAATGAGAAATATTTGTATAAAAAAACGTGACATATATAAAAAGTAAAAAAAGTAAAAAGAGTATGAAAAGTCCATAAACGTGATCCACATTCAACTGAATGGATGAGAATACATTTCATGGGGTGCTGGTGAATGTTTTTAGATAAGATGAAAATCCTCCACCGGAAAGAACACCCAAATTAGTGAGAATATAATCTCCTTACCAGATGGATAGACCGTAATTGCAGCGGTCTCATAAGGCCCAGGGATGTTTAGAGTCTTCCCAATAGGACTATCTCTGAGTATGAAAGGTGCAGGGAACAGTTCCAAATAGTATACGCTCCAGTTGATCAATACCCAATCAGGCTCCCATGAAATAAAAAATGAGGGGATACCACATAGTGTAAAACCGTTATGATAACAGATTTAATAAGGGTATGGATGCACTTACAATTAGATGAATATATGAGCACAATAACATAAGGGAGGGAAGCGGCGTCTCCTCAGGGCTTCCTTCGTCTGCTCGACTCCGTCGTTGCGTGTCTCCATACGGTGCATGATGACGTCACTTGGCTAGGCCACACCTATGCGTTTCATCATCAAAAGGACGTCGTCAGGTATAGGCAGCCTATCATACTCTTTTTACTTTTTTTACTTTTTATATATGTCATGGTTTTTTCATACCAATATTTCTCATTTACTTATTGGCTGTCATTGTTTAACATACCAATATTCTTCTTTATACCAATATTTCTGAATCACATATTGGCTGTCATTGTATAACATACCAATATTTCTTAATCGTATATTGGCTGTTTTGGTTCACTGAGCGCTGTACTTTTTGTTTTTATATTTCTAACACATAGCATGTACAATTAAAAAATTACACCCCAAAATACATTCCCCTACTCCTCCTGAGTATGACGATACCACGTGTGGGAGACTTTTCCACAGCCTGGCCACATACAGACACTGAGTACAGCTGGGTACGGCTGAGCATTGCCGAGTATGGCTGGGTATTGCTGAGTATGGCTGAGTATGGCTGGGTACGGCTGAATACGGCTGGGTACGGCTGAGTATGGCTGGGTACAGCTGGGTATGGCTGAGTATTGCTGAATATGGCTGGGTATCGTCGAGCATGGCTGGGTATGACTGGGTATGGTTGAGTATTGCTGGGTTTCAACGAGTAAGGCTGGGTATCGCAGAATATGGCCGATTATGGCTGGGTATGACAGCAAAGAACAAGGTCAAGCACACCGCTCCAGGCAGAATCAGGTGCAAGGTAGATCAAAGGTGCAGACCTCGGCTCACCACCGTGGAGACGAATAAAACAAGAAATTGGTGCACACTGGAACTCCAAATTATCTTGATGTCATCTTTATTGTCAAAAGGGTCAGACAGATATAGGCAATGGTAGACGTGTTTCACAAGCGATAGTGTTGTGTCACTAGACAGAACAGGGAGATGCCTTGTTTACAAAGGCATCCCCCAGTTCTGCCATTCCGTGAGCCGATCCCAGGACACCGGCTGACATTGAGTCCACGGGCACAGTCATGGAGACTGCGGCGGGCGCCCACGTGCGCTCTTCTGGTGGTGCGTGTGCACCCACTAGGCGGTAGGTTCAAAGCAACATATATATATATATATATATATATATATATATATGTTGCTTTGCCTGCCTTTTTACCGACATAAATGTGCATGAGGCAGTCGGCAAGCGGTTAAGGACAAGTAAGGTGCAATATCTTACATTTTAGTCTTCCCTGAAGATGTATGATGAATCACGTAGGGGTGGAGCTAACAGGTGCTGACGTCATCCTGCATAACGGGGTCACGCTCGCACTGAGGAATAGTGGACCTGGCAGCCATATATGATTAAGCATACCGATCCAAGTACTTAAATATATCACAGATTATTGTAAGTGCAATATGTTTTATGTGTGAGAGTTTTAAATACTTTAAAAGAGAATGTTATGCCATGTGAGCGTTTTTGTTTTTCCCTATGGCCAGTCTGTAATGTGTTTATTGGGAACATATAGAGGAACAGTGTGGAAAACCTGAAAAGAGTGAATCCCTCTTTGGAAAATTTACTATTTCATCCACTTATTTGATGAGCAGAAGGGGTCAAATGTTCTGGTAAGTTCACTGATTTTGAGGTGATTGCGCAGAGTGATGGGAAAACTGGTACAGAAGAGGCACTGAGTGTTTAGGCACTTTTGTACAAAATTGACAGCAGGCTTAATGCAATTGGAGGACACTAAGCACTTTTGATTGAATATATAAACTGCAGCATGGAATTATTTATTGATTCACTGGACACTTTTGTTGAAAAAATCTTTTTGGATGCACTTTATTATGTAGCACTGGACACTTTATAATATATGAATTGATATAGTATGATTGTCCACAGAAATATCTGCATGATATTATAGCACTGCATATTGTATATACAAGGAGGAATTGATGGCTGCACACCAGAGTAGTAGAAAGTCTTTTATTGTAAAATCCATAAACATTGATGACACCACAGGACGTTGAAGGCAGGTACGGGTAGACATGTTTCACACAGCTTATTAATTACTGTATTTTATTTATATAAAGAAAAAGTACGTAAAGATCTGCAATAAAATTTTGGTAAAATCCTTGTCTATGTATATAAAAATGTGGTGGAGTATATTGTATATACAAGGAGGAATTGATGGCTGCACACCAGAGTAGTAGAAAGTCTTTTATTGTAAAATCCATAAACATTGATGACACCACAGGACGTTGAAGGCAGGTACGGGTAGACATGTTTCACACAGCTTATTAATTACTGTATTTTATTTATATAAAGAAAAAGTACGTAAAGATCTGCAATAAAATTTTGGTAAAATCCTTGTCTATGTATATAAAAATGTGGTGGAGTACAGCGCTCAGGGTGTCTGCACAGAGCAATCAATAGAGGGCTAAGAATTAAAATACACAAATATATGAAATAAAAATAATAGTGACAAACCACTGTGGAGACATATGGTATAAATAAGTCCATTGGAGGATCAATCCTGGCAAAGTACCAAAAGAAAGCTATAATAGGTAGCGATGATGAGCCAGTGTAGATGAAGACAGTAGATCAGGGCAGCTATCCAGGAGCGAAACCAGCTCAATGTATGCAAGAGAAAAAACAAAAGAGAAAAGCGCCTCTGAGCATACTGTATTTAATTGTAAATAATAAAAGTATCCAGCACTTACATCATAGTATATAGCATGCTCTGAAACGCGTTGTGGTCCCCCTCGGCCTCCGTCCATGCTGACGTCACGCATCAGCTGACAAACTCATTGCCTAGCAGCGGTACAACAACAAGGAAATAGCCGCTTCTCCCCGGCTCCCTCCGGCCGCCGAGTCCTTCATGCTTTTCGGACAGTCAGCAATAGACGCATACCAGCTCCCATGGCTGCAGCATATATACTATGATGTAAGTGCTGGATACTTTTATTATTTACAATTAAATACAGTATGCTCAGAGGCGCTCTTCTCTTTTGTTTTTTCTCTTGTCTATGTATACAGGACTTGCACAGAGGATTGGTTTTTATTTTCTTATTAAAATCAGGGCCATCATACCATATTGTTATGGAATTGTATGATTTAAAAAAAAAAAAACCTTTGCTGCAGCAAATGATAAAGCACCAAGCACAGTGGCATGTGTTGGGGTACCATTTACTTTAAATAGCACCCCAATGCCTCTACAGAGCCCCCTTATGCTACAGAGTACAGCAGAACCCCACAACATGCACATTGTGATTTGTAAAAAAAAGAGCAGGAACAATTTATCCTGCTTGGTGGCCCACTCAAAATGAATGAGCTGCTGTAACATACAAATAAAGTGCCTTGCTCTGAGTGCATTACCACAATGCACTGTTGTGAGAATAGACCTTCATCCTTTCCCTACCTTTCCCTCCTTACATTGTGTCAGCATTGACTGTAATTTAGTTCTGAATCCCAATTACTCTACAACACCAGAAAATTGTAGCAGCCTTGTTTTTCCATTATTTCTAAAAATCTATATCCTTTTCCTTTTCATCACATTAGTGGCCTTGTGCCCAGCATCTTTCAGCGTTGTTACAAATCTAAAACAAAGGCGAGTTCTCGGTGGGTGAAAGTGCCATAAAAATGCCAATTATTATTGCTGTAACTGACAAAGGCTGCACGTGAACAAAGTGAAAATAAATAAGGAAGAAAACATCATATCCAAATTTATCATTTGTAGTGTCTTCCCAGTTCTGCTGAAGGGTATTGATACTTTTAACTCTGAACTTCAATAAAACAGAAATAGCAAAAGAAGTAACCCAGTTCGATGCATATTAATTAAATATAAGCACTTCAGTTCAGATTTAGCCTTGTTTCCTCTTCCTGTTTAAGGATAAGATTTGGGTTTGCATTTACCATGGGTTTGCATCAAATTCCCGATACTCAGAAAGTTCATAAATGTTTTGTTGAAAAGTCTGTAGGTTTGTCAACAGAAATAAGGTGCAATGTATAATTCAGTTTATAGTCTTCTGTATGGTCAGCTGTGTCACAAGAGCCAATAATTTGTAGGAATAGATAACTTATATTTATATTTTTATAAAAAGGATGGGCTCACAGCAGCCATATTGTCAGTATGTGATAGAGCTGTTAGGAAAGCTGACAATTCTTTGTAGGGAGGGATACTGATTTAGACATGAGCTACAAAACTGCAGATGCAGCCATATATTTTTGTTCTCTGAAGAGGGTGTATACAGGAATGACATAACTAATCCAAGAGCCCGAGGGTGTGGTAAGGGAGGTAAATAGATGTTGACTTGTTTTTATGGTGACCCCTCAAAGCCAATTTATCAGTATTTCCAGAGGACCGTGTTTTACATTCCAACAACAACATATTATTGCACAGAATGAAATTACAATTTGTTACACACCAAACATGATATAAATGCAATGTATGTCTTCCTAAAAAAGGGTATTGTTTCCCATCAGCTTTCTGCTCCTCCTAATATAGGTACGCAGTGTCTATTGGATTATCAATTTCTACATTTGTCTAAACACTTGAAATAGATGTGTCTTTTATCATAGCAGGGATTATGAATTATCTGTAGGGTTTGGCTCTTAGCAGTTTGATTTAAGGTTAAAAAACAAACTTATGCTGCGTACACACGATCGGAATTTCAGATGAAAAAAGTCAGATGGACTTTTTTCATCGGAAATTCTGATCGTGTGTGGGCCCCATCTGACTTTTTTCCGTCTGTGTTTAAAAATAGAACATGTTTTATTTTTTTTCCGTTAGAAAAAACTATAGGAAATTCCTATCATCTGTGTGCAACTCCGACGGAGAAAAAACCCATGCATGCTCAGAATCAAGTCAACGCATCCTCGGAAGCATTGAACTTCATTTTTCTCATCTCGTCGTAGTTTTTTACGTCACCACGTTTTGGATGGTCAGAATTTGGTCTGACAGTGTGTATGCAAGACAGCTTAAACGAAATTCAGACGAAAAATTTCATCGGATTTTAGGCCATTGGAAATTCCGATCGTGTGTATGGGGCATTCGTTTATATATTGTTTTTAGCTGCTCTGGCACACTTTTTACAACAGGTCCACAACAGGTACAAACAATTTGTCGCCTGTACTGACATTGTCATACAGAGGCACATGGGGATTCTAAAGAGTGTCTTAGACACAATTTATGAATTCCCTTCACTGTTTCTATGTACTTTTTGGTTCATTGCTATGCTTTTTTAAGCCTAAAATTGGGCTTTAATATTTTGCAGTTTTAATTTACAAATCTTTAGTATCAACTTAAAAAATAGATGAGGCAACTACTAATGACTTATGTGGGCCTAATTCATTGGTGAGACTTGTTCATTTAGGCCTTCTCCGCACCATGCATGTATAAAAACGAATGGAAAAAAATTATAGATTTGACATGCATAGAATATTCTATGCTTGTTTACACAATGTACAGAGATGTGCATTTTTCTAACATTGGTCTTTGCAAGGACACAAAGAAAATAATTGTCTTCTATGTGCTCTATTCACACCATAACACTGCTGTCATCTACGGTATTTATCGGTGTATAACACGCACAGGCGTATAACACGCACCCTAACTTTAAGAGGGAAGTTTCGGGAAAAAAACGTTCCACAGCCCCCTGCGTATAACACGCAGGCACAGTTTACCCTCTATTTTCAGGGTAAAAAAGTGAGTATTTATTTATTTTTTCAGTGCAGGAATATACAACAAAAAGTTCTCAGCAAGGACACGAACATTGCAATTGTTTTAAATGTGCCCTTCTCACACCACAATGTTGAGGTCATGCAGTTTTTTTTGTGTGCACAAAAATGTTGAAAATTTCTGCACAGAAACAATATGTCCATGATAACAATGTTGTGGTGTGAACAGGGCACATAGAAAACAATTGTTTTATTTGTGCCTTTGCAGAGACAAACTTACGTCTCTGCACATGTGTTCTCATTTGGAGTAATTTGTTCAAATTCATTAACCACTTGCCGTCGACGCACCGTCGAAATACGTCCACAAGGTGGCTCTCCTAGGCGAGATCACGTTATATGACGTCCTGCCTATTAGCCGCCACTAGGGGTGCACGCGCGCCGCCGGAGGCGCGCGCGCGCGCCCCCCGCTCGCCCCCGACTCCCGTGCGTGTGCCCGGCGGGCGCGATCGCCGCCGGGCACACGCGATCGCTCGGTACAGAGCAGGGAACGGGAGCTGTGTGTGTAAACACACAGCTCTCGTTCCTGTCAGCAGGGGAAATGCTGATTTTCTGTTCATACAATGTATGAACAGAAGATCAGTGTTTCCCCTAGTGAGGCCACACCCCCCCCCCCCCCCCCCCCACAGTAAGAACACACCCAGGCATACTTAACCCCTTCCCCGCCCCCTATCAAGAAAAGTAAGTCCTTTGTTTCCAATATTACCGGAATGGAATATCCAATCAAACAATTAATTACCTGCTCGACCACGGGCGTGGTTTATATGCTTGAATGCCAGTGTGGATTGCAATATGTCGGGCGTACCTCACGTGAGTTGCATGTGAGGGTTGGAGAACATATTAGCAACATTCGACGTGGCATTAGGACTCATAGTGTTTCTAAGCATTTTAGAGAATGCCATGGCAGAGATCCCAAAGGCCTTAAATTTTGGGGCATTGAAAAGGTCACCAAACATTGGAGAGGAGGACATTACATACGACAGCTTAGCCGTCGTGAATCTTTTTGGATTTATGAAACCAAGGTTTCGGCTCCATTAGGCCTCAATGTTGAGTTCGACCTTAATTGTTTTATCTCTAACCGTTAATTTTTATTATTCAGTAATTTTTATTATTCAGTATTTGGGGAATTTTTGTATTTTTTAGTAATTTTTTATTAATTTTTTAGTATTTTTATCCATTTTTATTAATCTTAACAATATGCAACAACATATACCTCTATCTTTTACATTTTCATATGACTAGATTTTGCACACATTTTTGTAATTATATATACCTATTGCAGACTTGTTCTGTATAAAAAGGGATTAAAATTGAATATATCTCTTATGTTTTTAAAAAAATGTGTGTTTTTAATATGTTGTAAATTATACTGGATTTATCTGCTAATTTTAGTGGTATCCTTTTTTGTAATGGTGAGGCGATCGTGGTTGACGTCACGTTTAAAATAATTTTTCTAAATTATTTATCCATGTTTTTGAAACCTGCAGGTCCTTCTTTAATTAGGTGGACCGTTTTTCCTGTGCATTATGCTACCGCATACTAGTTGCCTTTTTATTAATTGGCCACTAGATGGCGCAGGTTAGCAGGTAACTGGTGTGTTGCGATGGCAACCACACACTATATATGACGCCGCGGGACGTTCACGTTAGCCTCTCTACCCCACGCTGAGGAAGTTCCGCCCATAGGAACGTAACGCGTACGAGGGGGAGGAGCTTCGTGACGTCACCCGCGCTCGCCGACCCAACGCTGACGTGTGAGCTGTGTTAGATTCGGAAGCCCTGGAGCTCCGTGCTGTGCTGCCGCGCTCTACACTCGGCTCTGAGTGTTGTTTAATGTGAGTGTATTTTCGATTTTTTCATTCATTAAATCCAGTTTTAAGACAGAGAGCACTAGTCTGTCCCCTTTTTGTTTTATATATTTTCTCCGTGGTCTTTGGGAGTGCTGAGCCGTCTGCTGCCTGCTGCCTGCTGTACACCTTTTAAACTTGGAAGTGTCCTTTACTTACCTTGGAGGTTTTTCAAAAGCTTTGTGACCTAGCCATGGTTGAATGGCTGAGGTGAGGGGCCATCTGTAGTTAGTGGTGGAGGAACCTTCCTGTTGATCACCGATTCTGATATTTATCACGAATAGTCACTTCATTATTTGGAGCACCTTTTGGACTTTTTTCACTGATGCACTTTATGGATTTCTTTTTGTGTCATTATCAGAGTTTTAATTTTACATATTCATCTGATCACTATTTTTGTTATTGTCTAAATCATATGTCTTTGCGCTGCACTTTATTACCATTGATATTTATTATAGCAAAAAGTAAAAAATATTCATTTTTTTCAAACTTGTCGTTTTAGTTTGAAAAAATGCCCTGGGATAAAATATAATATATTTTAATTTTGGGATTTGGATACTAAAGATCTGGTTGCAATAACTGGATTTTGTTTGCCATGCCCTATGCTAGTGATGCACTTGAAAAATGATTATAGTTTTAAGTCTTTCTGTAAGCTTTTAACCATAGAAATCTGTCACTAATTGTTTTACTTCTTGTCTAGCTTTTAGTAACCAAGGGCCAGATTCACAAACGAGATACGACGGCGTATCTACTGATACGCCGTCGTATCTCTGTTTCTAACTATGCGACTGATTCATAGAATCAGTTACGCATAGCTAGCCCTAAGATCCGACAGGTGTAATGGACTTACACTGTCGGATCTTAGGATGCAGTACCGCGGCCGCCGCTGGGGGGAGTTCTCGTCGTAAACCAGCGTCGGGTATGCAAATTAGCACTTACGGAGATCCACAAAGCTTTTTCCCTTCGTTAAGTCGCCGTAAGTGTTAGTTTGCCGTCGCAAAGATAGGGTACCTTTTACAAAGTGTAAAGTTAGTACACCATGTAAAAGTGTACCCGTCTTTTCCGCGTCGCTGTCAAATTTTTTTAAATTTTTTTTTCCCGGCGCAACTCTTTTTTTCCCGACGCAACTTTTTTTTACCCGTCGCGATTCACAAAACCTCGGCGCATCGTAACTTCGCGCAAAGCATGTCGGGAAATTTGCGTCGGGAGCATGCGCAGTACGTTCGGCGCGGGAGCGCGCCTAATTTAAATGGGACTCGCCCCATTTGAATTGGCCCGCCTTGCGCCGGACGGATTTAGGATACACCGCCGCAAATTTCCAGGTAAGTGCTTTGTGGATCGGGCACTAACTTGGAAAAATTGCGGCGGTGTAACTTAAATCGGAAAAGTTAAGTTGCGCCCGGGCTGCGTGAATCTGGCCCCAAGTGATCAGAATTGGAATTAAAACTGTCTTTTGGCTCTATAGTAGTTTTGATTGAAACTTGCATGATTATAGAATTATGGGTGGCAACCACTGTGGCTAATACCCAATGGAAAGATTCAAAATTATCAGCAAAACTGAAAAGTGTATTGCCAGCAGTGCTGTTACTGGTTTTCAACTGCAACAACCCTTGTATCCTGCCATGTAATTTGCCTTTATGCGATCATTTAACAAAACCCAGCCTCCCAATTATTAGTCATTATTTTTACCACCATAAAAAGCTGTACACTTTTTCTAATTAGAAAATAATACTGGATCTCGAACAAGTGACAGTTAAAGCATAAAAGACCTATAACCACAAATATGAAATACGAATTAGTGCTTCGGTAAATGGAATCATAAAAACAAATTAATTTTTTTTTTTACTCCAAGCTATAAATATAATTAACTGCAATCCTGCAAAGACCAGTGGCACACTTTAAAGGAAGCTCTACCAGTACTAATTACATATGCCCTGTATGTTTCATAATAATTATTTTTATTTTCTTCAGAAATTCATACTTAGCCTAGTCATCTTATTTTTAATGTAATGCAATAACTTTATTCAGTAAGGCAAGGTAAAGAGTACTAATTATATGGAAAGTGCAGTAAACCATAGCAGCCAATTAGACTTAAAGGGTTTGTAAAGGATTTTTGTTTATCTTAATAGCTTCCTTTACCTTAATGCAGTGCTGTTTTCATGTCCTCATTGTTCGTTTTTGCTCTCAAGTTGCTGTAATTCTTCTCTGATCTCCACACTTCCTGGTTGTTTGTTTCCTGATAACCACAGTACTGGGAGCTTTCTCTCTGTGGTCACTAATCAAGGAGGTGTGATTACTGTGTGTATAAAACCCCACAGCACCAATCAGTTTCGTTTTCCAAACCATCACTGCCCTGTATTGGCTCTGTGGCTCTGTACATCACAGAAGCAGGAAACATGCAAAAACGAAACTAGAAACTACAGGTACATTATATGATTGATTTTTATCTATTTTTAATAATTTTTAAAAGGAATCAGTTAACTATTATGTCTCTATACCCTGTAAACAGTCATTTCAGCAAACAAAATGTTTTTATTTACAACTCCTTTAATTTCTTAAAGCCTCATCCTGCATCAGGTACCCTCTGGTGTCTACAGCATTTGCCACCAAAATCCCCCACATGTCCCACCAATTAGGGATGAGCCGAACACCCCCCAGTGTGAAAAAAAATGATATTAATTTCACTTGGGTACAGCATTGCATGGCCACACACTTGCTAGTTCAAGTACCACAGTGCTAAATTGCAAAAAATGGTCTTGAAGGGGGTAAAACCTTCCAGTGGTCAAATGGTTAATGCACACCAATAAATATTATTTTTGATTTTTAAACAATTGTGTTGGATGCCTTAAAAGTCTGTTGCTACTTTTTTCCTATTTAGTTGTCTGTTCATATACAAGATGTGGCGCCCAGTTTTATATCCCTGCCTTGTATTTTAACTCCCAATTTGAAATTTATGTACAATGGCCCGGATTCAGATAGGAGTTACGACGGCGTATCTCCGGATACGCCGTCGTAACTCTGAGTGGCAGGGTCATATCTATGCGACTGATTCGTAGAATCCGTAGATTTACGCGAGGAATATGCAAATTAGGTAGATACGCCGATTCAGAAACGTACATCCGCCCGGCGCATTTTTTTACGTTGTTTACTTAAGGCTTTTTCCGGCGTAAACTTACCCCTCATAAAGCAGGGGTAAGTCATGTTATGTATGGACGTCGGAAACGACCGAAGAGCGCCGTATTTTACGTCGTTTACGTAAGTCCTTTGCGAATAGGGCTGTACGTAAGTTACGTTCACGTCGAAAGCATTGACAGTTTGCGGCGTAATTTGGAGCATGCGCACTTGAAAACGTTCACGGACGGCGCATGCGCCATTCATAAAAAACGTCAAATACGTGGGGTCACACATGTAATTTAAATAAAACACGCCCACATCATCCAGATTTGAATTAGGCGGGCTTACGCCGGACCACATACGCTACGCCGCCTTAACTTAGGGCGCAAGTTCTTTCTGAATACGGAACTTGCGCCCTAATTTACGGCGGCGTAACGTATCTGAGATACGTTACGCCCGCCGATAGATACACAATTGTGTCTGAATCCGGGCCAATATCTCCAGAGCACAATTACTGAACTTAAAATGTTACTAAACCCACAGCAATAAAATCAGTGTGTTAACCTCCCTGGCGGTATGATTATTTCAGAAAAAAGGTGCTGAAAGCGGTACCATTATTTGCAAGGAAATTTGGCGTTTTATACTGTAGGCCTGTAATTCTTAGGAATAACTCACTTAAATCTGACCAAACAAGAGTCTAATAGGCATCCCGGGTATGAATTTTTTTTAAAAACAAAATTATAAATTATAATATAATAAATAATTATAAATAATTATAACAAATAATAATATAATTATAATAAAAATTATTCAATAATGTGATCAACTCAAAATCACTGGAATTTGCTCAGTTGCAGAATTGTCGCTGTCATTATTTTTATTTTTTTATGATTAATTTCCCCACAAATTACTATCGCACAATTCTGCAAGTGATTATAATTTTTTATCGCTGTTTTCTAGCTGCTCTAAAATCACTTTTGACATAAAGGGACACTTCTGGTTGCTATGGACAATCTACAGTTTGCAGGCAGAAAGAACAGTTTTTATTATATAAAAGAACATGCAGGGCACTGGGCAGACCACTAGGGACAAAGGGGGGTGTGTATTTTTTTACATACAGTACTGTAATCTATAAGATCAGTGGCGGAACTACCACCATAGCGACCCATGCGGGTGCTATGGGGCCCGCAGCCGAGTGGGGCCCGGCAGGGCCGCTGATAGGCTACAGTTAAAAAAAAAAAAAAAAAAAAATTATTCTAAATCCCCCCCCCCCTGCTCAGCCACTCCCGCTAGCTTAGGGGGGGGGGGGTGTATTGTTCCTATTTCTCAGGCCCCTCCTCTCTGATTATGTGGTGTTGGGACTCGGGAGTAGAGGGACTTTTTTTTCTGTTTCGGGCGCATGTGCAGTGCATCCCGCGCCCGCTCTGCTGCTTACAGTCCCGGCCACCAGCCTGCTGCTGCCCATTTCCTTCCCTGGCGGAGTGATCTTGCTCCCCTTAGCTTATATTGCGAGTGAGAGGCTGTGAGGTGCGCGGAGGTGGCAGGCAGCTGACAAATTCCTGAAGCAGAGGGGAAGCTGGAATTCGTGGCTGCTTCAGCACAGGAGTGCTTGGAGGTGGGTTAGTGGCGACACAGAAGGGGGAGCATGTTTGTCTGCACCCCATGAAGGTCCCTATTCAGGCTTATTCCTTATTCAGCACTGAAGTATAGGGTGACACTGACAACTGTTTCTCAATTGTGCTCCTTCAGACACACAAGTCACAGACATCAGGACGCCAGTACAAATGACATACAGGCATAGGCGTGCGCACGGGGTGTGCCTGGGCACACCCTAATGCCCAGGCACATCTATCACACCCCAGGACTTTTTTGCCAGCAGAATCTCTATTTCGGCACCTCTGGTTAATAACAATGGCTGAGCTGCTACTCTGCAATTGGGACCATCGTTTCATTGGCTGTGTAACTCTTGTGAATGCAGCCACTGATCGCGGAGTGAACAAGCAGGTGGCCGCATTTTCCGATGCTACTTCTATAGTTCCGGCTACAGCATCCCTGACAGCTGAATATCACTCCGCTGCCTGCTGTCAGGGATGTTGTAGCTGAAACTGTAGAAGTAGCATCAGTGCTGGATTAACCCCCTGATTTTGTCATCTGATCTGAATCTGATCTTTCTAATCTAAAGCAGTCCTGCCAGCTCTTACCATGGGGCTTCCGCAGCCCAGCACTGTCCTTTCCTGACAAGAAAACCATCCCAGGATCGTCCCAGGCAGAGGCAGGGGATGTAACTTTTTCCTCCCTGCTCTGCCTCCGAGTGCCCCGCCTCCCAGCTTCCTCCCTGCAGTGAGGTTCGAGTCTGCCAACAATGAAGGAGACCTGCCAGGACATGGGACTTAGGAGATGTCACTGGTAAGGAGAGAGGGGGGAACAGACTCTGGCAGTGTGTGTGCGGATGGCACTACAGCGGGCAGGGAGGGAGAGAGGAAGTCCTCTCCTGGAGTGCAAGTCACACTGTGTGTGTGTGTGGAGGACCTGGAAAACTGCTGAGAAATGGGAGTCCAGCCTACTATGCTGGGATTTGTAGTTCCATTGAGGGGAGGGCAATATACACACATAGAAAGTGTATCATGGACTAATGGGACTTGCAGCAAACTTTTAAAGTTTATTGTCTCTATATCTGTGACACACATCTTGCACCATTATGTGTATTTGTCCAGCATTGTGTTAGGAAAGCGAATGAATTTTCGCTTTCCTAACACTGAACCGCCTCTCAGTCAATCAGGTGCTCAGGTCTGTTACCTGTCACCTGATTGGCTGAAACGACAGGCGCTGTGATTGGATGCCTATCAGGCATCCAATCATAGCAGAGGACAGGAGAAGACATCAAGGAGCGTGGAGGACACCTCTGCCCCACGAGAGGTAAGTGCTGGGTGGGGGATGCAGACTGGCAGCATTTGATGGGCACAGTAGTGGCAATTGATGGGTACAGTGGCTGTGTTTGATGGGCACAGTGGTGGCAATTGATGGTACAGTGGCTGCGTTTGATGGGCACAGTGGCTGCGCTTGATGGCACCGTGGCGGCAATTGATGGGCACAGTAGCTGTGTTTGATGGGCACAGTGGCTGCATTTGATGGCACCGCGATGACAATTGATGGGCACAGTAGCTGGGTTTGATGGGCACAGTGGCTTCAATTTGATGGGTTTTCTTTTCAGTTTGTTCGCGACCCCCAAAAATTTTGAACACCAGCCGTCACTGCCCCCTTCTAGAAATACTTATTGTCTGGTTTAAAGGGGAACTCTGCAGACTCTGGGGTAAAAGGGAACTCTGATGTAAGTGGGATCTCAGTGGACTCTGTGGTAACCAGAGACCCCCTCACATCAGAGCCCCCCCCCCCCTTTACATCACAGTCTGAAGAGCTCCCCTTTGTGTCAGAGCCCCCACTTACAGTGTATATAAAGGGGGAATTTGATGAAAGAGGGGAAATCCTGATATAAGAGGAAATGCTGGGGACTCTAGTGACCTAAGACCCCCTTATATGGCAGTTCCCCTTTGCACCACAGTCCACAGCATTCTTTACATCAGGTTTCCCAGTCTAAAGGGGAACTCTGGGGACTCTGATGTAAAAGGGGAAACTGTGAGATAAGATGTAACACTATTGATTCTGGTGTAAGGAGGAATGCTGTGGACTCTGATGTAATGGAGGACTCGGATTTGAGGGGGGAACTGTGACATATGTAGCGATACGCAAACAAATCGCTCTTCATAGAGCATTTTAGAGGTGGCAAGGAGGTGTTGTATCGCCTCCACACCACCTGCTTTAACCCCCTGAACTCCACACTGCACACAGTTGCGGGGAGCTTGCAAAGTGCCGGCATTCACTTGACTGGGTCAAAGTCAACGGGTGCTACACCTGCTGAAAGCAAAAAGGGGTATAATTGCAGCTGCTGCATTTGCCTCTACAGCTAAAAGGTGGTAGCGGTTGAGGGGTGGTAAAAGAATGGCTCAGCATATACATACATATATATGTGTGTGTATATATGTGTGTATATAATATATATATATATATATATTATACACACACACACGTGTGTTTGAGCTTTGGGGTGCACACCCTAATGCAATAGGCTGCGCACGCCTATGCATACAGGTGACGCTGGAGTGAGTGTAGACAGAAATGTGACTGAATAAGCATGCAGGAGATCAGAAGCACCAAGATTTAACAAAGGATGAAAATGGAAAATATATAGCAATTGTTAATGCAAACTAAATGCTATCCAATGATAAAACATAATCAAAGACAAGAAATGATGGAAGCACCAACCCACTGCCAAATTGCTGGTTTATATGAGAAATAGACACGTTCTGTCACTAATAGCATTTAAAGCGGGGGTTCACCCTATAAAAAAATTCTAACACTACGTCCAGCCCAGTTCTGCAAATAAAATTACACTGACCTTTTTTTTTCCGTAGTGTTAGAAATTTTTTATAGGGTGAACGCCCGCTTTAAGCAATTCTGACTTTACAACTGCCACTTCTCAGCGCTGATGAAGAGAGACTACTGCAGTCCCCGAAATGCGTTTGCTTTCCTTCATTGACTGCTGAGTCTAATAAAGACCGTTCTGGACACTTACTAGTGGGCTGGCATGTCTGTCATTTCTAATCTTTGAAGATTTATAAAAGGACCACCTGTAGGGCCACTGTATGGATGCAGAGCTGCCTGCTAAACCCTCAAACTAAACCTACGAACAAATACTAAGATCCATCTCCACTAACGCTGCTTCTACACCTAATAAAACGTCATTCAGCTGTAAAAGTATAGAAATTGTTTAATTTCCCCAATTCTTGCCTAACAAGCTTGTCTTAAGCTGGCCATACATTATACAACTTTCTTGATCAATTTCCTTTAGATTTACCTTCAACTATGTAGTGCAAGGGTCTATTTGGTTGCATACAAATTGAGAGTCTTTGATAAGATTATTATATAGTTTTGGTAAATCTTAAGGAATATTGTACAAGGAAATTGTATAATGTATGGCCAGCCTTAACCTATAAAGTGATACTGTTTTATACTGTGGCAGGTTAGCTCCCCTGAACGAATCACCATAGCTTTACGTCGGGCCGCTTTAAGTGCTGTAGCGGGCACGGGGCACGCGCCCCGTGGCACAACCGCTGGAGCCAATGCTTGTGGCTGCCGGGCCACCTGCGATGCTCGCTGGCCACCCGTGACTGCTCCTGACAGAGACAGAATGGAGATCTGTCAATATAAATAGAGAGATCTCCATTCTGTCAGGGGAGAAGAGACAGATCTCCTGTTTTTACTGTTGAGGAACTCCTCCTTCAGGCAGTCCCAGCCTGGGGGGCTGGGACTGCCTGAAGGAGGAGTTAGAAACACTCCCTAGGCAAAACAGTTAACCCCTTGATTGCCCCCTAGTGTTGACCCCTTCCTTGCCTGTGACATTTATACAGTAATCAGTGGTTCCAAAAAAGTGTCCAATCTGTCTGACACAATGTCGCAGTCCCGCTAAAAATCACAGATCACCGAATTACTAGTAAGAAAAAAAAAATTATGAAAAAAATGCCATAAATCTATTCCCTATGCTAAAACCTTTGCGCAAACCAATCAATATACGCTTATTGCAATTGAGGAAGAAATTAGATTTTTTGTGAGGATATTTATTATAGCAAAAAGTAAAAAATATTGCTTGTTTTTTCAAAATTTCAAAAAGAAATCTCTATTTGTGGGAAAAAAAGGACATTTTGTTTGGGTACAATGTCACCACCACACAATTGTCAGTGCCGTATCGCAAAAAATGGCCTGGTCATGAAGGGGGCAAATAACCAATATGGTTATTTAAATTTTTGTTTTGCTGTTCAAAATTAATATAAGCTGTTGCTTGGGTACTGTGTTGTTCAATGGCATTAGTTCATTTTTTTTTTGGAGGGGGGGGGGGCCCCATACAACATTTTGCTATGGGGCCCTGTGATTTCTAGTTACGCCCCTGTATAAGATTACAGTATACTGTATGTATTGTGTTTGTTTACCTTTTTGAATTTGGCGCCGTTCTCCGCTCCCGTGCGTCGTAACGTCGCAGGGAACGGAGACACTGTGTGAATCGAGCGAGGTCCTGCTCGCTCACACAGCGCAGAGGCATCGCTGGATCCAGGGACAAGGTAAGTAAACCATGCCTGTGGATTCAGCGAGACGAGCCCGAGTCTGACTCGGGGTTACCGATCGTAGCCAAAAAATCTCACCCCGAGTCAGACTCGGGAATACCGCCAGGGGGGTTAATGCAGTAAAGCATGCTTGTTATACTCACTGTGGAACCTAAGGTGCATTGTGTAAAAAGGCTGTTTGAGCTTGTCTTCTTTGATCCTCCCCTTCTTCCACAGTCCCCAATATATCTGCTGATAGAACAGAGCCTTGGGGGGGAAAGCTGCACATGCTCAGTTTGGTGTGTATTGTTATTTTTATTTTATTTTCTTGGGAGAGGGCATGTGATCAGCACAGGGACAATCAGGGGTCCTGCAGCCTCAGAGGACAATTAGGGGAGAATGAAAACTCCTCCTACAAGCTTTAACCAGACACTGATATAAAATATAAGACTGTATAACTGTTGATGAGAAAAGGGTATTTAGCAGTTTATATTTGCTAAAATAAATGCATTCCCATGTTCTGTGTACTGTGGGAGACCAGATATAGTGAATGCAGGGTCCCGGGTTTAGTAAACCTATTCTAAACCTAAGAACAGCTTACCAGCCCTTAGATGTGATGGGTACATTTTTTTTCCTTTATTATTAATTGGTGGTCCTACCACTAATATACTTTCTGTCCAATGTTGACAATTTTGACTCACTGTACTTGTAACAGTGTACTGTAGGAACAGCATTGGAGAAAGTGTGTTACGACTACACAAAACCTCCCCCTCTTCTCCTCTGCATAGCATGTCTTAGTGACCTTTAGTTCAGAGGAGAACTGTACAGAGCTGATAAAAAAAACCTTAAATTTGTCTTTATTTCTGGTAATATCAAAAGGTATTTTTTACACTTTTGGAGCTGGTGTAACAAAAATGAATTTAATGGTATATTAAACGAACCAAAGTGAAAAAAATAGGAGTGCATTATTAAAGTTGTTCTAAAAGAATTCTATGCATTAAGATAAACAACTTCAGTGTGCAGCATCCCCCTTATCCCCCCTAATACTTACCTGAGCCCCATCTAGATTCAGAAATGTTGCACATGAGTCTCAGCTATCCGGCACTCTCCCTCCTGATTGGCTGAGACACAGCAGCGGGTGACATTGGCTCCCTCTGCTGTCAATCAAAGTCAATGAGAAAATGAGGAGAGAGAGGGGACAGGGCCAAGCCATGGCTCCCTTTCTGAATGGACACACAGAGCAGCAGCTCAGCTTGGATGCCACCCACAGCAAGCTGCTTGCTATGGGGGCACTCAGCAGGAGGGTTGGGCCAGGACTGCCAGTGGGGTACCCAAGAAGAGGAGGATGTGGACTGTTCTGTGCAAAACCACTGCTTAAAGCAGGTAAGTATACCATTGGTTATTTAAAATAAAAAATAACAAGACTTTAATATCACTTTACGGTTTACATTAATTCTAAACAGTGAGTTTTATGGATATTACATTGACGTTACTAGGAGGTGCTGGATAGATATCTTCTTACATGGGCAATCATTTACTTTTTCTCCAAAATATGATCAAGTGAGAAAGATTAATAGAGTGCTCTGCTTGTAGCTAAGCAGATATGATCCCATGGGCACATGTGTCTGTATTAACGTGCCCTGGCATGCTGAGAAAAATAATATATAACTCCGTTACTCACCTGAGTCACCTCATAATAACCTAAGTGTTACATGCGTGCCTTTCGGATGGTTCCCTACTGTTTTCTGAATGCCATAGCCATTATTATCCTGTTTGTATGCAAATGCTGTTATTTATATCCTCCCACCCTTTATCCTTCTTCTAAGTTGACATTCTTTGTTGCTCCCCAGTCTTAGGATGGAATTCTTTGCTTACTCAGTATGAGTCCCCTTGGTGCAATTTCACATGTCTGTAGTAATTATACAATAGGATACAATCATCGTACTCTTCCTTAGGGAGAAATCTGTTTACTTGTGCATGGCTTTAATAGCAGTTACACTGTGTGCCTTTTCCACCTCATTACCAGATGAACACAATATTCAGGCTGGTATGGTTAATCTTTTATTTTTCACCTTTGATTCAAGCTGTGGATAAGAAGCCAACAGCCTTTTCTGCACCAGAAGCTTTTGGTTATATCACCTATTGGTCATTTTAAAATAATAACATTTAATTCCAAGGTGTATTTGGGATTAAAATTATAAACTGAGCTGCGGGGAAGAAACAATTTTGAAGAATATAACATACTGCACATTAGGTAAGTAGCAAGTCTTGCATTATTTTCTATGCAAGTAATGCTAGTAAAGTAAAATCAAAAACACATGCAAGGGTTAAAAAAAAGGAAGAATTAACACAGAACTCCAATTCCTCTTTCACCATTAAAAAAAAAAAAAAAAAAAACTTTTTTTAATGAGGAGTCCTTGTAGTAACAGAAATGTGGGACTCTGGGTAGTTCCCACACTCCATTTCCCACAATTTTAATCATTCAATAGTAATTATTTTGGTTACATTGTACTGTATTAAGAGAAGTAATTAACCAATCACAAAGTGGGAACTGGACTGTGGAAATCTCAAAATTCCACAGTCCAGTTATTACAATTATTCTCTATTAGAATCAGTCATTCGTTGCTGGAGCAGCTGTACTTCCACTAACACAAATCCACTGAACATAATAGATTGAGCTGCGTGAAGAAAAAGTATAATAATGATCTGCAATGTGCAGTAACTTACAGGAGAAAAATGAAAAACCATTGATTTTTTTTTTTTAATAAATAGGCTTCTAAGTACCTTTTTCTGTAAATGCTTAGGATTATAAAAGGCCATTAGTGTAATGTTGCAGTGCTCACATTCAGCATTATTGAATAAACAATGCACTGCTATTTAAAGTGAAACTCCAATTCCCTTTAAAACACACACTCTAGTCCAGCTATACTAGATCATTTGACATTTCAGCAAATTGTGTCGTATACAATTGTTTTGGTGCAAGGACCTGATCCAAGGCTGTTTCCTCCATTACTTTTTCAGCAACACGTCAAAAAATTGCACAGTGTACCAAAGTTGCACAGGAAATCTAAAAGGCGCACTGCGCTGCACTTGGTCATGTGAAATGACCAAGTGCAGGAGATACACAGGAAAGCATCCTCTACTAACCTTGTACCTTAAAAGAACAAAGGGTGAAAACATCTAGTGCCTTATCCCAAAGCACTTTATTAGACCATAAAAAAATACAAGATATATTCACAGTACTTATGGTGATGATGACCACTGTGCAACACAGACTGGATGATCCTGGCATTGCAGCCCTCTCAAGACTGGGGAACCATGTAACTGCACAAACAACAACAACAATAAAAAAAAAACAAGGGTGCAAATGTCTAGTGCAATATCTTGTATTTTTTATCCTCAATAAAGTGCTTGCGATAATGCACTAGGAGTTTGCGCCCTATGTTTTTTTTTTTTGTTGTTGTTGTTGTTTGTGCAGTTACAAGATTCCTCAATCTTGAGGGGGTTGCAATGCCAGGGTCACCCAGTCTGTGTTGCACAGTGGTCATCATCACATTCTATGGTGTAAAGTTTTCATTGTCTCTAGGCAAGTAACTCTGTACCTTTCCTGTCAAGTGCTGCAATCAAGCACATCCGATTAGAGTGTTCTGCGTTAAACTAGATTCACCACATAGCAGTAAGATTAGTAATGCCCTGTACACACGATCAGTTTGTTTGATGAAAACGGTCTGATGGATTTTTCCATCAGTTATCTGATGAAGCTGACTGATGGTCAGTCGTGCCTAAACACCATCAGTTGAAAAAAAACGATTGTGTCAGAACGCGGTGACGTAAAACACAATGACGTGCTGAAAAAAATGAAGTTCAATGCTTCCAAGCATGTGTCGACTTGATTCTGAGCATGCGTAGATTTTTAACCGATAGACGTGCCTACAGACGATCGTTTTTTTTTCCTATCGGTTAGTTAACCATCAGATAATTTTAAAACAAGTTCCAATTTTTTTAAACGATGGGTAAATAACCGATGGGGCCCACACACGATCGGTTTGGTCTGATGAAAATGGTTCATCAGACCATTTTCATCAGACAAACCGATCGTGTGTACGCGGCATAAGAGGTTCATGACAAAGGAAAATCCCAACATCAGGCACTTTACTCTAACCATGGCTTAGTTTGAGGTTAAAATCCCTTTGACGCTTCCCAAGTTTATTTATATATCATCTTTTTTGGAAAACTTCAGTTGAGTTTTATGGGTTTGGTTATGGGTCAGGTTTAGGTTAGAGGCAGATAACATGGCAGTTTTACAGGCTTGATAAATTCATTGCTAGGATGTGAGCTACAAGAGTACCACTAACTACAATTTTTTTTTTAAAAGTGTATTTAACTACTTCAATATTGGGCACTTCGCCCCTTTCCTTACCAGACCAATTTTCAGCTTTCAGCGCTCTAGCAATTTGAATGACAATTGCGCGGTCATGCTACGCTGTACCCAAATGATATCTTTATAATTTTGTTCACACAAATAAAGCTTTCTTTTGGTGGCATTTATTCATCACTCCGGTTTAATTTTTTTTGCCATATAAGCCAAAAATGGGCGGAAATTTTGAAAAAAAAGCAATATTTTCTTCTTTCTATTTTAAAAGAAATCCAATAAAATAAAATTTTGGCATACATTTAAGTCAAAATGTATTCTGATACATGTCTTTGGTAAAAAAAAAACAACAGTTCAGTGTATAATAATTGGTTTGTGTGATCACGGATAGATGTACTCAGATGACCATGCACAGATGTGCGCAGGCAATCACGGACATATGTATGCAGATGATCATTGGGACATGTGATTTTACTGTTATATACAGTATGTGGGGGACAGGTGTTTTTACTGTGTGGGGACTTGTCTTGGGGACACTATTTTGGGGACTTGTGTGTTTACATTGTGTGGGGACATGTGTGGGGACACTGGGCCTGGTGATCAGTGTTTAAAAAGCTGTAAAAAACAGCTCATACTCACTGATCACTGGCCGGCTGCAGCGATCTGCTCTCCTCTCCTCACTGACAACTTCTGTGTGAGGAGAGCCGATCGCCTAGCAACTGGCCTCTATTTACAACACATGATGGCTGTGATTGGACACAGCCGTCATATGATCAGGAGGGCATGTGCGTGATCCCCCTCCTTCTGAGGGACTTTCCTGAATGTCCACTCAGAAGGAGGAAGCTCCCACCCGGCCGTATATGTACAGTGGCCAGGTAGGGAGTAGTTAAAGGGTTAATAAAGGAAAACATTTTTTCCTTTAAAATAACAAACATGTTATACTTACCTCCACTGTGCAGTTCATTTTGCTGTCTCTGGTCCTCCCCGCAAGTACTGACCACAGTCATGCGAGAGAGCTTGCATGGTGGTGAGTAATTGCGGGCCATAGCCGCTCACTGTGTCACTCGGCCCTGCCCCTAGGCACGCTGAATCACTGGATGTGATTGACAGCAGCGCCAGCCAATGGCTGCGCTGCTCTCAATCCATCTGCTATAGCCAATCAGCGGCCAGGCTAAGCGGCAAAGAGGATCTTGGGACCGAGCACGGGACTTTTGAGGGGTCAGGTAAGTATAACGGGGGCTCGGGCGGCAGCATCAGATGTTTTTTCACCTTAATGCATAGATTGCATTAAGGTGAAAAAATGTTTTACTTTACAACTCCTTTAACAAATGAAGGATGGTTCTAAAATGTAGCAGCATCCCTTTACATAAACTATTCTACAATTTTATTTTCAGTACAACTGGAACTGTAATAATGTCTCCTGCTAACTAGATATAGAGACTTTGCTTCCCAAAAAAAAAATCAAGCAGCCAAGCAATTTAAATGGACTAGTATTGTTGTCACTCAGCCCATGTTGTTACAGATTTAATAGTTTGTCAAACCTTTTCTTTGAGCGTTAGGGTTGAAAGGTGAATTTAATATCCCTGTGTTCCCAGACAACCTCTATTTCCCCATAGGTTTATCTTGGATTTTTTCTTTCTGTTGTACAGCAATGCATAATTATAGTTACTGTCACTCAGATTTATGTATTTAGTTTTTTTTTCTTTAACCTGTGAATAACTCTTCTGGCAAGTATGTATTAATGTTTTGTTCAATTGTGCTTGTTTTCAATATATGTGTACCTAAAGGTTTGTACTGCAAAGATCTCACTTACACAAATGTACTTTAAAAGCAAATACATATTGCATGTAGATTATAATGTTTGCTTTCTTTTCCCTAAGGTTTTTCTTTTGTTTACAGTTGTTATCCACTAGGGATTGACAGAACACCCCCCCTGTTCTAGTTTGCAGCAGAACTCCGAACAGGTGAAAAGTTCTAACATGAATGGTGAACCCTATTGAAGTCTATGGGAGCCGAACAGGAAAAATCAAAAGTTACCATTTTAAAGGCTTATATACAAACAATTGGCCATAAAAGGGGTATGGAGGTCTGGGTACTGCCCTGGCAGACAAGTATTATTTTTTTTGCATTATAGTTTTTTTCAGGAGCAGTGATTTTAATTGTACTTAAAGTGCAATAATAAAAAAAACTCCTTTAAATATAGTGCCTGGGGGGGTCCCCTAAATGTGCCTGTAAAGTAGTGCATCTGTAGCATGCATAAAACATGCTGCAGCAAAAATGAAATTTCTAAAGAAGTTTTAAAATACTTGCGGTTGCAATTGCTGACAATCAGCTATGATTAAGCACTAAGCAATAGTGTGAAATGCATCAGCTGGTATCCTGTCTGTTGTGGCATGTATTTTGTGATCCTGTTTTATTAATAAAGGCAACATTTTGAGGCCTCGTACACACGACCGAGGAACTCGTCGTAAATGAAACATCGTTTTCCTCGACGAGTTCCTTGTTAGGCTTGTCGAGAATCTTGACAAGCTTTCTTTGCGTACACACCTTCAAGACAAAATCTCGTCGTTCTCAAACGCGGTGATGTAAAACACGTACGACGGCACTATAAAGGGGAAGTTTGATTCCACTGGCGCCACCCATGTGCGGGTTTCTAAGCATACACATGAACGTGTTTCTCATCGAAAACCAGCCCGACGAGGAACACGACGAGGAAATTGAGACTCCCGATGAGGAAAAAGAGAACTTGTTCTCTTTTTTTCTCATTGAGTTCCATGAAAGTTTTCTCGATGAAAAACATATACACGACTGTTTTCCTCGGCAAAAATTGATGTCCTTTTTTTCCTACAAATAGAGCTTACTTTTGGTGATATTTGATCACCTCTGCAGTTTTTAATTTTTTGCGCTGTTCTGCTGTAATACACATGAAAAAAAAAATTGTATTTAAAAAAGGAATTTATTCATCAGTTTAGGCCAATATGCATTCTGCTACATATTTTGGTAAAAAATACAATAAGCATATATTGATTAGTTTGCGCAAAAGTTATCGCGTCTACAAAATAGGGGAAAGATTTAGGAACTTTTTATATTTTTTATTGTTTTTACTAGTAATGGCAGGGGATCAGTGATTTTTATCAGGACTGCAAAATTGCGGCAGACACCAATACATTGATCAGTGTATAAAAATGCACTGCTCACTGTATAAATGGCACTGGTAGGGAAGGGGTCAACACTAGGGGTGATCAAAGGGTTAAGTGTTCCCTAGGGTGGTGCTTTCTAACTGTCACGGGAACGGACTGACTGGGAGTAGAGAGAGATCGCTGTTCCTGATCACTAGGAACAGCTGATCTTTCTCTCCTCCCATGTTAGAACAGGGATCTGCCTTGTTCATATAGGCAGATCCCTGTTCGGCCTCCCTTTACCATGATCTCCCACAATACCACATGCACAGATCAACATACAGATACTGTATGTCAGTTTGCGCAGCCGAGCCGCCTTGCCGCAGTATACATGCGGAAGGCAGTCGGTAAGTGGTTAAGGAAGGTGATGATACTGAAGTGGAAGGAAAATGATAAATGGGTTTCCAATTTTTTTACAAATAAATATATGAAAAGTGTGGCGTGCATTTGTAGTCAACCTCCTTTACTCTGATACCCCTAACTAAATCTAAATCAGAAGTTACCTAATTAGTAAATAATGTCCACCTGTGTACAATTTAATCTCAGTATAAAAAAAGATGTTCTGTGATTCCTTCAGAGGTTTGTTAGCGAACCTTAGTGAACAAACAGCTTCATGCAGGCAAAGGAACAAACCATACAGGTCAGGGATAAAGTTGTGGAGAAGATTAAAGCAGAGTTAGGTTATAAAAAAAAATATCCCAAGCTTTGAATATTTCACAGAGCACTGTCCAATCCATCATCTGAAAATGGAAAGAGTATGGCATGACTGAAAACCTACCAGACATGGCCGCCCACCTAAACTGACACGCCAGGCAAGGAGAGCATTAACCTCTTGACCACTGGGCACTTAAACCCCCTTCCTGACCAGACCAATTTTCAGCTTTCGGTGCTCTCACAATTTGAATGACAATTACTCCGACATACAACATTGTACCCATTTGAAATTGTTGTCCTTTTTTTCACACAAATAGAGCTTTCTTTTGGTGGTATTAGATCACCTCTGGGTTTTTTATTTTTTGCGCTATAAAAGAAAAACGACCGAAAATTCTGTAAAAAAAAAAAAAAAAAACTTGTTTCTGTCATATTCGCAGGTTATTTCTCACACACAGCATATGCATACCACGAATAACACCCCAAAACACATTCTGCTATTCCTCCCGAGTATGGCGATACCCCATGTGTGCAACTTTTACACGGCGTGGCCACATACAGAGGCCCAACATGCAGGGAGCGCCATCAGGCGTTCTGGAACACCCAGGCCAATTCTGACATTTCTCTCCTACATGGAAAAATCACAATTTATTTGCTAGAAAATTACATAGAACCCCAAAACATTATATATGCGGAGTATTGGGGTATTGCGGAGTATTGGGGTATTGCGGAGTATTGGGGTATTGCGGAGTATTGGGGTATTGCGGAGTATTGGGGTATTGCGGAGTATTTGGGTATTGCAGAGTATTGGGGTATTGGGGGTATTGCAGAGTATTGGGGTATTGCGGAGTATTTGGGTATTGCAGAGTATTACAGAGTATTGGGGTATTGCAGAGTATTGGGGTATTGCAGAGTATTTGGGTATTGCAGAGTATCGCGCAGGGTATTGCAGAATATCGCGCAGGGTATTGCAGAGTATCGGGGTATTGCAGAGTATCGGGGTATTGCAGAGTATCGGGGTATTGCAGAGTATCGGGGTATTGCAGAGTATCGGGGGGTATTGCAGAGTATCGGGGGGTATGGCAGAGTATGGGGGGGTATGGCAGAGTATGGGGGGGTATGGCAGAGTATGGGGGGGTATGGCAGAGTATGGGGGGGTATGGCAGAGTATGGGGGGGTATGGCAGAGTATGTATGGGGGGGTATGGCAGAGTATGGGGGGGTATGGCAGAGTATGGGGGGGTATGGCAGAGTATGTATGGGGGGTATGGCAGAGTATGTATGGGGGGGTATGGCAGAGTATGTATGGGGGGGTATGGCAGAGTAAGTATGGGGGGTATGGCAGAGTAAGTATGGGGGGTATGGCAGAGTAAGTATGGGGGGTATGGCAGAGTAAGTATGGGGGGTATGGCAGAGTAAGTATGGGGGGTATGGCAGAGTAAGTATGGGGGGTATGGCAGAGTAAGTATGGGGGGTATGGCAGAGTAAGTATGGGGGGTATGGCAGAGTATTGCTGAGCTGGGAGGGATGGCTGGATCTGTGACTGCAGTTGTCACAGATCCAGCCACAGCACTGCTGACACCCCGCGCTCCCCCCCCTCCTCTCCTCTCGCACTGTACCGAACGGTACAGAGAGGAGAGGGAGGAACCGGCGTCATCAAATGACGCCGGTTTGTTTACAAGTGATCGCTCCGTCATTTGACGGAGCGATCACGTGGTAAACAGCCGCGATTCGCGGCAATTTACCGTGATCCGTGATGCGCCGGGTCTTCTAGACCCGGCGAGCACGGACACTTCCGCGAGCGCGCCCCAGGGGACGCGCAAACGCGGAAGTGCACGAGGACGTCCCAGGGACGTCCTGTCACAGTAACTCGACCGCGCTGTAGCAGTATTTTTGCTATGGCGCGGTCGGCAAGTGGTTAATCAGAGAAGCATGGTAACTCTGGAAGAGCTGCATAGATCCACAGCTCAGGTGGGAAACTCTGTTCACAGGACAACTAATAGTCGTGCACTCCACAAATCTGGCCTTTATGGAAGAGTAGCAAGAAGAAAGCCATTGTTGAAAGAAAGCCATAAAAAGTCCCATTTGCAGTTTGTGAGAAGCCATGTGGGGAACACAGCAATCACGTGGAAGAAGGTGCTCTGGTCAGATGAGACCAAAATTAAACTGTTTGGCCTAAAAAAAAACACTGTGGCCCGGATTCACAAAGCACTTGTGCCGACGTATCTCAAGATACGCCGCGTAAGTGCAAAAATGCGCCGTCGTATCTGTGCGCTGGACCCACAAACTAAGATACGCCTAAAAATAGGCTTATTACACCGACGACGTAACTTGCCTACGCCGGCGTAGCGTGGGCGCATATTTTGTCTGGATGCATGGTGGCGCTCCCATTGATCAGCCATTCAAATATGCAAATGAGGAAAATATGGCGATTCAAGAACGTACGTGCGCCCAACGCAGGCTTTGAGTGGTGCGCGTAAGTTGTACGTCCGGCGTAAAGTTAAGCCCCATAAAGGAGGTGTAACCCAGCAGCAGACATGCAAATGTCTGCACCAAGAAATACAAGCCGGCGTATTTTACGTAGTTTACGTTGGACGTGAGTCTGGCTGGGAGTAGGATACATTCATGGCTTAGGCTTAGTGATCCGGCGTATCTTAGGCAGTTGTTTTTTCCGACGTGGTTGTGAGCATGCGCAGGGGGATGCGTCCACGGCACGATGCATGCGCAGTTCATTAAATGTACTTGTCTGGCGCTCGGACCATCATTTGCATGGGGTCACGCCTCAATTGCATAGGTTTGCATGGGTCAAGCCCACTTCCACCTACGCCGGCCTGCGACTTCGAAATCTACACAACGCCGACTCAGCGTTGGGAGCAATAGCTTGCTGAATGCAGTGCTTGCCTCTCTGCGCTGCGTCGGCGTAGCATACAGGGGGATGCTCTGTGGCGGCGTAATGTGCGCCTGCTGTCTGTGAATCCGCGCCTATGTGTCGCAGAAAACTAACAATGTACATTACTCTGAACACACAGTGAAACATGGTGGTGGCAGCTTTACATAGTTACATAGTTAGTCAG
The DNA here is from genome assembly GCF_905171775.1 of Rana temporaria. NCBI lineage: Eukaryota > Metazoa > Chordata > Amphibia > Anura > Ranidae > Rana > Rana temporaria. The sequence continues at coordinate 90,419,938 of NC_053498.1, forward strand.
GTTGAAAAAAAGACACAAGTCCATCTAATTCAACCATAAAAAAAAAATCGCACAATCCCATGTACCAAATTCTATACCCACAGTTGATCCAGAGGGAGGCAAATAACCCCAGCAGAGCATGCTCCAATTTGCTACAGCAGAGGAAAAAATTCCTTACAGAACTCAATAAGTATGCTGCTAAAAAGAGGGAGGGCAGGTTACACTTTTTGAAAGTTTCCTTACATTTTAATGCCTTAGTTACCAGCCACACATACTCACCTTCCCTCTGCTACCTTGCTGTTATGATCTGCAACCAGATATGAAAAAAAGATGGACTCAGTCCCTTTTCTTCACCTTAGGAGAGTCGTCAGCCCTACATAATCCATGACTAAAGCAAATCAGAGCATACACTGAGCTTTATTTTCTCTCACTTGTTGACCAAATGAAGCAGTGGAGTAGCAGTGGAAGAAAGGTACATGCTGCTGAGATAGAGGTTAATAAGGTGAACCTAATGCTTTGCCTTGCAATCAGAGCAAGGTGACAGGTTCTCTTGTAAGATACGCAGAGATCTGCCCTGGCAAAGCAGACCTCCTGGTAGTGTGAGTGCACCCCACACAGTCAGCATCCTACAAAGCAATACTGTCTCCTCTGCCACTAAAAAGTCTGTGGCTTTGGCAGGCTCTCTGCAGGAATGAACAATAAAGCTAAAGGTAAGTCAGAGCATCTTACAGGGCCTGTCATAATGAAGAACTGCGGTCCATACTTTGATTGATTACAGGTCCACTGTAAGTGAAGCAAGGAATATTCAGAACAAAATCAGCCAGTGAGGATCTTCTGTCCTAATAGACTTTTCATGTGACATTTACAATCAGGGAGGTAAGCTTGTGCTGCGCTTTTTCTGCATCATCTCAGAAAGTATTGCAGCTGTACCAGCAAAATAGAAACTGTCAAAACACAGAGAGCCTAATTTATATTCCAGGGCTTAGTTTTAACTCACCAATGTGTCTTAATGATAACATACCTCCTCTGACAAAATATAACTTTTTATGATACATGTTTTTCTTCCAATGAATTTCACTGGATAAAAAAGATGCTTGCAGAATGATATAAAAAAAAAAAAACAACAACACATAAGCCATAAGATAACATAATGTCTAACAAAAGCACTCTAGCAGCATTACTAAGTACTTTGCTTCATTTTCCAGTGTATACAAATTGCTTGACAGAGTTTTTTTTTTTTGTTTTTGAGAAGCTATTCTAGTATTATGCTGAGGATAATTGAGAAAATTCTGCATGCAGCATAACATAACATTCTCCTCTTCAGTTCAAGATGCAAATGCTTGCTAACACTTTTTACTGAGCAACGATGCCATAGAAAATGGCATACAAAACGCTGAGAAAAATTCTTTAAAAAGCTTAAACAAAAAGGCTTATGCCGCGTACACACCATCACTTTATGTGATGAAAAAAAACGATGTTTTTAAAAACGTCAATTAAAATGACCGTGTGTGGGGAAAACGTTTTATGTCTTGTGAAAAACGACAAAAAAAAATTGAAGCATGCTTCAATTTTTTGTGTCGTTTTTCAAAACGTATTTTTTTGTGTCAATTAAAATGACCATGTGTAGGCTAAAACAACGTTTAAAACAACGTTTTTAAACCCGCGCATGCTCAGAAGCAAGTTAGGACGCGAGTTTGAATGGAACAGAGTGCCGTAGTACGTTTTGAACGTAACCGCGCTTTGCTAGAGCTTTTGGAAAAAACTATGGTGTGTATGCTACATCATTTTTGACAATGAAGTTTGAAAAACGTTGTTTTTTTTTCATCACATAAAACATCGTTTTTTCCTATCACAAAAAACGACCGTCTGTACGCGGCATTAGTAACACACCACATGTTGACGTCTGTGGAAATGCATGATAATTTGCATTACTAAGTGTAAAAGCCCTATTCTTTTGTTTGTTTTTTATTTGGATAGAGTAGGAAAGAGTCAAAACCCTATCAGTGTATTTTTTCAGAATGAGACTGAGGCCTGCTACAGAAATTTTCATTCACTTCTTGTCTTGGAGTCTCAACGGGAAATAAGAGGAAATCTCTTCAAAGTTAATAAAATTACCTTTTGGAAAACTTCCTCATGCTTTTTAATATTATGACAAATCCAAAATGTATGCTTGTCGTTTGGAGAGGAATCCTATGCTTAATGATTTTATAGTTTGGTGTGCTGGAAGCACCTAAAATGTGTGAGTACCCTAATGCACTATCCAGCCTCTCTCTTGTTTTAAAATTGAGGATACAGTAGGTGTTTGTGATATTGTGTTTTTAGCACGACAGCATCGCGCTGATGCTCGGCGACATGGTGCCGAGATCTCGCCGACATCTCACACTCACTGGAATAGTGACAGCACATCCCAGCAAGCGCGTCATAGAAGCGACGGGAGATCCGACTTGGATTCCCGCCAATTCTACACGTGTGCGACGTTTGTTATGAATCCTGAGGGGGAAGTCCCCGCCGGATTTTAACTAAAAATCCGGCATGGGTTCCCCCCTCAGGAGCATACCGGGCCCTTAGGTCTGTTATGGGTTGTAAGGAGAGCCCCCCTACGCCGAAAAAAACGGCGTAGGGGGTCCCCCTACAATCCATACCAGACCCGTATCCAAAGCACGCTACCCGGCCAGCCAGGAAGAGAGTGGGGACGAGCGAGCGCCCCCCCCCTCCTGAGCCGTACCAGGCTGCATGCCCTCAACATGGGGGGGTTGGGTGCTCTGGGGCAGGGGGGCGCACTGCGGCCCCCCCACCTCAGAGCACCCTGTCCCCATGTTGATGAGGACAGGGCCCCTTTCCGACAACCCTGGCCGTTGGTTGTCGGGGTATGCGGGCGGGAGGCTTATCGGAATCTGGGAGCCCCCTTTAATAAGGGGGCCCCCAGATACCGGCCCCCCACCCTAAGTGAATGAGTATGGGGTACATCGTACCCCTACCCATTCACCTGCAAGAAAAGTGGTAAAAACACAAATAAACCACACAGGGTATTAAAATATTTTATTTTTCTGCTCCGGAGGCCTCCCCTGTCTTCTTTATTAGCTCTTTTACCAGGGGAAGCTTCTTCTTTGACGTCTTCGGGTGGGTGGGGGCCGCCGTCTGGTTCTCTTCCACCGCCGGGGGGGGTCGCTTTTAAAAAAGCCCCCACCCCCCGGCGGGTTTCCTCTGGCGTCTTCGGCGGGGGGGCTTCTTCTTCCGCTATCCCGACAGGTCTTCTCCGCTATCCGGGGGGTCTTCTCAACTCTCCGGGGGTCTCCTTCTGTCTTCGCCGCTCTCCGCTCTTGACTCGGCGCACCCCGGTTCTTCGTCTCGCTGTCCGGTGTCTTCTTCCGTGGTGTACGTCTTCTCCTTCCGTGCTGTGATGAGTTCTTCTTCCGTGCTGTGACGTCATGTTCTTCACTTCTCTCCTTCTCCCGATGTTGACACGTCGCCGGCTCCTCTCTGCAATGACGGGTGCGCGGGTGCATCTACCACGTGGGTAGGTATCACATGGGTAGGTACAGAGCATGATGGGATTGTGAGGCCTATATAGGTCCGATGCACCCGCGCACCCGTCATTGCAGAGAGGAGCCGGCGACGTGTCAACATCGGGAGAAGGAGAGAAGTGAAGAACATGACGTCACAGCACGGAAGAAGAACTCATCACAGCACGGAAGGAGAAGACGTACACCACGGAAGAAGACACCGAACAGCGAGACGAAGAACCGGGGTGCGCCGAGTCAAGAGCGGAGAGCGGCGAAGACAGAAGGAGACCCCCGGAGAGTTGAGAAGACCCCCCGGATAGCGGAGAAGACCCGTCGGGATAGCGGAAGAAGAAGCCCCCCCGCCGAAGACGCCAGAGGAAACCCGCCGGGGGGTGGGGGCTTTTTTAAAAGCGACCCCCCCCGGCGGTGGAAGAGAACCAGACGGCGGCCCCCACCCACCCGAAGACGTCAAAGAAGAAGCTTCCCCTGGTAAAAGAGCTAATAAAGAAGACAGGGGAGGCCTCCGGAGCAGAAAAATAAAATATTTTAATACCCTGTGTGGTTTATTTGTGTTTTTACCACTTTTCTTGCAGGTGAATGGGTAGGGGTACGATGTACCCCATACTCATTCACTTAGGGTGGGGGGCCGGTATCTGGGGGCCCCCTTATTAAAGGGGGCTCCCAGATTCCGATAAGCCTCCCGCCCGCATACCCCGACAACCAACGGCCAGGGTTGTCGGGAAGGGGCCCTGTCCTCATCAACATGGGGACAGGGTGCTCTGAGGTGGGGGGGCCGCAGTGCGCCCCCCTGCCCCAGAGCACCCAACCCCCCCATGTTGAGGGCATGCAGCCTGGTACGGCTCAGGAGGGGGGGGCGCTCGCTCGTCCCCACTCCCTTCCTGGCTGGCCGGGTAGCGTGCTTTGGATACGGGTCTGGTATGGATTGTAGGGGGACCCCCTACGCCGTTTTTTTCGGCGTAGGGGGGCTCTCCTTACAACCCATAACAGACCTAAGGGCCCGGTATGCTCCTGAGGGGGGAACCCATGCCGGATTTTTAGTTAAAATCCGGCGGGGACTTTCCCCTCAGGATTCATAACAAACGCCGCACACGTGTAGAATTGGCGGGAATCCAAGTCGGATCTCCCGTCGCTTCTATGACGGCTCTGTCTCCATCGCGGCAAGCCAGCTCGGCGCTGGCTCCCGCGATGGGGCTCGTAGGTGCTCAATCTCGCCGAGAAAGAGTGCGAGATTGACACAAAATCGGGTTCACCTACTGTAACTTCTTTGAATTTTCCTGTGGGATCCTGCTGAGCCAGTTTCAATTAGAGCCCAGGAGTGGTTCAACTGCTTATGTGGACCAAACTTAAGTGTGCGGTCACACTGTTGGAGGTGAGCATTCACATGGGGGGGGGGGGGTAGCACGTGTGTGAAGTCACCCTCTTCTGATCAGGACTATCATCACTAGAGTCACTATTTGGACAGTAATACATATAATACCCCAATTTGAACTTTTGTCTCTGTGGGTTGATGAAAATTAAAAAATGTTTGGACACAATGGGCTATAATGAATTGTCGGGTCCCGGCAATACAGATAAAAGTCATTGAAAATAAGCAGCATGGGTTCCCCCCTTAGTTCATTACCTTACCAGGCCCTTTGGGTCAATGACTTTTATCTGTATTGGCGGGACCCGAGAATTCATTATAGCCGCGAGTAGTTTTGAATGACTTGCGCCAATTTACAGGCATACTATAGACAACCCCCAGCTACGAAATTTAAAGGAATATTTCACTTTTATTGTTTCACTTAAAATCAGCATTATTAAAATCACTGATCCAGAAAAAACGTCCGTTTTTAAAACTTTTTATTTTGCATTGATACATGTCCCCTGGGGCAGGACAAGGGTCCCCAAACACTTTTTATGACAATAACTTGCATATTAGCCTGTAAAATTAGCACTTTTGATTTCTCCCATAGACTTTTAAAGGGTGTTCCGTGGCTTTTTCGAATTTGCTGCGAACACTCCAAATTGTTTGCTGTTCGGCGAACGGCGAACAGGCAATGTTCGAGTCTAACTCATGTTCGACTCAAACAGATAGCCCATCCCTATTGGATACCACCAATCTTTCTCAAGGAAGGCTGGTCAAGAGACAAAGCTCTCTTTATATACTCTCCACTTCCGCTCCACCCACTAATTAACCCAACGCTGTCAAAATGACTGCAGCAGGCAAACAAGTCATCAAGGGAAGCCCCATATAATAATGTCTCATATATCATAATACCATTAGATAAAAAGTGGACTAATAGCAATTAGGTGAGAAAAAACATTTTAAAAAAATGTATTTCTAAAATTAATGCATGTACACATACACACATACAATATATTTTTTTATTCATATCAATATATTAAAAAGGTGCAACAAAATAATAATTTATATCTTAAAAATGTAAATGATAAAATCTTCCATATGTGTAAAAACAGGAATTTGAACAGATGACTCCAGTGTTTCTAGGCAGAAGTGCTAACCACTTGACCACTGTACTGTTTATATAAATACAAATAGCTAAAAACATACATTGAATTTTTGAAGTCTGATAAGCATCAGTGTTGGTCTACTGTCAATAGGGATATCAGTGATGGTCTACTGTCAATAGGGATCTACTCATTAATTGAAAGCAAACAATTCAATGTACAGATTCAGACCCCTTGAGGCAATAGTGTTCAACTCAAAAATCCACTTTGACTCATATCTGGAAATCATATCTCTCCAGTCAGGCTTTACTACCTCTGGACTCACTGTTGTGCCCGGAGAGGGAATGTTTGTAATTTTCTAGTAATATTTTACAAAAATGCTCATAAAATGCCTATAAACCCTTTAGCCTTTACAAGCACTTTAAGTGTACAAACTCTGCATTTTTACACTGTTCCTTTAGAGCCTTCAGAATCATAGGTGACCATAAGTCTGAGGCAGTAGTCAATACTGTCTCAAGTTATCATGGTGGTCCAGATTGACAATGGTAATTTAGCTTAACTGATTTGGTGAACATTGCGTTACTGTATCAGGGATGGATATATTGATTTTAAAGCCTGTGTATTTACACAAAATTAACAAAAAAATGCTAGAAGGACCACATGGATTTAAACAACAGGTTTTACTTTGAAGCCGGCCCTGGATAACTCTTTCCTTTTTCTCCCATTACACTCTGTTTTGTCACCAGTATTAAAACAGGACAACTGTGTGTGTGTGTGTGTGTGTGTGTGTGTGTGTGTGTTTGCTTGGTTTTAGTATATGACCCTTATGCCTGCAATCCTTCACTGCTGTCTGTGACAGTTTTACAAGCATAATCAGCACCTTTATCATTGTGCTTGTAGTAATTTTTCACTTAAAAGACATGTACAGTTAAAAAAAATGGTAAAAAAAAATGGTCAAGATTATGTTTTATATTTATGAAACAAGCTGTGATCTCACAGAAAACCTATTTATGAAATATGACTGCCCCTATTTTACAGTCTAGTATGGCAAAGTTGATAAATCATCTTATCTACAAGGACCACCAAACACTTCATAGATGATAAAAACACAATAATGACATCCTAAATCTACTTTTCATATGAAAGCAAAAGTTATTGTAAATAATAATTCTGTTTACATAGTAGTACTTTGTAAGTGCATATGGTTCAAGACAATGTTGTAACTTCACATAATAATTTGTTAAAATAATGTACATTTATTATGATGTAATATTAGGACATACAGTAGCTATCAGAAAATAATCTGTTATTATTGAACACTGAGCGACAAGTCAGCTAAAAATGTTTAGCCCTATAGAAAATCCACCTTCAAGGGTTTTATATTTATCTGCTAGAAAAAAGTAAAAAATAAATGGATTCCTGCCAGTGTACTCTCTGTAATATCACCTCTGATGTTATTGTTGCCCTCCTAACAAATCTTCTCTGGCTTCAGCTTGGAGTGTGCAAAATCCCAGCTTCACATGTCTGATTGTTATCCAGCACAATTGTATTGCAGAACTCACTCTAGAAACTTCCTGGCTAGAGAATTTCATAACTGGACAGACACTTACTGCAGCAAGCTAAAGCAGGATTTCTATCATCTGCTACAAATCACCATAAGATATGACAGGCTACTAGCTCATCAGCTTGATATGCACATATTACATTTACCTGACATATAATCTGAAAAATAGAAATAGTGTTACTTAAGGCCTAGCTTACACTTGTGGTTGTGGTGGTGGGAACAGTTGGCGGTAAAAACAGGTGGTTGAGTCTTGTTTTAAAGCCCCCCCCAAGCTGCAAAGACAGTCGGGAGGGGGGGTATACACATGTCATGACCTCTATTCCTTGTGCAGCTAAAATGATCTCCTGTTTTTAAAGTGTTCCACCACAAATCAATTTTCAGAGGGCTAACACTAGTGTAAATGAGTCCTTAGATTTTTGTTTAACCTGAGAGTGGACAGCTGCGGGAACATAATCCTGAGCATCCAGGATAGATAGCCTAAAGCTTAGACGGGGTATATTACCACCTGGGTAGAAATTTAAGGGCGGTCTCCCTAATCGCAAGTGATTTGTGCAAATTATCCAGCATAACATCCCATTCCTCAGGAGTAAATTGCACGTCGCAATCAGTCTCCCATTTTCTCAAATAGGGGAGCACACTAGCAAAGCTGGAAGCTGAACGATAAAGGTCTGAAGTGAGAACTCTACCTCTAGGAGAGTCACGGCAAATCTGGATAATAACTTGAATCAGTAACATTGATTTCCCATTGTGGACAGGTGCCCGAGACAGGTGGAATAGTGTTATGAGAGAAATCATGAGTCGAAGTATAAGAACAGTACATACAGTGTATACAGTGACAAGCCAGTCTTATCAGGATTTTATGTTGCCTGTCCTATCCCCTTGAGTGAATATTGATTTGTTTTATTTGTGTACAGTATTTCATCTTTCCACATTGTTTATCATTAGGTGTTGCCAGGGTCATAGCAAGGGTGGATTCCACCTGAGTAAGCAGTGTGCAAGAAGTTTATCATATTCTTGCGTTTCCCTAAAGATTGTTTCTAGCATCTCAGTGCAGGCTGTGCAAGATCTTTGGAGTATGTGAATCAGGTCAAGAAAAGGCTACAACTGTGGTTTGAAGATAGCTGTTTACTAAAAAAATTGAAAAGGATCAGATTATTAAGAAGTGAAATCGAAAATAAATGTAGACAGCTTCTGGTAAAGGTACCCTTTTTCATAGAATAATTTAACATTTATGATCAGGGAAGATACATGTCATCAAGTAGTGCCAGACTCTACAGATGTCTTTAGGATTTTATAGGAGAATGCTATTTATAAATGTTTATTTTCCATTTTCTGAATGCAACACTATTGGGAAATGTGCACAACCTAAATCTTAATTTCAATTAAAATCTGACACTTAACCATTTATTTTAAAACAAATTGAAAAAAATTAAAATAAAGCTTACACTAAGGATATTACAGATACTAAATATTGTAATTCAAACTAAACATTTACTAACACATATGACAACAACGAATTGATATTAACCTCAGACAGCAACTCTTAATACTCATATATCTTAAATAAATATATTAATGACTAATTAAAAAACTATCCCAAACTATTAGGCCTCGTACACACGGCCGAGGAACTCGACGTGCCAAACACATCGAGTTCCTCGGCCAGTTCAGCACTGAAGCCGCCGAGGAGCTAGGCGGGGCGAGAGCTCCCATAGAACAACGAGGAAATAGAGAACATGTTCTCTATTTCCTCGCCGAGCTCCTCGTCGGCTTCCTCGGCCGAAAGTGTACACACGGCCGGGTTTCTCGGCAGAATTCAGCCAGAAACTCGGTCGGAAGCTGAATTCTGCCGAGGAAACTGGTCGTGTGTACGGGGCCTTAGAGTTGATATACCATTCAGTATATTGAAAGTCCAAATGAAAAGAACTCACTACTCCAGGTGTAACTAATACGCCCACTGGAACATACATCTGAGTGCTAGCCCTGGCTCGCCTCCATGGTAAATTGTCAAAATAAGAAACGGCTGCACCTCACGTGGGCTTCAATCAAAGTTTATTGGAATATTAAAATATCCTAAATGACACAAGAGGACACCATCAGTGGTTAAGGTAGATGCGTTTCACACAACAGAAATGTGTCTAACCATTACCAGTACATTTAAATGTAGGCATGAATTGTATCTCCACCAAGACTAAAGTATAGTCCATAAATTGTTTCCATCACTTATAAAAATGATTAACTTGTTATGATTTAAGAGTTCAACACTTCGTTTTTTTGCTGCTGTTTCTACTCCCTGTTGAACAGGACACATTTTGATCCATGTATGATCAGCTTTAGGCTTGTTTTGGGGTTGGACGCAAATCCTATTATTACATTTGCAAACCTTCAGGGATACATGTTGAAAGGTGCATGTGTTTGCAGTTTAACCACTTGCTGAACATATACTGTATATATAAGGCAGCAAGGTGGCTCTCCTGCACTGGATCTCGTACGCCATTCCTAGTAAAAACAATAAGTAAATACAAATTCCATAAAATTATCCCATAGTTTTTAGATGTTATTACTTTTGCATAAACCAATCAATATACGCTTATTGGGATATTTTTTACCAAAAATATGTAGCAGAATACATATTGGCCTAAATTTTAAGATTGTTTATTGGATATGTTTTATAGCAGTAAGTAAAACATTTTAATTTTTTTCAAAATTGTCAATCTGTTTTTGTTTATAGCACAAAAAAGAACAATGTCAGAGGTGAGCAAATACAACCAAAAGAAAGCTCTATTTGTGGGAAAAAAGGACATACATTTTATTTGGGTACAGCGTCGCACAACAGTGCATTATTCAGTTAAAGTAACGCAGTGCAGTTTTGCAAAAAATGGCTTGGTCAGGAAGGGGGGAAAATCTTCCGGAGCTGAATTGGTTAACATCAGAGTTTTGAGATATGTTTGCACTTTTTGGGATGAGTTTTTAGAGGAGAGCTGTTTCCTCATTTGCAACACGATCATTAAGCTTTCCGGTATGAATTTATACTTCAAAAGAGGAAACAGTGCCTTAAGTGATAGAACATAGAGGTAAAAGAAGACAAGATTATTTTCTGTTTCTAAATAAAGAAACAGATCAAGTATATAAAATCTACATCCCTGCACTGCTCCCTCAGTTTCTTCAGAACCAGAAAGTGACCATAGGTCCCAGGCAAAATTCAGTACTGTCTCAGTCAGCCCAGTCATTTTTGGGCATAGGTGACCATAGCTCCAGAATGCCCAAGATAAGTTAGATCACGGTATAACAGTGTATATTGTGGCCTGTGTTTCTACACAAGCCTTGCAAAAAGGAAGCCCTATCAAATAATATGTGAAAACCTAATGCCCTGTATACACGATGGGTTCGTCTGATGAAAACTAACCAAAGTATTTTTTTATCAGATATCCGATGAAGCTGACTTTCAACAGTCTTGCCTACACACCATCGGTTAAAAATCCGATTGTGTCCAACGCGGTGACGTAAAACACAACGACGTGCAGAGAAAAATGAAGTTCAATGCTTCCGAGCATGCGTCGACTTGATTCTGAGCATGCGTGGATTTTTGATCAATGGATTTCCCCACAGACGATCGTTTTTTTCTATCGGTTGTTTAACCATATGAAAAATTTAAAACAGGTTCTATTTTTTTTCACCGATGGGAAAAAACCTGATGGGGCCCACACACGATCGGTTCGTCCGATGAAAACGGTCCGTTTTCATCAGACGAACCGATCGTGTGTACTGGGCATAAGTGTTCAGAGTTGGAAGGGCACTGCAGAGTAACCATAGCTTTATAAGGGCATAAAACTGTTCAAGTGGCACATGAAAAAGTCTATCAGTATGGTAAATTACACTATAAAATCAGTGACCTCAGCCAGTATATAGCTTTCATATACACAATGTGGTAATGAGAGATGGGACATGGCAAGGAGAAAGAGCAGTGCCATATACTGTAACAAGATGTGACTTATTTGTAGCATGATGTTCTAAGGCAAAGAATTAAAAATAAGGCCAATCCATTATTTTGTACAGTAGCCACCTGCAGTTTATGTCCACTGCATTCACTGATAACTGCTTGTCAACAATCTTAGAAAGTTTCTAATGCTAACGTGTATTTTATATTTCCTGCTGTTTTAAAGAAATTTGTTACAGGCTTTTTTTTTTAGGCCTGTAACAAATCAAAATGACAGTTTCTTGCTTTCCTGTTTTGATGGCTTTAGCAATAAATGTAATATATTTGCGCATAAATAGATCAAAACAAGCCTCCAAAAAAAACCTCCCAGTTAAAATCTATTTGTGGAAGTCAAATTAATTACCATAATTTTAAGCAGAAGTGGTGGTATCTTTTCAATTTTTTTTTTTTTTCTTGGGTGTTCAGCTATACCATAGTGTTGATGTGTCTAATTGATCATAATTTATTACCGGTGATTGTATAAACTTATTTAGAACCAAAGCAACCCTGTAATTAAAATTCTGTTATGGACAACCATAAAACACCGGCTGTCACATAGATGGATTCTGACAAAGCATTTGACAGCATCATTTATGTTGAGTCCACATTCTGCTTTCTAGGGAAATTATAAATTACTTTTGGTTCATTCTGTGCTGTCTTGTTTACTGTTAAAGAGAACCATTTACAAAAGAAGAGCAATGTTCTTTAACACATTTGGGCTTAACTGACAACATCTATCAAAGATCGGTGGTGTATGCTGAGCAAGGATTGATGGGCTTTTAAATATTGTTTCCCAGTCAGTTGGCTCATCTTAACTGTCCAGCATACTTTTTTGTTGCCTAAAAACTGTCTTTATGATCTTCTATCCTGTTTCAATTTAGCCCAGTCTATAGTCTTCCATTAACTTCAACATACGATTAGACTGCAATGTGATGCACTACGGTAGCACTTATCACCTGTCCCACTTTTCAACCTTACGCAAAAAAAATTTGAAATACTAAGGGGTTCATCCGTAGAAGCTATGCAATTATCTTATCTGCTTTTCTTGACAATCACCCTTTTAAACAAGGAGCTTGTGGGAAAAAGATATCAATGCCGGTGTAAGTCTTTCTGAATCTGACTAACTGTTTCTAAGGTGGTCCTTTTAAAGGTGAACACAGGCAATATGTGTGGCATGTTTGGTGTTCCCCCACATTGGAGAGCAAAGTGGGCTTGAATCTCTCTATATCGGCCCATAGCAATTAAGAAAAGACATCTTTCATCCATTTAAAGGTGTTAAATCGATGAAAGATAATGGGCCGGATTCAGATACATTAGCGTATCTGTTCGGCCCGCGTAACGTATCTCCGATATGTTACGCCGCTCTAACTTTGGGCGCAAGTTCTTTATTCACAAAGAACTTGCACCCTTAGTTAGAGCGGCGTAGCGTATGTGTTGCAGCGTAAGGCCGCGTAATTCAAATGGGGATGTAGGGGGCGTGTTTTATCTAAACTTCGGCCATACGTAACATTGGCTGCGCCTCATAGACCCAGGGGTAACTATACGCCGGAAAGAGCCGAACACAAACGACGTAAAAAAAAAGCGCCGGGCGGTCGTTCATTTCTGAATCGGCGTAACTCCTCATTTGCATATTCGTCGCGTAATAATACGAAAGCGCCACCTAGCGGCCGGCCTGGAATTGCAGCCTAAGATCCGACAGTGTAAGACACTTACACCTCTCGGATCTTAGGGATATCTATGCGTAACCTGATTCTATGAATCAGGCGCATAGATACGACCGTCGGAATTCGAAGATACGACGGCGTATCAGGAGATACGCCGTCGTATCTCTTCCTGAATCCGGCCCAATGTCTTTGTTGCTGCCCTTCATTATACCTTGCGCATTATGCCCCCTTCTCACGAAGGATCTGTCCAGCCATCTGTATCCGTTCCACTTTTGCAAAGTGGGCACAGACACAGCCTTCACTCCTCTATGGGCAGTTGGATGTAAACATATCACCTGTCTGTTTACACCTGACTGCCTTCCAACACACTAAAAGGAAGGGCAACAGATCCCCATCCATCTGTTTATAGCAGATCAGATTGAATGTAGGTGGGTGTAAATGGACACATGTCCATTTACACCCTCTGCTCCACAGAGGAGAATAGAGGATCTGATCAGTCTGCCTGAAAAACTGTCAGACAAACCCCATGGGACCACTAGAGTGAAAGGGACCTGTTTCTTTGATTTATTAGAAAGAAACGTATTGCTTACATAACAGTTACATATTCACATGTATATCGCACTTTTAAGTACACAATGGGGTTTATTTACTAAAGCTGGAAAGAGCAAAATCAGGCTCACTTCTGCACAGAAACCAATGAGCTTCCAGGTTTTATTACCAGGCGTAATTGAACACTCTGGGGTTACAAGCTCATTGGTTTCTATGCAGAAGTGAGTCTGATTTTGTTCTTTCCAGCTTTAGTATATAAACCCCATTGTGTACTTAAAAGTGGGGTATGCCTGTACACAAGACTCGCAGCTGTTATTGGACCAATGCTTGGACTACATTTTAGCAGGAATATACTGTATACCTTTTATTTAAATGTATTGCATATTAATCTAAAGTACTGAAAAGCTTTTGGTGGCTGATTAATTATTATACTCTTATAGGATTCAAGAACAGTAGAAAAGAAAACCTAAAGCTTAACATGGTAATATATTGTTAGAGAGTTTAAAATTATTAGCTGATGATTTACCCTCAGCAAACTATCTTCAGTTTATAAAAAAATAAATAAGGGCAGTGTCTGGTGTTGTGTTTTATGAACCGCTCTATACTATCCAAGGTACTATGGGCCAGATTCACAGAAGAGATACGACGGCGTATCTCCTGATACGCCGTCGTATCTCTGTGTTCCGGCCGTCCTAACTATGCGACTGATTCATAGAATCAGTTACGCATAGTTAGCCCTAAGATCCGACAGGTGTAATTGAATTACACTGTCGGATCTTAAGGATGCAATTCTAGGCCGGCCGCTAGGTGGCAAAGCCATTGCGGTCGGTGTAGAATATGCAAATGACTAGTTACGCCGATTCCCGAACGTCCGCGCTGCCCGTCGATCTAACTTTACATTGTTTCCGTCGAGATACGCCACGTAAAATTAGGGCTGAGCCCTAGGTGTTCTAAGCCATATTAAGTATGGCCGTCGTTCCCGCGTCAAAATGTAAAAAATCACGTTGTTTGCGTAAGTCGTCCGTGAATGCGACTGATTCATAGATCAGTGCAACGTCATTTAGCGCAATGCACGTCGGGTAATTTACCCGATGGAGCATGCGCAGTACGTTTGGCGCGGGAACGCGCCTAATTTAAATGTGCCCGCCCCATTTGAATTGGGCGGGCTTGCGCCGAGCGCATTTACGTTACACCGCCGCAAGTTTACAGGTAAGAGTTTTGAGAATCAGGCACTTACGCTGTAAACCTGCGGCGGTGTAACGTAAATGGGATATGTTACGCCGCCGTGGAGTAACATAATTCTATGTGAATCTGGCCCTATTATTTTTTTAAGAATGTATATTCCACAAATACAGCTGTCATAATAGGCCTTCAAAGGCTTCGGCTTAGTACTCCTGTTTCTGACAGTGCATCCATCCCGTCATCATGTTTATGGAGATGTCACAATTGTAGTTGTCACAATTGAACTCAATGTAAAATATTTTAGTTTATTTTAGATAAACTGGGTATAGGTAAGTTCTGTCTCTCACCTTCTGTTCCAGGTACAACTAGCTAAAAGAAAACCTTCTGAACAAGAACAGATTAAGCATTACAAACTTGGCAGAGGAAGAAAAAGTAAAAATATGTTTTGTTTGCAGGTCTAGCTAGTAGTAATTGGTAACATCCAACTGGACTTGTTCTGTAATGCTGAAAACAATTCACCTCTCCAAAAAGCTTCCTCTATGTGTCACTGTAGATGTTGATTGTTCAAAAACAAATTTTCAGCTGCCT
The DNA here is from genome assembly GCF_905171775.1 of Rana temporaria. NCBI lineage: Eukaryota > Metazoa > Chordata > Amphibia > Anura > Ranidae > Rana > Rana temporaria. The sequence goes on from NC_053498.1 coordinate 90,435,415, forward strand.
TAACACATTCCATGGAAAATGAATTAGGGCAACGTTACTGGTATGGCTTCAAATGATGGGGTATGTTCCTGGCACTCATTAGAAATACAGGAGCTGCTTAGATAGTGACAGCAACTCGTCAACATTACATAGAAAGTCAAGTTAAAGTGGTTGTAAACCTCAGTTATGAAATTTGAACAAAGCATTGTATATATGTAATGTTTACTTGTCTATCTCCAAGTGTCATTTCTCTCTGGTGCTGTGTTCCACTGTTGTTGTCCACTGTTGTGCCACTGTTATCAGCATGTGTCACTTCTGAGAAGTTTTCTCAACACTTGAGATACATTTGTGATATGGAGGAGAGCTCAGCACACAGCTTGTCTATTCAGAACACAGCTCTGTATCCTTCCTTCATATCTGAAGCCCTCACACAATGTACAACAGCTCTAACTCCACTCCCTCCTCTGTGCTCCTGACAGATGAAGAAGGATTTTATCACAATTATGCACTCTTGAAAGAATGTATAAAGGAGAAGACAATACATATACAATGACTTGGTAAATTATAACCTTTACAGACACATTGCTTGCACATCTATTTTAAAGAGAACCAGTCAAAAGTAGACATTTGAAAGAATCTTTATGCCTACTGAATATCCCTCTCGGGGCAGAAAATCCTAGCTCAGTTTCAGTCTGCAAGAACTACGTGAAAGGCAATGCACTTAGCAGGCTGATGAAAGGAAGTAAAACAGTCATTTAACAAAGCCTCTGGTTTTCTTTTCAGTAATCACAAATTAACAGGACCTTTGTTTTATACTTTTTTGAGTTTCTGTTATTAAAACTTTGCTTAGGCAGAAGTCATAGGCCAACAAAGGACTGGATCTGTTTAAGCTCTGTAAGTAGTTTTAAAGGGCACAGTAATCCATAGTAAGCATGATGTTTGTAGCTAGTTTTGTAGTTCTGTACAGGCCAGATTTTCTTTTGATGCATTATTGAAAAAAAATAAAACCTGTGAGGCTGCATTTACTTTACAAACAAACAAAAGATTTCCAATCTGTCAAGCGAATCCACCTGCTTAGTGGGGCATCTGTCTTCTGAACAGGTGGCTGACAGGTGTCATCCGTTGTGCTCTATGGAGCGGATGAATGGAAATGGACTGCCTGTCCATTTCCAACCATCACCCCGACCGTCCACTTATACAGGCGGGTATAAGTGAACATATGTCCATTTATATTCACCCCCAAATAGAGAACAATGGTTGGTCCACCTGAAAAAACGGACAGGCGGACCTGATCGATCCACTGGTGTGAAAGGGGCATAACAGTGAAAATCAAGGGTGTGCAAAACTGTAAATAAGCAATTTGATCTTAAAATCTAGAGGTTATAATTTACTAACAGCCTTCAGAGTTTGTAAAAGACCCCCCAACCCATAGATTTTCTGCAAGCACATGACCTAAAGAATAAAAATAATAATAATAATAGTGTGTAATAGTGTGACATTTTTACTCTACCCACTATAGTCTCTCCCCCACTTCACCAATCACACACTTTGAAAGGCTTTGCAGTGACTCTCCCAGAGGAAAAGGACTTATTTCGGAGCTCTATGAGTCGGCTGTTAGTACTTCATGTCCCAACTTCCTTTCTTTTATGTCTAAGTGGGAGACTGATTGTGTCACCCAATTTTCACCCAAAGACTGGGAAGCTATGTTGGAAACTTTGCGCAAATGTACAACATCACTTTTGGTCAGGGAGACTGCCTTTAAGTTACCTACCAAATAGTAATATACCTCCTTTACATTATCTACCCAGGAGTCTTGGACTTATGCTTTCGTAGATGTCCACTAGGGTTAAGCCGAACACCCCCTGGTTCGGTTCGCAGCAGAACATGCGAATAGGCAAAAAATTAGTTCGAACGCGCAAGCACCGTTAAAGTCTATGGGACACGAACATGAAAAATCAAAACACGGGACATGAACATGGGAAACTTGCGTTGCACAGAGGGGGAGGGGTCACCCGTATATGTCACTGGGTATCCCCAGAATTTCCCCTTGCGTCGGATGGGGGCGGGGTGGCCCTGCCCTCAGCTATATTAGAGCTGTCAGGCTGGAGCGCGTCATTCTTCGGGTGCCTCCTGCGTGCCTCCCGTTGTATCCTCACTGGAGATCGAGAATGGATTACATAAGTGGAGATTGTGAATGGATTACATCTGTGGAATCTTTTTCTTTTTTTCTTTTTAATAAAGGACTTTTCCCAAGCTGTCTCCTGTGGTTTTTAACATTTTAACACTTTTTTTTGTGAAGTGGTAGGGGTACAATGTACCCTTTACCAATTCACATAGGGGAGGCAGGATCTGGAGCTCCCCTTTGTTAAAGGGGGCTTCCAGATTCTCATAAGCCCCCTCGCTCGCCGACCCCCACAACCACCGGGGAAGGGTTGTGGGGATGAGGCCCTTGTCCCCATCAACATGGGGACATCCTCCCCATGTTGAGGGCATGTGGCATGGTATGGTTCAGGAGGGGGGCACTCTCTCGTCCCCCCTCTTTTCCTGAAGCCTGTCAAGTTGCGTGCTCAATTAAGGGTCGGGTATGGATTTTTTGTCATTTTGGCATGGGGTTCCCTTATAATCCATACCAGACCTGAAGGGGACCCCCACGCCATTTAAAAAAAAGATTGGCGCAGGGTTCCTCTTAATATCCATACCAGACCTGTAGGGCCTGATATGGGATTTGGGGGGGGGGGGGCACGCATTTTTTTTGTTTCGGGGTTCCCCTTAATATCCATACCAGACCCAAAGAGCCTGGTAATGGACTAAGGGGGGAACCCATGCTGGGTTTTTTTCAATTGCTTTTATCTGTATTACTGGGAACCGACAATTTATTATAGCCGCGAGTAGTTTTGAATTACTTTTTTTCCTTTAGAAATGTCATTTTGCGCAGAGACTGTTATAAACACGGGAAACATGCGCTACTTTACAGGCATACTATAGACACCCCCCCAGGTACAAAATGTAATGGAATATTTCACTTTTGTTTTTTCAATGTAAGCATTATTAAAATCACTGCTCCCGAAAAAATGGCAGTTTAAAAAACAAATTGTATTGATACATGTCCCCTGGGGCAGGACCCAGGTCCCCAAACACTTTTTATGACAATAACTTGCATATTAACCTTTAAAATTAGCACTTTTGATTTAATTTCTCTCATAGACTTTAAAAAGGGTTTTCCGCGGCTTTCGAATTTGCCGCGAACACCCCAAATTGTTTGAGTCAAACTCATGTTCAACATGAAGATAAAGCTCATCCCTAATGTCCAGTTAGTGAATCTTTAAAACATTTATTTTGGGATTGTGAGAAATGATCACTAGTTTGCTGTAAAATCTCTGCTATAACTTCTGCAATTTCTAGCCATCCTCTTAGCTTAACAATGCCGATGTGCCTCCTAAGTGTTTTTAACCCAGGGATTTCATGTAGAGAGGAGAGACTTATCCATACAATGTGTGTTGCAACAATATGGGCTATTGCCCTGCAGTGGAAATCATCCATTGTCCCCTTGTCCTTGGTAATAAATAGAATTGATGCTGTTATGCTAATAGAAAGGATTCTCTATACTCTACAATATAGAACGCACCTGTTTTCTCTTAAATTGGATGCTTGGACTACCTACCATCATATGTTTATATCCTGAATTCAGGATGTGCCTTTGTATAGATATCTTATATTATGTGGTTATGTGGATTGGAGTTTTTTTGACTCGTCTACCTGTTGCTCCCTACTTTTTCTGACTTCTTGATATAACCTTGTATTATATGGTAATTTTGCTGCTCACACTGTGCTTCTTGGTTTTTTAATGGATTATGTATACATATTAATCTTCTTTTCTTTTGTATAGGCCTTGTCATGATGCTATGTATTGGATGTGTATGCTTTCCCAATTAACAGTTTGTAAACACAAAAAATGCAAAATACTAAAACTCATTTATGTGTGTTTTTAGGTACAGGAGGTTCAAAGTTCACTATTGGCAAGTCCATCTGGCTACTCTGGGCTCTGGTTTTTAACAATTCTGTGCCAGTGGAAAACCCAAAAGGTACCACAAGTAAAATAATGGTTCTCATCTGGGCATTCTTCGCAGTAATATTTCTGGCCAGCTACACTGCCAATCTGGCTGCTTTTATGATCCAGGAGGAGTATGTGGATACCGTGTCGGGACTCAGCGATAAAAAAGTAAGGGCTTAACAATTTGTGTTGTTGATTTTCATTAAATGTACAAAACAAAGTAGGGAACTTGGTAGTCTATGCTGATTATATATGACAAAAAGATGTTTTAAAGTAGCAGTTGTCAAGAGGATTAGTCTTCGAGACATGCTGATAACTGATTGCTGAACGAATAAAAGAACCATCAAAATTTCACAGACAAGAAAGATCTTTCAGCTGTCCAGGCAGAAAATAAAAGTTTGATACAGACAAAGTATATTATACCATGTTATCAGTAACAAGAAGGAGAAGATCCTATTCATATTCTATTCAAATTTGGATTTTAGTTATTCTTTCAATAACTCAACACATCATCTTAAAGGGAAATTGTAATAGTATTTTCATGTTTTATTATTTGTTTAATGTTTACAAATTTCAAAACGTATTTTTTATTTGTCATGTAATACTTATTACAGGGTGCATTCATTACCCTTAGTTTAAAATGCCCAGCTCTACCTGTATGCTGTCTGACCAACTGTCTTAACCTGCAAGAAACCATACATGTTTTGGAATACATTTAAGTATACAAATTTTAAAACTGATGTTTAATTTACTATTTGTTATTTATGTAAAATCTTAATTCTATAAGTAAACATTTAAAAGTTTTCTAAATTCAATAACAAAATGTTCATAATTTGCAGCTTATCAATCTATAGATGTATTAGCTGCATTTGTTTTCCTAAACTAAAATGTTTTAACAAGAACTGAAAATACCAGTTAATCTTGCAAGAAATGTCACTTCCTGTGAGTTGAACAGGAATCAAAATTAATATATTTTTTAGTGTAAACTACCAATGTCACCACCCCCCTTATAATGGGAAATAACAAAAGTAGACATCCTTGATATTCCACGTGGGTGACAATCATAGTTTCTACAATAGATACAGTGAAGTAGTGAACATAACTAACCAGGGACAGGGAGTGTTTTTTTACCAGGTGAAAATATAGAGAAAGAAGCTTGAAAAAAAATAACAAATGCAGCCACTAGGGATGAGCTTTTACCTAAGTCTGTCCAGATTTGGTCAGCTCATCAGCACAAATCCTCAACAAACAGGCCAGGAATCTGTCTTTTAGCGATGGCCAATCCATCATCAATTACGTCGTCCAACAATGTAAATACAGCATCACTTATCATGACCCACCACCACAATGAACCACTGCTTGCCCCACCTCTACAGTCACCTGCCACATGACAATGTTGCTGTGGTACACTACTGCCACAAAATGACAGATTCCCAGCTGGTTTCTGCTTGTAAACAAAGCAGCCTGGGATCCTGGATGATGTCACTGACATAGTTTTATTAAACATTCCATTAAAAAGGTATGTGATGTACCCCCAGGGGCGGACTGACCATTGAGTCACTCGGGCACTGCCGAGGGCCCCATGCCACTAGGGGGCCCCATTAGGGTTGCCAGGCTCAGTAAAACTAGGGACAGTATGTAAAAATCTGTAAGCCCAGGGGCCCCATAATCTTCTATTGCCCGGGGGCCCCATGAGTTGTCAGTCCACCCTTGTGTACCCCACTATGAATCCAGCATTAATCATGTCATCCAACACTGTAGATCTGGTGTCAATCATGATGATTTGCCACCATGACAACCTGCTGGCCTGATGATATTCACCCACCAAACTACCACCATAAAATGAAAGATCTCCAACTGACTTCTGTTTGAGAGCAAACCAGTTGGGGATCCTGAATGATATGATTGACCAAATATGGTTATGGCCATGTTTGATCAATGGTGTCACCCAGAATCTCTGGTTTGTTTGTTTGTTGGTTTACAAATATTAACACGCTGAGTATCTGTCCGTTAGTAAAGGTAGCACTACTGCCTCAATATAACAGGTCCCTTGTTGACTGCTGTTTGTAAACAAACCATATAGGGATCTGTCATTTAGTGCTGGTAGTGCTATGATGATCTGCTGCCTGACAATGTTGTCCCACTTACATGACAACCCGCTGTCCACTGATTTTGACCTGCTAGTAATTCTGGATGATGCCATTAATTAGGGCCTCCAGCTGGTAAGTTTGCAAACACCAACCAGATTTGCTAGTTAAAAACTCAAGCTGTACCTACAGTTTATAACTTTCTGTAGAACTAATTTCTGAGCTTGCTCGTCCTCGAGCTTGAGTTGAAAACAGGAGATTTTAACAGGAGTCATCAAACCTGTAAGTAACATCTGAAATTTCCTGTTAGTAATATTACTTTTTGTAACTGGGATAATGTGTGCTAGCAAGAATGAAGGTTGTGTGCAGTGCACAGTGTGCTGCACGTATAAAACAATGGAGCAACAGCTCCAGGATGGATACCACTGCAACAGATGTGAGCAAGTTGCCCTTCTGGAAACTCGCATCAGAAATCTGAAAGAGCAAATTGCAACACTGGGCACAACTGACAACCTTGAAAGGGGTCTGAGCAGGTGGCTAGTAGGGTTATTGGGGAGGGTGGAGGGGTAAATCAGGATTATCAGGTAGGAAGATGGGTTAATGTGTTAGGGGCTTACAGAAAAGAAAGGGCAGCCCTGGGTTTGAGCACCCTAACAGACTGTATGCAAACTCACTGCAAAGTATATTGCCATGGGCAATACGTTTAAAGTCTAAAAATAAAACTTACAGTATGTGGCTTATAGCCAAAGTATAAATAATAAGAAAATAACTTAAAAAAAAAATGAAGGAACGCTATCATTATTTCAATGCTACAAAGACTATAACAGAATATGTAAAAGGGAAATCAAAGATGCAAAAAGTAAAAAAGAAAGACATATTGCAAAAGATAGTAAGACAAACACAAAAAAAAAGTAGAGATTTACCTATGAAGCTAAAGAGGAGACCTAGGCAGGTTAGGGGAAGATGATGACAGTAATCTCAAATTACACCTGGAAGTAAACTGCCAAGGTTTCATTTGAGCAAGGTGTGCTGTGAATACAGTTAGTTTTCTTATATTTATCGTTATAATGTAAGAATAATACATAATAAATCTGAGGGGCAACACATGGGAATCTATGTAGTTCACTTTAGGACTGCACATATTTCTAACCTTGCAAAACTGTGATAGTGAGCACATTCAAATCAACTACAACCCCACATATACTGTATACATATGCATTATTTAGAGAGCAGAACAAATTTATAAGAGCTGCATTAAAATATCAAATAAATGTATATAATTAGGAAAGGTTTACAAGTGTTGAATTGCACTGAAATTCTCAGCACTAAAATAGAAAAATGTTTTTAGTTATCCTGGTTTCAAAAGTCTTGCTGTGCTCTCTTCATTTATGTATCCAAACTTATATAAAATTAGTAAACAACAACACTTGAGTTATGTTAAAATAATTCCAAACTCAAAAGAAAATGAAAAAAAAAATATATCTGTGAGACGTGCCCTAGTTTTCTACCTGATAGCCTGAAAAAAGGTGTTTTATTTGTGCTTTGTGCTGTGTCTCTCCACTGTAATGAATGTTTGCAATTGGATCTGCTTCTGATGATCCTGGGAACGCTACTGTTTTGATGTGTCATTTCTGACATTATTCAAAGTGAAAACTCTGGAGGCACTTCCATTTTCCCCAGGTAAATCAAGCTCAGTTTCGTTCTCATCAGAAAGCAACTGTTGGGTTCTGAGCAGTATAAGAATTAGAAACAATTTAACAATTAGTATATAATTAAAATATAGTTAGCAAAAAGCCAAGAATAGTTTCAGGTTTCCTTGATTAAGCCAACTTAGATAGCAATGACATCATGCCTTAAACAGGCAGCTGGCGGATGATATTGTAAGCAGAACAATACAGCCTATCATTAAACATGGCACTAAGTGTCAACTATAGCAGTTGGTCGGTGACATTGTCCTCATTTGAACAGGTGCACACAGACACCATAGAACAATCTTCAATGAAACCACATGGTACCAGGAAAAAATAATGTTGCAGCTTTTAAAGGCAAGGATTAGTCATTCAAAATGTATATATCCTTTAAAACCAAATAGTTATTTAAGAGAAAATTCAGTATAACAGATAACAGATTTAATTCTGAAAGTGTTTTTGAAATATATAACTTCCAGATCGATTTAAAAATAAGTCTAAATATAGACTTACAAAAAGTGGAAAGAACTTAATTGATGCTGAAATCATACAATTTTTTTCTGAGATAATCATGGCGTAATCAGCGCTTTTAATCAACATTACTAGTTGTGTCAATCTTAAATAGGTGTCTTTACCTCTCTTAGTAGATGCTGTGATTTCTCTGATAACAGGTTGTGTTTTTGGAACCATCTAAATTTCCTCCAAGGAAATGTCAAAATATGTTATTAGACTTTTTAAAGTTTTATAAGAGGTATACAAAAAGTTTGTAAATGTCAGTTTTCTTAAAGAAATCTTAGCACAGAGACTTTTTATTTGGCATATTATAAATTGCATTGTGCATAGTCCACTGGGACCATTATTTTTAATATTTGACTAATTTCTGCAGCAATAAAAAAAAAAATCTGCACCATATTACATAGAACATTGATCCTTTTAAATTGGTCCCAAACATTAGCAGAGCTTATAATCAAATGTTCTTACTAAAGTTATATAGACTTGCTCAAAAAGAAAGGACAGTTTTGTTGGAACATTATTAAATTGACAAAGTGACTATGTATTTCTGGTTAACAAAACACAAATTATTTATTTTTGGGGGGAATTTGAGGGAACTCATAAATGGTATCACAGGCACACTTTAGGGTGCAGCATCAAAAGTGCCCCTGCTTGTGCTCAATTTATGTACCTTTCACCAAGAGGCCCATGAATTTGACTGTGTCCCTCCTCAGCCCCTGCGCCTGTTACACAGACAGACACATGGCTAAGAAGTTTTAAACTAGGGGTGAGTGGAGTCTGATAGGGGAGAGAGACTAGTTCCCCATCAGGTCCGAACTACTTTTGATTGACAGTGCACGGGAGTGGGTGGATCCATAGCAGCTATTCAGTCCAATAGTGGCTATCAAATCTTCCCACTGCTGAGCACTGTCATTTAAAAGGGCAGAGGACCTGATGGGGAACTTGTTTCTCAGTTCCTCATTAAGCTCCACCCACACTTCATTTTCCAAATATGGGCATTGCCCAGAATTGCAAGAATTTGTCACTGCCATAGCGATAGATTCCCTAAGGGGATGTAGTAAGGCCTACATGAATTTGTGGCATGTGTCGATAATCTAACACTGATGTAAATGTTTGCCTGAATTAGAAGCAGGTAGTTCTTAAAGGGTCACTAAAGGAATTTTTTTTTTTAGCTAAATAGCTTCCTTTACCTTGCTGCAGTCCTGGTTTCATGTGCTCATTGTTCGTTTTTGCTTTGATGTTGCTGTAAATCCTCTCTGTTCTGGACACTTCCTGGTTGCCTGTTTCCTGATAACCACAGTACTGGGAGATTTCTCACGGTGGTCACTAATCAAGGAGGTGTGATTACTGTGTGTAAAACGAAACTGGATTGGTGCTGAGGAGTTTTAGACAAAGTATCACTGCTCTCTATTGGCTGACTGCCCTCTAGTGGCTCTCTGTACATCAGAGAACCAGCAAACAACAGCAAAAACGAAACTACACTGCAGGCACATTATATGATTGTTTTTTTATCTATTTTTAATCATTTTTAAAAGGAATCAGTTAACTATTATGTCTCTATGCCCTGTAAACAGTCATTTCAGCTAAAAATTTTTTTTCCTTTAGTGACCCTTTAAGGTAAGGGAACTACCACCAGAAAACTGTCACCAGGGCCCTTTGGAGTACCACCAACACCTTGTATTGTATTGGCATTTTTTTACATTTTAGAACAAAAAAAAGAAAGCATGTACAAGTACAAAGAGCATGTCAAGTCCAAAGGGTTTTTTCCATGTTAAAATACAAAATGAAGCTCAGGGGACAATAAGCTATCTATAAGACTAAGTATAAGTATTCAAGTATAACTAAAAACATAACTTTTTTTGTTTTAGTTGTGCATAGAGTGGAGAGGAATTAGAATACCTGTCAGGTTTTTAATGTTGTCTGTGCTCCTGTTAGGTAAATTTGTCCTTTCTATTTGTCCTGTTGACCATTATCACTGAGTGAAAAATCACACATTTCTGCCATCAGAACAGGAATATGAGAATCATCTAACAGAGTCACTAGTTCTGGCTTCCTCGCTTTGGAGGAATTTCCTCTCACTTCACTTTGCTATTTGACATGAAGTGAAGGGAAATATCCCCAATTGGATTTAGGTAAGCTATTTTAATCTTTATCATAAAAAAATACAAATAAATGTTTCTTGAACAGTGATAAGAGCTAAATCTCCACAAAAGCGGACTAATGTTCTTGCACACCTCAAAAGATATTGTATAAGCAGAGCAAAGCTATGGTACCCAAAAAAACTGTACATATAACCAAGGTAATGCAAAAAACAATATAGAGGGGCGTGGCCGAGCCGAGCTAGGAGATGGCTGCCTGATTGCTGAGCTCCTGCCACCTCAGAGCCCTTTTCACAATTTGCGGCACCTTTCACCCATTTCCAACCACCTACAGCATGGGTACCTCATCCAGGCAGTCCTCGACCTCCCGTTCCCGATCCCCCCGGGGACATTCCGACGCCCTGGACCACAATATACCGGAGATGTTCCGGACCGGCCGAGGCAACGCGGCGGCCTCCCGCCAAGGCGCACAGTCCGGCCGCCCGCGGACCCCTCAACAACCACAGGACATAATCCTGTCAGCGACGCCGCTGACTTCTCCCCCAGGGGCGCTGGGAGGACCGGAATCCGCGACGACCCAGGCACTGCCGGCAACACCGATTACTATCTCTGACCTGAGGGCCGTTGCGACGGACATCAAAGACGCCCTGGCAGCGGCCATCGCGGAACTACGCCTGGACTTCAAGACGCTGGATGGACGGGTGCAACAGGCTGAAACCACACTGGGGGACCACGATCTTGTGCTCCAGCGTTCTACCAGGAAAATTGACGATCACACCCTCCAACTCCGGGAGGTGAACCGGCACCTGGAGGACCTGGAGAACAGGGGGAGGCGCCATAACCTACGTGTACGGGGCATACCGGAGACAGTGGAGGGGGAAAGGATCCAACAGGAGGTGACCAATCTCTTCAATACGGCCCTCCGGCGACCCCCGGACACACGGATCGCCATGGAAAGGATCCATAGAGCGCTACGCCCGAGGGGCAGGGACACTGACCCCCCTAGGGATATCATCTGTTGCCTCGTGGATTATGGACTGAAAGAGGAGATCTTACGGCAGGCTAGAGACCAGCGCCTAAAATATGAGGGAGTCCCGATCCAGCTGTTCCAGGACCTCTCGGGGATAACTTTGAAACATCGCAGGGATCTCAAACCCCTGCTGGAGGCCTTGCGTGCAGCCAACATACGCTACCAGTGGAAGTTCCCTTTCGGCCTCTCTGCCTCCCATCAGGGCCGCAACGCACTACTGAAGGTGCCCGAGGACCTCCCCCGCTTCTTTGAAACGCTGGGGATACAACCGGTGGCGGTCCCGGAGTGGTATGCCCTGTACCGCAGGTCAGTGGGGCGCTGGAATGGCCCTCAAACGGAGAGTATGGAAACGCAGCCTGTGAGCTACCGCAGGAGAAGATCCCCCTCAGGCTCCCGCAATCCGACAACCGCTCCAGGACCCAGAAATGACAGAGACCCGATGTCATCCCCCGGACCAAGAAGAGCCCGCAGGGATAACTAACTGCTCCAATGAATGACCACAAAACCTGTTACCCACTGTATTGTTGGCAAAGTTTATTCCCGGTTGCCGTGTTTCAACATTAGTGTAATGTATTTAACATTGTTGAGCTAGGCTTGCCTGTGCCCCTGACGGCCTGCTTGTTTTTCCCGCGTTGACTGTTGCTATGCCTCACGAAATCTGCCGGGGCCCTCCGCCCCAACCACCCACCACCCGGAGCGTACTGGAGCAGTCGGCCCGCCTCCCGGAGGCTTACCAGGATCCACGTGACCTCCGCACTACGACACCCAGGAGACACCGCGCCCTCTTCCGGATCCGATGACCCACGCTCCTACTTCTTCCGGAACACGTAGACGCTGTCACTTCCGGAGAGGCCTTCCATGGACGCCACGGACATTCCAACGCCGGAGAGACGGCCCTGGGTGCCCACAACAGCGCGCCTAGGGTCCATGGGTATGAGTCGCACGCCCCGCCACCGGAGAGCCCTGGAAGACGACACGCCACTCCAGCCGGCCGGAAGAGACATTCGCCGGATTCCCCACCATGGATCTAGAGACGACGGAAGCGAAGGAGCCCTTCCTTGACCACCCCTACAACACCGCCTCCAGGACAGACACGCGGAACTGCGCCGGGTGAGCCTGGAGCTCACCTCAGTGGACCATTGATACCCACGGCACTGACACGCCCCATCCCGGAACGCACGGCTCCACTGCAGCGGGGCCACGAAAGACTATGAAGCCCGCCCGACGCGACCCTTGAGATGGTTCTGCCCAAGGACGAACCCACCCTGACGGATGCCACGCCTGCACTAGGAGACCCAATACCCTCCGCCCCTAGGATGGAAGGGTCTATGCAGACCGTATACCGGTCTGAGGCTAAGTATATGAACTCAGACCTTGCCGGTCTCTGAACTACCCCCGAAAGGCTACAGCCCTGTAACGGGACGATATAATACCTATTGTAGGAAATGTTAGGCTTTTGACCTGGCAGGGTGCGCGGGCGGGTGGGATGGGATACGTGGCTGGGGGCCCTCCGCTTTTCCCCTCCCCCTTTTTTGCCCCTCGATCGGCCCGTCCCGGTTGCCCGGGGGTGGGTCGGTCGGGGGGGGGGGTGTGGTCTCGCGGTGGGCCCCCCCCACAACAAAAACAACAGCCTCCTCTTAACTAGAAAACCATGGCTGCATTAAACCGTGTGCCTGGGAAATCCCACCCTTTGCTATAATGCAGGGTTGACCGCTCTGGGGTGGCATCCTGGGCTTTGATTATCTGTAGTAGAAAAGTAACTGATCCCATCTGGTCGTCTCCTGGCTGGGTCTCGGTTGACCCACGAGCAGTACCGTGCGGGAGTGCCCAGGCCTGTTAACGGGGGTGGGCGTTCCGCGCGGCCGCGATATACCGATTGTGAGCTCCACTAAACAAAAAAAAAAAAAAAAAAAAAAAAAAAAAAAAAAGGTGTGGGATAGACACATACCCCGCCTAATCGGTTTCCACCCCCTCCAGTTGAGGGGGAGTTTTTTGTTAGGGTACTTCCCCTGAACCCCTCCCCTCCCCCCCCTGTGCCTACCCACCGACACACGTCCACTGCCCCCCTCCCCCCGGTACCAGACGGGGTACAGACCCGACCGACACCCCCCTCTTCTATAATCTCCACCCCCACTGCTGTCCCGGAGGGACCCCTTTCGAGACCTTTCACTGCCCCGGCACAGTTGAGCCACCACCGACCACCCCGCAGGTGGCTGCAAAACAGCAGCAACTGCCATAATGACGGACTCTTTGGCGGAACCAGATAGACCCACATTGAAAGTGCTCTCTGTTAATGCACAGGGACTGAACCTCCCTGAAAAAAGGGCCCAGCTCCTCCTAGTAATGCACAGAGCCCAGGCTGATATAGTGTTTGTACAGGAAACACATTTCAAAGCTACGCCCGTACCAAAATTGCACAACTTCCATTTCCCGACTGCCTATCATGCCACAAACCCGCACGCCAAGACAAAAGGTGTATCCATACTGATAGCTAGACGATGCCCCTTCATAATGACTGAAATGCTAGCTGACCCGGAAGGCAGGTATCTCTTCCTGAAGGGCTCTGTCTTAAATCACACGATCACGCTTGCCAATATATACGCCCCTAATACACGCCAGGTTCCGTTCTTTCACACTGTCTCGAACGTGCTGACCCCCTTCCAAGCAGGAATGCTGATACTGGGAGGCGACTTTAATGTGCCCCTGAACCCACCACTAGACACATCCACCGGTACGTCATCCATACCATACATAGCTCTGAGAAGGATTAAAACGACCCTTCAGAACCACCTCCTACATGACACATGGCGGGCCCTCAACCCCACGGGCAAGGACTACACATTCTACTCGGCCCCCCACGACCGGTACTCTAGACTCGACTACCTACTGATCAGCCAGACAGACCTACATATGCTCACGGCAGCGTCCATAGAGCCTATGTTCCTATCGGACCACCACCCGATCTCAATGACTTTAACACTCCCCTCTGGCCACCCTCGAGCGAGAGTGTGGAGGCTAGACCCATCCCTACTCACAGACCCGATTGTAGCCAAGGAGCTGGAAGTGGCGCTCAACGCATACTTCCAGGAAAACAGGCAGGAAGACACGTCCCCCATAGTTAACTGGGAGGCACACAAATGTGTAGTCCGGGGCCTCCTGATAGCCGCGGCTGCCAAACGAAACAAGTTGAGACGCAAACACTACAACGACCTCTTAGGACGCATAGCGCGCCTGGAATCCGCACATAAACAATCACAGGCCCTCACGACACTGCAGGACCTGTGCCAGGCCAGGGCCGAACTCCTGGATGCTATAGGGAAAAAGATTAAACGGAGCTTTGCACTGGCCAAAAAATCCTTCTATGAACACGGAGACAAAGCGGGTGCACTACTGGCGAAAGCCCTACAATCCAAAAGAGCTAAAACGACTGTCCATTCGCTGACGGACAGCAAAGGCCGGAGGGTACAATCCTCCCCGGACATTGCCAACCTCTTTGTTCAGTATTATAATGGCCTTTACAATCTGCCCGCCCAGACCACACCGAACGCAAATGTCACACGACAAGCCTCCATTGACGATTTCCTCCGACGGTACGGCCCAACCAAATTGACGGAGGAGGCAAGAACAGACCTTGACACACCCTTGAACACTGCAGAAGTAGGTTTGGCCTTGAAACAATTGAAAGTAGGCAAAAGCCCAGGCCCGGACTGGTTAACAGCGGGGTACTATAAAACATACGCCAAGGTTCTCACACCATTTTTTGTTTCAGCGTTTGCCGCCTTCGCCAACGCCCAAGCCCCTCCCAGAGACCTACTAACTGCACACATTGTAGTCATTCCCAAACCAGACAAAGACCCCACCATGGTGACCAACTACAGACCCATTTCGCTCCTCAACGTAGACCTTAAATGGTTCGCCAAGACGATTGCGAACAGACTGCTCCCATATATGCCCAAACTCATAGACAATGACCAGGCCGGCTTCATCCCGGGCAGAGAGGCACGGGACAACACGATTACGGCCCTGAACATACACCACTGGCTCACCTCAACCAAGACCCCGGGGTTTTTTTTGTCGTTGGACGCGGAGAAGGCGTTTGACAGAGTGGCATGGGACTACATGCGAGCAACCCTCGAAGCCGTCAACCTCCCCCCACTCATGTTAAATTATAT
Organism: Rana temporaria; assembly: GCF_905171775.1. Taxonomy (NCBI): domain Eukaryota; kingdom Metazoa; phylum Chordata; class Amphibia; order Anura; family Ranidae; genus Rana; species Rana temporaria. Next base: position 90,451,034 of record NC_053498.1, read on the forward strand.
AGCGATGCTCTACACAGGCCCCACGGCGAGGGTAAGCGTGAACGGTCACCTGTCGGACGCCTTCTCCGTGTCGAACGGGACCCGCCAGGGGTGCCCCCTCTCCCCCCTGATCTCTGTCCTCACCCTTGAACCCTTCCTACGGCGACTTAGGTCAAACCCGACGATCAAGGGCATAGACGTGGGGGACCAGACATACAAACTTGCAGCATTTGCGGATGACATCCTACTGATGCTAAGAGATCCCCTCACGACTATCCCCAACCTCCTGCTGGATCTCAAGGAGTTTAAACTCCTATCCAACCTACAGATCAACCTGTCTAAATCGTATGCTCTGAACGTCTCCCTACCCCAGAATTTATGTGATCAGTGTCAGGTGAACTTCCCATTCAAATGGAACACGAGAGCCATCACTTATCTGGGGATCCAACTCCCGGTCTCCCTCTCGAATCTCTACTCCCTGAATTTTCTCCCATTGCTCCAAACGATAGTGAAAGACCTGAAAGACTGGGCCCCAAAACATTTATCTTGGTTTGGCAGGATAGCGGTTGTCAAGATGAATGTCCTTCCTCGACTACTCTATGCTTTGCAAGCAATCCCTATTAGGCCCCCCCCCCTGCATTCTTTGTGTACTTCAGAGCAGCATGTACTAAATTTGTTTGGAGGGGCTCCCGTCCACGCCTAAGTTTTACCAGACTTACGGTCCCCAAACCACGGGGGGGACTGGGGCTCCCAGATCTACACAAATATCACTTGGCCTGTAGCCTCACGAGAATAGTGGATTGGGCCACGAATGGGAACCAAAAACAGTGGGTGGGGCTGGAACAATCCTTCTCCCAGGTCCCGCTAACTCACTTGCCATGGTCCTCACAAGATAACATCCCACCTACCTGTAAAGCCCATCCCCTCATACCCTCCTCCTTACGAGCTTTTCGGGAGGCCTGTACCAAACACAACATATCAGACAGATGCGGCCCGTTAACCCCCCTCAGACTGAACCCTGACTTCCCTCCGGGCATGCATTCCGCCTTTCTGATGGATGGGTGGCCACACGCTAAGGTCCTGGCGGGACAGTTCTTCGCCGCAGGCAAGCTCCTGCTGCAAGAGGAATTAGCCGCTAAAATGGACAGAGAGAGCTTCCCGTTCTGGACATACGTACAAATCCGACACTTCCTAGACAGGACGGCCCCAAGTTCCAAATGGTCTAGACCTTGCTCCCCTTTCGAAAAGCTCTGCTCCACCGAGGGACCACAGAGACACCTCATTTCCATAATATACGGCCTGTTATTCTCCACGCATTCCTCCAAACTACATTGGGCCAACCAACAGTGGGAGAGCGATTTAGTACTTGACCTCACGGAGGCAGACTGGGAATCGGTATATAGATTGGTCCACAAAGGCTCGATTAACGTTCAAACTCAGGAAAACGCATACAAGCTACTCTCCCGATGGTACAAAACCCTGCTTAAATTGCACAGAATTGACCCTACCCTTCCAAAGATTTGTTGGAGATGCCATCGAGAGACAGGCTCATTTCTTCATATGTGGTGGACCTGTTCATCACTCAAAGCTTACTGGACGGAGGTCCACAAGGTCATTACCCAGGTAACAACTGACACACTAGAGTTCACGCCTGCGCAATACCTCCTCCACCATGCTCAGACACCCATGAGAGGATATTGCCGATCACTAGCTATGCACATGGTGAATGCCGCACGAATGTGCATCCCGATTAAATGGCTCTCCACACAACCCCCCTCTATGGCTGACTGGTTTCAGAGAATCCAAAAGACAATGGAGATGGAGGACCTAATCCATCAAGCCCATGACAACCCTATGCGATTTAACGAGACGTGGGCCTGCTGGAAACACTACACTTCGACTGACGACTACACCACGATTATGTCCCGTTTACTTGAACTAGGAGTGCCCACAGCATAGCACCCTGTCGAGCCGTGACTGGAGATATGTCCCGTCTGGTACCCCCCCCACTGCCCCTTCTCCCCCCCCCCTGCCCTTGCTCACACCCCCCCCCCAGACTTAAAGTTCGTGGGAATATGCTTTTACCCACAGGGATGCCCCAAGGCTATAGGGCACCACTCATAGAGTTAAAAGACAGACCAATACGAAGGCCTGGCCAACCACTGAACAGGCAGGTTGATCCCGATCGTTGGCTATGTCTTGTTGCACCCTCGGGGCCCGGAGGCCTCCTGGGGAACATATTTCGCATTTCCATATGGGTATACCACCTAACATGATTAGAACACTGTAGAAATGGTGCGTGGGGCTTACCGACGGCCCCGAACGAGACAGACAAAGGCAGGATTATATGACACCGTGTAGTAGCATCCTGAATGGCTACAGATTATAGATAATATGCAACAGTTTTTCAACTCTTTTGCCATTGCATATCATACTTACTGCAGTGGCTGCGTCCGCATATATACGCTATATATGAATGTTCAGATCCTTAAGTTGGCCACTGGGTCGTTTGTCTTGTTGACTGTAATTGCTGAAGAGTGAATAAACATTCTTTCTTGGAAAAAAAAAAAAAAAAACAATATAGAATTAGTGGCTTCACTTTTGTGCTATGTAGGGATAGTAGAGTGGGATGCAGATTCCTGTGGGCTAGCCCTAAGAATACCTCCGCAGCAAAGAACTACCACAGCAATGATAAAAGAAAGCTTCTTGTGCAGAGAAAAGATAAATGCTAAACAACGGCCTGGATGCAGGTTACTTATCTAGATAAGGCACCTACACTTTGTACATAAAGAAGTGACATTTAGTCCTTAGCCTAAAAAAACTGCAACCGGAAAAAAAAACTTAATGTGTACTTGTGTGTATCCTAGAACCTTATTACAGAATGCAGTAGAGGAGTCAGTAGGATCAAGAGTTATGTTTAACCTCGCTTGGTAAAAATAATAGTACTATAACAACTGCACTTTCAATTTTTCACAAGTACCCATCAAATTCAGAACTCACCAGAAATGTCAGATCCGCATAAATATAAAAACGCTTGTGTTACAACCTTACAAATCATTAGTTCAGCAGGTAATCGTCCAGATCAACAGCAACCACACAGAGATGCAGGTCTGACATTCTTGGTGAGTTCTGAATTTGATGGATTTTTGTATGTAATTGAAACAGTGGCTGTTAGAGTAATACTACTGTTATCTGGCAACACAGGAATGGGTGTATAAGTTGTGGCTAAACATCAATATATACAAGCATGGTACTGATATTTAGTGTTGAGCAGAATACGCCATATTCGATTTCGCGATATATCATGAATATATAGCCGAATATTCGAGAAATATTCGCTAAATTCGAACATTCGTGATATTTTATCGAAATGAAATCTTTGCGAAATTTCGCTATTGCGAATGCGAACATAATTGCGAAATTTCGGTAGGAGCACTCTGATTGGCTCAGAATATTCTTGATATTTTATCGAAATTTCGCAAAATGCGAATGCGATATTTATTGCGGAATTTCGACAAATGCTGTAGGAGCACTCTGATTGGCTCAGAATATTCGTGATATTTTATCGAAATTTCGCAAAATGTGAATGCGATATTTATTGCGGAATTTCGACAAATGCTGTAGGAGCACTCTGATTGGCTCAGAATATTCGTGATATTTTATCGAAATTTCGCAAAATGCGAATGCGATATTTAGTGCGGAATTTCGACAAATGCTGTAGGAGCACTCTGATTGGCTCTGATGCAGAAGAAGGGCGAAGAAAATAATCGCGCAATATTCCTATTGCCGAATAATCGCATTGCGATTTTTCGGCAATATAAAATGATCGCTTCAGCTACTCGGCCCAAGGTCTCTAATCATACCAGCAATGCTTTTAGACGTCGATGGAGATCTCTAGGATGTGATCTGTTCTAAAAATAAAATTGAAAAAATTTGAATATTCGGAATAGCGAATATTCACCGCGAAATTCGAAATATATCGTGAATACTCGAATATGCCATATTCGAGCCGAATATTCGAAATACGAATATTCGTGAGCAACACTACTGATATTTGTAAACTAATTTTACTCAGTATGTGATAGTGCTGAGGGTTATTGTGCCCAATGTTTGTTGCCTTTGTATGGAATGCCTTGTGATTGAGGAGGGAGCTGTACAGACAGTGAATTGTCCTCGCAGCAATCCAGAAACAGTTCCATTTTGGATGGTTGACTGAAGGAATGACACTGGTAATTTTGAGTCAAAGGGTGAAGATTAGCAGGGTAATATTATCATACAGCATTAACAATATAAAAGGACAGTTACAATACAATACGAGAGGGTTAGGAGTGTAATGTAATCCTAATCTGCTTCTGATAGAGGGCTGAACAGAGTACAGTCACCTCTGTAGAGTAATCAGCGACAATTAGCAGTTTATGTCCATCTACTGTATTTCCAGAGATCTGGATAAGCAGAAATATTGTAATATGGCTGCTTTGTTAGTGTATTTCAGATATTTGACAATAACAGGCCTGGGAGCTGTTCTGGCCAGTTGTATTGCCTCTAAACCCCAAACAAAATATAAGGGACCAGGACCATCAGAATGATCATGAGGTCATGCTGCAGAGCTTGTAGTTTGTAGGAAGTCCAATAATTCTTCTGTTGCTTTGACCAAAGTTCAATAACACCCTTGGTAAAGGTGTAGGGAATTTATGTACAGTACCTCATGCAGCCTGGCTGATAAACTCCCATAGATGACTGAACCACACCCTGCCTTTTTTCTAGGATGTCGCAAAGAGATTCACAGCTGTTACTGTGCACTTCCATCATCATAGGTGTGAGCTCTATGATTCAAACCTCCTTACATGCTCTTTCTCTTCCCTGTGATGGTGGGGGTGAAGAGAAAACAGCTGTGACTCTCTATAGCAACATCCTAGCAACAAGGTAGTATGGGGTTATGTCATCTCTGGGGATTTATCAGTCAGGCTTCATGAGGTACGCAAATAACCTACACCAATAGTGAGGGCATTATTCAACTTTGATCAATGCTGCACATGTTGCTCTTATCTATAGATTCCTCTTCTCTGCATAGACATTTTTTTTGTAAATGTGAACTATGCCTTTAAAACCATAATTGTTGGTCTGGTGGACATGTGTATGAGCCCTGGCGTTCTACTGATCCCCTGCAATATTTTGTTAGGATTTTTAGCTTTAGATGAAAAATTAAGTTACCTCTCTTACTACACCTCTGTAGTCTCAAGATTTTCTTTTGTCTTAGGCAAGCTGGATTTTATTTATTCTTGTAAATAATTTATCCAAAAAGGAAAAAAAAAAAAACAATTGCTGAAACTGCTTAAAACGTGTTACCTGGAGCTCGGCTATAATTTGTTGGCCAGGTGTATCTATATCTGCTAATGCATCCCATTCTACCCTCTCAACAGGTTGGCAATGCTGTCCAAGGGTAGTTCTGTCGCTCCTCCATCCAGAGCAGAGCCACCCTGAGACAGGAAATGTTTTACTGGTCTGATCATTAGGTAAAAAAAGGGGAGAAGAAGACTAAAAAAATATTACAGCCACCAAATTTAAGAATTGATAAGCTACCATATATTACTTTTTTTGGGATGGTTAATAATGATTAAAGATGAGTGACATTCTGTAAAGAAAAAAAAACTGCAATGTTGGCACCCTTAGCTGATTCATCAATCAGCTTCGGGTGCACTTGCCAGCATCTGTAGTAAGGGAAGCAGGATGTGAAGCCTTCACAGCCTGTTTCCTACTGCGCATTCACGAGTCACATTGCGCATTCTGAATGATCCCACCTTCTTCTGGTACCTCTGTGTGTCCCAGAAGGCAGCGGCGGTAAGGAAGAGGAGCCGGAAATGTCGTAGATCGCCATGTGGCAATCTTACCCGGGAGTAGGTACCTTTCAAAACCAGGTACCTGCCCCCCCTAAAAAGTGCTTAATGTGGCAGTAGAGCGGGGAGGGTGCAAACAAGCGGAGCTTCCCCTTTTTGGTAGAGCTCCACTTTAAGCTTCACGCATCAATGTCAGCATTACCTTTATTACTTAACAGCCCCCTGAGATTCAGACTTTAAAATTACATTGTCCATGAAATGTTTGGGCCTGATTGATGGTTGGGAAGCAGTAAAGAGCTTTTACTACTGAGATGAGAGAGCTCCACCCAAAAGGGGAAGCTCTGCTTATCTGCACCCTCCCCCTTCTGGTGCCACATTTGGTTTTGACAGGTACCAATCCCCAATTCTGGGAGGCCTGGCTGCAGTGAGATGCATCAAGGTTCCCTGGAAGTTTGGCACTCCTTCCCCTGCAGCAGGCAATGGTGGCGGTAGCACCCGAGAGCCAATGGAAACATCTGCTGGGGTGCCAACATCACTCGATTCCAGGACAGGTAAGTGTCCTAATATTAAAAGTCAGCACCTACAATATTTGTAGTTGCTGACTTTTAATTTTTTAATGCGGAGGTCTGGGACCTCCTCTTTTTTAAAGCTGGAGTAAATCCATTGATTTATCAGTTTCAAAAAACAATTATATTCCTGGCACGTGTTGGGAATGTAACTGTCACATTGGATGGGCTCTCAGCCAAATTGTCAAACCATCTAATGCAAGGGTCTCAAACTGGTGGCCCTCCAGCTGTTGTAAAACTACAAGTCCCATCATGCCTCTGCCTGTGGGAGTCATGCTGGTAACTGTCATTCTTGCAATAGCTCATTGGACTTGTAGTTTTGCAACAGCTGGAGGGCCGCCAGTTTGAGACGCCTGATTAATGGCTGGTGTCAAAGATGATCATATGTGCAGCATCATGGCATATGAAGGTTAAACAGAGGCCAAAATGGCAGCTTACTTGTCTGAAAATGATTGGAGGGTTTACTTCCCCTTTAATAGGTGACGTTCCTATTGAACAGAATATTTTTCCAGGTTCAAACCTCCTAAGCATGGGTATGTTAACATAATTCATATATTTATTAATATGTTAACCACATAGCGACCGCCGCACGCAGATATACGTCTACACAATGGCACGGGCAGGCAAATGGGTCATACCTGTACGTCCCTTTAAATTTTCTGCACAGCAGGCGCACGCGTGCCTCTTGAGTGCGCTCGCGGGTCCTGGGAACTCGATGTTCTGCCTTGTGACATGTCACTGATCGAATGTTCCCTGTGATCGGGATCAGTGTCACTGGTAGCCCTTCCCCCTAACAGTTAAAATCACTCCCTAGGATACACTTGACCCCTACAGCGCCACCTAGTGGTTAACCCCTTCGTTGCCAGTGTAATTTTCACAGGTATCAGTGCATTTTTATAGCACTGATCGCTGTAAAAATGACAACGGTCCCAAAAATGTGTCAAAAGTGTCCGATGCATCCGCCATAAAGTCGCAGTCATGATAAAAACTGCAGATCGCTGCCATTACTAGTAAAAAAATAATAATAAAAATGCCATAAAACTATCCCTTATTTTGTAGACATTATAACTTTTGCGCAAAACAATCAATATACGCTTATTGCAATTTTTTACCACAAATATGTAGAAGAATACATATCAGCCTAAACTGAGAAGAAATTAGCTTAGAAAAAAAAATGAGGATATTTATTATAGCAAAAAGTGCAAAATATTGTATTTTTTTCAAAATTGTCGCCCTATTTTAGTTTATAGCGCAAACAATAAAAACCACAGAGGTGATCAAATACCACCAAAAGAAAGTTCTATTTGTGGGGAAAAAAAGGATGAAAATTGTGTTTTGAAGCCACGTCGCAGGCAGTGGTGTATTTAGGTTTTGTGCTGCCCTAGGCCTGACTAAACTCATGCATCCCCTAATTTAAATATGACTCACTCCTTCCTGTTAAGGCCACACCCCTTGCTGTTTAAGACCTGCCCTGAAAATTTAGAGTGGGTACACTAGTTCTGAGGGCTGGGGGGGGGGGGCAATGGAGTCCTTTAATTTGCATTGATTTTGTCTCACTTCCTGTTTGACTATGGGGCAGGAAGTGAAGGGAAATCTCTGCAATGGGACAGGGATGGTAAAAAATAAACTGACAGGGGCTATAACCCTCCCTTGTTCTATCTAAAATTAGTTGTTGCCTATAGTTCTACTTTAAGCATGAGTTTCTGATAATTTTAAGGTGAGGACTAAGAAGATATAACCATGCCAATGGTGCAGCAGAAAACATATAGCACAGTGAGGAAGGTTTGTGGCCCAGCATGATAGGACAGTCAAACTTAGAAGCACACTAACAGTGTAGCGCAAGCCGGCGGGGACTCTTTCAGTGCTGCCCCCCTGCAAAGTGCTGCCCTAGGCCTGGGCCTTGTTGGCCTAGGCCAGGATTCAGCGTTGGTCGCAGGACCGTGCAATTGTCAGTTAAAGAGATGCAGTGCCGAATTACAAAAAGTGGCCTGGTCTTTGGCCAGCCAAATGGTCCGGGGCTTAAGTGGTTAACAGGAGTATGTTAAAAGAAAGACTACAGGTTTATATTTGTTATGCCATTGCTGGCATGCAGAAGCAGGACAATCAGTGGTTATGTCTGAGTTTCATTCCATCCACTCTCGGAACTCTTGCGAAGCAGTGTAAATCCTGGAAATGTATTAAATGAATATTTTATTTACATGCGTACCAGCGCTCGAGTGCTCCCAATGTCAGCTGATCAAAACACCAAAGCGCCTTGGCATATCAAAGGTCAATAAAAGTCCAACTGTTGAGTGCCTCAGGAATACGTTAACTGCTAAACGTGAGTACTCTCCTGCCACTCACTTCCCCAGACTTTTACTTGATTTTATGACACACATGTATAAAAATGGGTCTAATAAAGCTTTGCAAAACCCCCGTCACTGAGGACACAGGGACAAGGGTGTTGTAAAGATGTATTAGACCAATTTTGATACAGACAGTTAAAGGAGTTGTAAAGGAATAATTTTTTTGCTGAAATTACTGTTTACAGGGTATAGAGACATAATAGTTAAAGGGTCACTAAAGGATTTATTTTTTTTGCCTAAAATTAATGTCTGCAAGGTAGACAGACAGAATAGTGTAATGATTCTGTTAAAAAACTAGTAAATACCTAATAAATTCCTTCATCTATATTATCTCCGGCATTCTAGTTTCTGTTCTCTCATTTACTTCCTGGTTTGCATTGCTCATTCATGTAAGAACTATGGGCCAAATCCACAGACATGCAGCCTAACTTAACTTTTCAGAGTTAAGTTACACTGCCGCAATTTTCCGAAGTTAAGTACCGATCCTCAAAGCACTTACCCGGAAAATTGCGGCAGCGCAACTTAACTCCGTCCATCGTAAGGCGTTCCTAGTTTAAATGGGCGATTCCCATTTAAATTAGGCGCGCTCCCGCGCCGGACGTACTGCGCATGCGTGTGACGTCATTTTTCCCGACGTGCAGCGCGCGAACGTAATTTACGCCGGGCTTTGTGGATTGCGACGGGACAATAAAGTTGCAACGGGTGAAAAAAAATTTACGCGCAGGGAAAAAAAAATTCAAATCGAAAAAAAGGTCTGGTTTTACATGGTGTACTAACTTTACACATTGTAAAACCAGCCCTAATTTTACGCGTGCAAATCGTAACTTACGCAGAAAACACAAAGCTTAAAAGCTTTGTGGATCTGCTTAAGTACTCATTTGCATACGCTAGGCGGCATTTCGACTCGAAATGCCCCCAGCGGCGGATGCGGTACTGCATCTTAAGATCTGACAGTGTAAGTGTCTTACAGATGTCAGATCTTCTGCCTAACTTTGGAAAAATCCTTTTGAGGATCGTTTCCAAAGTTAGGCACAGAGATACGCAGGCTGAACAGCAGTTCCGCCTGCGTATCTCTTTTGTGGATTTGGCCCTATATTTCCCAGTATGCATTGCGGCACGCCCAGTAATTCACACCTCCTTGAAGTCTCTAACACGTAGGGAGCGTCCTGCCGCACAGATGTAGTTCCCAGGAGGCGGTGAGCACGTTACTGACCACCGCAGTAAAGCCTCCCATCACGGTGGTCAGTAAAATCAGACAAGCAGGAAGTGAACAGAACAGAGAAGAAATAGAGCAACTTCTGAGCAAAAATGAACAATGAGGAAGTGAAATAAGGAATGTCTGCAGGTAAAGGATGCTTATTATGAAAAAAAAAATTCCTTTACAACCCCTTTAACTGATTGCTTTTAAAAATTATTAAAAATAGATAAAAATCAATCATATAATGTACCTACAGTTTCAGTTTCGTTTTTGCATGCTGTTTCCTGCTTCTGTGATGTACAGAGACAAAGAGCCAATACAGGGCAGTGATGGTTTGTAAAACGAAACTGATTGGTGCTGTGGGGTTTTAGACACACAGTAATCACACCTCCTTGATTAGTGACCACAGAGAGAAAGCTCCCATGACTTTTTTTATCAGGAAACAGACTGTTCAGAACAGAGAGGATTACAGCAACATCAGAGCAAAAACGAACAATGAGGACATGAAACTAGGACTGCAGTAAGGTAAAGGAAAAAAAATAATTCCTTTAGTGACCCTTTAACGTATTCCTGAGTCGCTGGACAGTTGGACTTTTATTAATTGAATGCTGCATGTAAGGTCAGTCGGAGGTAACACCACCCTCTGTGATGTAAAAGTGATTAGTCAGGCTTGGTGCATATTCGTTGACCCTGCAGTCAGAAAAGGGGTAAAACATAGTTGAAAATGTGCAAAGAATATGCTTTAAAGGGGATCTATAATGGATTAATGTGAATTGTATTATGTTTTTTCCAGTTAAATACATGTACTCCTACCCCCTGCCTCCCACAATACAACTACTTGGCCAATCTTCAGTGACATGCCATGTGAGAACAAGTGTATGTGTCTGTGTGTGGCAGAGGGTACATAATATATACGTTTTGACTTGACCGGGAAGTTGAAATTGACAACATTGGCCCGGATTCAGAGAGATCTGCCAATCTCTCGGCGGGCGTAACGTATCTCAGATACGTTACGCCGCCGTAAATTAGGGCGCAAGTTCCGTATTTAGAAAGAACTTGCACCCTAAGTTACGGCGGCGTAACGTATGTGGTCCGGCGTAAGCCCGCCTAATTCAAATGTGGATGATGTGGGCGTGTTTTATTCAAATGTAGTGTGACCCCACGTATTTGATGTTTTTTACGAACGGCGCATTCACCGTTCGTGAAAGAATCCCAGTGCGCATGCTCGAAATTACGCCGCAAATCGTCAATGCTTTAGACGTGAACGTAACTTACGTACAGCCCTATTTGCGAACGACTTACGCAAACGACGTAAAATTTTCAAAATTCGACGCGGGAACGACGTTCATACTTAACATAGGATACCCCTCATATAGCAGGGGTAACTTTACGCCGGAAAAAGCCTAACGTAAACAACGTAAAAATAATGCGCCGGGCGGACGTACGTTTCTGAATCGGCGTATCTACCTAATTTGCATATTCCTTGTGTAAATATACGGAAGTGCCACCTAGCGGCCAGCGGAAATATGCAGCCTAAGATACGACGGTGTAAGATACTTACGCCGGTCGGATCTTAGGCAAATCTATGCGTAACTGATTCTATGAATCAGTCGCATAGATACGACCCCGCAACTCAGAGTTACGGCGGCGTATCCGGAGATACGCTGTCTTAACTGCTCTCTGAATCCGGGCCAGTGTTTCTGGGGATACTTGTAGTATACCAGGGCACCAGGGGAGTGTGGAATGTAGCATCATGCTTTTTGTGCCTTCCACAAAGAGAACCTGTGACCTTGCTTTATACAGGCAATGTGAAGTTCACTTTAAGAAAATGAACAGCGTTTAAACATTTTTAGTAGTATTTCCATATTATCAGATTTGTTTTGGTTCAAAGCCATTTGATTCACAATCTACAAACCTGCTTGCTGAAAATGTGAGACGTGACAAGTGAATTGCTGGAGAATGAGTCTTTGTCAGGTGTGTCCTGTGAACTGTGTCCTTTCCTGGAAGACATTATTTCTCATTATGATCATTGGAGTGGAGAACCAGCCCCAAAAGTGACACCATCAAAGTGCAGGTGGCATCTTAATAAATCTAATCTTGCCATTCATCCCCAATCTATTCTGGGGCGGATATTTAATTATGAAGGGAAGATGTACGTGGAGATTAACTGCACAATACTAAATGAGATTCAGCCTATTGCAGAAAAGGAGAAACTATTGGATCAATTTTTTTTAAGGTTCTCATAATTTCTCTGTAGTTCGGGGGATCAATAGCAGAGACAGTCAAGGGGAAAGAATGTCCTTGATTTAAATTGTTTTTTGTTCCATGCAGCTCCAGATTTTTTCTCTGAAATTAAAGACTATTTACAGGTAGAAATGTGAAAAATTTCATTTAGCTTACTTTTTCATTATTTCAAATGTAATACATTGCCTTAAATCTGCATGTATGCCCCATGTCAGCTAAAAGGCAAAGTGTATGTTACAGGGTTTTTAAAGCGGTTGTATGCCCTGACCAAAAACAAACCCTGTAAGGCAAAGGCATAATGAGCTCATTATGAAATACTTACCATAGAACAAATCGCCCATACTGTCTCCCAGTCACCACTTAGGGAGATAACATGTTGCCTCTACGTTTGTTCTGGGTTTGCGATGTGAGTGGAGGAGCCGCGATGATGTCACTCCCGCAAATGCGTGGGAGTCCTACATTCTGGCAGGGAGCTCTGATTTTCTGGCAACATCTGCCGGACCTTCAGAGCACATGGGCCGCTGATGTCAGCAGATGCATGCAAGATGAATATCTCCTAAACATATAGGTTTAAGAGAGATTCATTTTACCTACAGGTAAGCCTTTTTATCGGCTTAACCTGAGGTTATGTCAACAATCCTTTCTGCTTCCTTTAAGTAAGAGCTCCAGCGTGTTCGCATAATACACGTGCAGAGCCTGCCAGGAAGTCTGCACAGCGCTGTGCTAATCACAGCCAGGGAGACATTTCCCGATGCTCGGCTGCAGAGATCGGGGAATGTCTCCCTGGCTGTGATTAGCGCAGCGCTGTGCAGACTTCCTGGTGGGCTCTGCACGTGTACCATGCAAACACGCTGGAGCTCATCCTTAGCTTCCTTTAGGTCTTGTTTACACAATGGTGCAGAGACATCAGTTTTTCTGCATGTGTTCTGCAAGGGCACAAAAAACAATGGTTCTGTATATGCCCTGTTCACACCTTTCTGTGCAAAAATCTACAATTTGTATGCTGTTTTCTGCAAAAACTTACGTGACATCAACATTGGTGTGAACAGGGCTCATAACTGAGGCCCCATACACACGAGAGGATTTATCCGCAGATACGGTCCAGCGGACCGTATCCGCGGATAAATCCTCTCGAGGATTTCAGAAGATTTCTATGCGATGGCGTGTACACACCATCGCATTGAAATCCGCGCTGAAATCCTCTGGCGATGACGTGTCGCGCCGTCACCGCTATTATGACGCGGCGACGGGCGCGACGCTGTCATATAAGGAATTCCACGCATGCGTCAAATCATTACGACGCGTGCGGGGAATCCCTTTGGACGGATGGATCCGGTAAGTCTGTACAGACGAGCGGATCCATCCGTTGGAATGGATTCCAGCAGATGGATTTGTTGAGCATGTCAGCAAATATCCATCTGCTGGAAATCCATCCCAGGGGAGATTTATCCTCGGATAAATATCCGACGGAGTGTACACACCATAGAATCTATCCGCAGAAACCCATTTGATGGGATTTATCTGCGGATAGATTCTATGGTGTGTATGGGGCCTGACGTGCATGGAAACTGATGTCAATGTGCATAAAAACTGTCTGAAACTTGCATGAAAACTGATGTGGAACTGATGTCTCTATGTGGTTTTCCCATTAGTTTTCATGCAGGTATGGTGTGAATAAGCCCTTAATGGGAGTAATCATGATGTTTCTTGGCTGTGTAGTGGACATAATCCAATAGTCAATAGTTCAGCTCTGAAATGGAAGGTTCTCTAGACTTAGGAGAGATGCTTATCACCCCCTCAGGATCTATGTATGTAGGAGCATGTGTGTGTTTGAGGGGTAGAGCTAAAGATCTGAAGACTGGGTGGGACTGGGTGGGATTAGAGGTGGGTATTTTTTGTTCAGGAAGGATTGATTGTTATACCATCAGTCCAATATACAATATGGCATTTTTGTGGTAGGGATTGATATTTTAGGGCTAGAGCCACAAAGAAATTACGCCGGTGTATCTATTGATACGCCGCGTAATTTCAAAATTCCTGCGTCGTATCTTTGTTTTGAATCCTCAAAACAAGATACGACGGCTTCTGGGTTAGATCCGACAGGTGTACGTCTTTGTACGCCTTCGGATCTAAGATGCAATACTTCGGCGTCCACTGGGTGGCGTTTTCCGTGTCGGGTATGCAAATTAGCGATTTACGACAATCCACGAACGTACGCGCGGCCGTCGCATTTTATAACGTTGTCTGTAGTCGGCTTTTTCCAGCGTATAGTTAAAGCTGGTATTTTGCGGCGTATAGATAAAATTGCCATGTTAAGTATGGCCGTTGTTCCCGCGTCGAAATTTGAATTTTTTTTTTTGCGTCAGTCGTCCGTGAATAGGGATGGACGTAACTCACGTCTAAGTTAAAAAAATGACGTCATTGCAAAATCATTTCGCGCAAAGCACGGCAGGAAATTTCTGGACGACGCATGTGCATTTCATTCGGCGCGGGGACGCGCTTCATTTAAATGAAACCCGCCCCAACCCGCCCAATTTGAAATCCGCCGCCAGAAATACACTACGCCGCCGTAACTTACGGCGCAAAATCGCTGAGGATTCGAAAATGCGCCAGGTAAGGTACGGCGGCGTAGCGTATCTCTGATAAGCTGCGCCAATCTACATGTATGTGGATCTGGCCCTTAGAGTTTAGATCTATCAGTCAAGAGGGAGGGGTAGCTAATCCTAACCTTAATGACTCATCATTGTGAGTTAACGAAAAATGCTTATTCCCTAATGAACACCATTGTTTATTGAGTCAGTAAATGTACATTTATAGGTTGATTTATAATGCATTTTCATAACCATTCACCCAGTGAAATTGCATGTCTATTTTTTCCTTTTGGGATAAATGTTTTTCGTGAATAAAAAAATACTGATAATTTTAAGCACCCCTGCCAGTGTTAAAAAAAAATTGTAAACTGATATATTTATTCATTATAGATACTTATATAGCGCCGTCAATTTACACATATATTGTACATTCACATCAGTCCCTACCCTCTAAGGTCTCTAAGTCACATTCATACATACACATACTAGGGTCAATGTAGACAGGAGCCAATTAACCTACCAGCAGGTCTAGCAGGCCTTTGGAGTGTGGGAGGAAACCCACACAGCTACAGGGAGAACATGGAAACTCCAAGCAGGTAGTGCCGTGGTTGGGATTCAAATCAACGACCTTCGTGCTGTCAGGCAAAAGTTCTAGCCACTGTGCTGCCCAATTCTGCTGGAGAGCTTATGCTTTTGAAAAACAACAGACTTGCTGGCTGGATCAACTGCTGAAAATAGAAGAAAAAAAATGAAAAAGAAAATCAATGCAGCTATCACATCTAAGAATTGGTAAGCTACAATATAGAGCAGGGATATGCAATTAGCGGACCTCCAGCTGTTGCAAAACTACAAGGCCCATCATGCCTCTGCCTCTGGGTGTCATGCTTGTGGCTGTCAGAGTTCTATGCCTAATGGGACTTGTAGTTCTGCAACAACTGGAGGTCCACTAATTGCATTTCCCTGATATAGAGTCATGTTTTAATTTGGGATTAATATTGCTTTTAACTGGGCAAATATAAAATTTGGCCACTAGATGGAGCTAAATATCATAAGAACTTTAGCGGCCAATTGGACTAAGCTGAAAAGAAAGTTGTACCATATTTTGCCAGCTTTAGATCAGGATAAGATGAATAAAACAACATTACTAAGTTCCTCCCCACCCCAAGATGTCTCTGACTTGCATTGTTCAGTATACAGTTCTTCTTTAGTATCAGGTCTTTCTTGACAGCTAAAAGGAAGCTACATGTGAGCTGTACAATGAGCAGATGAAAGGAGTTTTCTCTATGTGCAGGGTAAGGAGGGGTCAGCTGGTGTGATGATCATAGTTCATCAGGTCAGAACAGGGAAACATATTGTGAAGATCTGTTAAACTTAGTTATTTTAATTGCACCACATTTTAAAACAATATGCTGGTTAAAGAAGTGTGATCCAATATGAGCAATTATGGATTGTAATTTGCTCACTGTCACTATTCACAGGCATTTCTGCATTATTATACAGTTCCCTTTTCTTAATGCAAGTTTGTCAGGCTACTCAGACTGGCTAAGAAATAGTCCCAGATAGCAAGCAATGAGCTGCAAGTTTGAAAATGACTTGCTAAGCTATTACTAGACTTGTCGAGATTCACAAGTTTGTTGCGCAATTCCAGCAAGTCCACATTGCAAGACTCCAGATCAACTTTCTTTGCATACATTCCACACGCTTTTTGCAAGTTCAGGTTCAGCTATTTTGTGCAATAGTCATCCCACCACAGGGGACACTGATGTTGAATTTTCATGCTGTAGACTTGCAAAGCTCCTGCTGTAGACTCACCACTGCAACTTTTGCTCTTGCTAGAGACGTGCCATGCAAATTTGCTACAAATTGGAAAAGTGTGAACTAGAACTTGTGCTTCAAGTTCTCTGCCAGTGTACAACTTGCCAGTGAAATGTGCAGCAAGTTACCAGACTTACAATTCAACACTGCCACACATTTGTGGCAAGTTATCCTTGTTATATAGGGTACCATGTCTTAGGCCCCAATAATCCCTGTGTGTTTTATGTGCAGTATGGGTGTAGTGCATAAAACAAGTCTTGTATGCTGCATTATTGATGTGCTTTCATCAAAACATGCATTCTAGAGCTCAGTGATAACGCACCTAAAATGCATGTACAACACCTAAAATGTAAAGCATTAAAAATGCAGCACACAGAAGTGAACCAGACATCAATCATCCATCTTAGCTGTTCTTTGGCAAGGTAACTATCTGTATTTGTCTGGCATACAAATATGCACTTGAGAGTGAACCAATGTATTCTCCCTAGAATGTACATCTAAGGTTACTGTCAGGTAAACTTAGTAGTTGTGATCCAGAAAGTGTACTTACTGAAAATACATTATATATATATATATATATATATATATATATATATATATATGTATATACATATATATATATATATATATATATATATATATATATATATATATATATATATATATATATATATATATATATATATATATATATATATATATATATATATATATATATATATATATATATAAACATTACATTGCAAAACAAACCTGGACCTAATGGAAATGTTATATTATGTGGTTTTAAGTCCATGTATTTCTACATCAGTTTCAGAGACCCCATGAGCAGTACCCACCTTTGAAGTTTGGTACAGTACCCAATGGGAGCACAGAGAAGAACATTCGGAGTAACTACCCAGACATGCACGCCTACATGATTAAGTACAACCAGCGACATGTAGAAGATGCTCTACAGAACCTGAAAACAGGGTATGTTTTAAACTGTGCTGAAACTTTCTACATCTCCAGGCAATTAACATGCTGCTTAGCTATTGCTTGCAGCATGTGGTTGAACTGGATGGACTTGTGTCTTTTTTCAACCTGACTAACTATGTCACTATGTACAGACTGAAATAAGTATGCAGTATCATTACTTTCATACGTTATACTCATTTAATGACATCTTCTTAAATCTGGTGTTCTTCTACCTCCAAGACAGGCAGCATCTAACCAAACTAAAATGGGCACTGCATCATTAGAAGAAGACAAATTTCATCTTTGGTTTTGGTTTTCCTTGTGGTCTTTGACTTGTATGGGGAGAGTAAAAACACAGCACCAGACAATGACCTGTGTGGACTGCTCACTTATTGAAACCTATATCTAAAGACAAAACCCTTTTTTATTTAAGTTTTGGATTGCACGTGGTAAAATGCTGTCCTCCTCTACATTTTTCAGCACAGAAAGTGATAGGAAATCAAATGTGTTATGGTAGTTTCTGGCATAGAGGAGAAATGTTCTATAGGAGCACATGTTCCAATCACAACTGAGAAGGGATTTACCCTCATTTTGGAGAGATTGGCTCTTACTTCTCACTTTGGGATTGAAATACTAAAGGTAAATGACTGTTAACTTTGCAAAAGAATTTCCCCCTGAGCTTAGTGAATGAGGCGAAGTTCTGCTGACTTCCATCATCCAATCATGAGCAAGCAAACATTGTTTTTATTATTTTCTTTGTACACGGTTGGGTATTCTTTCCAAAGTAAAGTTTCACGACAATCCACATGACCCAACCCCCATGTCTCCAGAGCAGAACTGGTTCTAACTATTCAGTACATTCCATACATAAAAGGTTTGGCTTTAAACATACTTGCTGTCGCTAGGTGGAAAAACTACCCCAGCCATCCCCTGGAGGAAGAGGAGAAATACCCCCTTGGTGGGTAGTGTACTCACTTGTTACTTTTATTTAAAAAGCCAGCTTTCAACAAACGAGAAGAGACAATACAGGGCAGGACTGGAAATGTATATAATTCTGTGTAGTGATGGTATATACCCCTTATACAAATATACAGTGCCTTGAAAAATAATTAATACCCCTTGAAATTTTTACATATTGTCATGTTACAGCCAAAAACCTAACTGTATTTTATTGGGATTTTATGTCATAGACCAACACAAAGTTGAAGGAATTTTTTTAAAATCTTTTACAAATAAATATGTGAAAAGTGTGGCGTGCATTTGTGTTCAGCCCCCTTTACTCTGATAACCCTAACTAAAATCTTTTTTTTTTAATCTCTTTATTAATTTTTCCTTTCTCATATACAAATATTAATTTCACATTTCATTTAAAATCACATTAATACAAACATTCCATTACATCTTATTCCCATTTAACCTCTTTATTATCCCTTTCTTCCATTACTGTAGTTCCATCCCACTTCCATGCTCCCCTACCCTGAAGCCGTTGTCGCATTCTCTGTCCAATTTGCCCATATTTTTTTATCCTTTTCCCCATTTCCTCGATTATAGTATGTTTCTTTATACAATGACAAATTATTGTTTATCAGATTTTTCCATTGCGCCACCGAAGGGGCTTCTGCTTTTTTTCCAATTTAACACTATAGCCTTCCTTGCGTAGAAAAGCAACAAACCCACCTGTATTCTTCTTTCTATATGGGCCATAATTTCCTTTACAAGTCCTAACAGGCAGATTCCTGCCTCCAGGTCAAGTTGGACTAGCGTCACTTCCTCAATTATTTTCAGGACCTCCCTCCAAAACCACCTTATTTTTGGACAGGTCCAGAATATCTAAAATCGAGTGAAACGTGGTTCTTTTGAAAAGGAGAATCTGTACACTCGGGCGGCAAGAGATTCTTGCCAAGAATCTCGTCAGGGAAAACTAATTTTTTTTCCTGATGAGATTGTTGCCCGTGTGTACAGGGCTTTAGAATGGCCCAGTCAAAGTCCAGATCTAAATCCAATTGAGAATATGTGGCAAGACTTAAAAATTGCTGTTTACAGACGCTCTTCATTCAATCTGACAGAGCTTGAGCTATTTTTCAAAGAAGAACGGGCAAAAATTTCACTCTCTAGACATGCAAAGCTTGTAGAGACATCCCCAAAAAGACTTGCAGCTGTAAATGCAGCGAAACGTGGTTCTACAAAGTATTGATTCAGGGGGGCTGAATACAAATGCATGCCACACTTTTCACAAATGTATTTATCAAAAAATTGGAAAACCATTTATCATGTTCCTTCCACTTCACAATTATGTGCTATTTTGTGTTGGTCTATCACATCAAATCCCAATAAAATTAATTTAGGTTTCTAGTTGTAACATGACAAAATGTGGAAAATTTCAAGAACTATGAATACTTTTTCAAGGCACTGTAGGAGTATAATAATATGCTAAAAGAGAGCTTTGGAAATCCTATGACCTCTGAGCATTTTTGCCCAGTCCGGCACTATGCCTGTACAGTAGCTGGGAGACCCTCTGTAAAAGTCAGAATACAAATAGTTTTGCAGTTGTGCTTGCATATATTATTCAGAGTGTTTGCAAAAACAAGCAAAAAAATACTACAGTAAATGCAATATATAATCTCTACTGTATTAGATATACTACAATGACTGTACTATATACTCTGCAATATTTTTATATATACTACACTGACTGCACTATATACTCTGAACTGTATTATATTGTACTACACTGACTGCACTATATCATATACTCTTAACTGTATTATATATTCTACTCTGACTGCCTAATCTCCATTCATTCACTATATACTGCCACCATGTAAGCAGCAGCCTTTTATAGTGCGAGGCATGGACTTGCCTTTGGCCAATTATTGCTCTCACAGCACATTGCGCTGTGATTGAACAAAGCATACAAAGCTGATTGTCAACCCTAACATATCAAAGCTGATTGTCCATGCATGCATTGGACAATCAGCAGTCGTCAATGCACTGTGGTCTCGCAGTGCATAATCGGGTGCTCCATGTGGGTGAATTTCCCGCAAACGTTCCATGTTTTTGTTTGTTCTAAGAACAAACGAACATCAGGACCATTCCTATTGGATTGATATTAAATAAATTGTCAAGTTATTATTTCATTTTTTTTATTATTATTCAATATAAAATGTAATGCACGCATTTATGAAATAATAGTTTAAAAAAGATATATCATAATTCAAACATCATTGTATAACATCATTGTATAACAGGCACAAAACAATGGAAACTAAAACAGCCATACAGGTAAATGAATTTCAGTTAACAGTGACCAAGTTCAGTTAGGCCGCATACACACGATCGGTCAAAACCGATGAAAACGGACTGAAGGACCGTTTTCATCGGTCCAAACCGATCGTGTGTGGGCCCCATCGGTCAGTTAACCTTCGGTCCAAAAAATTAGAACTTGCTTTAAAATTGAACCGATGGACGCCTAACCGATAGGTCAAAACCGATCGTTAGTATGCAAAAGCATCGGTTAAAAACCTGTGCATGCTCAGAATCAAGACGACGCATGCTTGGAAGCATTGAACTTCGTTTTTTTCAGCACACAGTTGTGTTTTACGTCACCGCGTTCTGACACGATCGGTTATTTAACTTACGGTGTGTAGGCACATCAGACCATCAGTCAGCTTCATCGGTTAACCGATGAGAACGGTCCTTCAGACCATTCTCATCGGATGGACTGATTGTGTGCACGCGGCCTAAGTGACATTCCAAACTCTTATCAAAGCTGAACTGCAGGCATATATATAAATACTATTTAATCCAGTTATGCATTATTAATATAGAGTTGATCAAATGTAATATAAATGCTAATAATATAAGTACCTGAATCTGTCTTAATATCAGTCTCTTGTTATATGCTGTATGGCAGAACCCAGAATAGGAGAGGGAAGGCCAGTACTATTAATCTGACCCTACTGTATGCACGTATACTGAAAATGAAACTTTATTCAGTGTATTGTACACCTTTTCTTGACAAAGTGGCCACTAAAAAGCCATGAAATGTGCTGATGGTGTGTTAACCTGTTTTTATGATAAATAAATACAGACCTTCTTAAGGAATGCACTTGGAAGCACCTTTTTATTGAATGGGTGCCTTTGCTGACAGCAAACTGGTTCGATTTGGGGCCTTTTAACAATGTACTGAAAAGTAACATGCTGATGGAATAAAGGAGAGATGACCCCATCTTTGGGTTGCTGCTGCTCCTTAAAGCCGCTCTTCAATATTAAAAAAAGTAAAAATTTGTATTTTTGGCTGCTAAAAAAAAGTACACTTATCTGTCCAAGGATCCAGCCCTGTCCTCACCTGGTCTGTTTTTTATGGTCATCGTGCCCTCGGTGCCAGAATGTTTACTAAGGGAAGCTGCCTGTGACTCCTTACAGCTTCACATCAAGCTTCCCACTGTGCATGGGCGAGTCATGCTGTGCTTTGTGAATGGACCGGCAGCTGTCTGTGACAAGTCCCAGAGGGTTGCGGGCAGAGAGAGAAGGGGGAGAGAACTTACAGCTTTAAAGTTTGTACAGATGGACTTTAAGGAGATATAAACTCTGAATGACATTTAGTTTGCTATAGCATTGTCAATAATAAAGAACTGTAATTTTTTTATTTTTTTTATTCTTTGTCTACATGCACTACACTGATGGCTGCATGACATTTCTCAGGGCAGGTTTCTTGATAGTGACAACACTGGACTATGTCTTTCTCATGTGGGTTGAAATGGTCACTTGTAGTTTCCATCGGAAGCCTGTGTGACAGGGTGTCAATACAAGAGCAAAAGGGGGGTGGGTATAGGCATTGCCACCATATAACAGCAAGTGCCAGAACAAGGTCCTTATGATCATGCTAAATCTTATACGGATTGGTGATTGGGTTTACATAGACTTTAAAATTAACTTATACTTTTCCCGTGCAGTATGCATCCTTATTTATACTTTTTAGAAATCTTGCTTTTTGAATACAAGTTGATCTTGAGTTTCTTGTGAACTTTGGTTTGGAGTAGTGATAAATCATTTGTTTTAAAAAATGATGAAGTCTATCATCATATAATGGATGTTTTAGTAAGAAATAGCTGAAATCAAAATCAAGTGTTTGTACCTTGAAAAAATAAAATATTTCTGTCTTTTATGTATTTATCTATTTATCATATATGTGTATGTATGTTTCTTAAAGGAAACTGGATGCATTTATTTATGATGCGGCAGTGCTGAACTACATGGCTCGAAAAGATGAAGGATGTAAACTGGTGACCATCGGCAGTGGAAAAGTCTTTGCCACGACAGGTTATGGCATTGCTCTGCAGAAAGGTTCCAAGTGGAAACGCCCTATTGATCTTGCATTGCTGCAATTTCTAGGAGACGGTAAGTACTTTCATCTTCCAGGTAATGGGGAATAGAAAATACACCATCCTGAATCCCTAAAGGCAAAACTTTGTACCTGATTATATAATCAAGAAGTTTAGGCTAGGCTTTCATGAGGCTAGACAGGTATGCCTATTCCTAAGCCAATAGATACTTGATCTTTGCAGACACTTATGAAGAGGTGTCAATATGTATGTTATATTGGAAGTTTGTTTTATTTTATTTTTCCAAAACTTGCTTACTTAACGTTGACCTAGCATACAATATTTTAAAATGTTACTTTAAAAATATTATTATTACCGGTAAATATACTTGTTTCTTTGTTAGCATATAATAAAAAATGTTTATTAATATAGCATACCAAATACAAGCATTGTGGGCATATTAGTCAAATGGTTATTGTCAAGTTAACTGATGCTTACTGATACTGCAACATTTAGTCTGGGCATCTACCCACCAATGACCTCATGCCATGAAAGGTTTAAATACCAAAGACAATCAGAGAAAAAAAAGAAGATATGAGATGTATGGCATAATGGAAATGTATGCCTAAACAACAATCAATTATTCCACTATATGAAGACAAACCTTGCACAAGGATCTGTTTAAAAAAGTAGTATTTTACAGAATTCAGGTCCTTCTGGGAAAAAAAGTGCATGTAGTACTTTGTCCCATCTTCCTAGGTTCCCTGTAACACTAAGCTATTAGACAGGACACTTCCCTCTGACACATGGCGCTTGTCTTGAACAGTTATTTATTTTTTATAACATTTTATTGATGTCTTTCAGCAAAGAGTTACATACATCATCTTAATGAAGAGAGTACAAATTTGATTAAGAAAATTTGTTCTTAACAGACACAGACAATCACTTTTTGCGAACTTTCTAAAGCGAGTAATAAAAAAAAGAATATGAGGAGGGAAGTGAAAAATAAAAATAGCGAAGGAGAGGCGTTAATAAAAGAAAAAGGAGGTGAAAGTAGAAGAGGGGAGCTTAGAAACTTTAAATAGATATCAATACTGAAGCAATTCTAGAAAGCAATTAGACGTGATAATGGCTTCCATATAAAATGTCACCCTTGTCAGTGAACATGAAGGGAGATGAGTTCAGATTGATCTTTTCAGAAGACGTCAGGCATTGGTCGATAAAAGATGACAATCTTTTGTTGAATTTTATATTGGGCTGGTAAGGATAAGTTAAGGCATCTCTGTAGAGTAGAGCTTTAAGGCTCCTTATGGCTTCGGGTAGCGATAGGGGGCTAGGAGATATCCAATAATTAAGGATGTTCCCGCGGCGAAGAGCAACGTGAGTAGTATCCATTGGAGATCGCCTTGAGGTAGCCCTTTAGTGGCCACTGGGGAATTCTGTTTTTGTGGCGGGAATCAAAATAATAACAACATAGGCTCCTTGTTGGGTAGGAATTTCATCACCCTTTGTATAAACTGTAGGATTGAAGACCAATATGTGTCGATCTGTGGGCAAGACCACAGGCGATGCAGTAGAGACAGTTTATGAACAAAACACCAAGGGCAGGCTAGACTCATGTTAGACGAGCAGTTTCTTGAGAAAGGGTAATAGGCCCTATGCATTATTTTGAACTGGGTTTCCCTCCAGGATGCACTTAGAGTGAGGAGTCTAGTCATCTTATAACCCATCAAGATGTTATCAATATCTGCATGGTCTGGTAGATCCTTTAACCAGGAGGAAATGGAGGTGTTATGCAAAGATTTTGAGAGTTTCCTGCTTAGGGGATGATATATGTCTGAGATGGAGTGACGATTTTCCGATATTAGCTTATCCATAAAAGAAGATTGAAATCTTATAGTTTTCTTCGGACAAGTTTTGCTGATAAAGTCTGTGTATTGCAAAATATGTATGAAGTGGTGTGCTGGCAACTTAAATTCTTCTGCAATCTGTGAAAATGTTTTAAGAGCGTTGTTTGCTACATGATATAGAGAGCAGGCCTTCGTCAACCGTTTGTCCCTCCATTTAGTGAAAGGTTCGTATTGTAGCTCAAGTGGGAACATGGGGTTTCCCTGAATTGGAAGAAATTTGTATACATATGGGATACATAGGGAGTATCTAGAAGATTGCAAGATCCAATCCATTCCTATTCTCAGTAAACAAGATAAATTATACTCTCTAATATTTGGGAGGTTGGCACCGCCCTCGTTTTTAGGGAGGAATAGTTTTGACATGGCTGTTCTTGGTTTGCCCTTCTTCCACAAGAAGTTCGTAATTGCCTTATTTAGAATATGTATGGGTTTGTAGGGGATATAGGGGATATAATAAGCGGGTAAAACTAACCATTTTGAATAGCGCACATCTCCCAAAGAGCGATGGCGGTAGGTTGGTCAAAACCTCCAACTCAACCACAATTTTTGAAATCAGAGGAGGATAGTTGAGACAGTAAAGAGACGATGGTTCCTTACCAATTTTTATACTCAAATAGGTAATGTGTTTCTCATTGACGGGAGGATTCGCTCTTAGTAAAGTTTTTTTTCAGGCCAGAGCATTTGCGAAAGGAGTCAAATATAGTTTGGATGGCGAGGATATCCGTTTGAGGAGAGGTAGTAAAAACCAGTATGTCATCCGCGAAAAGAGTGACTCTCATGTCTTCTTGCCCAAATGGAATGCTATGAATGTGAGGAGTGGTATTGAGATGACGTGAAAGGGGTTTGATGGCCAAGTTGAAAAGCAGAGGGGAGAGGGGGCAACCCTGCCGTGCCCTTGTATAAACGTATGGGGTTTGATTGTACACCTGCAGCTATGACTGTTGCCGACGGGACAGAGTAGAGGTTGTGAATAAACTGATAAAAACAGTTATTTCTAACTCTGCCATCACTTGCACAAGGCAAGCATCAGCTCAAGGAAGATACGATTGACTGTTGATGGGAAATTATGCTGGTTTTGGGTCTGCTTTACTATAATTGTTCTTTTAATTCTTTACTTAACACATAAGTATTTATTATAGGCTGCATCACTGATTCTTAGCGCTTTCAAAGCATGGTTCTGAGCTTTCTAAAGCTGGCCATAGAGGTTGCGATTTTCTTTCCTGCAACCACGAGTTGCAGGAAAGAGTATGACTTGATTCCCCCATCCACACAGTCAGTGTGGATGGATGAATCCCTCCCACAGAGGTATTGTGTTCTCCCGAAGGGGAGAGCAGTCCCCACTGGGAGAACAAACAGTGACAATTTCCAGCGCCGCTGGCAATAATTGCATGAACAATGGTTGTACCCAAGTTGATTGATTAACTTGGGTACAATCAGCCTTCCCTTACGTGGTTCGAATCTTGGCTGGTCCCTGCTGTTTCGGCTGACATTCGAACCATCTTTGGCCGGCTTAAGGAGCACTGGAAGCTTTTGCAGACTGACTCTGTACCAGGAGAGAGAGAGGGGAGTCCCCCATCCCTGATATTTATAGGCAACTAGGTAGTTAAAACTGTAAATTACTTTTAAGATATTTTTTTTTTAATCATGAACATTTACCACTCTTTAAATAGTTAGCTTGGTGGGTTGAAAAAATAAAAGATCATCTTTATTTTCAATCTGCAAGAACAAGGAAAATGCTATTTGCAGAGGTATCCAATATTGAGAGCAAAAAAAGCAATCTGCAACAGCTGTTTTAATAATGTCTGCTTCTTAACCAGCTGTCAGAACTGCTATACGTTTGTCTATACAGCATTTCCAATCTACCCTATACATTCTGCCTGAATAGAAATGCTTGCTTCGTGTACAGAAAATGTTAAAAAGTACAAATGAATAAATCAGTTGGGCTTCTTCATCTAGTTCACAGCCTGTGGCCTAATAGTTAAAAGAAGAACTAGCCAATCAGCTAGCCATTTGGGGTTGCTATGTTCAGTTATTGGACATTTTCAAAGGCAATGGAACAAGGGAGAAAATTAGCCTTTTTTTCCAGCAGATGAGTTTATTGATTTTTCTGAGCGTATGTGAAAAATAAAGAATGCTGTGTTACTTTGAACAACTTTACACATCCATAAGTATATGTTACGCTACTTGATCAAACCTTTATTTAACAGGGATTGACACTTAAAAGCTAGTTTGCAATGTAATCATTTTTTCCTTCGTTGTGACAAGTCCTTTCCCAGTGATTATTGCGTTTAACTGAACTGACACACTTTCTTGGCAAGGATAAGCAGCCGTGGAAATTTGTTTTAAAAGGAAACAACAGCCTTGTTTTAAAATTAGTTGAAAGGATCTTGAGTTATTTTTTATATTGAATTATAATAAACTAGAGATACTTTTAGATGGGAACAAAATAATATTAATTAATATTAAAAAATCAGAGGTTCCACAGAGATTTGTTTTAAAGAACTTTTAAAAACAACCTTTTATATCCCCATTTTTTTTTGCCTGGTTTATGGATATTCTGCCACAATCCTTTTGTACATTAAATGTGCAAGGAACGGGTAATTCTGGTTAACATATAATTAATATATAAGCCTAGTTCAATTGTCACATATTAACCAATCCAGTTGGTTAATCTTCAATTATTTTTTACATTTTGATATTATGGCCCCTGCCTTATCTGTAACAGCTGTCCCTTTAGCACTGGCCTGTTACTAATATATATATAAAAAAAAAATTGGCGTTATTCTTATTTTATTTATATTATTGATAGAGATCACATAGAGCAGGGGTGCCCAACTAGTGGCCCGGGAGCCCTCTGATGTGGCCCGTGACATCCTGCTCTGGGATGCAATAGAATACTGTTATTAAAGGTCATTACTAAAATCACAGTGTATATATATATATGGGCATATCTGTTCTGTAGTAGTTACTGGGCTGCTTTCAAACTAACCCGAAGATGCAGAGCAGCGCACCTGCGGGTAACCTGCACCGAGCCATAGACATTCTGAAAATGCACCAAACATGCAGAATATAATAGAAGTCTATTGCAAAATGCAGGAAAGCCAAAGGTACACTGCGTTGGTAAATCACAGCGCATCAGCGTGAAAGCAGCCTTGGGCCCCTTTTTCATGGTCAGTCCAAACGAATTGAAACCTCCATTCACCTCTAAGGAGTGGCAGATGTAAACTGACTTGTGTCCTACCTCCATATGCAGAGCAGACATGGACGTGCCATCCACCCACTCTGTTTATTGAGGCCCGTGACTGGTTACCAAGTTGCTCAACCACTTAAGGCCCGGACCTTTATGCAGGTAAAGGACCTGGCCAGTTTTTGCGATTCGGCACTGCGTCGCTTTAACTGACAATTGCGCGGTCGTGCGATGTGGCTCCCAAACAAAATTGGTGTATTTTTCCCACAAATTGAGCTTTATTTTGGTGGTATTTGATCACCTCTGCGTTTTTTATGTTTTGCGCTATAAACAAAAATAGAGCGACAATTTTGAAATAAAAATAAAATAAATACATTTTTGCTATAATAAATACCCCCAAAAAAGATATAAAAACATTTTTTTCCTCAGATTAGGCCGATACTTATTCTTCTACATATTTTTGGTAAACAAATCGCAATAAGCGTTTAACGATTGGTTTGCGCAACATTTATAGCGTTTACAAAATATGGGATAGTTTTATGGCATTTTTAATAATATTATTTTTTTACTACTAATGGTGGCGATCAGCGTTTTTTTCACATCGGACAATTTTGACACATTTTTGGGACCATTGTAATTTTCACAGCAAAAAATGCTATAAAAATGCATTGTTTTCTGTAAAAATGACAATTGCAGTTTAGGAGTTAACCACTAGGGTGCGCTGTAGGGGTTATGTGTGACCTCATATGTGTTTCTAACTGAGGGGGCGGGGCTGGATGTGTGACGTCACTGATTGCCTTTCCCTATATCAGGGAACAGACGATCAGTGACATTGCCACTGTGAAGAACAGGGAAGGTGTGTTTACACACACCTCTCCCCATTCTTCAGCTCCTGTGACCGTTCGCGGGACACCGGCGACGATCGGGTCTGCGGGTCCTGCGGCCACGGTCATGGAGCTTCAAACCGGGTCGCGGGCACGCTGGACACTTAAAGAGGACGTACAGGTACGTGATGGTGCCCAGCCATACCATTCTGCTGATGTATATGTGCAGGAGGCGGTCCTTAAGTGGTTAAGTGGCCCTTGAGCTTCAAAAGGTTGGGCACCCCTGACATAGAGATTAACCCTCCTGGCGGTATTCCCGAGCGTGACTCGGGGTGGATTTTTTGTGCCAAAATCGGTAATCCCGAGTCACGCTCGGGGTAGCTATGCAGAGCCTGCAGCGCGCGCTGGCTTACCTTGTTTCTGGATCCAGCGATGCCACCGCGCTGTGTGAGCGAGCGGGACCTCGCTCGATTCACACAGTGTCCTCCTGTGCCGCCGATCTCCGTTCCCTGTGACGTTACGATGCACGGGGGCGGAGATCGGCGCCAAATTCAAAAAGATAAACAAACACTATACATACAGTATACTGTAATCTTATAGATTACAGTACTGTATGTAAAAAATACACACCCCCCTTGTCCCTAGTGGTCTGCCCAGTGCCATACATGTTCTTGTATATAATAAAAATGGTTCTTTCTCCCTGCAAACTGTATATTGTCCATAGCAACCAAAAGTGTCCCTTTATGTCAAAAATGGTTTTAGATCAGCTTGAAAACAGCGATAATAAATTATAATCACTTGCAGAATTGAGCGATAGCGATTTGTGGGGAAATTCGTCATAAAAAAAAATGACAGCGACAATTCTGCAACTGAGCAAATTTCAGTGATTTTGAGTTGATTACATTATTGAATAATTTTTATTATAGTTATATTATTATTTGTTATAATTATTTATAATTATTTATTATATTATAATTGATAATTTTGTTTTTAAAAAAATGTCATACCCAGGATGCCTATTAGACTCTGGTTTGGTCAGATTTAAGTGAGCTATTCCTAAGAATTACAGGCCTACAGTATAAAACGCCAAATTTCCTTGCAAATAATGGTACCGCTTTCAGCATCTTTTTTCTGAAAGAATCATACCACCAGGGAGGTTAATACAGTGTCTCCTTTTTTCATAATTGTACAATGTTGATTTGTGTTGACCTAAAGCTGAACCCTAGTCAAATATAAAAGGCACAAATTAAGGCAACTCTGTAATCATTAACACGTCATTAAATGTATGCTTTGTTTCATTGTGTTTTTATTGTTTTCAAATTAAGCAAGGGTACATAGGTAGTGTACATAAAGAGACGGAATATAGAAATGTTAGACAAGGCAATACAGAGGTTTATAAAACTGAAGAAAAACATAAAAAATTGTTAGAAAAGCAGTATGATTGAAAGAATGTCATATAACCTACACGTAAATAACTAGTGTTCTCCAAGCCAAGTATTCAATTGGCTTCATTGATAATTAAAGGTTTACAGAGCTCCCTGTTTCCAGTTAGAATGCGGTTATACGTGTAATGAGTTTTAACTGTCTTCACAGCTTCTGAACCGTTAGGTGCTAGTTTACTCTTCCATTGTCGTGTGATAGATGAGTGAAACTGTAGCAGAGAAGGATGTCTTCCCTGCTAGTCAGGATTGAGTTGTTGGATAGAACTATGTTATTATATAATATGTGTATTTCATCTAGCTGTTTGCCTTAGCTTTAGGGACAGAGATATACGTTGGGAACATTTAAATCCTTGAGCTACTTCATGGCTTGGGTATATTTTTTCAAAGTATAATTTTATCATGCATTGTATATTTTAGTATTTTGTGGGTAAATATTTTTTTTTTTTATTATTTAAATAGAGCAAGCAAATTGCTCAGATTTTGAATGGTGCTGGTTTTACAGACATCCTCCTCTAGGAGATGATTATAAAACCTACACGGAATAAAAATCCAGCAATGTGCATGATTTGCATTTATTTTTTGATAAAAAAAATGAACAGTATTCTTTTCCAGCCATCATACTTGTAGGCATCTGCAGCAGGGCACAATTGGCTTAACCCTTTAACAATTCTATAGAGTTCTTTCAGAGAGACACTGCACACCTCCTAAATAAATAGCATTTATTTTTGTTGAAGTGCATATCATACATAATGCATTATTAAAAACTTTTTATTATTTTTTTAGATAAATATCAAAATCTTATTTTAGGTATGCCATGTGAATAGGAACACATAATAAACATACAATGGGTGTTTCTCAAATTTGACTGAAAAAGTGGAGATACATTTTAACCTCTTTTTCTGTGGCAGGTCGGCTCCATTGCACAAAATCACATACCTGTACGTTGTTTTGTGCAATAGCCACTTTGGGGGGGGGGCGTGCTCTGATTGGACACAGGAGATGCCATTCAGTGGGTCTGGTGGACCGATGTCCGCTGGCCACCTGCGATCTTTCCCGGGAGAGGCAGAGTAAACAAGGCTGGTTGTTGTTCTGACAGGGGCGACAATGGGGATCTTGTGTTTCTCTGTCTTCACCCAGTCAGAGCAACCACCACAGTTAGCAAGCACCCCCTAGGGACACACTTAACCCTTTGATCGCCCCTGATGTTAACCCCTTACCTGCCAGTGTCATTAGTACGGTAACAGTGCATATTTTTAGCACTGATCACTGTATTAGTGTCAATAGTCCCCAAAAAGATATCAAAAGTTTTAGGATTCTCCACAGCAATGTCGCAGTCCCGCTAAAAATCGCTGATCCCCACCATTAATAGTAAAAAAATAAAAATTACATAAAAATATCCCATCATTTGTAGACGCAATAACTTTTGCACAAACCAATCAATATACACTAATTGGGACTTTCTTTACCAAAAACATGTAGCTGAATGCATATTGGCTTAAATTGATAAAGAATTTTTTTTATTGTTTTTTATTTTTTATTTGATATGTTTTATAGCAGAAAGTAAAAAATATTGTGAGGCCATCGGCACCTGTAGTGGAGCCTGAAGCCCAGTCAGAAGAAGGTAGGTGACAAACATGTCATCAGGCAAACCATATGTACAAGGTCTGAGCCGGGAATCATGACACTAGGAGTGGCCCGGGTTTGCACATACAGAGAAGGGGGACATTCGGGACCGGGGAGAAGAGATGCCCGGACTGTTCAGGGGGGATAGAGAGGACACACAGGGGTGAAGGGAGGAAGAGGGGGGAATCCGGGTGGACTATGTAGTGGGATTAGGCAGCAGACTGCAGCTTTGTGAAGGAAGTCCTGTCACTGCTCCAGAGCCCCGGCGGGCATGCAGATCCACAAAGGTTGGGTGAGACACAACTAGAGTGATGGTAGCATTGCTCATAACATCATCTAATACTGACTGAACTGAACTCTACACATGTGTCAAATATAGTATTACTGTCACACCCTGGTTGACAGACCTATGCTGCTTGTTGCCTCCTGTTCTATTTTTAGAGGATTACACTGCATGCAACTTTGCATTGTCTGCTTTCCTGACAAAATTCAGATTGAGATCCTGGATCCGCTACATCCACTTAATTTTTTTTCTGGAAGGTATAAATTCAATTGGACATCTCAATGATTGTAGCGTTAGGTGGGTAGTCTACACGGATGTGACACCCCCAGCCTACATACAATGAGTGTCCTGCACTGATGTTTTTTAGTGGCTCTTTGTGTGTTAAGACAATGTTGTCTTGAGTGGGGATGGTGTAGAATATTTCATATTTAATATTTATTCTTGATAGTCATTGTGACACAATGTTTTTTAGATGGATTTCGATATATTTATTATACTTGTAGCACCCTCTACCTTAGGTAGGTGCTACGTGTAAGAGTTTTTGTGTAAGCTGCCAGTGCAGGTAAATTTAAGCAGGCCTCTGCTGAGAACTAGGCCTGTTTGTTTTTGATCTGGGGGCAGGGGAGTGGTTTAGCGTAGCAGTGGGTGACTGACATGTATTTTAGCTCTTGGGATTCCCTTGTTTCCAGGGAGAATGTTCTGGAAAAGGGGAATGGCAGAGAGCTGGAGTGGCATGGGGTACAGCCGGTTTTAGGCACTTAGCAGAGGCTATTTCCAGGGCTAAAGTGCCTGAAAACCGCCCAGTGTGAAAGGGGTCTTAGAGTTTCTCCTTAATACCTACATACCATGTTTAAACCAATCCCTACTATATTTAAAAAAATATATATATGTATATATTATTTTTTATTTCAACTAGTATAACCTAAATCCAACATGTTTTAAATCTCTTTTAAATCCCTGCACATCAATACAATACTATGTCTGGATGATGAGAGACAATACTTTGGGCCAATCCAGTGTCTTCTGTCCACATGTGCTGGTAAGGACCGAATTGACAGGAATAGAGAGCAGAGATGATTTCATCAGTCTATTGCAGCTCCTTTACTATTTAATCACAGGCAGGAAGGTAGCCAAGTCTTGATACTTAGATAAAAAAAAAATTATATTGGTCACCAGGTTGACTGCACAATTGGGCAAGGCTGTGTTAATCCCAGAAGTGGATAGAAAACAGCAGAAATCTTACAGCGGGTAAGTTATCTCATATATATATATATATATATATATATATATATATATATATATATATATATATATATATATATATATATATATATATATATATATATAATCAACTGTATAGTTCGCTTTTTGCATGGAGATCAGCTTTAAAAAATAAACAGAGCCTCTGGTGACTATACGACACATACAATTCCATTTTAGCTCTCTTTGGTCCAGCACAATAAAGACATTTTTATTTTTTGCACATTATATTGAAATGAATAAGCTTCTTTTGCTTATCTGAAAAGCTGAAGCTATAAGCATTTCATTAATATTCAGTAGGCCTGGTAAGTTTTTGGTTGCATGAACTATTTTTGCGCTTAATTTTCTACATTCTAACCAATAATCCCTTATCACATATACAAACCACTTGAAAATGTCAACTTAATTTGCTTAAAATACAATCAGCCTTTTTTTATGCTAATCCAAAAAATAGCCCAATCACTCGCTATTAACAAAGCTGAAAATTAGCTAATTAGAATAAATAATAAAATTATCCACTTATAGTATGGCTTAGTATTCAAATTAGACTTATATACATATATCTAGGCTGGAAGAACAAATTGATCCCTGACAAGTCCTAAATATTTCTAAGAGTGCACAGTCTTCCTGTTTAGTATTCATCTGAGACCACATGTCTGTAACTGCTTACATGCTATGCATCCAGGAATTCAAATGGGACCTTATATTATACGCTTACAATGTGTATTTTTTTGGGGGTTTGTTTGTGTTTTTTTAGTGTGTGTGTAGGGGGGGGGGGTTACGCAGGAAAGTGCCCACAACAAACTTAAAGTGATATTAAAGCAAATAATAATTACAAACATGTTATACTTACCTGCTCTGTGCAGTGGTGTTGCAGAGAGCAGCTCCGATCCTTTTTTTTTTTGGGTCCCCTGCCAGTGTTCCTGACTCCTCTACCTTGAGCAGTGCCCCCAGAGCCTTTGCTCTATGTGTCAAAACAAACAAACAAACAAACACATAGAGCTATGCATTGCACCCCCCCCCTCTTCATTGGCCCGCTGGCTGTTATTGACAGCAGTGGAAGCCAATGGACACGCGCTGCTGTCTTAGGGTGCATTCACACCTTGGCGTACCTAATCGCGGCGTTTTGTCCCGTGAATTGCGGCGATAAATTGCGGTGTTTTGTAGCGCGATTTGCGGTGACAAAACGCTGCGATTGTGAATGCAGCTTACCCCCAGGTCCACATCTCCTATGCCGAACGCCGAAAGCCGCCTGAAAAAAAGGTCCGGGACTTGTTTTCAGGTGGCAGGCGTACGGCGTTCGGCATGAAGATGTGAACCATCTCCATAGAGGGCAATGTAAAATCATCCCTCCAGCGTCTTAGGGGCTGCTGCGGCGTCGCGCTTCAGGTGTATATACGCCTAGGTGTGAACAGAGCCTTAGACAATGAGGAGGGAGATTCCCCATACACCTGAGGCTCTTGTGATCGATTCAGGATCAGAGGGGGCTCAGGTAAGGATTGAGAGGGATGAGGGGGGGCGGTTGCTGCACACAAAAGGTTTTTACCTTCATGCATAGAATGTATGAAGGTAAAAAACCTTCAGTCCTTAGAACCACTTTAAACATGGATGACAAGGCTATCCCAAAACTTTAATAAGATATTGGAAAACTCACTAATTTATCAAATGCACATATCAAACAGAGACAAGGCTTTCATTATTATACAACATCTATGAAGCATCAATAGGTTTTGCAGTGGTTTACAGAATAAGGGAGATGGTGCCATTACAATACAATTCAATACAATAGGGTTAGGAGGGCATGAGGGCTTATAACAAAAGAAGGGGCAATTGATACAAAAGGCACCTGTGAGGGATGAGCTAATGGAGAAAATAAAAGTTTTGTTTTTAGGTGGAGACAGGAGTCGCTTCCCTGAAGGAATGAGTTTTAAAAGATTGCCTGAAGGCGGACAGAATAGGAAATAGCTAGATAGATTTGGGTAAGGAATTCCAGAGGAAGTGAGAGGCTCTAGAGAAGTCTTTGAGACAAGCACAGGGGGTGGTAAAAAGAGGATGGAGACCAAAAGGTCTTACGTGAAGAGGAAAGAACAGTTTGGGTTTTATTTTGAGATGAGGGCAATAAAGTAACTTGGCGCAGAATAGTGGATGTTTAGGTTTTATAGTTGGACTACTTACCTCAAAAAGAGAACCCTATCTTGTTGCCTTCTATGGACCAGAAATATTTCTAAATACTATCAAATTCAATGCTCAAAAATGTATAACTAGAGATTACTTGCCAAAATGTCTGTTTATTTATACACAGTTTAAAATCCGATACCATTTACACTAAAAATATTTTTAAAAAGTTGATTAACTTGCTTTTGAGATATACCGTACTCTATGCCATTATACTGTATATCCATCAATTATAGCAAAACTGACATCAAACATTTCTTCAATATATAAGTTATTCATCCATTGGGCCAAACTGATAACTGAAATGCACCACTTAAATACTTAGGGTGCATTCACACCACGATTTTGTCATCCGTTTTTTACTCACGATTTTAGCTTTAAAATCGTACAAATCTGTATGGCAAAACGGATCCATTCACTGCCATTCATTAATTTAGGTCCCCAAGTGCATCCGATTTGATCCGCATACGATTTAATACGATTTAAAATCGTATCAAAAAACGTGTCTGCCCACGATTTTTGGTCCTGATTTGAAATCGTATTACAATCGTGTCCGTTTTTTTTTTATATTGTGGTCAATGTAAATCGTACTGAATCGGATGACTGTGCGATAAATGTACCCGATTTTTTATTACTAGGGTTGAGGGAACCCGAACGGAGGTCCCCGCAAATTCAATAACCAGACCCTTTAGGTCTGGTATGGATATTCAGGGGAACCCCGCCGTCAATTTAAAACAAAAATGACGTGCGGTTCCCGGTAAATATCCATAACCAGACCCTTCAGGTCTGGTATGGATATTCAGGGGAACCCCGCCGTCAATTTAAAACAAAAATGACGTGCGGTTCCCCCTAAATATCCATAACCAGACCCATTATCCGAGCACGTTGACCTGGCCGGCCGCAGAAAAGAGGGGGGGACAGAGTGCGGCCCCCCCTCTCTCCTGAACCGCACCAGGCCACATGCCCTCAACATGGGGAGGATGTCCCCATGTTGATGGGGACAAGGGTCTCATCCCCACAACCCTTGCCCGGTGGTTGTGGAGGTATGCGGGCGGGAGGTTTATCAGAATCTGGAAGACCCCTTTAACAAAGGGGACCCCCAGATCCTGACCCCCCCCCTGTGTGAAATGGTAATGGGGTACACTGTACCTCTACCATTTCACGAAGGAAGTAAAAAGTATTGTAAAAAAACACACTGACACAAAAGAATAAAGTCCTTTATTAAAAAAATAAAAAAAAAACTCCAGCGCTGAAAAATCCACTCGTTCCCGGCTTCCAGCGTTGTCCTGATCCTGCGACGGGTGCGGGTGATCTCCCGCGATGAGAAGATCCAGCGTCGGGTGATCTCCGCTCCGGCGATGTGAAGATCTATTCATCCGGCGCAGCAGCATCCCGGACCTCCTCTCACCGCTGGGCACAGCCCAGCGAATGAGCGGCTGAAGCGGTGACATTTCTTATATAGAGGAGGCAGAGCCACCCGTCACGTGACCCTGCCCCCTCTGACGTACCTCTGCTACGTCACTGGGGAAGACCATGAAGAGGAAAGGTCCGGGATGCTGCTGCGCCGGATGAATAGATCTTCACATCGCCGGAGCGGAGATCACCCGACGCTGGATCTTCTCATCGCGGGAGATCACCCGCACCCGTCGCAGGATCAGGACAACGCTGGAAGCCGGGAACGAGTGGATTTTTCAGCGCTGGATTTATTTTTTTTTTTTTTTTAATAAAGGACTTTATTCTTTTGTGTCAGTGTGTTTTTTTTACAATACTTTTTACTTCCTTCGTGAAATGGTAGAGGTACAGTGTACCCCATTACCATTTCACACAGGGGGGGGGTCAGGATCTGGGGGTCCCCTTTGTTAAAGGGGTCTTCCAGATTCTGATAAACCTCCCGCCCGCATACCTCCACAACCACCGGGCAAGGGTTGTGGGGATGAGACCCTTGTCCCCATCAACATGGGGACATCCTCCCCATGTTGAGGGCATGTGGCCTGGTGCGGTTCAGGAGAGAGGGGGGGCCGCACTCTGTCCCCCCCTCTTTTCTGCGGCCGGCCAGGTCAACGTGCTCGGATAATGGGTCTGGTTATGGATATTTACCGGGAACCGCACGTCATTTTTGTTTTAAATTGACGGCGGGGTTCCCCTGAATATCCATACCAGACCTGAAGGGTCTGGTTATGGATATTTACCGGGAACCGCACGTCATTTTTGTTTTAAATTGCCAGCGGGGTTCCCCTGAATATCCATAACTTCAAAAATCTTCTTTTTCCCAGACATTATTTAAAATCAGGATCCGATTTTTTAGTGACAATTTTGACATACGATTACATACGATTTTGTCACATACGATTCCATCCGATTTAACGGTCCGTTTATCGGATGGTAAAATCGTGGTGTGAACCTAGCCTTAAACATCCACAAAACATCATAATGCATATCTTCTTTGTGTTTCCAAGGTCCTCCTCTTGCTGATTAATGCACAATTATCTAAGTCCAAAGTCATTAGATTGTACTGCCTGCACTTTAAAAATGTGAGCTGGTCTTAAGCTTATAAGCCCAACCTAGACACCCCCAGAGATGATTAACCACTTGACGACCGCCTAACGTCCAAAGACGTCCTCGACTTTGTGGTGGTATATCTGAATGATGCATCATTCAGATATTGCCATTTTCAGCCGGCGATTCCCTGCACCATAAGAATAATCATAGCGGCTGTTCTGCCGCTTGATCGTTCTTACGGGCGGCGAAAGGGGATGTCCCCCCTACCTCCCTTTGTTGCTTCTACCTACTCACCTGTGCGAACGGTGAGTCGAAGAACGAATCTGCCGTCCCCTGATGTTGACGATAGAGATTTCTGGTGGACCAGATGGTCGCCGGAGTCTCTATGATCGTCGGAGGCCGGGCGCAATGTTATGACGTCACGCCCGGCCTCTGCATTCAAAAAAATGGCACCGCTTCGGCTAGGAAGTGGTGATTGTTTTTTTATTTTTATTTTAGGCTTCCCAGCCTAGAGGTGAGATGTGTGGTCTTATTGACCCCATATATCACTGTAAAGCGGTCCGATCATGTCATATTCCTATTACAAGGGATATTTACATTCCTTGTAATAGGAATATAAGTGATCATTTTTTTTTTTCTTTTAAAGTGTCAAAATAAAAAAATTGAAGTAAAATTAACAAGTGCCCCTGTCTCTGTGTGCTCGCACGCAAAAGCCCCGCCCACATATGAAAACGGTGTTCAAACCACACAAGTGAAGTGTCGCCATGAACGTTAGAGCGAGAGTAATAATTCTAGCCCTAGACCTCCTCTGTAACTCAAAACATGTAACCAGTAAAGAAAATTAAAGCGTCACCTATGGGGATTTTTAAGTACCAAAGTTTGGCGCCATTTCATGAACATGTGCAATTTTGAAGCGTGACATGTTAGGTATCTATTTACTCAGCGTAACTATATCTTTCACATTATGCAAAAAAATTGGTGTAACTTTACTGTTTTTTTTTTTTAAAGCATGAAACTGTTTTTTTTATTTTTAAAAGCATTCGAAAAATTGCTGCGCAAATACCGTGTGAGAAAAAAATGACCGTCAATGTATTCTCTAGGGTCTCTGCTAAAAAAGCACTCTGAGCACCACCTCTGTTATTCACAATGTTTCCTTCAAACCAGTCATCCTGAGGATATTTGAGTACATAATTGTCCCACACAACAAGCTGTAAATTCCTGCTTCAGGTGAATTAGCGAGTAGGTTATACTGAGATTCCTCACATGTGTAGATTAGAAGTATCACATGGCCACACTCACATTTCCATGGGCAAACACTTTATCTCGGTGTCACAGAGATACTTGCTGTCGTCTTAATCCACTGTGTGAAAACAGATTTATGTTTTGGTCAGTTTATTTCTATAGAGGTGATAAATTGCAACTGTAATATCCACAGTCATAAAGTTGTACTTTAGCAGTGGCCATTAACCCACATGAACACTGCAATGGGGGTTATTTACGGAAGGAAAAAACACTTTGCACTACAAGTGCACTGCAAGTGCACTTGAAAGTGCACTTGGAAGTGTAGTCGCTGTAGATCTGAGGGGTAGATCCAGTGCCGATCCTGACCTCCCTGGGGCCCTAAGCAAAATGACATGGCACATTAAAAATGAGAAGCGGGGGGGGCCTGACGACAGTGACATGTCACATTAAAGAAAGTTGAGAAGCGGGGGGAGGGGGTGTTCTGCTGTCGGAAATTACTCAGTCAGCGAGTTTAGAAGCGGGGTGAGGGTGCGAAAATTACTTCTCACCAGACGGGGCCTCTAGTACCTTGGGGGGCCCTAAGCGGCTTTGCGGGGCCCTAAGCGGCTTGCATAGTGAGCCTATAGTGAGGATCGGCCCTGGGTAGATCTGAAATGAGGGGAAGCTCTGCTGATTTTATCATCCAATCATGTGCAAGCTTAAATGTTGTTTTTTATTCTCCTTGTATGTCCCCCTCGGATCTACAGTGACTGAACTTGAAAGTGCACTTGTAGTGCAAAGTGGATTTGCCTTTCGTAAATAACCCCCAATGTCTCACAGTGTATCACTTGTATGTACAAATTGCTAAAAGGTAAAGAAAGGTATGTGCTTAGTGTCCTTAATCAAGCTCTACTTGAACAACAGATACAGTATGTATGGTTATCTATAATCCAAAGCATCCGTAAGGATCAGATTCTGGTCCACAGGGTTTTTTACCCATATCCAATATTTTACATCAGTAAGATGGCTAACAGGGTACAATACTTTATTACTACTACATGTTGCAATGGAATTCTATATATATATTTTTTTTACTGGGTAAATAAGAACAGTGCATTTTGTTTTTACAGATGAGATTGAAATGCTGGAAAGGCTTTGGTTATCAGGAATTTGCCACAATGACAAGATTGAAGTGATGAGCAGCAAGTTAGACATTGACAATATGGCGGGTGTTTTCTACATGCTCCTTGTAGCAATGGGATTGAGTTTGCTTGTGTTCGCATGGGAGCATCTTATATACTGGAAGTTACGTCACTGCATGAGACATTCTGGGAGACTCGACTTCTTGATGGCAATTAGCAGGGTAAATATGTCATTATGTTTTCTATTTTTTTTGTGCATACAGATTCTTGTGTGTAAAATGGGAGTTTTGAAAGCAACTATAACCCGTAATTGGCAAATTATTTTAAAATCATACCGACCTCCATATTTTTCTTACCTATTTTAAACAGTTTGGGGCAGATCCACAGAGCGAGTATGCCGGCGTATCTACTGATACGCCGGCGTACTTTCAAATTTCCCACGTCGTATCTTTGGTTTGAATCCTCAAACCAAGATACAACGGCATCTGGGTTAGATCCGACAGGCGTATGGCTTCGTACGCCTTCGGATCTTAGATGCAATACTTCGGCGTCCGCTGGGTGGAGTTCTCGTCGTTTTCCGCGTCGAGTATGCAAATTAGCTATTTCCGACGATCCACAAACGTACGCGCGGCCGTTACATTCTCTTACGTCGTCTCTAGTCGGCTTTTTCCGGCGTATAGTTAAAGCTGGTGTTTTGCGGTGTATAGTTAGACTTGCCATGTTAAGTATGGCCGTCGTTCCCGCGTTTATTTTGAATTTTTTTTTGTTTTGCGTAAGTCGTCCGTGAATTGGGATGGACGTAATTCATGTCTATGTTAAAAAAAATTACATCCTTGTGACGTCATTTAGCGCAATGCACGGCGGGAAATTTAGGGACGGCGCATGCGCAGTTCATTCGGCGTGGGGACGCGCTTCATTTAAATGAAACACGCCCCCTAATCGCCGATTTGAATTACACCGCCAGAGATAGACTACGCCGCCGTAACTTACGGCGCAAAATCTTAAAGGATTCAAACTAAAGCCAGGTAAGGTACGGCGGCGTAGCGTATCACTGATACGCTGTGCGGGTGCAGATCTCTGTGGATCTGCCCCTTTGTGCATAAATTCAGGCTCTTTTGTTTGTCTTTTGTGACTCTGCTATATTTCATATTTGACATTTTATTATTTTTGCAGTCCCATGGTGAGACCATATTTATACAAATTATTTACACATTTATTACAAAGAGATACCCAGCTGTTGTAGTGTGAGGTTTATCACTCTTTAGAACATTAACTTACAGGACACTTGGAAAAGATAAAGGGTTTTCATATTTATATACTTATTTTTGCTATTTTTTTATAAACTTTTTACAATTAAATATTTTTATATATAACATTTCATAATTTTGTGTGTGTGTATGATATTGATCTACCTATCAATTCAATTGATAAAGTATCATTAGCACCATATAAAAATGCTTTAGTTTTAAATAGGGAGCACAATATTAGCATGCTTAATTTTTAAACAGGAAGGCCCCATACACACGAGAGGATTTATCCGCAGATACGGTCCAGCGGACCGTATCCGCGGATAAATCCTCTCGAGGATTTCAGAAGATTTCTATGCGATGGTGTGTACACACCATCGCATTGAAATCCGCGCTGAAATCCTCTGGCGATGACGTGTCGCGCCGTCGCCGCTATTATGACGCGGCGACGGCGCGACGCTGTCATATAAGGAATTCCACGCATGCGTCAAATCATTACGACGCGTGCGGGGAATCCCTTTGGACGGATGGATCCGGTAAGTCTGTACAGACGAGCGGATCCATCCGTTGGAATGGATTCCAGCAGATGGATTTGTTGTGCATGTCAGCAAATATCCGATCTGCTGGAATCCATCCCAGAGGAGATTTCTCAGCGGAAACGGATCCGCTGGCGTGTACACACCATAGGATCTATCCGCAGAAACCCATTTGCTGGGATTTATCTGCGGATGGATTCTATCGTGTGTATGGGGCCGAAGCCCGTACATATCCTTTAAAAAATTAGATTTTCTTTAATAGTGGGGATCTTTAGCTAGTGAAATTTAAGGGGTGTCTAGTTTTATCAGTCAGCTTAAATACTTTGACCTTTACCTTACAGGTTCCTTCATTTATACATGTTCCCTGGAGAACTATCATTACATCTTGTTTCATGCTTTATTCTGAAACTCACTCTAAAATATTCACATCGCAGTGGATAGTGACGGTCATGATTTTTCATAGATGTGCCTTACATTTGTTTTACTTTCAAAACCAATGCATATTTATAGCCCGATAGCAGTATTTGATGTATGAACCTCTCAAGGTGGTAGAAGCAACGCTGTTTATCCATCTCTTTTATTAGACAAAGCTGTATTTCCTGTTTCAAATATCACATAACAACACCACATTAACTTAGTTAGGATTTTTAAAGTAGATACATATCTACAGTCCTTACTATGTTTTATGTTTTTTATGTATTTATTTATTTTATGTTCTGTATAGTCATAGGAAAAAATCATACATTTGGCAAGATAATCATCATATTTTGTCATTGAGAGAGAAAAAAAGAGTGATCACATTACTAAATATCATATGCTTTCTACTTGGGGAATACATAGTTGTGACCTACAATATATCTAAATAAATAAACCACTAAGCCTTTATTTAAAATGAGTAGAGCAATTTAAGCAGAGGAGTAGAAACTTGGCTTACATCAGCTAATCAACTTTAGGAAGTGTAGCAAAGGTAAAGTAATGAAATATGATTTCTGTTTGTTTCGCTTTGAGTTAAGCTAAGTAAGCTAAGACATTAAATTAAATTTTCTTGCGATTCAATGATTTTTGACCAAATTCCCTCTAATAATGACAGATGCGCGGGTGTTGG
The DNA here is from genome assembly GCF_905171775.1 of Rana temporaria. Lineage (NCBI taxonomy): Eukaryota > Metazoa > Chordata > Amphibia > Anura > Ranidae > Rana > Rana temporaria. The sequence continues at coordinate 90,494,341 of NC_053498.1, forward strand.
TTCTCTAAAGCTAAATGTTTTTTCTCACACCAAATTATGAGTTTTGAGAGATCCCCCTGGCCTTGTTGCCAATGTTATCAATAGGAAAGATTTCATAAGGCTGGCATTTTTTCTGAAAAAAGGATTCAATCTTACTTCCAGACAAAGGTGATATTTTTAAACCGCGTGCTAAAAGGTAAAGAGCTATTATATTTTCTGTGGGGAAAAATAAATGATTTCTAATTAGTTGCAGAATGTCTGGACTGGCAATGAGCACTGTGCATTGTTGTACTGTATGTGTTGGGTTAGCCCAGTGCTGTCATTTGGGGGTAGGAAGAAAGTCTTCAGTCCTCTGTAAGCACCAAATTATACTTAAGGCAACATTCACAACTGGGTATAGCATAGTCAAGCTATTTACATTTTTGTGTGCATTTTTCACATCATTGTAGAGAAATTTGACATCAAAGAGCTTCTTTGGCACAGGATTGGTCATTTTTGTCCCCAGAGACTTATTATGGGAAATCCCAAAAAAACTCACATAACACAATTTTTTGCAAATTTTTTTAGTCACTCCCATTGAAGTATATGGGACATAAAATACCTAAATCTGCCTGAAAAAAGCTCTTGTTCTTTTTTAAGTGGCAGGTGCATAACGACAGATTCCTGAATGCTCAGGTGTGAATAGGCATAATTTTAAACAGTGGAATTTTTAATGTTGAGTGTTTTGTGGCTATGAGCTTCAAGCTATAAAATGCTCAGATGTGAATGGGGTCTTAGAGCTTACCAATGGAGTATTCTGCTTGCTTCCATGAGTAAACAGAGCAGCAAGGAAGCAACTGGTAGATAAATGTAAGCAACTGTGTAGCCGGTATTAAAGTGTATAGGTAAAGTACTGGAAAACATGATATAAAGAGAAATGGCAATTGCAATCAGCCAGATTTTACATTTCTGCTGCCCAGAATAGTCTTACCAGTAGAACACGTTTTCTAACTAGTTGCTTCTGTGCACTTAAAGCACGATTCCACCCGCGATTTTATTTTTTTTTTTAAAAGTCAGCAGCTACTAACAGTGTAGCTGCTGACTTTTTATAAGGACACTTATCTGTCCAAGTCGCTCTCGATGTCGGTCCCCCGACGGCGATTGCTGCCGATTGCTCGGTCCTGGCGCCTCCATCCTTACTAAGGGAAACAGGTAGTGAAGCCTTACGGCTTCACTGTCCGTTTCCTACCGCGCATGCGAGACTCTCATGGCGCTTTGTGAATGGGCGGCTACCTCCTGGGATACATACAGTTCCCAGAAGGCAGAGCGGCTCATTCACAAGAAGACATGGCGACGTAGGACGAGCCTGAAGATCCTCTGCAGTGGAAGAAGAGGAAGAAGAGCTACTTCCGCATAGCAACAGCCCTTTCAGGTGAGTATCAAAAAAAAAATCCAATATTTTTTTATTTATTTTAGGATTTTTTGTGAAAAAAAAAACAAAAACGGGTAGAACTCCACTTTAATTTCACATCATGATTTATATCTTATTAAAAGATACTCTCCGCAGTCAGGGTAAAGTGACATAAGTGTTCATTGATACCCCCTATCCCAACCTTTTATATACTACTCCCCCACGCATCCCTTTGTCTAATTTTATGTGTCATCTGGTGACAGAGGTGATAGGACGATGCCATCACTGGCCACCCACATGACAGCGTTTGATGATTGGGCTAAGCACTGTCACATAGAGAAGGTCATGTGACGGTGATATACTGTAACTGCCGGTAAAGTGGGCTTTCTGCAGTCGCTGTCATTTTGAATGAGCAAAGCCATGCTGTCTCTAGAAATGAAGGTCTTTGTGGTGTGTCATTTAAGTGATATTAAATATATATAATATATAAAATAATAAAATGTCCACCCCTTCCTTAACCCAGATGTTCCGCTTTGTGTTAGCCACGCTTTTCTGTTTCAGGGTGGATTCCTTCCCTCACAGGGTTCTATGGAGCCACCCTTCTGGGTGCGCTTCCTGGGATCTGACTGAGGTTGATGTGATTATGCTGCTTGTGCTGATATGCAAAGGAAGCCTGAGAGGATTCACACAGAACACAAGCCCTGTGCTCCTTTTCGTGAGAAGTGATTGACAAATGGCTTCTGAGGTGCTGTCAATCTCTTCCTTTGAAGCGTAGTGTGGCAGTTGCAGCACTATGAAGTGCCTTTATGCGCTGTGGCATTAGAAGAATTTTGATTTCTCTGATCTTTTAGTCCAAACAAGACTATCTGTTCCTCTATAATTCTTCTAGTGCCCTTCTATGGAAGCAGTAGGTTTGAAGAGCACACCAAACTCTTGAGATAACTTCTTTATTAACTTCAGCTTTTCTTCATATATAACACTGACAATTTCGCAGCAAGCAGTCCATGTACAAACACGTGTTGAATAAAGTATAACAAATGGAGGTTCAACTGTTCAATCTTGTCATTCTACATAAAATGGTAGATATATATCTTTCTTCAGTATCTGTACTCTCACTTTAAGTTTTTTAAAAACTTTATGATCTCACTGAGGCTTAATAAATAGTTTTACTCGCTCTATATTGCTATTAACAATAGGAACATATATAGCTGTATTAAATACCTATTTTGGCCACTTGCTTCCATAAAACAGAACTCTGACTGGTGTGTGTCTGTTCAGTTCCTATCTTTCTCTCTCTCTCTCTCTCTCTCTCTCTCTCTCTCTCTCTCTCTCTGGTGTAATCAATTCTAGCAGTGTGCTGGGAATTTTCCAGACAGAATGAGTGTAAGGCTGGCTGTGATTGGCCAAGACTACTGTTCAATGTGAGATTGGCTGTGATTGGCTAAGACTCCTGATGATTCACAAAAGCTTAACTCTATACTTTCTGGTTTCAATTCTGCTGTGTCATTGAGCTTACATTATAGTCACACAACACATTTTAAAGGGCATATTCTCTCCTTCTGCTTCTGTTAACACAATATACAACTGTTACACGACATCCATATATAGATTTACAGTAAATAACTCTGCTTTTATCTCTTACATATGAGCATATGAATTGTATTAAGGTTATTAGCAGTTCTAGCTGTATATGCATGTACAGTACAGACCAAAAGTTTGGACACACCTTCTCATTCAAACAGTTTTCTTTATTTTCATGACTATGAAAATTCTAGATTCACACTGAAGGCATCAAAACTATGAATTAACACATGTGGAATTATACATAACAAAAAAGTGTGAAACAACTGAAAATATATTTCATATTCTAGGTTCTTCAAAGTAGCCACCTTTTGTTTTGATTACTGTTTGGCACACTCTTGGCATTCTCTTGATGAGCTTCAAGAGGTAGTCACCTGGCACAGCACCCCATCACTCTCCTTCTTGGTCAAATAGCCCTTACACAGCCTGGAGGTGTGTTTGGGGTCATGTCCTGTTGAAAAATAAATGATGATCCAACTAAACGCAAACTGGATGGAATAGCATTCCGCTGCAAGATGCTGTGGTAGCCATGCTGGTTCAGTATGCGTTAAATTTTGAATACATTCCCAACAGTGTCACCAGCAAAGCACCCCCACACCATCACACCTCCTCCTCCATGCTTCACGGTGGGAACCAGGCATGTAGAGTCCATCCGTTCACCTTTTCTGCGTCGCACAAAGACACGGGGGTTGGAACCAAAGATCTCAAGTTTGGACTCATCAGACCAAAGCACATATTTCCACTGGTCTAATGTCCATACCTTGTGTTCTTTAGCCCAAACAAGTCTCTTCAGCTTGTTACCTTTCTTTAGCAGTGGTTTCCTAGCAGATATTCTACCATGAAGGCCTGATTCACACAGTCTCCTCTTAACAGTTCTAGAGATGTGTCTGCTGTAAAAGGTGGCTACTTTGAAGAACCTAGAATATGAAATATATTTTCAGTTTTTTCACACTTTTTTGTTAGATATAATTCCACATGTGTTAATTAATAGTTTTGATGCCTTCAGTGTGAATCTACAATTTTCATAGTCATGAAAATAAAGAAAATTCTTTGAATGAGAAGGTGTGTCCAAACTTTTGGTCTGTACTGTAAGTCGCATTAGCAACCTAGGACAGGTCTTAGCTGGCCAGCTACACGTAGTGTAGTACATGCCATGTTTGTGTCCTTTCAGGCTGCATGTGCATGTCGGCACCAGCAGCATCACCACATCATGGAAGTTTTTTTAATGTAGGTGTACACATCCGTTGGGTTCCTGTGCGCACTACCCCATCTTGAAGTTTGGGGAAGTGGCACATGAATCTAGAAGATGCAGCTAGAAACACTGAACCTGAGCTGTATTGGAAATATTTGCTTATACTTCTGTGTTAAATACAGATGTGTTTCTGTTTTCAAAGTTTAGGCCTTTGTACTATTTTATATTTCTTTAAAATTCTGGCAGTTTTAATAAATTGATACAATTATATATCGTGTAGACATTTAACTTAACAACCCTGTAATCATTCCCAGACCAGCTTCTGTAAAATAGTATTCTAATGAACTCTTTTTTAAATGAAAATGTAGGCAACGATTCGATCTAAGCACTTCACAATGATTAACGGTCTCCTCAGCCTGCAAATGGAATGAAATCCATTAAAACACATGTCTATGATTAGTCTTGCCTTTTTGGGATGTCACGTTAACCACAATTGTATGTTTATGTGCATTTCTTGCAAATTGCTTTTCATGTCAGGTGGCAACATTCTTTTATCTCCATTCACATACCTATGTAGAAAGGTGGTCTATAAAGTGTACATTTATAGCCTCCCAAGCAGCCCCTTTTATGCACTGTGCTTTCATTCTCAGATCTCTGATGTGATAGCAGCCATGTAATTAACATGCCAGCCACATTAACAGCTGCCTGAAAAATGTGTGTTTTTATCACACTGTGGTTTCTCAGGTGATTCCTGGCAAAGTATTCAGCTTCTATCTCTCTCCATCTTATTTCTCCAACTATCCTCCCTCTTCTCTCAGATTGCCTCATCTTGTTACTGTTTCTCAAAAATTAATGACCTAAAACAAGGACAAACAAAGACATAACAGATCATTCCATGAAGAAAGAAAAGACTAGATCAGATAAGAGAGACAGAGGGAGAGAAGGAATTTGAATATATTTAGTACACATTGCATAATCATTGTGTACAAGGTTTGAAATATAGTCTTGTGATAATAACCCTTTCTGGACTGCTTTGCTGCATCAGGTTCTTAAGAAAATGAAAGTGTTTCTGTGGCTAAGTTACTGTTTTTCTAAAGATTTTTTAAATATCAAACCAAGGTTCACTAAAAAATAATCTTTAAAATGTTCTAAAAAAAATATCCTTTTATGTTTACCAAAATGTAAACTGATTCTAGTATAAATGTGAGTTAGGCACTTTAGATTGTCAGGTCCTTGAGTGCAGGGACTGATGTGAATGTACAATATACAGTGGGTACGGAAAGTATTCAGACCCCCTTTTCCACTCTTTGTTATATTGCAGACATTTGCTAAAAACATTTAAGTTCATTTTGTTCTCATTAATGTACACAAAGCACCCCGTATTAACAGAAAAACACAGAATTGTTGAAATTTTTGCAGATTTATTAAAAAAGGAAAACTGAAATATCACATGGTCCTAAGTATTCAGACCCTTTGCTCAGTATTTAGTAGAAGCACCATTTTGATCTAATACAGCCATGAGTCTTTTTGGGAAAGATGCAACAAGTTTTTCACACCTGGATTTGGGGATCCTCTGTCATTCCTCCTTGCAGATCCTCTCCAGTTCTGTCAGTTTGGATGGTAAACGTTGGTGGACAGCCATTTTTAGGTCTCTCCAGAGATGCTCAATTAGGTTTAAGTCAAGGCTCTGGCTGGGCCATTCAAGAACAGTCACTGAGTTGTTGTGAAGCCACTCCTTCATTATTTTAGCTGTGTGCTTAGGGTCCTTGTTTCGTTGGGAGGTAAACCTTTGGCCCAGTTTGAGGTCCTGAGCACTCTGGAGAAGGTTTTCGTCCAGGATATGCCTGTACTTGGCCGCAATCATCTTTCCCTCGATTGCAATCAGTCGTCCTGTCCCTGCAGCTAAAAAACATCCCCACAGCATGATGCTGTCACCACCATGCTTGACTGTTGGGACTGTATTGGACAGGTGATGAGCAGTGCCTGGTTTTCTCCACACATACTGCTTAGAATTAAGACCAAAAAGTTCTATCTTGGTCTCATCAGACCAGAGAATCTTATTTCTCACCATCTTGGAGGAGTCCTTCAGGTGTTTTTTTTAGCAAACTCCATGCAGGCTTTTATGTGTCTTGCATTGAGGAGAGGCTTCCATTGGGCCACTCTGCCATACATCCTTGACTGGTGGAGGGCTGCAGTGATGGTTGACTTTCTACAACTTTCTCCCATTTCCCGACTGCATCTCTGGAGCTCAGCCATAGTGATCTTTGGGTTCTTATTTACCTCTCTCACCAAGGCTCTTCTCCCCCGATAGCTCAGTTTGGCCAGACTTCCAGCTCTACGAAGGGTTTTGGTCTTCCCAAACGTCTTCAATTTAAGGATTATGGAGGCCACTGTGCTCTTAGGAACCGTAAGTGCAGCAGAATTTTTTTTTGTAACCTTGGCCAGATCCGTGCCTTGCCACAATTCTGTCTCTGAGCTCTTCAGGCAATTCCTTTGACCTCATGATTCTCATTTGCTCTAACATGCACTGTGAGCTGTAAGGTCTTATATAGACAGGTGTGTGGCTTTCCTAATCAAGTCCAATTGGTATAATCAAACACAGCTGGACTCAAATGAAGGTGTAGAACCATCTCAAGGATGATCAGAAGAAATGGATAGCACCTGAGTTGATTATATGAGTGTCACAGCAAAGGGTCTGAATATTTAGGACCATGTGATATTTCAGTTTTTCTTTTTTAATAAATCTGCAATGTCAACAATTCTGTTTTTGTCTGTCAATTTGAGGTGCTGTGTGTACATTAATGAGGAAAAATGAACTTAAATGATTTTAGCAAATGGCTGCAATATAACAAAGAGTGAAAAATGTAAGGGGGTCTGAATACTTTCCGTACCCACTGTATATGTAAAGCGCTGCGTAAATTTTGATATATATGTTGATGTGGAAAATGTTATATCAATAATATGAAATATATGGGTTAATATGAAAATTTCACTATAATATAAGTACATGTAATAAATAATAAATAAATAATAATGTACTAGTATCAATGTATACATTAATACAAGCAGATGCCTTGTGTTCAAAAAATTTGCTTTGTGCTGAGAGAGAACTTTGAACACTATAAAAAATGGAGCTCCATCCAAAAGGGGAAGCTTCACTTGTCTGCCCCCCCCCACCCCTGCTGCCACTTTTGGTACCTTTTGGGGGGGAATGGGTACCTGGTTTTGACAGCGGCTCAGCAAACCCTCCTTCCCCTGCGGTCTTCTGAGACACATCACAGGTCCCAGAAGACTGTGGTCCATTTACAAAGCTCAACATGCCCTTGCGCATGCACAGTAGGAAACCGACTGTAAAGCAGCAAGGCTTTTATTGCCTGTTTCCCACACCAGCACCTGAGAGCTGATTCAAGAATTGTCTTGGGGGTGGACACTTGTAGTGCAAAGTGGATTTGCCTTTCGTAAATAAACCCCATTGTGTTTACTTTTTTTTTCACAAGAAACCCATTGTGTTTACTTTAAAGGAGGATGAGAAGATATTGTACAAAACCATTGTGTTTCAGGTCCAATTGGGAAACTCTGGGCCAAATTCTCAAAAGAGATACGCAGACTTAACTGCTGTTCAGCCTGCGTATCTCTGTGCCTAACTTTGGAAACGATTCTCAAAAGGCTTTTTCCAAAGTTAGGCAGAAAATCTGACATGTGTAAAACACTTACACGGTCAGATTTTAGGATGCAGTACCGCATCCGCCACTGGGGGCATTTCTCATTGAAATCCAGCTTTGCGTATGCAAATGAGGACTTAAGTAGATTTTCAAAGCATTTCAGCACTTTGATTTCTGCCTAAGTTCCGAATTTGCCGGCGCAAAATTAGGGCTGGTTTTACAATGTGGAAAGTTAGCCAAACCTAGTAAAGGCCCATTCCAGCGACGGCATTTGGTATACATTCCTGAGGGAGAACTCCACGGCAATTTTTAAATTCAAAACCGGCATGGGTTCCCCCCCAGGAGCATACCAGGCCCTTAGGTCTGGTATGGGTTGTAAGGAGACCCCCCCACGCCGAAAAATTGACGTAGGGGGTCCCCCTACAATCCATACCAGACCCGTATCCAAAGCACGCTACCCCGGCCGGCCAGGAAGGGAGTGGGGACGAGCGAGCGTCCCCCCCCCCTCCTGAGCCGTGCCAGGCCGCATGCCCTCAACATGGGGGGGTTGGGTGCTCTGGGGCAGGGGGGCGCACTGCGGGCCCCCCCACCCCAGAGCACCCTGTCCCCATGTTGATGAGGACAGGACCTCTTCCCGACAACCCTTGCCATTGGTTGTCGGGGTCTGCGGGCGGAGGCTTATCGGAATCTGGGAGTCCCCTTTAATAAGGGGGCCCCCAGATACCGGCCCCCCACCCTAAGTGAATGGATATGGGGTACATCGTACCCCTATCCATTCACCTGTAGGCAAAAAGTAAAATGTAGTAAACACACAACACAAGGCTTTTTAAAATATTTTATTATTCTGCTCCGGAGGCCCCCCCTGTCTTCGTTATTAGCTCAATTACCAGGGGGGGCTTCTTCTTCCGCTCTCCGGGGGTCTTCTCCGCTCTCCGGGGGTCTTCTCCGCTCTCCGGGGGTCTTCTCCGCTCTCCGGGGGGGCTTCTCCGGACTCCGGGGGGCTTCTTCCATCTTCTCCCCTCTTCCGCTCTTGACTCGGCGAACCCCGGTTCTTCTGCAGCTCTCCGGTGCCTTCTTCTTCAGCGCTGGCTGCCTGCTATGTTTGTGTGTTAGCTCGATTTCAAACAGGCAGCCGGCGCGGTCTTCTGTGACGCCAGGGTCTTCTGGTCTTCTGTTCTTCCGATGTTGCCTCGTCGCCTGTTGTCGCTGCAATGATGGAAGCGCGCCTTGCATCCCATTTATATAGGCATCACCGTCCCATCATGCTCCGGCAGGTACCCACGTGGTGGGTGCCTACCCACGTGCACCCACCACGTGGGTACCTACCGGAGCATGATGGGACGGTGATGCCTATATAAATGGGATGCAAGGCGCGCTTCCATCATTACAGCGACAACAGGCGACGAGGCAACATCGGAAGAACAGAAGACCAGAAGACCCTGGCGTCACAGAAGACCGCGCCGGCTGCCTGTTTGAAATCGAGCTAACACACAAACATAGCAGGCAGCCAGCGCTGAAGAAGAAGGCACCGGAGAGCTGCAGAAGAACCGGGGTTCGCCGAGTCAAGAGCGGAAGAGGGGAGAAGATGGAAGAAGCCCCCCGGAGTCCGGAGAAGCCCCCCCCGGAGTCCGGAGAAGCCCCCCCCGGAGAGCGGAAGACCCCCGGAGAGTGGAAGACCCCCGGAGAGCGGAAGAAGAAGCCCCCCCTGGTAATTGAGCTAATAACGAAGACAGGGGGGGCCTCCGGAGCAGAATAATAAAATATTTTAAAAAGCCTTGTGTTGTGTGTTTACTACATTTTACTTTTTGCCTACAGGTGAATGGATAGGGGTACGATGTACCCCATATCCATTCACTTAGGGTGGGGGGCCGGTATCTGGGGGCCCCCTTATTAAAGGGGACTCCCAGATTCCGATAAGCCTCCGCCCGCAGACCCCGACAACCAATGGCAAGGGTTGTCGGGAAGAGGTCCTGTCCTCATCAACATGGGGACAGGGTGCTCTGGGGTGGGGGGGCCCGCAGTGCGCCCCCCTGCCCCAGAGCACCCAACCCCCCCATGTTGAGGGCATGCGGCCTGGCACGGCTCAGGAGGGGGGGGGGACGCTCGCTCGTCCCCACTCCCTTCCTGGCCGGCCGGGTAGCGTGCTTTGGATACGGGTCTGGTATGGATTGTAGGGGGACCCCCTACGTAAATTTTTCGGCGTGGGGGGGTCTCCTTACAACCCATACCAGACCTAAGGGCCTGGTATGCTCCTGGGGGGGGAACCCATGCCGGTTTTTTCTTTGAAAATTGGCATGGAGTTCACCCTCTCAGGAATGCATGCTGAGCGACGCTGTCATTTTTTTTTATAATTAATTTTTTTCCCGGCGCGTCTTTTTTTTTCACCCGTCGCAACTTTAGTGTCCCGTCGAAATTCTCAAAGCCGACCGGCGTTAATTACGTTCGCGCGCTGCACGTCGGGAAAATGACGTCACACGCATGCGCAGTACGGCCGGCGCGGGAGCGCGCCTCATTTAAATTTTAAACGCCCCCAGGAGAGGAGGACCGCCTTACGACGGCGGCACTTAAGTTACACAGCGTGTAATTTCTACCTAAGTGCTTTGACGATCAGGTACTTAGGTAGAAATTTTAAGTCAGTGTAACTTAACTGCTGAATTTTAAGTTACGCACAGTTTTTGAGAATTTGGCCCTCTATCTTTTTTTCTGTATATTTTAAACATTCTACAAAAACGTTTGCAAATAATTATTTTTGGTTGAACTTTTTTTCATACTTAAAGGATCACTAAAGGAATTTTTTTTTTTTTCTGAAATGACTGTTTACAGGGTATATAGACATACAAGTTAACTGATTCCTTTTAAAAATGATTAAAAATAGATTAAATTCAATCATATAATGTGCCTGTAGTTTCACTTTCGTTTTTAAACTGATTTCATTTTTATGTGAAGTAAAGAGACCCACAGAACAAAAACAAACAAATCCAGGGCAGTGTTTTGTTTTTAAAATGAATCTGATTGGTTCTGTTAAGTTTTAGACACACAGTAATGACAGCTTAGACCACCGTGAAAAGCTCCCAATATGATGGTTATAAGGAGCCAGACAACCAGGAAGTGTGGAGATCAGAGCAGTTTTACAGCAACATCAAAGCAAAAACGAGCAATGAGGTCATGAAACCAGTACTGCAGTAAGGTAAAGGAAGCTATTTAGCTAAAAAAAAATCCTTTAGTGACCCTTTAATGAATATTTTGTCAAGTTTACAAAATAACTAAGCCTAATAACATAACTATCTAATATGTGACTTGAAGTTTCAAGAACTGATGCTCAAATTGTGCTGTGAAATGGTATATTTCCTGTATTGCTGAAACTAAATAGCTTTTAATGCAGAACGGTAACAACTAAGGTTCTGCAAATTACTGTTTGTAAGCTTTTGCATTATAGAACCTGTGAAGATTTTTTAAACCCTTCACAGGTTCTGTAATACATGAGCTTTGAGACTGCAAAAGTAGCTACTTCAGAAACAGCTTCTAAAGGAAAGACTTTGCGGTCTTGGAGCTGATTTATTACATCTGTGAAGTCTCCTGGAGACTTTTATCACAGTCACATAAAAGCAAATGCAATGCAGAGAAAAAAAAGGCTAACAATGAATAAATGGTTCGATAATGGTAGTATCCAGGCTACAGCTTATTCAGACGGTAGAGTATTTTGAATATGCAATGAATATGTAGACTCATTTATAATGTGTGTATGTTGGTGTTATATTTAAAGTGTTGGGAAATAAAGGATAATAATCTGATCAGAGGCACCTACAGCAATTAAGAATAACTTGTTTGACAGACCTTTGGTTAGGAGGGCACATCGGGGAGGTCAGGAGAGCACAGTACGGGGGCAGGAGGTACACACCAGGGCATCAAGAGAGCACAGTATGGGGTCAGGAGGGCACACACCAGGGAGGTCAGGAGACCACACACCAGGGAGGTCAGGAGGGCATACACCGGGGAGGTCAGGAGAGCATACACCGGGGAGGACAGGAGGGCATACACCAGGGAGGTTAGGAGAGCATACACTGGGGGAGGTCAGGAGGGCATACACCAGGGAGGTCAGAAGAGCACACACCAGGAAGGTCAGGAGAGCACACACCAGGGAGGTCAGGAGAGCACACACCAGGGAGGTCAGGAGGGCATACACCGGGGGAGGTCAGGAGGGCATACACCAGGGAGGTTAGACGAGCATACACTGGGGGAGGTCAGGAGGGCATACACCGGGGGGAGGGTATACATCAGTGAGGGCATACACCAGGGAGGTCAGGAGGGTATTTACCAGGGAGGTCAGGAGGGCAAACACTGGGGGAGATCAGGAGGGCACACACTGGGGGGATCAGGAGGGCATACGCTGGGGGCATACATTGGGGGATCAGGAGGGCATACACTGGGGGGGGGGAATCAGGAGGACATACACTGGGGGCATACACTGGGGGATCAGGAGGGCATACACTGGGGGATGAGGAGGGCACACACCAGGGGGCAGTCACAATGTTTTATTGAGCCCAATTTCTCACTGTGCCACATGAAAAGATGGAATCCCATTTGTCAGCTGACAGCTCCTCTATGCTAAGCTGCAGTAACTCAGCAGATTTAGCATAGAGGAGCCTGTAAACAAATCCATGATGTACTGCTAGCTGAGCTTACCTTCCAGGAAGTTCACAGTCACACGGTTCCCTCTGCTCAGCTGCTCACACCTCCCTCTTCCAGGTGGGCACAGTCTCGGGGTTAGGCACATCCCCTTCCCTCCCACTCAAGCAGCAGCCTGAAGGAGAGAGGCTGAAAAACTGCTGGGGGAGGTACAGGGGGTGGAGAGTGCAGCCTCGAGTGTGTTGGCAGAAATTCTTAATGCTGAGAATGCATGTGAGTTGTCCCGACCATGACTCCGAATTCTCGGGGCGCTCTCAGCCTCAGAGTCAGCAAAATTTTCTTGGGGGGAGCAATTGCCCCATTGGCCCCCTGGATCCGCCCCTGCATTAGTCACAGTGGAGGTCTGAGAATAGATGTTACCCAATCTCCTCTTGCTCTCTAAGGCTAAGCAGCTTTCTGTAATCAGGGGCTCAGGGAACAGAAGAGCTTGGGAAGCACTCCTGGAGCCAGCAGCAAGAGGGTGGGGTGCACCTTCAGAGCCCCTTAAAAGTCTTAAGGTCATCCTAATTACTTTCACCTAAAATCCCATCACTGGTTCAAAAATATCCACACCAAGTTCTTGGCTGACACAGCCCTGAGTTTGCCATAACCCCCTGAATACCAGTACCTTGGTAAACAAGTGGTTAAGTGTGCTTTTTCCTTAGCTTTGGAAGGATTTTCTCTCGCTTTCCATTGTGTCTCTGGTCTAGACTGTGAAAAAAAAAATCACTAGAATACAGTACATTGCATATAGCAAAACTGATTTTGGTTTGTGTTTTAAGCCATTATGATTATGTTATCTGTAGCTTGTGTTAATGCAAAAAGTAAGAAAACATTTTTTTCTGATCTCAGCAACCAATCAGATTTTAGCTTTAATCTACAATGGCAGAATTACTGTTAAAAAGAAAAATGTTCTTCTTAATTTTACAAAACCTCTCCATCATGTTGGTATAATTGGAAGTATATAGCTGAAAAATTAAGCTGCTAAAATATACGGTACATTCATTGTTGTATTTCTTGTTCAGCTAAGAAGGTAACCCTTAGCAAATAGCCTCAAAATAGGTCTCTTCTGAAAAACAGTATTTGTTCTTTGTAACAATATCCTAAAATAGACATCTGCATTAAAAAAAAAATCTAAGAAAGGCACTGCTATCATGCATGTCAATATCATGTCGATACTGCAGGCTGTGTTCTAGCTATTTTTATCCCGCGTATGTCAGTAAATGAATCAAAATGAGAATACAAAGTAGCTAAAGAGGGATTACAAATTGCATTTTTCAATGTCATGCTTGCATTAAGAATTTTCAACTGTAAGGATATCATTCATATACACAGTTTTTTCAATAATAATTGTAAACAAAAACTCTAATGTGCGCTGCAGAAATGTTAGTACACATGTGAGCTCTGGTACTTGCATCAATCAAGTTTTGAACTGATGAACTGGCCAACTCAAAATGTTCTTTTACAACGTAATTCTGTTACATGGTGACTCAGATTACTTGTCACCATCAGAATATTTAGCTAATTACAAGACTCAATTATTGCAATGAATTTGCCATAATGTTAGCTACATCAAACTGGAATTTCTTCTTTGGGTGGAACTGACATTAAAATAAGACTTCAGCCAACACACAATACGTGTTTTTTTTTTTTTTTTTTTTAAATAAAGCTTAATATACTGTACATGCACAACAATCTAAAGACACAGGGCCAAATCCTCGAAAGGGATACGCAGGCGGAACTGCTGTTCAGCCTGCGTATCACTGTGCCTATCTTTGGAACTGATCCTCAGAAGCAGTTTTCCAAAGATAGGCAGAAGATCTGACATCTGTAAGACACTTACACTGTCAGATCTTAGGATGCAGTACCGCATCCGCCGCTGGGGGCATTTCGCATTGAAATGCCGCTTTGCGTATGCAAATGAGGACTTACGGAGATCCACAAAGCTTTTCAGCTTTGTTTTTTCTGCGTAAGTTTACGTTTGCATACGTAAAATTAGGGCTGCTTTTACAAGGTGATGACATTTAAATTGTCATCGCCCCCTGCAGAAGAGGACCGCCTTGCGCCGGAGACATTTAAGTTACACGGCCGAAAATTTCTAGGTAAGTGCTTTGTGGATCGGGCACTTAGGTAGAAATTTTCCACCAGTGTAACTTAAATGGTAAAAGTTAAGTTACGCCGCCTGGCTGAGGATTTGGCCCACAATCTATTCTAGACTATCTATAAATGATTATTTTGGGGGTTTGATGGAAGTAAGGCATGTAGAAATTTTCTGTTCTAAGGAAACCTTTCTTAGCTTCTCACTGGTCCCATTGCTTTTTGATTGCTTTTGGATGGCCTCAGCATAACCTGTTAAGTTATACTTTCTCATTGCTCCCTATAGCCCTGAGTCACAAAAGTCATTCTTTCCATGCACATATGATGGCCAACAAACTGGAAACAATTTGAAATACAGTAAAACCTTTGTTTGAGAGTAACTTGGTTTGAGAGCATTTTGCAAGACAAGCAAAATGTTTTAATACATTTTGACTTGATATACAAGTGATGTCTTGATATACAGTAGCGTCATGTCACAACTGAGTATACAAGAGAAGAGAGGTGCCTCTAAGTGTAGCAATATGGTTACATTTAATGAAGATACAACATTTAGAAACTCACATGGTTGATGATTAAAGAGGCACATCTAAGTATGCAGAGATCTGGGGTAAAGATGTCCACATAAACCATCCTCCTCACTGCCATTGACGTCATCCCTTCCATGCTGCGCTCCACGAGCGATTCAAGCCTAGATTTCAGATCGCTCCACTGCAGAGTAGTCTTCCAGGTCACGATTGCAGACAGCTTTACTCTGGATGCCTACATACTTAGATGTGCCTCTCTTTTTTTTTTTTATGTTTACCACTTCAGACTCAACCACAGCAAGAGACTTGCTCATGATTGTATTCATTAATTCCATCTCAACCTTGGTTTTGCATCATTTGTGGTATTCCGAATGTTATTTTATGTATTTATCCTTTACTTTGTTATATTAATTATTTTACGTATCTTGTTTCATTTAATTGAAAATATAAACCATACCCACCCCCTTCCACCCCCCCCCTAATGGTTTGTCCCTTATTTTCCTTTTAGTCTTCTTTAGTTACCCACTGTCTACTATAATTTTCTCCAGGTATTGCTCCGTTAATTTAAAATCTTTCCACTGCCTCCATCTCTTATTGTGTATATTGAGTTGGCCCTCATCACAGCTACATAGGTATTCCAGATTATTATAATTTTCCACCCTTTCGAACCATTCTTTTCTGTCTGGTTTTCTTGTATTTAACCAATTTTTTGGTATCAATCCCTTTGCGGCATTTATCAGTGGTGGGATTAATGTTTTCTTATAGCTACTATTTGACTCATTTGATTCATGAAACAGGCAAACTTGTATGGTATTGGGTACCTTTTTCCCAGTTATCACTTCAATATATTCAAGAATTTCCTGCCAATATTCCTTTATCGTTAGACAGTCCCACCATATGTGTGTAGTTGTTCCTATCTGTCCACATTCTCTCCAACACAATGGCGTTTTATCTTTACTGAATTTATGAATAACTTCAGGTGTCCTGTGCCATCTCGCGATGCATTTATAGTTCATTTAGATTGTACTCATATCAGTTGCGGTGTTATGTACGGATGATATTATTCTTTCTACTTGTTGTTTTTCCCATTTTCCTATGAAATGTGGGTTTCCTTGTAGATCTAATTCTGTCAGGATTTGATATACCTTTGATATAACATGCCTTACTGGGTTTTGTGTACAGCATAGATGTGCCTCTTTTAATCATCAACCATGTGAGTTGGTAAATGTTGTACCTTCATTAGATTTAAGCATATTGCTACACTTAGAGGCACCTCTCTTCTCTTACTCTGCTGCTCCTGATGGAGTTTTGCTTTTAAAACCCCTTGTGGAGGCTTCCATTTGTGGATGGACATTTTATGGTTACACAACCCAGCACATTGCTATAATCTTTTTATATGGACTATAAACTGAAGGACTTATGAATAAATATTTGTGGAACGAATCATTTGAGTTTCCATTATTTCTTATGGGAAAATTTTCTTTGATATACAAGTGCTTTGGATTACAAGCATTCCTCCGGAACAAATTATGCTTGCAATCCAATGTTTTACTTTAAGTGGCTCTGTAATATTAGTCTGTATCTGTGCTTTGAACTAGCAAGTTTGGATACATAGTCGGTCAAGGACATTACAAAATGTTTTGCATGGCTTCACCCACTATCCCAAATGTTCCCTAATTTTGGGGTTTGTAAAGGGAGCAAGACATGTAGAGATATACTATATATACATATTAGAAGGGGGACAGGCTCAACTGCTATTGGTAGGCAGCAGTAAATCATACAGAAGATAAGGACACCCAGGAAGAGTCCAGGAAGTGGTGTCTTTCTTTGCTTTCTATTAAGCAAGGCATCAAACCAACACAGTTCCTTTCTTTTTTTCTTTTTTTTCCCCTTATGTACAACTGACTTGTATTTGTTTTTATAAGAAAGGTTTATAATAAAGAGGAATACAAACTATACATCTGATACATCAGGAGAGTAATGCTCCAAACAAAAAAAGTACCATGTTGAAGTGGGACAGATCACATTATTAATTATCAGAAAAGCATAAATTACCACACAATGGGGGTTATTTACGAAAGGCAAATTCACTTTGCAAACTATGGGGCAGATTCACGTAGATTGTGGCAAAATTGTGCGGGCGTAACGTATCTCATTTATGTTACGCCTCCGCAACTTACATGGGCAAGTGCTGTATTCTCAAAGCACTTGCTCCGTAAGTTGCGGCGGCGTAGCGTAAATCACCCGGCGGAATTCAAATTCGGCGGGTAGGGGGCGTGTATCATTTAAATGAAGCGCGTCCTCGTGCCGAACGAACTGCGCATGCGCAATCCGCAAAAAATATTCAAGTGTGCATTGCTCTAAATGACGTCGCAAGGACGTCATTGGTTTCAACGTGAACGTAAATGACGTCCAGCCCCATTCACGGACGACTTACACAAACGATGTAACTTTTTAAAATTTCGACGCGGGAAAGACGGCCATACTTAACATTGGCTGCGCCTCATATAGCAGGGGCAACTATACGCCGGGAAAAGCCTAACGTAAACGTCGTAACTTTACTGCGTCGGCCGCGCGTACGTTCGGGAATTCGCGTATCTAGCTAATTTGCATACTCAACGCAGATTTCAACGGAAGCGCCACCTAGCGGGACAAAAAAAAAATGCACTTAAGATCCGACGGCGTAAGAGACTTACGCCTGTCGGATCTAATGGATATCTATGTGTAACTGATTCTAAGAATCAGTCGCATAGATACAACGGCTCAACGTAGAGATACGACGGCGTATCTGGAGATACGCCGTCGTATCTCGGTTGAGAATCTGGGCCTATAAGTGCAAAGTGCACTTAAAATTGCACTGAAAGTGCATTTGGAAGTGCAGTCACTGTAGATCCAAGGGGCACATGCAAGGAAAATAAAAAACAGCTTTTTAGCTTGCACCTGATTGGATGATAAAATCAGTAGAGCTGCCACTCATTTCAGATCTACAACGATTGCACTTCCAAGTACACTTTCAAGTGCACTTTGCACTTGTAGTGCAAAGTGGATTTGCCTTTCATAAATAACCCCCAATGCATCACAATCACCTTAATGTCAGTATTTCATGGTCCTACCTTAGACCTAATAGAGCGTGTTCTCTACAACAAATTGTGTGAGTCTGATAGGTCTCAGCATGTGGCCTCATATCATAGTCAGACCCCGGTCCTACAATGCAATCCATTTTATTGAAATTAGACTGATAGTATAGCTTAAAACTATAAAGAAGGTAGAGTAAAAATAGAGAGAGAAGGGGCGCAAGGGAAATGGGGATAAGGGAAATTTGGAAATGAAGACCGAGGGGGGGGGGGGGTCCCACTTAAAGGATCCAGTTTTACATTGCCACAGGAAGCAGCCCTATAAACAGATTCTAGAGGAGTAAAATATGTGTTGCACTAGTTTCTGTTAGATGCCAAAGTTCCAAGACATTATTATGTTTACCAAACAATTTACATAGCTGTTAGATGACCCATCAATTTAACATCTTAAATCCTTGAGAGTAGATTCACTAGGGAAGGATGTTCAGTGTGTGTCCATTTTAGAGCTACTAAACTTCTCACTGCTGTAAGTATATGCGTAAGAAGTTTTTTTAGCTGATTCAGAAAAAAATTATGGGGGTAAACCCTAGAGGAAATCTTCTATTTATTACCCCACTATCTCAGTTCCCCAGCAGGCAAGGCATTAAGCCGCAGAAAGTTGCAGAGTCCCCTAAATAGGAGCATAGGATCCATGAACAAAGATGGTTTATCTGTGAAAGATATGCAGTCCTTACCAGGAGGAAGGGAGAAGCAGTGAATAATAACAAGAGACATAAGTGTTTTAAGTGCAATCTTTAATTAACATTAATGGACAGCTGCAGGGCTGTCCTCTTTCACCAATATTGTTTGTAATAGCACTGGAACCCCTGCTAGTGGCTATCCGTAAAAAAAACAGATATTGGAGGGGTAAGAGAAGGGGAAAGGAAGTTTAAGGTAGCGGTGTATGCCAATGACCTGCTTTTCTACATCTCTAAACCCAGAATTACAACCCCAATTATATTAGAGGAGCTAACTAGATATGAAAAATTGACCAATTTTAAAATAAATATGTCTAAATATGAGATTCTGAATAATACTATCCCAAGGAGCAGAGGGCAATCCAACCTAAATTCCCCTTTGTATGGTGTAAGGAGGGATTGGGGCACTTGGGAATAAAACTGACGGCATCTTTGGGGACTATGTACAAGGCTAATTATATACCAATACTTAATAAGATTAAGGAACACTTGGAAGAGTAAGAAACACTTGGAGAATCTGAGACATAAGCCTCCTTCATGGATAGGAAGAATAAATGCTCTAAAAATGAATATTTTACCAAGGATGGTCTACATTTTTCAAATGATTCCAATTACAGTACCCCAAGACTATTTTAAGAAATTAAGATCAATGATATTAAAATATATCTGTGCACATAAACGTCCCAGAATTGCATACGCAACACTGACAAAAGCCAAAAAGGTCAGGAGGACTAGCAGCCCCGAATTTCAAGAAATACTATCAGGCGATCTGTGTTTCCCAGATGGTAGAATGGATTCATAATAAGCAGGGGAGAAGCTGGGTAAATATGGAGATATCACAAAGTAAGGCAGATTTGGGGAAGACGGTCTGGATACCACAACAGCACCGGGACTTCGCTATTAGCACAAACCCACTAACTAGAAATACTTTTAAGATTTGGGATGGCTTAGGGAGACTGCATCACTGGGATTATAATTCACCACTAGGGATGAGCTGAACACCCCCCCGTTTGCCAGAACCTTCGAACGGACCGACCGTTCGCGCGAACATTTAGAACCCCATTGACGTCTATGGGACTCGAATGTTCGAATTCAAAAGTGCTCATTTTAAAGCCTAATATGCAAGTTATTGTCATAAAACATCGTTGAGAACCTGGGTATTGCCCCAGGGAACATCTATCAATGGAAAAAAAGTTTTAAAAACTGTTTTTTTTTCTGGAGCAGTGATTTTAATAATGCTTAAAGTGAAAAAATAAATAAATGAAAAATTCCTTTAAATATTGTACCTGCTGGGTGTCTATTGTATGCCTGTGAAGTGGCACATGTTTAGAACTGTCCCTGCACAAAATGAGATTACCATAAGAAAAAAGTAACTTAAAACTGCTTGAGGCTTTAATGTAATGCCTGGTCCCTGCAATATGGATGAAAATCATTGAGAAAAATAGCACAGACACAGACAGTACACACACCACGTAGCTTTAGGTGCACACTGCGGAGGACACAGGCAGTACACACCACGTAGCTTTAGGTGCACACTGCAGAGGACACAGGCAGTACACACCACGTAGCTTTAGGTGCACACTGCAGAGGACACAGGCAGTACACACCACGTAGCTTTAGGTGCACACTGCAGAGGACATGGGCAGTACACACCACGTAGCTTTAGGTGCACAATGCAGAGGACACGGGCAATACACACACCACGTAGCTTTAGGTGCACACTGCAGAGGACACGGGCAGTACACACCACGTAGCTTTAGGTGCACACTGCAGAGGACATGGGCAGTACACACCACGTAGCTTTAGGTGCACAATGCAGAGGACACGGGCAATACACACACCACATAGCTTTAGGTGCACACTGCAGAGGACACGGGCAGTACACACCACGTAGCTTTAGGTGCACACTGCAGAGGACACAGGCAGTAAACACACCATGTAGATTTAGGTGCACACTGCAGAGGACACAGGCAGTACACCACGTGAGAATACTGCAGCTAGCACAATCACCTGCCTGCCAGTAAATTAGGAAGTGCAGATCTAGCTAAACTATACAGTGTATAAATATATATACAACACCTGGGATGCATATATATCCTCTAATATATCCTGTAACTTTAACTGACTAGCCTGCCTGCCTGCCTGCTCTATCTACCTACTAAAAATTAAACTCTCTCTCTGTCTTCTCTCTTTTAACCACCTCAACACACTACACAAGGCCAACCTGCAGGTGGCCTTTTATAGTGTGGGGCGTGTACTAAACCCCCTCAGTCATAATTGGCCAAAGCCACCCTGGCTTTGGCCAATTATAGCTCTCCGTTTTTTGCAAGCTGTGATTGGCCAAGCATGCGGGTCATAGTGCATGCTTGGCCAATCATCAGCCAGCAATGCACTGCGATGCCGCAGTACGGCCCAAAATGTTCGTAATTCCACGAACGATCGAACATACAATGTTCGAGTTGAACATGAGTTCGACTCGAATACGAAGCTCATCCCTATTCACCACTATTATCTATATTATCTATATCTTATCTATATTGGGCACAAATTATTTCAAGCCAGGGAAAGAGGAACATATATATTTCACTAAATGGACAAAAAAAGAGTAAATACAATTACAAGATGTAATAAAAAGGAAATAGGATTTGCACGTGGAAATTACACAAAGATGGGGAAATAAGCCACTAGATAAATGGAGGTACACACAACTACAGCATTTTGCACAATCACTGCCACAACCGTTACGGGTAAAAGGACACATGAGGTTAATAGAGAATCTTTTCTGCTCTCCCCAAAGTATATCAAAAATGTATAGACTCCTAATCAAGAAAACAGAACCTGAATTCCCTTCATATCTGGGGAAATGGGAAGAGGAGATAGGCCAGCTCAGAGATGAGAAACATAGAAGGATAATTCTGAGAAAAGCTTGTTTTTCTACAGGAGATATAAAGACAGTGGAAATTCGCTATAAACTCCTGGCAAGATGGTATGTGACCCCCCAGAGGGCGCACAGGATCGGGACAGAAGGACCCCTAACTTGCTGGAGGGGCTGGAGGAAGAGCCAAGCAACCAATGTCAAGGAAATAGAATTAGGCATTTTAGGTGTAGGATCCATATGTGTCCATCGGGAAATGTGTACTGGGTCAGGTGGGTAATTAAACCATTGCCAATAGCAATCAGATTGCCCTTAGCATGCAGCACTAAGAATACATAGGGTAGAACTGACCAAAGCTGGTAGCATATGAAGAGTAGGGAATAAGCTGGAGTACAAATAGAAACATAGGGCATAACATAGGGCTCACTGCTTAACAAGTTTCCTTTGCGATAGGTCCCATTGCCTCATGGAAACACCTGAGGTGGATGTTGTTGTGGTGGGGTTGATGATCTAAATTGTCCAGGTGAATTGAATGTATTTATGTTGAACCTGCATATGTATGTATATTGAACTTCTGTATTGAACTCACTGATACATTCAGCTATGGGAAAGTGGGCCAATGCATTAAAGGTGTTTTGTGAAAGGCTTCAGGCTATCTCAGTCATGTTCTTCTTATGCGACTCTTCTATTTTGGCAAAAATACTTTCCAGGTCCTTCTTGGTAGGCAAGCTCACCTTCTTCCTTGTCAATAGTCAAATTTGGAGAGTGCCAGTGGCGTCGCTATGGGGGTGCGGGGTGCGGACCACACCCAGGTGACAGCTGCCAGAGGGGTGAAACCAGGGCTGGCACCACTATAACATAGAAAACAAATTCTCCTGCACACGAGAGGATAGTCCAAAAGTAAATTGTCCATAAGGATAATACCAACAACGGTGCCACCGGCCTTGCTGCCCTTCATGGATGGGGATATCCTTTAGCCGGCAGTGACCCCTTTCAATTTCTCCATGACCGGTCGGAGTGTGGTTCGAGGTCTTTTCACTGCAGCTTATGTTGACTAAGCCTTACTGCGAATTATTTCTACTACACTTGTGAGTAGGCCCTGTATATACATTTTAATTTATTAAAATCTTTTAACGGTAATACACTAGGCTGGTGTGCCTTTGTTTTCTGTTCTCTTGTCTGGCACCACTATAAGCATGAACTGCTGCCAGTGGGGCCCCATTGGAGGTAGGAGCTGTGGCTTATCGGTGGTGCAGGCGGCGATATCAGCCGGTGCAGTATCTCAGCTCTGCCTAGCTCTCACTCCTTCAGTATGTTCTAAGGACAGATAGGAACTCTGCTTGAGAGTCAGGCTGTAAGTGTCATTATTCCATCCTGTCACTACTGTTCTCAGGCCCTCCCTCACTCCACCACCTGTCCAATCCCACACTCTGCCTCCCATTTCTGTCTGCCCAACCCTGCCAACACTCCAACCCCATGCATGGAATGCCTGCAGTGTGCTGTGAAAGGTGTTCTCTGAGCAGCTTGGTGGGAGATCTGAAAAAATAGCTGCTATAGCTGCCTAAGGGGGAACCAGCCTGAGTGGGGGAAGGCATCATTGGTAAGTGAGCCTTTCACATACAGAACAACCATCCTGTCTCCCCCCACCACCTGTTGCTCTGCCTCTTACCCCCTTCTCTCTCCCTCTCTTCTTTCTCTCTCCTCTTTTCACCCCCCCACACTCTTGTTCTTATATCCCCAACCCCAAACTCCTCTTTTAATCTCTCCCCTATTTTATCCACCCTCTCTCCCCCTCCACTCTCTTTCATCCCCTTTCTCTCTTTCTTCCCCCTCACTCTCTTACCTCCTCTCCCTCTCTTTCTCACCCCATTATTTTCCTCTCCCTTTCTCTTTCCCCCTCCCCTTCTCCCTCTTTCCACCCTCTCTTTTTCCCCTTCCTCTTTCCCTTTCTCCCCCTTTCTCTCCTTCCCCTCTTCTATTTCTCTCCTCTCCCTCTCCCCTTACCATCTCCCCCCTCTTACTCCCCCTCTCTTCCTCCCTTTCACCCTCCTGTCTCACCTCTTTAGCTCCCCCCTTTCTGCCCCCTCAATTTTCTGCTCCCTCTCTTTCTCCCAACCACATATCTTTTCTCCTCTTTTTTCTCTCTCTCTCTCTCTCCCCACAACTGATGAACCCTTCTGGTCCTTAAGTGGTTAATCACTGCAATGTTCACTCCACTACTGTACTAAGTCAAAATGTGTTGATTTACTATAGTTTTTATAGTTTGCTATTCTTATGGCATGCTTCCATTTGCTACAGATAACATATGCAAAGAAATTCAAAGGCAAGTCAAAGGTTTATTTGCTTAAAGCTTAACTCCAGGGAAATATAAAATACACACATTTTTGCAGCCTTTTATTTGCCAATGTATCAATAAAGCCTCATTTACTCTGTTGTGCTGTGTGTTACATCCTGTGTTAAGGCAAACCATTTATCTGACTAAGCAGCCTAAGGCATTTTTGGTAGAAAAATATTTAGGTTGTGGTATAGTGGAATACTTATGGAATATGTGTGCACCGTAATGAAAAAAAAAATTGCACTTGATTTTGATAAATGTTGCATGTATAACAAGCATATGAATGACGTTGGCATTTTTATTGTTCCCACAGGGCATGTATAGCTGTTGCAGTGCTGAGGATCCAAAGGCTATAGACCAACAACTTCCAACTTTAAATCATTGCTATCCACCACAAAGAATACCAGCCCTATCAAATTCCATTGCTCCACCTCCACCACCATCTGCTCCTTTACCATGTTCCAACTTTTTGCCACGGGAAAGGAGGATAGTTGAGAGGTGGCGACATGCTCGCAGCCCTAACTGCTACAAAGATATGTATACTCCAACTCGGTCTGCCCTTGACCCCAGCAGTAAGGTAGCTCCCCCTCGCCATTCTCATAAGAACACATTTTCTGATGGATTTCATAGGTATTATGGTCCTATTGAGCCTGAAGGTCTCTCTGATCATCTAGTGGAGTCTGGACAAGCTTTTAGCAAAGACAAAAAGATGGCACCCTGTCAGATGTCACCTCCAACTCAAAGAGACTTCCTAGAAAACCCACCATCTTATTTTGCCATTGTGCGAGAAAAAGATGCTCCAGAACCACCAGGATGGCAGTCAAAAGTTTCACGAGGTCTTTATGAAAACTACCAAACAGGAAAGGAAAGGACTCCAAAGTCTACAGGTGGGGCACGGGGTAGTCGAACACCTGAAACAG
This sequence comes from Rana temporaria, assembly GCF_905171775.1. Taxonomy (NCBI): domain Eukaryota; kingdom Metazoa; phylum Chordata; class Amphibia; order Anura; family Ranidae; genus Rana; species Rana temporaria. Next base: position 90,519,372 of record NC_053498.1, read on the forward strand.
CAGCAAAAAAGTTTGACCACTTGGGCAGTAGTTATCAAAAGAGCACATGTGAAATGGAATGTGAGGTATATAGTGGTGGAGGTCAGAATCCTAGCACAAATCGTCCCAACAAAGCCAGTGTGGAGGTATGTGATGGAACCCATTATGGCGGTCATTCAAGGTTTACTTATGAAGATGAGAGAAGTTGTGGAAGAGATTGTCATCATCGTCGAGAGGAAATGGAAATGGAATCCCAACCCCTACTGCATAAAAAATCGAATCGGTCTCATATGTGCAGGAGCCATTCTCACCCTCTTGTTATGAGCCCCAGCAAAAACAAATATGTTGATCTTTCAGATTCCGATTCAGATGTGTGTGAGAGGGAACCACCATGTGTGAAATCTGACATTGGACACAACTGTTGGTACTCACCAAACTACTTCTGCACATACCCATCTAGAGAACGAGAAACATCCTCTGCACCTAGAAAACCAATGAGGTACTGGTCAGTCGATAAGATTGGTAAACATCGCCAGTTGAGCAAAGATTATCTTCCAGCCACTTGCCATGGTTCATGCTATTGCAATAGTTTGGAAGTGTTGCAACCACACTGCCACAAGGAGCCAAGATACGTCAGCTGCTCGGATGAAAAGCTTGAAAGGCGATTAGATTGGGAACACTTACGTGGAGGTCACTGCTCTTTCCTCCACCACCATCACCATTCTTGTGACTTAGCCCCCATACATCCCACTTCCCGCAGTTTGGAGGACCTAAGCAGATGTCATCTGAGGTGTCACAGACACATCTTTTCTCCAGAATGCCAACCTAGGTCAAGTCATAGTGGAACCCTTTATAAAAGAAGGGGGTCTGCACACTTCTCTAGCTTGGAGTCTGAAGTATGACTAGAGGAGGAACCAACGCATTTGAAGACCACCTATGTTTAATGTTGGGAAACATATCTATGTTCTATATAAGTTGAAACCAAAACTTATAATAAACTCAGATACAGTTATGAAAGACTTCATGTTTATGTGGGCCATATTATTAGATTACAAAACTGAACTAGAATTTCCTAAGTAAACACCAAGAATATTTTTGATTGCAAAGTTCAACTGCAGCTTTGCATAAAGTGGAAGATGTTTTCCAAGAACCTTATGTTTAATACCTTCTGGCTGGACCAGCAGAATGACCCATTTGTAACCAGGTTGTGGAGAAAAGTGCGCTGAAAAAACAGGATAGTTCAACCAGCATCATAAAAAGGTCATCTTGAAGGCCACGTAGCCTATTGTCATCGATCTGTTTGCTCAGTGTACTGGGGACATTGAGATTTGGTACAAAAGTGTGTGAGGGGTGGAATGAAATTAAGGAAATTGAAATTGTGGACACCATTTTATTAGACTTTCCTGCTTTTACTTTTGACGAAATGTTAAGGGCTTATTTAAACATTTGTAACACTTTTAAGCACACTGCAATAGATACATAGTTGTGACTAGATACTATTAGTAAACTTATATAATTATTTAGTCATAGTATTCTTAGATAAACTTTTCTTTTCTCTGTTATTTCTCAGCCAAGACAAGAAAAGTCATTCGGCTGCATTGTGCTTCTTAGCTTCAGAACTGACATTTTAATGTATAATATCAAATATATAAAGTAAGATATGTTAGTTGTAAAGATTCTTTTTTATATATATTTTCATTTTTAATTTGGAGACAAAACTGTGATATATATCTATATATAAATCCTAAGAGGAAGATCCAAGATTTTAAAAAGCCCTAAGTTCCTTCAAAATCACAGTACATATTTTAGTTTTTACATCTTGTAAACACTGTAGCATTGTTATTGTTAGGGTAATAAGACTACTGTTGTCTAGTTTTTGAAAGGCAAGTTGCAGTCTTGATGGAATTGTTCTTTTATTTTTATTTTTGTCAACCATGAAACAGCAGTTGAGTAGACAAGAGAGATTATTGTCATTCAGTCTGGTAGAATTCAAAGCCATTGGCTTTTTCAGGTGAATCCTCTGACTTTGTGCTAGTAGTCCCCTACCAGTAGCTCATGGAGCCAAATGTGGCTCTTAACTTCAGTTGATGCTTACAGTAGCAGTGGATACTCTGTACTTGCCTGCTCAAGAATTTGTGTACCATACACATTATACAGGGTGCATTATACAGGGTGCAACCCAGGCAGAAAATGTGTACATTAAACAGAATCAGTCACCTCCTAAAAAAACAATAGAGTCATAGCACTTAGTGCACAGGTGACATGCTATGCTTGCTCTTTTCCTCTTCTACCTGAAGGAGGGGCAAATAAATCCAAACAAACAAATCCAATTATGTACTATGCATATTCTGCCTGTGTTCAGGTTCTCAGGTGATGAGGGCCATTGTCAATGCAGCTGAATACATTCAGCTTCACTGATACAAAACTCATTCTTATAGTGCACACTTTCCAGTACACATATAGGCAGAATATGTTACCAGAATTTAGCACAAATATAGTAGGGTTGATGTACTCCACTGAATTTTTCCAATTATCTTAAGCAAAGATTTCTAGAGTGCTGTTTTTACATACCTAGTTTAATGTCATGTGGCTCTTAAGCTGACAGATACATTGGCTTCTGCTCTATGCTCACATTGGAGCACATGATTTTGTATTCCTGCCATTGATTGCCTATATTTTTGTAGGGAGCTAAGGCTGCTCGTATACTGAATATCACCCATACTTGCACTACAGAATGGTAATACATGAGCCTGAATTATGCATAACATTTGCACATATTTTAAGTGTAGATAAGTGTAATTAGATGGGACTACATGGTACATTTGACTATCCATAATGAATTTCAGAAAGATTTGCGCATGTGTAAATCCCTCTTATACAAGGTACAGTTTTTACTAGACAATAGAAATCTATGTAACATCGCACACAAGCAAATTCATAATTCTGTGTCCACAATTTCTACAGCAAATTTACAAACACAAACATTTATAATGCTGCTGAAATACTAAAAATGTGGTAAAAAAATGCACATGCAATATTTTTGCTATCTGTACCTGATTTAATTTACACTTTTAGCACTGTGACCTCCTAAGTGCCACACAATTCAAATGAATGTCAGGTTTTGAGCATATTTGTGGGTTTGTGGGAATTTAGAGTATATTTAAAGGATTTTTTTTAAGTTTTATTCCACCCAAATAAAAAAGCCTATAATTTAGGGCTATTTTCAGGTGTTAATAAAATACTTTTTCCCCCATACTACCTTTAAAAATGGAGTTAAAAAATAGAACTTAGAGATTACATTAAGTGTCACATTTATTTGGAATAAAAAATGACCTAAATTGTGAAGGACCCAAATAGTCACCAATATTTCTTGTACTATACTTGCAGATGATCTTTCACCATTACGGACTTACTGTACTTTATTATGCGCTGTATCTCGGAATGAAGGCAGCCATCTTGGTGGAGGCTTTGCTTTCTCATATCAGAGCTGTCACCCTGATGCTTTATGATCTGTTAACTGGTGAGGGATTATTTCAGAAGCACAGACTCTATGGTGCAGAATCAGGGAGATCATTACACTGCAGCTACATAGTTACATAATTAGTTGAAAAAAGACTCAAGTCTATCCGGTTTAATCAATCTGTTCAACCAAGTTAAACCAGTCAGCTTCCATGCTATTAAAGAGAAGGAAAACCTTTATTTTTTTTGTAAAAAAACATCCTGAAAGGCGAAGGCATAATGATCTAGTATGCATAGCATACTAGCTCATTATGAAGTATTTACCTGAGATCGAAGCCCCTGCAGCGGTGCTCGGTCACCTCCTCCTTCAGTGCCATCTCTCTACGAGTCACTTCCGCATATCGCGGTTCCGGCGCTATAACAGGCCGGAGCCGCAATGATGTCACTCCCGTGTGCGTGTGTATGCCGCCAATAACGGCATGATCGTCGTCAGTGCGCCTGCGCGCCATTGTCTACGGTGCATGTGCTGTAGACATCGGTGCCTTTCTTTTGCAAATATCTCCTAAACCATGGAGGTTTAGGAGATATTTGTTGCACCTACAGGTACCTGTAGGCTTACCTGTAGGTTAAAGTGGCCTGTAAGGGTTTACAACCACTTTAATGAGAACAGTGAGCAGAACTGTAGTGACTCCATTTGCACAGGAGGGTCTAGGCAAAATCACATGTCAGGAAGTGCACTGCTATTTTTTATTAGGAATAATGACAAAGGTAGTTTTTTTTAGGGCAATGCTTAGCCACAATAAACATTTTTAGATATTGCCTATGAGATAGCAAATCTTCACTTTTTGAGTTAAGGTCAACTTTAAATGTCAAATAGCAGATTTGGGGCTGGGAGTTCATTCCAAGAGCTTGGCTAAATATTATATGTTCTGGTATGGAAGGACTAAATGTTAGGGGGGTTGCTTTATTATTATTATTATTATTATTATTATTATTATTATTATTATTATTATTATTATTATTATAGGGGATACTTTATTGGAATAACTACAATGCACCCACTACCTGACTCACAATGCCAAGATACATATACTAACGTTTAAAGGTAACATTCAAATAGGAATTTTGGCTAGCGTTGATATGGAATTAAGTATTTGGATATATTGTAGGAAATTGTAATATTTAAAATGGTGAAAGCAATTTCAAGATTTCAAATAAAGGTAAGGAGAATGTTTATTTCAGATGGTAAACCTTGGTGTAGAGCTGATGAGGCTTTTCGTTTACTGGTTACAATGCTGAAGAATGTATTATTGAGGAAAGTTTTTAGAGTTCAGGGATCCCATCTATATGAATGCAGATATTAATTGCCACAAAAAAGATATGAAGCAAAAAACTCTATATTTGGTTGAAATCACCAAGCTTTGTTGTTCATAAGAGATGTATTTTTTATTTATCTGAACAAAACAGTTTTTTAGTTCATGAAAGTTCTTTTTCCAAATAGGATAACTTTTAGTTAAATAATGTTGTTGAACTAGTTAATATATTGCAGGAAAATACAGCTACTGGCACCATTGCAGCCTATTTAGGGGGGTGAGGGGACCTTGATCCAAGATACTCCTTTTTGCCAGATGCATTATCTTTAATTCAAGAGAGGCAACGCAAGCAGTACTGAAACATCAATTAATACTTTTGTGATACTAAATTATTTGATGTGTGCTTTCCTGAGCACCTGCTTTCCCTACATAGTTCTGTCTATTTGAGAGAAGGGTTCATTTTGTGATGGACCAGTTTCAAGTTAAAACAAAAAAAAAAACAGTTTAGATCTTCTACAAAGTTGAATTAGGAATATACCAATGTGTTGTTATTCATGTAAATAATTATTGTGTAAAAGGGGTGTAGCTGGTTTAGCCAGGTACTGTATATTTCATTGTATGCAGAACTTGATCTTATATTGATGCAATCCCAATCGTCCATTTTCCTCCATCCAGTGTAAACCACTGCCAAATGAGACCCATTGTCCCAAATCTAATGCCGCATACACACCATCACTTTATGTGATGAAAAAAAACGACACTTTCTGTGAAGTAAAAAATGACGTTTTTGAAACTTCAATTTTCAAAGACGAAGTTGCCTACACACCATCGTTTTTTCACAATGTTCTTGCAAAGTGAGGTTACGTTCCACCACGTTTTACCATTGAAGCTTGCTTCATAAGTAGCTTCTGGGCATGCGTGGATGAAAAAACGACGTTTTTTGCTACACACGGTCAATTTCTGTGAAGTAAAAAGTGCACTTTTGAAAAACGACACATAAAATTGAAGCATGCTTAAATTTTTTTGGGTCGTTTTTTACAAGACATAAAACGACGTTTTCCCCCACACACGGTCAATTAAAGTGACATTTTTAAAAACATCATTTTTTTTTATCACATAAAGTGATGGTGTGTACGCGGCATAAGACAAATATCTTAAGTACTTCATGTACTTGATGCATATCATATGTACTACATCATACACTCTAGTTGCACATGTTTAAATACTAGTATATAATGCCTATAATTCAAACCAAACTAATCTCTGTGACTTTGACAATCAGTGTAGCATAGTTATCCATTTATGGCTTTTCTAGCAAGGGAAGAATTTATTTCATGTGTTTTATTGCCATATAAAATTATTTAGCTTCAGTAGGTCTCAGTCAATAAAAAAAATGTTGTTTGTAGTTAAATGTATAAAGTTCATGAACGCACATACAGTTTTGATACATTTCTTAATTTGATTAATTGATTAAGTTTAAATAAACGTATAAAATAGCCACTCTGTTTCTGCAGTTGGCATCTAGGAACCTATTTATAAAATACAGTACGGAATGTAGTATGAAGTGTGGAATTGGTGCCCATAGTGACCAGTCAGATGTTAACTTTTATGTTCTTGGAAAATATAACCATCTAGTTACCTAAGAGGAACAACTGAACATTTGTCCATCATGGTCTTTTCTCCAGGAGATTACAGACTATTGAGAAGCAACTGAGAATAGAGACAATAGGGATTTTGAAATATAGTAGTAGCAACATATGAAGGCATCAGATCATATAACCAGCAATTTTCAATGCAAGCTGCACACTTTAACACACATACCTTTTACATTTTACACAGCACGTCATACATGTTTGCTTCCCTGCATTGTCCCAATGTGGCAAACAAGAGCTAGTAATGGACCTGCATTTGCACATACATGCTTTAAATGTTCCAAACTCATAATGCTATTAAAGTATATGTGAACCATTACCTTGTATTAACCCCATTTAGTTTTAAATATAAATGAAAGGAAGACCATCTGTGTATTAATATATATATATATATATATATATATATATATATATATATATATATATATATATATATATTAATGTTTTTTTTTTCCGTAACCACACAATCCCTGATTACAGTTGGTTAAAGAGCTAGGGGTGGAGAAACAACAGGACACTGATCTTCCTAGTGAATGGCTGTGTGTGTGGGGGGGGACGGGTTAGCACAAGTCTGGTCATTGGAGGACAGGTAGGCTGTGCTCCAAGCACAGACAGAGAACTGATCATGCTGTGAAGGATGTGCTTCAGACTGCAAAATACTTTCTGTATAGTTGCTTTTACTATAGACTCTTATTACATTTTCATTACTGTGGACACCGGTGGCATAGTTTATTGAGTCAGGAACCTAGTGCAGACTTTGAGTCAGGCACCTATACAGAGGGCACAAACAGAGAGCACACATATGTATATAACCCTTAAGAATACAAGATATCGGCAGGGATTTGTTTAAGGTTGTTTCCAGCTGCTCTTGGTTTAGTTGGATTGTTGTGATTTTTAGCCCAAAAAAGTCATTTTTTTTTCTTTAAAGCAGATGGTACATGTTTAAGAAGATATGGTTTGTGCGAGATTATGATTTTCAATATTTGTTTCTTTAACCAAAATAATTGGCTTGTCAAATTATAGGTGTATCCTACTTTAGAACCAGAAGAGAACACTTAATATGACCCACCATATTTTCTTAACCACCACAAAAATATTTTTAAGCCATCTGGACAATGGCATGAAATATATTTAAGTTAGAATTGAAATACATTTTAAATACATTTAAGTACATTTTAAGTACTTCATCTCTACTTACATGAAAACAATGAAATACAGATATAGCAGCAAGAGAAATGAATATTTGAAATAGTTCAAAATGTAGCTTAAAATGTCACTTCTTGAAAGTAACCCTCACCATTTTTTCATAATGTACTAAAGGTGTACTATATTTTAAAATGTCACTTATGTTTTCAAAATCTCTCCTAAATGTAATTCAAGAAAGGCTTGCCACATATTTCTTTCCAGCTCAGACTAAGGCCCCATACACACGATAGAATCCATCCGCAGATAAATCCCAGCAAATGGGTTTCTGCGGATAGATCCTATGGTGTGTACACGCCTGCGGATCCGTTTCCGCGGAGAAATCTCCTCTGGGATGGATTCCAGCAGATCGGATATTTGCTGACATGCACAACAAATCCATCTGCTGGAATCCATTCCAACGGATGGATCCGCTCGTCTGTACAGACTTACCGGATCCATCCGTCCAAAGGGATTCCCCGCACGCGTCGTAATGATTTGACGCATGCGTGGATTTCCTTATATGACAGCGTCGCGCCGTCGCCGCGTCATAATAGCGGCGACGGCGCGACACGTCATCGCCAGAGGATTTCAGCGCGGATTTCAATGCGATGGTGTGTACACGCCATCGCATAGAAATCTTCTGAAATCCTCGAGAGGATTTATCCGCGGATACGGTCCGCTGGACCGTATCTGCGGATAAATCCTCTCGTGTGTATGGGGCCTTAGTGGTAAGAAGCATAAGCCCAAATTACAGTTATCCACAAAAAATAGCTGTAACTGACACGTGTACTTACTTAAAAGTTCCTAGGTGCCACAAATTAGTTAATACTGCAGAGGCAATGATGTAGACAATACAAATGCTAAAAACAGCATACATACAAACACTATATTGTCAAAAGTATTGTGACTCCTGCCTTTACACGCACATGAACTTTAATGGCATTCCAGCCTTAGTCCGTAGGGTTCAATATTGAGTTGGCCCACCCTTTGCAGCTATAACAGCTCCAACTCCCCTGAGAAGGCTATACACAAAATTTAGGAGTGTGTCTATGAGAATGTTTGACTATTCTTCCAGAAGCGCATTTGTGAGGTCAGGCACTGATGTTGGACGGGAAGGCCTGGCTCGCAGTTTCCCCTCTAATTCATCCCAAAGATGTTCTATCGGGTTGAGGTCAGGACTCTGTGTCGGCCAGTTAAGTTCCTCCACCCCAAACTCACTTATCCATGTCTTTATTGACCTTGCTTTGTGCAAATCATTTGGTGGAGGGGGGATTATGGTTTTGGTTTGTTTTTCAAGGGTTGGACTTGGCCCCTTAGTTCCAGTGAGGGTAACTCTTGAGGCATCAGCATACCAAGACATTTTGGACAATTGCATGTTCCCATCTTTCTTGGAACAGTTTGGGGAACAGTTATGGCCTCCAATCATGTGCCGGCAAAATTACATTTTTATTTCCTTGCACCTGATTTGATATTCTTTACAAAATGAAGCTTCACCACATTCACAAAGTTCTAAGGAAAATTAGTTAAACTACACCTGCAGAGACACAGTCTATTTTTCTTTAACCCCCCCCCCATGTGTTTTCATAGTCCTGAAAAGTCCTATGAGTTTCAGTACTAAAAAGTATTAGTTGTCAGCACAACAGCAAGATTAAACTTACTTTGACACAGGTTTTGTATTGTATTTATCTGAATGGTTAATGTGACAAAATCTGCATACTTCTGAGAAGCTACATTAGAGCTGGCAAAAAATAAAAACAGGGCTGTTAAAGAAGTCAGTAGTTCATTTGTGTAGTGAAGAAGCTAACCTGAAGTCATGCTACAGGAATGGGGGTGGAAGCATACTAAAGAAAGCAGGTACACTTCAAGGCAGGTTTCCATTGGTTTTACAGCATCTATGTGAGACATGATATTGTTTCAAGATTTAGTGTACATGTGTGGGGCAGCAATGACATACATAACTGAGGTCCTACTGAAGCCCATAGCAATCTACGTTTTCTTCTTTTAATAAAATATACATTTTCAGAAGTTCAATTTCTATATCCAAAGACTAGCTTTTTCTTGTGCTCTCTGCTGTTTCATTTTATCTTCTTTTGTGGTAACATTAATATTATTTAACCATTAGACCCTCTAGCTTTCTGTAGAAATTCCAATAAGAGATGAACCTTGATTTATAAAAGCATAGAGCTGACTAGAGTGTGGAAATAAATGTACAAGATGTCCTCCACCTTTTTAAGTTGTTTTTTATCTACTAAAGCCAAGCTGCGTAACTAATGCTGTGTATAATCATTCAGTTCGTTTTAATAAGACGTGCATTGCTGTGAACGGAGACCGTCACATCAATTGTCCCCAAGGTGCCAACTCTACACATCTGTGGACACTTTGCTCATATTGCCATTAAAATGCTCAGGAACTTCTTGGACTGTCTTGGTTTGTCATGTACTTTTTTGTTTTGTAATCAACTCTTATGCGTCTTGCTACAATGAACGCAACAGGATGTAATGAAATTTTACATTTGTCATCAAGGGCAAAATGGACTTGCTTTTTAAATGTGCCTCAATAACATCCAAGAGAAGCATACTAATTGGTTGTCATTGCATTCCTCCTTTCCACTCTTCACTTTAATTTGTAAAAACCTTTTGTCTCGTGTAATGTCAATGTGCCGTAGATGTATGATTAACACTTTGTGCTTAATAATGTTACTTGTTAATATGTTATTTACGTTTGTGTTGGAGAATGTGAAAATGATCATGACATACCAAAAGTCTGTATTGTAACATGGTATTTGCCATTAAGCTTTAGAACATACATAAAGGAGGAACATTAGAGGAAAAAAAGCCTTAAAGTGGACCTGCTTTTGGTCATTTTAGATTAGCTCAGTGGTACAGCAAATTCTACCTATGTCATTAACATAATATGAGATGGAAATGGGAGGAACAAATGAATAACAATGTCTGATTGTTTGTTGGTATTCTACAGGGAAGACAAATAGTGCATTTCAGTCCTTCCACCATCTGCTACTGAGCCCCACCCACTGACACTAAGCCCACCTACCATAAATAGCTGCCTTTCCTTCTGCTGCAGACACAAGAAATACAGGGTAGGGTGCATATTCTACATCCCTGCATTAGTTTCCCAATTGCCATAATGAAGGGGGCAGCTGATGTGCCAGAAGGCAGGGTGAGAATTTGGTCTCATGACTCTACTAAAGGATATTGCCTGTCACAAAATTCTTATCATGCCAGCAAAAAAGAGCCAAATGATTTAGCCAGGACCTAGTATAATGACAAGCTACAGCTGCTACACTATGATATAAATATCATTTCATAGCCTACTGAGCTCTAGTTCTTGGTGGAACTTAGTGAAAATAAAATATAGTTGATAAAACTGGGTGTGGAACAAATGCAGACTGTGCCGTATTATTGATTACATTATATAATATAAATAGCCTTCTTTATATAAGAAGGCCAAATAAAATGTTCAGGGATTCTGCAAATGTAAACTGCATACAAAGTGGTATTATTATCATAGACATTGTGCACTTTTTGACATATTTTCTGGGTGTTACAATAACTATAAGAGTCTAAACACTTTATCTGGTATACAGTGCTTTTCTACTGAAATTCTTTAAAGGTATCTGGAAATATATATATTGTATAGAAATATAATTTTAAATCACATGAAAAGGGTAAAAACATTTCTTAACTCCAGATTAAGTGTTAACATAGGCATTGGGTTAGCAATGTCTGATTCTGCCAAAATCAGATACCTTCAATAGACTGACAGAGTAATCAGGACAGAAGAAAGTGATGCACTGGGTAGGGTAGTTTCACAGATAGCCTGTTGCTTTCCAAAGGCAGAAGTAAAACTGAGGATATCTGCTTTACATATAGAGTGTTGAGGGGAAATATCCATGAATTGTTCAAGGGGAAAAAGAAAATTGTGGTCACATGTGGTAGATGTATAAAGGTGTTTGGTGTTACCAGTTGCTTGTTCAATACAGAGGATGTCCTCCTACACACAGATGTTTTCAATATTACAGATATGTCATTGTATCAGCACTGCATCAGTATGGCAGTTGAAGGTTCACATTGTGGAGTTACATGTTTTTGCTCAGCTGAAATGTAATAAACATGGTAGGTTATGGTGCTACAAAGACCTATCCCCTTTTTCTGCCATTTACAATTTCTTTCAACTTTCTGCTACAACAGTGTAGTTGCAAAATGTTGTTCCACTACAACTCCCATATTGTGGTAAGTGAGTCAACTGGCAATTCTAACATCTGTCTCTAGGAAATCTATTTAATAAATCCTTATTGTTCTGTAATACCATCCACCATTTCCAGTTTATCACTCACTGAAAATTGACAGCAGTGTGAAAATCTACAATTCAACCCAACTATATCCCTAAATCTGAGCCAAACTTCCATGTACTGTAACTTGTGCTGACTTCTTTTTGAGGCAAGGGCAGTTCATAAGCAGATTTTCTATCTTGCTTTCCCTATGGGTATTGAATGGAGTTTTCGCCACATACTAAGATTATGCAGTATATTATATACTTAACCTGCCAGACAGCTGACTGATCTATGTGCACTCTTATTTCTGAGAAGATGAGAAATTCGTACATATCAATTATATTTCCCTAATATTTTAAGAAATGTACAATATTGTGCAGTAATTGCATCAGAGGTACATTAGCTATATTAATTAAAATGTTTAGTTTTATGTACACACACCATTAGATGACGAAATTAAGGTAGATGATGTAACAGGGAAAACATACTCATGCATACTAATGCAGCCAATATCCTATATATTCAGATCAGCCAATATTGTGTCCTTTAGCAGTTGATCATAAATGTTTTTATGTGACCAGCAAAATACTTTCTGTTGTCCAGTGTTTAGAAAGCGTAGTTGTTTTATAATTCGTTGTATGGTTACAAACTTGTTCACATAAGTCATCCCACTAATGAGACTGTCTGACTTCTAGATGTAGGGCTTTTATACAGGTATTTGCTCTGCATTGGCCCTCTGAGTTGTAGTTAGCTCTATTGCCATATAGTGAAACTCACTACAAATAAACCAAACTCAATCAAATTGTCAATCTACTCTATGGTGACTACACAGACTGTTCACTTGGTCGTTCAGGTTAATGTTCCATTCAGCTTTTATAGGAAATTGTATCCAAAGGCCATTTAACAGTATTTTGGTCTTTACAAGTGTCAGTGGTCCCTTGTATTGGCAAGATGACAAGGCCACGTGTGACATCGCAAAATAAATCTGATGATGTCACAACATGTTATTATTGTTACGAGGATGCACAGCCTTAATATGTGATTACTACAGTAATTCATGCTAGTAACAGAGGTCATTGGACACCTCCTTAAAAATCCCAGAAAAAAAAACGTAATTATTACCATAGCACTGTGGAGCGGCATATCAGGTCTCTCACTGGCTGCATGGTCACTGGGTAATGCAGAACAAACACCAGTATATATGTATGTAAGATGGAGTTTTGTAGATGCAGACCCAAATGTTGTGACAGAAAATCCTTGGAATCAAGATCAGCGTGTGTTTTACTTTTTTGTTAAGACCATGACTATACCACTGTTGATTTCATTGTTGAAGATCTCACTGCATTCACATACAAATGTTATCTGATGTTATGTAAAACTGCAACAGGACAATAACATTTGAGTGGATATTCAATTAAAGAGGGATACTGATGTTTAGCAATACCATGGAATTGATTGAAGTGGCATTTTAATTTAGTTATGTAATAAATGGAGAAGATAGGGGCACTTTTTAAAGAAAAAAAATAAAGATAATAAAATAATCAATAAAAGCACTCTAACAACATCATTGTGTTATGTGTTTGTTTCTTTCACAAATTACATGAAGACAGATCTGTAAATATTGTAAAAATTGAGTGGCTGTTTTGCTTATAACAGTTTGCAAAATGTACTGTCCCAGATACCACCTCCCTCCCTCCCATAATTGAGTAAGGTTATAAAGTACCCCTATTAATACAATAAAAAATTGCAAACAGTAAAAAAAAAACACATACAGTTTTTAACAAATTATTGTTTAGACCTGTAATTTAGCTGGTGTGAAGCAATGGCATCACATCAATGTGAGCCAGCAGGCGGCTTGTTTTTCTTTTGAAATGTTGGGCATTGTGACTAATGTAAATCTAATGTAAATCTACAACCCTGGGCAACATGATTGACAGTGGATGGACATTTTGGGTGTTTCTTTTGTTAGCTGATTTTCTGTTTACATTTCTTTTGTGTGAATGAGTAGGGGTACTATGTACGCCTTACCCATTCTTATAGTGGGAACTGCTATCTGGGAGCCTCCTTGTTAAAGGGTCTTCCAGATTCTGATAAACATCCTGCTCATAGGGGCCTGGGGACTCCTTTCCTTTCCTGGCCTTCAAGGCTGCATGCTTGATAAGGGTCTGGTATAGATTTATGAGGGATAAACCCATTCTTTTTTCTTTATTTCTACACAGGGTTCTCCAAGGGTCTGGTATAGAATTTGGACGAGGGGAACTATGTGTGGTCCCCTTACAATTCAAGGGCCTGGAAGTAATTATGGGAGACCCCATTCAATTTTTTTTGTGTGGGGGCCCCTATTAACATTTATATCAGCCCCCATCTAAATAAGGGTCTGAAATAAAAAATGGAATCTCCAGCTGCTTTGTTTACAAACAGAACAAAGTGACCGGGGCTGTTATTTTGCCAGCAATTCAAACACACTTTTTTCTTTGTTACACATTCTTTCTAAATGTTCGTGTCACTGTAATAGGTTGTATACATCACATAGATGTGCAGGGTCATGGTACCTCCCAGACATATCATCCAAAGTGGAAGTTTAACTTTAATTCTACTCTATGCCACATTCTAAGACTAATCTGTCTAGCCATGTAAAGCAAAATTTGCTGTATTATCCATTTCTGCAGTAGCTGAATGGTACTTTAAAATCATGAAAGCTCTGTAAATGCGTTGTTAAAACGTGCTGTTCACACAGCTCTTATACAAGTTGAAGCCCCTGTGAAACAGGTCTAAATCTCTCAGTAGCAAGATCTTACAAGTGCCCATGTAACATAGCCATAATGTGAAAAATAAGAAGGAACACAAGGGGCCCATTCAGTGCAGTATCATTAGATATTTAATAGGGCTGTTACTGATCAAAAATGTTCTGTTCGATTAATCGTTTTTTTTTTAATCGATTAATCGACTAATTTCGATTAATTATAATGCACATACAGATCCAACTACTTTTAGCTGATCCCCTTGCAGGCCGATTCCCAGTGCAGCTACTAACCACTGGAAAAATGGATAGCAGGATACAAAAAACACACACAGGCAGTGCTCGATGGGAATAGCATTAAAACGTTTATAGTCTTCAAGTAGGTAACCAAATAAATATTGCACTGGAGATAAAATCGATGTAGCTACATAAACTGTAAAAATGGTGCGAGTAATACCAAACGGTAGAAAAAGCAGTCACAAAAACATGTAGCTAAGTATGGTACTAGTATAAAAATGTGTACAACGATACCACTGCTGAATCCAGATGAGGAGGGGTTAACATCAGTCCGTCGGCATGTAGATGTCCCGTGAAGGGAACTATCACAACTCCCAGTGGATGGTTGTAGAATCCCAGGTTGATAGAGGAAAGTGATAGAGGGAAGTGATAGAGGGAAGTGTAACAGCCCTTGTGTGTGGCAGATAGGAAGGTCCCGCCGGCATGCAGATATGAAGGCACAGCAAAGGAGCCCTTCAGATAGACATGACAAGTCCCGCCGGTGTCTGTGACGTTACTGGATCTCCGACGGAACTCCCTGAATGCTCAGAAGCCGGCGGAGAGGTGAGTACCAATCAAAATAATTTTAATCGATCAAAAAGATTTTGATCGATCAAAAAAATTAAAGATTAATTGATTAATTAAAAGTTAATTTGCACAGCCCTAATATTTAATAATAATGAAAAGCCAAATACACACATACAGGAAAAAAGGGTAAAACCTGCATGTAAATAGCCATGTACAAGGAGACAGGAGCCACAAGAGACCGCCGCAGCGTGCTATCACTGGATGGGAAGGCAAATGCTGCTGCCTTACTCATCCACCTTACCAATTGCTCAGTGTCTGTCAAGGACTGCCATCCCTCTCTGCCAATCCCTCCACTGGCTTCCCATTCCCCAGTGAATTACATTAAAAATAACAACAACAAGGTATAAAGCCATTCACATTTCTGCCCCAAACTATATCTCCAATCGTGTCTCCAAATATCACCCAAACCATCTTCTCCACTTCTCTCAAGTCCTCGTGTTCTCTACTTATTTTGTCTTCTCCTCCCATTCTCATCTCCAGGACTTCTCCACAGCCTCTCCCATTCTCTGGAATTCTCTACCTCAGTCTGTCTGGCTATCTCATACTCTGGCCACCTTTAGATAATCCCTGAAAACTCATCTCCTAAGGGAAGCCTAGCCCGTTTTCAACTAACAACTGAAGTTTTAACTCTCCATCAGCTCACCCCCCCCGCCACAGTTTTTATCTTTTGTACCACTTACCCCACCCTATTAGATTGTAAGATCTTATGAGCAGGGCCCTCTTAACCCCCTTGCATTTTATTGCATTTTAACTGCACTGCTTCCCTTTATATTCTAAAGTGCTGCCCAAACTTTTGGAGCTATATTAATCCTGTATAATAATAGTAATAATAATGTTTTAGTGTATGCTAGAATTAAATATATGTTGCTTTGATTTGTGGGGGTATTTGATAGGGATTTAGATTTCATATATATTTTCTATTGTTCATGCATTGTATATATTTGATACATGTATGGATTAATAGTGTTGGCCCATTTAAGGACTAAGTGGGAGTTGTTTGTGTAGTGCACCCCCTAAGGAGCCCCAAGTAGAATGGGATCCCACACCCTGCACAGTCAGGCACACCAAATGTCCATAGTCACTCCAGAGTCAGAGAGAAGCCCATGACTTTGTTTTTTTTATGTTTTATTGAGGGATATAACTTGGATAGGGATGTGAGAATATGGGATACTTACTCCTATATACAGTCTCTATATCTATAGATCCTCTTCTTCCTCTAGCACACACTTGCTTGCAGAACCCTGCTATGTCGACTTGCAGCCCATATACTCGAAGAGCAGATAGGGTGACACAGCTTACACTTTCCCATCACTTCCTCTACATGGTCACTGATCCTAGCACAACCTATTCAGGCACTGCCAACCCGCCAGGCTGCAGCTGCCCCTTTCACTAGGCCTCCAGGCTAACTCATCCCCACAGTCCTCCAGACTGACACTCAGGGTTAATCCTCCAGCCCCCGAGCCCTAGGTAATGAATAAGCACAGGGTCACTGTGTGAAACGTGTCTACCTGTACCTGATTTTCCTGTCCTGTGATGTTATTCATGTTGTGGATTTTACAATAAAGAGATTTATCACTACAATGTGTGCGGCCATCCATTCTTTTTTATCCAAATTGCACAGCCGGCGAGCCAAGGCTAGCACCCCTTGGAGGAGTCCATTCCCCAGTTTACCTGGTTGCATCACTCACCTGGAGTGGCATTTTCTTTTCCTATTACCCGAGCCCCAGGCCTGAGGTCAGCCCCCACCCCAGACTGAGGGGCACCCTCAAGGGCCACTGACAGCCTCCTCGGCACTCCATCTCCCACCTGACTCCCTTTGCTGGCATGACTCATGTCTATTTATGAGTAGGCTTGCCCCCTGTCAGCCCTGAGGATTGGCTGAGGTTTTTATAAGTATTCCTAATAGCTAGCTTCCACCCACTATGCCTAGAACATTCTCCAATGTTCCAAAGAACAGGGGAGGCACCAAAAGATCTGTTAGGATGAGTCATCCAGCCCCTGAGCCACTAAGCCCTGGCCCAGATTCACAACCCTGTACTGACTCTCAGCCAAGCCAATTTACCTACACTAACAACTAGCTAAAAGGTGCTACACTTAAATTGTATGTGAAACACTCATATCTCCCCATATCCTTTTACTCTGCCATTAGGCCCCAGTATGGGGAAACACATCAGAGGGATGAGCTTAGTGGAGTATCCTCAACAGTGCTAAAAAAATAAAGTTGTTATACCTAAAAAAAACAGTGGTGAGCTGCTTCCTATTATAGTAGATCCCATCTAGTATAATTGGGGAATATTTGTCCCTACTGAAAGCTTTTCCTTCCATCCTTGTTCTGATAACAGCTGTAATAATATGGATTTCCTATCACTCTCTGGCTCAGTAACAATTGCCAGGATTAACAGAGGGGGTGAACCCACTGGCGTAGCGTGGGGGGTGCAGAGGGGGCCATAGCACCGAGTGCAAGGTTTAGGGGGCGCAGCATCCGGTGTCAGTGTCACGCGTCCTAATGTGGAGGGTGTCACTCTCTGAGCTCCATATTTCGGCTCAGGGATGGGCAGCGGCTGCCCGGTGATTGGATGAATTGGGGTCTTGTGCGGTGACAGATGCTGGGTTGCTCTGGGAGTCCCGCGTCTGCCTCGCTGTGTGAGCCGCCGCCGCCTTCTTCTACTCCGTCACGCCGGACTGAATCTACATTTCCCCATTGTGGCAGCCAGTCTGGGACTGGTGCAGCGGCGCCTGCTCTATCCCACAGGCAAATGTGAGTGAGGAAATGACATCGCCGGGCTCTTCCTAAGAAAGTAAACTGTGGTATGTGAAAGACACAATCACAGTACAGTCACACAGTGTACACTACACAGAGCCTCACCATCTTCCCCACTAATCTCCAATGTCCCCCCAATGTCCCTCGTGTCTCCCCACTGTCCCTCATGTGCCCCAAATTATCCCCAATGTCCATCCTGTCTCCTCACTGTCCCTCATGTCCCCCCACTTATCCCCAATGTCCCTCCTGGGCCCCCAATGTTCCTCCTGTCCTCTGATTATCCCCAATGTACCTCCTGGCCCCCCAATATTCCTCCTGTACCCCAGTGTTCCTCCTGTTCCCCCACTTATCCCCAATGTCCCTCCCGTCCTCCCAATGTTCCTCCTGTCCTCCCACTTATCCCCATTATCCCACTTATCCTAAATGTCCCCACTCTTCTCCCACTTATCCCAAATGTCCCCCCTCCCCTCCCACTTATCCCAAATTTCCCCCATCTCTACTCCTGCACTTATCCCAAATGTCCCTCCCTCTACTCCCACTTATCTCAAATGTTTCTCTTATCCTCCCATGTATCCCTAATATGCCCCACTTATCCCAAGGTGTCCCCCTCTCCCCCACCTATCCCAAAACATCCCCCCACTCAGCACCAATTTCCCCCTTCCCCCACTTTGCACCAATGTTCCAACTCTCCCCCAAGTTAGAAATTAGCACATATACCCCCTCTTTGCACTAATGTCCCCTCTCCCCACCTAACATTGCACTCCTACTGTAAGTTGTAGCTGCTCTTCTGTAGCAGCCCCTCTCTCTGATACTTTGTAGGTGGGGAACAGAGGGTTTGGGGGGGAGAGGAGAGCTCTTACTGGAAGGGGGGTTGTAAACTCTCCTGTGAGACATGCATTCCTGAGCCCTGCAATCTGTACGTTACGTAGCACACTCATGAACTCTGCAGTGCACTCTCCACCCAGTGCACCTCTAAACTCTGCTCACTCTGCGTAGCGCACTCCTGAACTCTGTGCACTCTTGAGCTCCTCACTCTGTATAAAGTGAACTCCTGAACCCTGCACTCTGTACCTAGCACTCTCCTGAACTTTGCACTCTGTACATAGTAGGATCTTAATCTTTTCTCTTTGTATATAGCACACTCCTAATCTTTGCACTCTGTATGTAGCACACTTCTGAAGTCTGCACGGTGAACTCTGTTTGCAGTACACTCTAAGCTCTGTACCTAGCACTCTCTTAAACTTTACACTCTGTACGTAGGGTACTGCTGATTTTTGCACTCGGTACGTAGCATAAGCTTCATCTTTGCACTTTATATATATAGCACACCCCTGATATTTGCACTCTGTATGCAGTACACTCATTAACTCTGTACATACTGCACTCCTGAACGCTGCATTAACAATGCCCCATTAACCACTTGCCCACCAGGTAAATTCTGGCACTTCTCTCCTTCATGTGAAAATCACAATTTTTTTGCTAGAAAATTAATCAGAACCCCCAAACATTATATATTTTTTTTTAGCAGACATCCTAGGGAATAAAATGACAGTCATTGCAATACTTTTTGTCACACCGTATTTGCGCAGCGGTCTTACAAGCGCACTTTTTTTGGATAAAAATCACTTTTTTGAATAAAAAAATAAGACAACAATACATTTTGCCCAATTATTTTATATATTGTGAAAGATAATGTTACGCCGAGTAAAATGATACCCAACATGTCACGCTTAAAAATTGCGCCCGCTCGTGGCATGGCGTCAAACTTTTACCCTTAAAAATCTTGATAGGCGACGTTTAAAAAATTCTACAGGTTGCATTTTTTGAGTTGCAGAGTAGGTCTAGGGCTAGAATTATTGCTCTCACTCTAACGATCGCGGCGATACCTCACTTGTGTGGTTTGAATACCGTTTTCATATGCGGGCGCTACTCGCGTATGCGTTTGCTTCTGCGCGCGAGCTCGTCGGGACGGGGCGCTTTAAAAATTTTTTTTTGGGTTTTCTTATTTAGTTTTATTTAGTTTTATAATTTTTTATAATTTTTTACACTGAAAAAAAAAATTGATCCCTTGTAATAGAAAAAAGCATGACAGGTCCTCTTAAATATGAGATCTGGGGTCAAAAAGACCTCAGATCTCATAATTAGACTTAAATGCAAAAAAAAAAAAAAAAAAAAAAAAAATGACATTTTTTCAAATGACAAAAAAAAAAATGTTTCTTTAAGAGGCTGGGCGGGACTGACGTTTTGACGTCACTTCCGCCCAGCAGAGCTATGAGGACGGGTGAAGGAGATTTCTCCTTCAGTCCCGTCCCCGCTCAGCTGCCGGACACATCCGATCCCCTCCGCCGCTACCGACGGCTCCGGTAAGCGGCGGAGGGCGCGGGAGAGCGGCGGGAGGCCCTCTCCCGCCACCGATAACGGCGATCTCGCGGCAAATCCGCCGCGGAGACCGCCGTTATCGTGTACACCACCGCCCCCTGAAAAGATGAATATCTCGGTTGTGGCAGCAGCTGCTGCCGTTATCGAGATATTCAACTTTAAAAAGAGGACGTCTTTTTGACATGGGGCGGTGGTCAAGAGGTTAATATTCTCCCACTGTTAGGCGGTGGTGTGGTTAAGGTCCTGCACTTATTCTCTGAGAAAAAACGCCCTGCCTATAGTATGTCTGCAGTCTCTGACCATCGCCTGTACTATGTCTGCAGTCTCTGAACATCTCCTGTACTATGTCTGCAGTCTCTGACCATCTCCTGTACTATCTCTGCAGTCTCTGATCATCTCCTGTACTATGTCTGCGGTCTCTGACCATCTCCTGTACTATGTCTGCAGTCTGACCATCTCCTGTAGTATGTCTAGCACTAAATAATAAGCACAACCCTTATGCCTGGGTTATTACTGGCTGCCTGCTCTGCTGTATATAGGTGTTCCTTTTTATTTGCAACCTAAGCCTCTGATTAGCTGCCCGCAGCCTTTTATTATTGGTTGATACTGAGAAGATATCTACTGTAATCAAATAGATATATCAGCTCTAACCAACAATAAAAGGCTGCAGGCAGCCAATCAGAGGCTCAGGCTGTGAGTGGAGGAACCTGGGCCCCCATTCTTGGGTGCTAAAAGTCCACAGGTTAGGGGGGCACAAATTACTTGTCTTGCCCCGGGTGCTGACAACCCATGCTACATCACTGGGTGAACCTCATTAAAAATGATAGATAAAGCAATAACAGCCCAACAGAAATTATAACCCACCCATATACTATCAAAAAACAAGGTTTTGGCTGGAGTTATATTTTAATAACACATGCCAATAACAAATATGACAGTTCAGCAGCCTTTTGCAGGTGGTTTTAACCCTTTCTCGACCACTAGCGGGGGGTAAAAGTGCCCCACAGGCAGCCGAATAGCGCCGTGAAATTGACAATAAAAAGGGCCTGTAAAAATAGCGACGCTTTACCGCCGACGCTCCCACCGCCCCAGTGTGAAAGGGGCCCTAGTGAATGTGATTAGAAAATAAATTCAATCAGATGTGGAGACAGACTTTCTGCCTATCAGGTGTTATGCCCCATACCCTATGTCATTATTGTCTTTTAGCCTAGGTTCACACTTGTGTGATGCAGGAACCAGTGCGATTACAGCGCCGGGTCCCGCATCACATCTCTCCCCCAGGCAGTTCACACTGCCCTCTGCGAACAGCTGCGGGTGTCAATACATTGTTAAAGACAACCTCAGATTGGTTCACAGATCACTGTGTGAACTGTGAACTGACACAGGAATCGGATTGCATAGGTGAGAACACCCATGCGTTACAATTTCAGTGCGGGGGGAAAAAGTCCCTGCACTTTTTTATACGAATTAAATGCGGGTTCAGCCATACAATTGTATGGCTGAACTCGCATTGCACAGACATCGCATGTGATAGGGCTCCGCAGTGCGGGTGCGAATCATCTGCTATGTCTGTGTTCGCACAAATGTGAACCTAGGCTCAATCTGTTATTTGAGCAGTTAATTCCTCCAGCATTGCTTTACAAGAAAAACACAGACCACTTAGGCCTCGTACACACGACAGAGAAACTCGACGTGCTTGGCACGTCGAGTTCCTTGTCGAGTTTTGGGATGAAGCCGCCGAGGAGCTCGGCGGGCCGCCTTCTCCCATAGAACAACGAGAAAATAGAGAACATGTTCTCTATTTTCTCGACGAGCTCCTCGGCGGCTCCATCGAGCCAAAAGTGTACACACGACAGAGATTCTCGGCAGAATCCGGGTTTTGACCGAGTTTCTCGGTGAATTCTGCCGAGAAACTCTGTCGTGTGTACGAGGCCTTACACTGTGAGGGTCATACAAGGATTTAGCATTTTCCTCTTAAAACCTCTGTTAATCATCTCTTGTTGTCAATATGTTTTAATTACAGACTTGCACTGCTAAATATGCGATACAGTGACATTTTCTCCTCGAATTTCCTTTTTTTGATCACACTCCAGTTACAGTAAAACTGTCAGAATATAAAATAAAGAGGCCGCCACTGCTGAACTTACAGTCTAATAAATCTGTTGCCTGTCTGTCATGCTTATTCTCCGGCTTTAGTACTTTGGAAAGCAAACCAGGAACAAGTATGGAGATAAGGACCTCTGACCTTTCTTCAACTTTACAGATCAGCAAACTAGTTGCAGTGTGAGGGTTGCATGGAGTGTTAGTGTGAGTCATACAGGTAAAGCCACATACAGATGGTCGGAATTGCCGATGGAAAAAGTCAGATGGGAGCTTTTCATTGGATATTCCAACTGTGTGTATGGAAGAGAGGGTTCCCCATTGGGGCTTTTAGGCAGCAAGATTTTTTTTTTAAATAACGTTGTTGTATAAATTATTATTTATTGCCAAGGATTAGGGATATCACAAGGGTGCAAAGGTACAAAGAAGGTCACAGGGTGATAACAATATATAGGTTGAAAACATATGACATTGCTGGATGCAGTGAGCATGACATGATTGCATAACATAGTTGCAACAAAGCTTTGACAGTAGGAGGTTATATGTAATAAATAGTATATAAAAATGAAAACCCCATGAGCGGTGCTGTAGCCCCGACGCGTTTTGACCAGTTGGGTCTCTTCAGGGGGCTGGGATTTCTAAAAAATATATATAGAGAGAGTATAATAAATACATATGATCAAAAATGAATGAGAGGACATAAGTCAACACACATCATAAAAAATTAACCATAATAATTTCATAATTACCACTGAGGCAAAACAATGGGCAATGTATAAGACCATGGGGTGGACCAATGGGGCCCAGGCTGCCCCCACCTCCCAACAGCGGGCGGCCTGACCAGAACAGCTTTCAGGGAGCCGCATGATGAACGCCCCCCAGGGGCAGCGGAGGAGCAGTCCTACAAGAAAAACACCCATAATGAACCATGATTAGATTAATTAATATTGGAGGAATGTATGAATTCCAGGGGGCTGTTAAATAACAGCTAGCCCATATGTATGTATCGTAGTAGGTATGTAGAATATAGCATGGGCTAGGGCAAATGTTGGTTACCAACATTTATAGAGAAGAGCAAGGGCATCCATAGAGTCCAATAGGAGTAGGTAGGTAAGTAAGAGTGGTAGGTTGTCATAATGGGGTTAATGGATGTTAATTAACAAAAAATAGATTGATTGGGGTGGGATGGTGAAGTGATTGAAGGGTAGTGGGATATTAAAGTGGTGTTTTATATATATCTATATACACACACATTTATATATATATAAACAGCAAAGTGTGTGAATTGTCGTTTAAGGCAGTAGTGTTGGACATAACACATAAGTGAAGGAATAAAGCATTTTTACATATGTAAACATAATATGTGAAGTAAATTGTGAAGGATTAATATAATTAAGATTATAATGGTGAAAACATTGAGGTGAGATAAAATACAAAATATCTGTGGGTTGGGAAAATAATGGGGTGTGCCCCTGATGTGGGGAATTGGAAGTAAATAATTCAATGATTAAAATAAGGTGTTGGTGGAATGGTATTGGGGTTGGTGGATAATTATAAATTATGCAAGTAGTATGATGGTTACAAAAGTGGCCTGGGTAGTGGAAAATATAATTACCTGAAGCAGTGGAGAGTTGGGGTTGCTCTAATGCAGCAGTTGAAGCCTTTAGTGCAGTAAGACACTGTAGAGGAAAGGACAGGATGCAGCAACAAGCAGGGATGCATTTAGCATCTGACCTGGCTTGAGTGGAATCTGATAATGATTCCCTGAGAGCTCTTCTCATTTATATGCCCTGTGGGTGTGGTGATTAATTGATCACATGTAGGCCGCTCCTCCGTTCACTAGCCTAGTGGGGGACGTACCAGTCGCCAGAATGGCGATCCACAAGCGGCTCACTCGGCATCCCGGGGGGGGCTAAACAGCCATGCGGCCGCCAGCCTCCCCATCGCAGCCAATGACGCGTGTGCACTGCGTCACGGCCGATCTGAGGGAGACCCAGGGACGCCGCCGGTGGGACAGGGACAAGCAGGGACACCGAGGGGACCTGCCCCCCTCGTACCCCGCAATAGGCGGGAGGGGGGGGGGAGAGGGGAAGGATGGAGAAATGGGGGGGCTCATCACACACCACCCCACCCCACCCCCCCCTCCACAACACCCCCCCACAACCACCAGTATCTCCCGTCCCACCGGGAAGCATTCAAAAGGACGGCTCACCCGCAAAGGAAAGAGGGCATACACCCCAACTGTGTGTATGCCCCATCTGACTTTTTCAGTCTGAATTTTCGACGGACTTAGATAGAGAGCAAGTTCTCTATTTTTCCTTTGGAAATTCTGACGGAGTTTTGTCTGGTCAAATGGAGCCAGTTCACACACCTCCGTGGCCCACATTTGGAAAGGGGCCTGTGCATCTTTGATTGCAATTTAGGTGCAAATTCAGGCAAAAATTTGGACCTGTATATAGTGATAGGAGTGGCGCTAGTCTGCACATTAATCAAAAAAATTCAATTTTAAATGGTGAAAAATCAAAACATATACAGTATCTCACAAAAGAGTACACCCCTCACATTTTTGTAAATATGTTATTATACCTGTTTATGTGACAACACTGAAAAAATGTAACTTTGCTACAATGTAAAGTAGTCGGTGTACAGCTTGTATAACAGTGTAAATTTGCTGTCCCCTCAAAATAACTCAACACACAGCCATTAATGCCTAAACCACTGGCAACAAAAATGAGTGCACCCCTAAGTGAAAATGTCCAAATTGGGCCCAAAGTGTCAATATTTTGTGCGGCCACCATTATTTTATAGCACTGCCTTAATGCTTCCGGATTCTCATAAGCCCCCACCTGCATACTCCCACAATCTCTGGGCAAGGCTTTTGCAGAAGAGGTTCTCCCCATGTTCAGGGCATGTGGTCTGGTATGATTGGAGGGGGCGGGGTGCGCACACTTGTCCCTCCTCTTCTTGGCCTGCCAAGCTGCCTGCTTGAAAAACAGTCGGGAGTAGATTTTTGGAGGTGGCCTCTGCCTTTTTTTGCAACCATGCCCAAAATGACCCAAACCAGGCCCAAAGGGTCAGATATATAATTTTGGGGGAACCTCAGAATGCTTTTTTTTTTTGCATCTACAACCCCTTAAAATTTATACCAGACCTGAAGGGCCTGGAATGTATTATGGCAAAATGTCTGCATTGTTTTTTTTTGTGTGGGATATTCCATTAACTTCTATATCAGACCCTCACCTAGGAATAGGGTCTAGTATAGATACATTTAATCTCTGATAGCTCTGTTTACAAGTGGAAGGAAGTCATTGCCATTTGCCAGCAATCTAAAACACATATTTTTCTTTGTAAGTGTTACTACATCAATATACATTTGTAAAAACAGAATTATAAGTAGGGGTGAGCTTCGAGTTCGAGTCAAACTCATGTTTGACTCGAACACTGGGGTGTTTGCGGCAAGTTCAAGTTCAAGTTTTAAATTTCTTACCTAGGGGGTGTGTAAAGTATGCATGTAAAGCAGCGCTTGTTTCCCGTGCTTAGAACTGTCCCTGCACAAAGTGTCATTTCTGAAGGATAAAAAGTAATTTAAAATCACTGCTCCCGAAAAAACTGACATTTTAAAAAAACGGTTTTGCATTGATACCTGTCCCCAGGAGCAGGACCAAGGTCCCCAAACACTTTTTAGGACAATAACTTGCATATTAGCCTTTAAAATTAGCACTTTAGATTTCAAACGTTCAAGTCCCATAGACTTTAATGGGGTTCTAAAGTTCACAAAATCTTTTGGTCTGTTCACAGGTTCTGGTGGCGAACCGAACAGGGGGGTGTTTGGCTCATCCCTAATTATAAGGAAACTTTGCAAAATGCAGGTGTGTTTGTGTGCACTGGTTTATTCTCTGTGCTTCCTTGACCTAATTTTTAGCAATAAATGTGCTAATAATCCAGCCCATATGTCAAGGCATTCCAGTAATACAGCATATCTGTACACTGAAAGTTAACATGATAATCCCTTTATAAGGCTGATTATAGGAAGAGTATGCATAAACTTTTCAGAAATCCACATAGAGTATGATTCAATCCTTTTTAATGACTAGAGCTGAAATTACTTAGCAAAATGTTGATTCCCCTGGCATTCCTGACTAACTTCCTCTGTAATATCTGGCAGTGTCAGCTGGGTCCACATGTTATATTGATCGTAACATAAAGTACTCTCAACTCAAGGACAGGAAGCAGGAAAGCTGTCATCTGTAGATAAAAGTTATACTCATAGTAGTAATAATAATAACGATATTTTATATTTTGATCAAATATTCATGTTCCAGCACACAATTACCCTATAATATACAATCATCCTAAATCTTTACCTTCTTTAAACAATTTTGTAGAACTACAAACCTCACTTGTCATATAAGGTTAAATTGAGGAAACACCAGGCATACAAGATTAATTGCAGTCTGTTGAAGAAGTTCAGAAGGACATACATTTACACTAAGGCCCCATACACACGATAGAATCCATCCGCAGATAAATCCCAGCAAATGGGTTTCTGCGGATAGATTCTATGGTGTGTACACGCCAGCGGATCTCTTTCCGCGGAGAAATCTCCTCTGGAATGGATTCCAGCAGATCGAATATTTGTTGTGCTGCACAACATATCCATCTGCTGGAATCCATTCCAATGGATGGATCCGCTCGTCTGTACAGACTTACCGGATCCATCCGTCCAAAGGGATTCCCCGCACGCGTCGTAATGATTTGACGCATGCGTGGAATTCCTTATATGACAGCGTCGCGCCCGTCGCCGCGTCATAATCGCGGCGACGGCGCGACACGTCATCGCCAGAGGATTTCCGCGCGGATTTCAATGGGAAATCAGCGGATATCTTTGAGAGGATTTATCCGTGGAAACGGTCCGCTGGACCGTATTCGCGGATAAATTCTCCCGTGTGTATGGGGCCTAAGAGAGATAATCAAATGTTTTTTTACTACAAATAGAAGAACCCATGACAAGTGGTGGTGACTAAGGTCTGGCTTTTTTCCTTTCTATATTGGAACCTCTCAATTTAGTTTGTCTTAAAACTCTTCCTAATGGCATCTGAGAATGTAGTACTGATACCAGCTTGCCTATTATTCAGCATTTTAGGGATACTTTAAGAAGGATACCAAAAAAGGTCATCCCATCTCAGTACTAGGTTTATTTGACATCCCCCTTGGTCCTAGGGGTAACTTGGTGGCCACAGTCTTCTTCATAACCAGATTGCGCAATGAGTTGTGAAAAAGAGAAACAAAAAAAAACAACAGATTTTACAATAAATATAATATCTTAATTTTACTAATATATACTTCCAGGGTACAAGGCTGTTCCAATGTACCCCCCTCACCTGGTCTCTTCTGCTACCAGAAACTTCAAGGCATATCCTACACACAGAACTATAGCTGACTAAGTCCTACAGACAAAATCAAATCAGTGTTTAAGGGCAAGTTTTTTTCGTTGTTCGATCCTAATTGTACTCTCTAGCATATTTTAATTTTACAGAATAATTGAACTATCTTTCAACTCCTCCCCCTTCAGTGAGAAAAAACATGACCTTAAACCTAATTTCCTCCTACTAGGTTTCACTTAATAATAATGTCTTCCCTGAATATATTGACGCTTAATGTACAAGGTCTCAACTCTCCCCAGAAACGCACTAAAGCATTTAAATTATTTTCCAAATTATCAGCACATGTAGTTTGGCTGCAAGAGACACACTTTACCCCACAATCTGCACCAAAATATTTTAGCCACAAATATCCCCAAGTTTACACTTATACCAAAAAGAGGGGAGTGCTAATTGCATTCCACCGCTCAACACTGTTGACCCCAAAAATAGAACTAAAAGACCCTGAAGGTAAATACCTGATCCTATCTGGATTACTAAAGGATAGTGAGATTACGATTGTCTCTTATTATGCCCCTAATAAAAACCCTGTATCATTTCTTTCCCATCTTTTTTCAGTTATCGAAAAACACATAAAATAGGTACTCTTGTGATTGGTGGTGACTCAAACCAAGTATTATACCCATTCCTTGACAAATCCCCAACCCCACTTAATGCACCTAAAAATTCTAACCAGAAGCTTATAAACCAATATGTACTTCTTGATACTTGGTGAGACCATAACCAAAATGACAACACACTCATTATTCTTATCCTCAAACAATTTTCCCGCATAGATCATCTTTTTGTTCCTGTTAGTACCTCGGCTCTTATTCTAGACTCACAAATTATTCCATGCACTTGGTCAGATCATAATGCGGTAGTAACAACCCTTTCTTCCTTGGTCCCAAATTCTTCATATCAGTTGGAGTTAGAGAAAGCCATAAATGATTATCTTATCCACAACAATGCTACTGATACAGACCCCATAATTCGGTGGAAGCTCTCAAACCCTATATTAGAGGGGTTTGTATTAGTCAAGCATCTCATCATCGCAAGAAAAAACAACATACACACAAAGGTTTGGAGGAAACATTTTATGAAGCTTCTGAAAAATTTCAGACTACACCTTCACCATCGAATAAAAGTATTTATGACAAAACTGGATTGGAACTTGACATATTCCTATCTGAATCAGCTGAAAAAAAAAACACTTTGTAGATCTAAACATACTTTCTATTTGAAAGCTAACAAACCTTTTTTGGCCTTGGCATTGAAAAAGACCAATTATACACCAAAACCTATTGGCTTAAAAATAACTAAAGATGCCTATACTAGTAATCCATTAAAAATTATTAATGTATTCCATAAAAAACTTTCTGAACTATACAAGGAGACTAAAACCTTCGATCAATCTCATCTGACTACACTTGTATCCACAATTCATCTTCCTTCACTCTCCCCATCCCAGCAAACTCTAGAAAATCCTGTCACTGAAATAGAACTGCAAGCCACTAGAAAATTGTTCAAGCTACGTAAAACGACCAAGTATCAATGGCCTCTCAGCCACTTAATATAGATGTTTCATGCCCCTACTATCTCCCCTCATGATTGAAGTATTTAACTCCTTCCTTAAAGGACTTAAAGTCCTCACTCCCTGTATTTCCACGATCCCTAAATCTAACACAGATGAAACATATTGGTCTAATTATAGACCAATATCAATCCTTAATGTAGATATCAAGATATTAGCCAAAGTTCTCGCTTCTACACTTAACCCCATTATAGGCTCTCTAATACATAAAGAACAAATTGGATTTATTCCTTTACAACAAGCTGGTGACAACATACGCTGAGCTACACTCTTAGCTCATGTAGCTCGTACTCACCAAATTCCAACATGTTTCCTTTCCTTAGACATACGAAAGGCATTTAATTCATTATCATGGCCTTACTTACACTCTATCCTTAGTAGATGGGGGTTCGGTCCTCATTTCCTGAGATGGATCACTACACTATATCAGCATCCTAAGGCATATATAACCTATCCAGGAATTAAATATGACCAATTTAACATTGAAAGGGGTACTAGACAAGGCTGTCCCCTTTCCCCCTCTCCTCTTTGCTTTAGCAATTGAACCCCTTGCCCAACTCATTAGAACCAATCCAGTTTTTACATATGCCTCATTTAAAGTCCCAATCCTAGTTTTCTTTAATCCAGATATCAGAGGACTAGAATTGGGTGCATTTCATCATAAACTATGCATTTTTGCAGATGATGTCCTAATATTTCTAACTTCACCTATAACATCAATACCTACTCTTCTAGATATCCTCTTCAAATTTGAAGAAGTATCGGGCCTTAAGATAAATACACACAAATCTAAAGCCTTAAATATATCGCTACCACTCGAAACCCAAACCCAATTAGTTAATTCCTTACCATTTACATGGACGATGACATATGTTACATATTTATGAATTAAGCTTACAGCTAATCCTACGGAAGTTTATGCAACAAACTATCCATCAATGCTGACACAACTTAATAAACTCCTCCCAAGTTGGTCAACCTTACCACTAGCATGGATCGGCAGAATTGCAGTGATAAAAATGTCTATCCTGCTGAAAATACTATACCTTTTTCGAGTTCTTCCTGTCATGATACAGTCACATTTCCTACGAATATAACAAAGGAAAACCTTGCAATATATCTGGGGTAAAACGAAACCCAGATTACCACAACCTACATTATATTCTCCAGAATCCGGGTAGGTTTGGGAGTACCGGACCAAATATTAATATGCAGCCAAATTGTCCCAATTACCCAAATACCATGCAATGGCTTAAACCCTACTATGTGTGGCATTGGAATTGTTTGAATGTGACTCTCTCTCTACTGCAAATCTTTTATGTCTCTCTTCTACTTAAAGAAAGATTAAAAACTAGGGATGACCCCCCCGGGTTCAGTTCGCAGCAGAACATGCAAACAGGCGAAAAATGTGTTTGAACACACTACCAACCGTTAAAGTCTATGGGACACAAACGTGAAAAATCAAAAGTGCTAATTTTAAAGGTTAATAATGCGAGTTATAGTCATAAAAACATTTTGGGGACCTGGGTCCTGCCCCAGGGGACATTTATCAATGTAAAAACAGTTTAACAACAGCTGTTTTTTTCCAGAGCAGTGATTTTAATAATGCTTAAAGTGAAACCATAAAAGTGAAATATTCCTTTAAATTTCGTACCTGGGGGTGTCTATAGTATGGCTGTACAGTAGCACATGTTTCCTGTGCTTAGAAAAGTCCCTGCACAAAATTAAATTTCTAAAAGGAAAAAAAGTGATTTAAAACTACTCGCAGCTATAATGAATTGTCAGGTCCCTGCAATACAGATAAAAGTCATTGAAAAAATTAACCAAAGAAAAAAAAAGTGTGTGGGTCCCCCCAAATTTCATTACCAGGCCCCATAACCAAACATAGCCTGTCTATTTGGGACAGATTGAAACATCATTTGTTCCAGCCTGGTCCTCCCCAGCTTGGTCAAAGAGAGGATTGACTTGTGCACATCATTTTTATACATCCGCATCCATTACTTAATTTCCAACCTTACAAGAAAAATATGATATTGCTATCTCGGAAACATTTAGGTATCTGCAAATTAAACCATTTTTTTTACAGATAATGCACCACCAGACACGACATCCCCAAATCTCACCACCTTTGAACAAGCCTGTAAAACTGATCCCCATAGGCGTGGACTAAATTTCTGAGTTATATAACCAACTACTTTCACACATCGCTTCCTCTCCCTTAACATATACCAACAAATGGGAAAGAGACCTTCAGTTACAACCAAATGACATTCGGACCCAAATTTGGTAAGACACCAAATCAGCCTCGCCGAATATAGTGGCTCTTGAACAAACTACAAAGTGCTCACTAGGTGGTACCTGGTCCCTGCCAGAATTTCAAAATTTTCTCCACAATATCCTTCCCACTGCTTCTGAGGTTGCCTTACACTGGGTACACAAATGCATATTTGGTGGGAATGCAAAATAGTGAAATCATTTTGGTAGGAAGGGTTTCAAATTCTTAACACAATATTTAACACTATTTTACCACCTGATCCATCTATGGCACTCCTGAACCGTAAACCCCACACCATCACATCGTCAATTTAAGCTAATGCTATTTGTAACCACAGCAGCAAAGCTGACTATTGCGACAGCATGGAAATCTGATTCACTGTGTATTTTATCCATCAAAAACAGGATTACTCAATTCATGATTCATGCAAAAACAGAAGCAATATTTCTTGACAAAATATCCAAATATGAAGACATATGGAGACTGTGGTTTGAGCATTTCCTACATCCAGGTTTTGATAAAACATTGACTAAGCAGTGAAATAGTGTGAAACGCGTCGACTATCCCTTCCTTTGGCTGTGTTTTGTGATGCATGTCCATTTTTACCAATAAAGACAACTTTTGAAGTCTCCCTGAAGTGCGGCTGTCCATCCCTTTTGAAATTCTACATTTGCCTCGTGCATTGTCAGCACCTTGGTTTCCTGAGAAGTTCCTAAATTGCTTACAAGACCCACCTGGAGCGGTGACTCCCTTCCTTTGATAAAACATTGTTGTCTCCACGAGGAAGATTGTCCTATAAATATCCTTTCTGGAAATATTCCACATTCTCCACTTTATCGTACCCTTACCTAAAACTAGTTTTAGTTTTACTTTATTTTCTTACAACAAGTTTAACCAATCAAAACAAGGGTCATCTGGAATAGTTGGCAATATAACTTAATCTCCAGATAATGCCAAGCCAATTAGCAGAAACTTGGCCCTGGAAAAGTTTTCTAATTTCTCCTAACTATTTTAGGTTATTTGACCTGCTATATCGAGCAAACCTTATCTTCTTCCATTTTTGCTATAATTAAATATTACTTTTTATATTCTCCTATTTTGATTATATATGATTGTTAACATTAATAGCTAGAATTACATTACTAAATTGTAATGATAACTGAAATGTTACACTTAGGCCCCGTACACACGACCGAACATGTCTGCTGAAACTGGTCCGCGGACCAGTTTCAGCAGACATGTTCGGTCGTGTGTAGGCCCGAGCGGACAGGATTCCAGCGTACATTTGCCCGCCGGGCCTTTTTCCAGTGGGCAAATATTTCCAAACTTGTTTAGAAACAGCCCGCTGGAATCCTGTCCGCTCGGACATGTTCGGTCGTCTGTACAGACCTACCGTACATGTCCGAGCGCTCCGCCATCCCTCACATGCGTTGAATGACTTCGACGCATGCGTGGAAGCATTGAACTGGCAGGGCCGCGCACGTCGCTGCGTCATCGTCGCGGCGATGGCACGGCCTCGTCGCCGCATATCGAGTACGCGCGGATTTCTGTATGATGGTGAGTACAGCCATCATACAGAAATCCCCGGGCAGACATGTACGCTGAAAACGGTCCGGCGGACCGTTTTCATCCTACATGTTTGCCCGTGTGTACAAGGCATAAGGAATACTCCTTACATTTGGTTCTATATACTTAACGAGAGAAGTATAGTTATAATTGCTTGTTTTTATTTTTTGTAATTTATTATTTTCGTTGTTTTGTACAAATATGAACAGTACTATTATTATGGATTTTGTTATGCCTTATAAAAAACACAATAAAATATTCAAACAGAAACACAGAAAAAAAGGTGATGCTCCCAGGGGATATACAACTAAATATGTATAAGAACCAACCAGTACTATTGAAAGAAGACAGAAAATGTCCTTTCCTCTTATATTATGCAAGATGGTACAGAAGCACCTTGTCTGTTGCAAGCTTTATTCTTTGTAAAATGCTTACTGCAGATATTGCGTGAGCCTTCTGTAGTATGACAGGCACAAATGCCCAGAGCTCCATTTGTTTCATTGGCTTCCGTAATCATCAATTTTGTGCAAACAACCCCCACTTGCATGTATGTTTTCTAATCTCGCTTCACCCTTTTCAATTTATTTTCTTTCTTCTTTTCTTGCTGTGTGTCTGTTATCACTCCTCTCATTTCTTCCAATTTCCTTTCCATTGGATATTCTCAACAACCTCTGCTATGATCAATTACTTATCAGCTGTGCTATTTTGCTGGCCTGTTTTAGTGCAATTTTCATTCAGCTGCTTCTTTCTACTCTATGTTAAATGTTCCATTCATCTCTTTTTCTTCCAAACTGCCTTATAGCATGTTGTCTAATTCTGATCTAAGGAATCCGATGTGACCACAAAGACTTCCCCTGTGATGTGAGGATGATAAAAGGGTTGCAGCAATGTTGAATTCACTATACAGATATTTACTTTAAAAAAACAAAAACATATAGGAAGATTTTTTTTTTATTGTGCACTGAGCTGATTGCTTATTATTTCCAAGAAGCATGCAAGATTGGTTGGTGGATGAGAGGATTGATTGTTGATGCTGGATGGAAATGCATTTTTGTTGATTAGAAAGCAAGAGAAGGAAATCAACTGAGATAGGCTTTATTATCTGCTGCAAACCCCAAACTTTATGGAGCAATAATTTCCAAACACTGTTTTAAAATAGTCTAGGTAAATGAAAACTGCAAATTTAATGCTGGATTTTCGCCTTGGCCTAGGGTTCTTCTTCGCCGCCTGCCACGCAAATCAAGTTCCCCACTGTGTAGCGGGTGCGCCCTCTGGTGGTTCTCCTGGATGAAGCCGTATATGTAGGGGATGTCGCCCAGGAGAGCAATTCTGCAGCAGTATATCTGCGTGAGCCAGTCAGGGAACCAGTTATGGTAAATAGACTAATGTTGAACTACCCCTAGAGGAGCCGCTGAATTATCTTTCTCTACACACCTGAAGATGGCACACCTTACTCACCCAACACTTCCTGACACACCTTGATTTATTTTAAATAATTTTTTAGGCCAAACATGGCCTAAACGAAGAGAGGATTAGCATGTGTACTTATACAAATAATCAATAAAGTTATTCAGAGATGTGGTAAACACTTATTAGCTACTGACTATCAACAATTAACAAAATAGAACTACACTTACCTACCAACAGTATAAAAAAACAGTCCCAACTTGCTATAACAGTCCCCATTTTGGCCCCCTGCCAAGTGATTGATAAAAAAACATTGGCCTGCAAAGTTGGGGCCCTTAAAGAAAGCACAATAGTTCCCAGCAGAAAACAGATTAACTTGTTGTTTGTTGTTTCTGCATTCATGAATATTCAGTTTTATCCTGTCCACACTGGAGAAGGATAATACAGCAGCAACAAATGAAGAAGTTCCAAAGAAGTTATTAGCTACAGTTCAGGTTACACTAGCAAATACAAGCTGATGCATATGTCAATGAATCCTTATAGCGACAATTAGGGATGAGCCAACCCCCCCCCCCCCCCCCCCCGTTCGGTTCGCAGCAGAACTTTCGAACGGACCAAATGTTCGCCCAAACTTTTAGAACACCATTGAAGTCTATGGAATTTGAACGTTCGAATTTAAAAGTGCTAATTTTAAAGGCTAATATGCAATTTATTGTCATAAAATGGG
This sequence comes from Rana temporaria, assembly GCF_905171775.1. Classification (NCBI taxonomy): domain Eukaryota; kingdom Metazoa; phylum Chordata; class Amphibia; order Anura; family Ranidae; genus Rana; species Rana temporaria. Next base: position 90,555,084 of record NC_053498.1, read on the forward strand.
TTTGAGAACCCGGGTCTTGCCCCAGGGAACATGTATCAATGAAAAAAAAGTTTTAAAAGCGGTCATTTTTTTCTGCAGTGATTTTAATGATGGTTAAAGTGAAAAAAAAATTGAAAAATTCCTTTAAATATCGTACCTGCTGGGTGTCATTTAACCACTTAACCCCCAGACCATATTGCTGGTCAAAGACCAGGCCACTTTTTGCGATTCGGCACTGCGTCGCTTTAACTGACAATTGCACGTGCGACGTGGCTCCCAAAACAAAATTGGCGTCCTTTTTTCCCCACAAATAGAGATTTCTTTTGGTGGTATTTGATCACCTCTGTGGTTTTTAGTTTTTGCGCATCATGCTCCGGTACCTACCCACGTGGGTAGGTACCACGTGGGTAGGTACCAGAGCATGATGGGACTGTGAGGCCTATATAAATCGGATGCAAACCGCGCACCTGTCATTGCAGCGAGAAGAGGCGTCGGGTCAACATTGGAAGAAGGGAGAAGAAGAGAAGAAGAAGACGTCACAGAACAGGGCTGGCCGCCTGCTAGTAATTGAGCTAACACACGAAGATAGCGGCGGCCAGCCCTGAAGGAGAAGGCACCGGACAGCGGGCGAAGAACCAGGGTGCGCCGAGTCAACAGCGGAGAGCGGCGAAGATAGAAGAAGACCCCCAAGAGCGGAGAAGACCCCCGGAGAGCAGAGAAGACCCCCGGAGAGCGGAGGAGACCCCCCGGAGAGCAGAAGACCCCCCGGAGAGCGGAAGAAGCCCCTCCTGGTAAAAGAGCTAAAGAAGACAGGGGGCCCCCGGAGCAGACTAATAAATTATTTTAAAAACCCTGCGTCGTGTGTTTATTAACTTTAACACTTTGCCTCCAGGTGAATGGGTAGGGGTACGATGTACCCCATATCCATTCACTTAGGGTGGGGGGCTGGTATCTGAGGCCCCCTTATTTGAGGGGGCTCCCAGATTCCGATAAGCCCCCGCCCGCAGACCCCGACAACCAACTGCCAGGGTTGTCGGGAAGAGGCCCTATCCTTATCAACATGGGGACAGGGTGCTCTGGGGTGGGGGGGCCCCGCAGTGCGCCCCCCTGCCCCAGAGCACCCAACCCCCCCATGTTGAGGGCATGCGGCCTGGTACGGCTCAGGAGGGGGGGCGCTCACTCGTCCCCACTCATTTCCTGGCCGGCCGGGTAGCGTGCTTTGGATACGGGTCTGGTATGGATTGTAGGGGGACCCCCTACGTTGGTTTTTCGGCATAGGGGGGGTCTCCTTACAACCCATACCAGACCTAAGGGCCTGGTATGCTCCTGGGGGGGAATTGGCAGGATTCCAAGTCGGATCTCCCGTCGCTTCTATGACGGCTTTGTCTCCATCGTGGCAAGCCAGCTCGGCGCTGGCTCCCGCGATGGGGCTCGTAGGTGCTCAATCTCGCCGAGAAAGGGAGCGAGATTGACACAATATCGTGGTCACCTACTGTAGGTGCACACTGCAGAGGATACAGCACACCCTGCCTGTGGTATTAATATGAGAAGATCCCTGCCTTTAGAGCTGCACGATTAATTGCGAGAATATTTCAATTTCGATTCACCCCCCCCCTGCGATCTCCACGCGGGATGACCCGCGATCTTTATATGTAGCTGCAGGTTTCACATAACCAGCTTGGAACGCAAATGATGGATTTCGGAATTGACATCAGCAACCGGAACTGACGTCAGTTAAATGCGTGAAGCGGCGCGCCGCTGGGCATGGGCGGTGCAGAAACACAGACAGTGTCTCACGCTTGTCTTGGGAAACGAGGAGCACAGCAGTGAGTGTGCAGTGAGGTAGGGTAGTACTGTAGTGACATTGTACAAAACAGCCATGCTATTATCAGCCATCACTGCTGTGGTTTTTGATGCCCCTCAGCCTCCTGACTGTGTTTTAAAGGTTCAACTTCACGTCTATACAGAGTATGTGCCTTGCTGCAGAACAGCCTATTAATGTGATAATGAACTGCCTGCCACCCCTCAATAGCACCAAAGTGCATGGGCCTTTTTTTAATTTTATTTTTAATTTTATTTTCAGTTTGTTTTTATTGTTTTTTTTTAAACATAAATATAATTTACATTACATTATCATTAAGCATACAAAAGGATTCCACAGTTAAAATAGATTCAACATTTCATACATATACATCACAACAATAAACAATTACACATAACACAACAATATGGGACCATCCTACCTCCTCCTAATCTTTTACTTTCTCCTCCCCCTTACCCCCTCCTCCCCGTCTCCCCCACCCCTGGGGGGGGGGGGAATTTTAAGTGCTGGGTGCCCAATTTTTAAACTATTAATACCTGTGCCCTCCATATTCTATTCTTATGAGGGGACAAGAGTGAACTCTCGTACCCCATTACCTATATGCCTCTCTCAAAGATAGTAAGGGAGGGAGTGAAAAAAAAACCCTTAACCCACCCGAGCTATTTTATTTAAGTGCAATTTGTGCTTCTCACCCTTTAATTCAAGTGGCTTCATAATTTTCTCCCTCCCTTCCCCTCTCCCTCCCCCAAACCAGAGAGAGAGGGAAAGAGAGAGAGGGAAAAAAACACATCTCATGCCTCCCATCGGGGGGGGGGGAGAAGGGGAGGAGGAGCCCCGAATCATACCTCGGGCCGACCAGACCAATATTACCTAAAAACTATCCTCACTACTCATGTAGCCTATATAAACCGTAGACTGTCTAAACTTTGCCCAGCCCCCCCAAGTTCCCAAATCGTGACTATTTGGTTCCTTATGTTGAAGGATTGCCTCCTCCATACTTCTTATCCTTTCTACCTCCCTTAGCCACTCTTGTATCGGAGGGGCTAGCTTGTCTTTCAATCTTTTAGGAATCAATGTCTTTGCTGCATTTAATAATATTGGGATAATTGTCAATTTATATTTTTTCCTGGGGATAGTCGTGGCATGAAACAAACATTGCCATGGGTCCAAGCTAATTTCAATTCCACTGATCTCTTTAACTAACTTTAGTATTTGAGTCCAGTATACCTGGATCTTCGGACACTGCCACCAAATGTGGGCATGGGTTCCCACCTCCCCACATTCCCTCCAGCATAGAGGTGTTTCCTGGGAATTTATCTTATTTCATTTCGCTGGCACATAATACCATTTAGTTAATAATTTAAAATGTCTTTTATCTGTGATTCTACTGAAGTAGAATGGACATAGTCCAAAATTCTACTTCTCATGCTGTCTGGCAGTGGCTGGTTTAGTTCTAATTCCCAGCTCTCCGTTGGGCATATGGCACCTCGTTCTAAATGTGTCATTAGTAACTTGTAAATGGTAGAGATTCCATGCTTGTCTATCTTCATTTGATCAACTAGTTTTTCCCATGCATTCAACCTACCAACCCCCCGAAGAGGTTTTGGAAGGGTGTCTACAAAGTGCTGCAACTGTTTGTATCTCCAGGTTTCCCAAAGGGTGGGCCCATATCTTTCCCTTAGTTCGTTTAATGAACATAGGACATTCCCCCTCATGACATCTCTTTGGCCCCATACACACGATAGAATCCATCCGCTGAAAAATCCCAGCAAATGGGTTTCAGCGGATAGATCCTATGGTATGTACACTCCAGCAGGTCTGTTTCCGCGGATATTTCTCCCCTGGGATGGATTCCAGCAGATCGAATATTTGCTGACATGCCAAACAAATCTATCTGCTGGAATCCATCCCAACGGATGGATCCGCTGGTCTGTATAGACTCACCGGATCCATCCGTCCGAAGGGATCCCCCGCATGCGTCTTAATGATTCGACGCATGCGTAGAATTCCTTATATGACAGCGTCGCGCACGTCGCCGCGTCATAATCGTGGCGACGGCGCGACACGTCATCGCCAGAGGATTTCGGCGCGGATTTCAATGCGATGGTGAGTACACTCCATCGCATAGAAATCCGCGGAAATCCTCGAGAGGATTTATCCGTGGAAACGGTCCGCTGGACCGTATCCGCGGATAAATCCTCCCGTGTGTATGGAGCCTAAGTCTCAGATAGGGAGCTGTGGTCCATTTTAAATATAATTTATTATCTTTCCCTGGAGGAAAGTATGTATTTCCTGTTAGGGGCATTAAGAGGCTATTATATTTACCTTGTATATTTTTAATTAACTTATCCCACATTCTTAAAGCCTCTAGCGTAATCAGAGCCACTTCTTCCAAGGGACCTCTAAACTGTTTTGGAATCCAAATGGTCTGCCCTAACTCAGAGTTGCACATTTTTGCCTCCAGTTCTACCCATTTTTTCTGCTGGGGGACTAAGGTCCAATCCATTACCCTCTGTACTATTGCTGCCTCATGATATTTTTCCAGATCTGGGAGGCATACTCCTCCCTTCTCTTTTGATCGAGTTAGTGTCCGGAAGGCAATGCGATTGCTTTTATTGTTCCACACAAATTTCTGTATTACCGATCACAGAGTTTTAAAATAAGCTTTGGGGATATTTATCGGCAAGCTTTGAAATATGTATAGAGCCTTAGGGAGAATCATCATTTTGACCACACTTATCCTGCTGAACCATGATAGTCTATTAGCAGGGTATCTTTTCAACTAATTTTTAATTTTATTCAGCAATGGCATGTAGTTATCTTGATATAAATCTACAGTTGATCTTGACAAGAATACTCCCAGGTATTTTAGACCTTTTTGTTTCCATCCGAAGGGATATCATTTTCGGAGGTCTCTACTCTCACTTGTTGGGACCGAAATATTCAAAATTTCAGTTTTTTTTCATATTTACCTTTAAGTTTGAAACCTGACCATATTTTCCCAGTTCTTCCATAATTTTTGGGAGGCTTTGCGTAGGGTTTGTTATATATACCATGATGTCATCCGCAAAAGCAGATATTTTGTATTCTTGTCCTCCCACTTCTATACCTATAATTTCCTGGTTTGCTCTTATAGATGTTAAGAAAGGTTCCAAAGATAGCACAAAGAGCAAAGGGGAAAGAGGGCAGCCCTGACGAGTTCCATTGAATAGCCTAAACCTTTCTGAGAGGGTCCCGTTGACCATAATTTGGGCCGTAGGTATAGAGTATAAAGCCTCTATCCATTTAATCATACGGGGTCCTATACACAATTTATATAATGTCTGCACCATAAAATCCCAGTTCAGCCTGTCGAAGGCCTTCTCGGCGTCTATAGACAGGAACAGGGCTGGTCTTTTGCTTTTCTTTGCTTCATGTATCAGAAGGACTGTTTTTAAAATGTTATCTCTCGTTTCTCTTTCGGGGACAAAGCCTGCTTGATCTTCTCCTATGAGTTCTGGCATAAAAAGCTTTAGTCTCTCAGCCAGTATCCTCGCATAGATTTTCATATCTTCGTTGATTAAGGATATCGGCCTGAAACTAGAGCACACTGTGGGATCTTTTCCCTCTTTTGCTAAGAGAGATATATAGGCACCTAAGGCTTCTCCTCATATCTTAAATCCTCCCCCTATTGAGTTCATATATAAATAATAATAAGGAGACAAAATTCCAATAAATTTTTTAAAATATAAAGAAGTATAACCATCTGGGCCGGGACTTTTCCCCGCCTTGCTATTTTTAATAGCCTGCTCTATTTCTTCTCTAGTGATTTTCTTATCTAGTCCTCTTGAATCCTCCTCTGAAATTTCAGGTAGTTTTATTCGTTCCAGATATCCTCTTATCTTATCTTTTCTATCTTGTATATCTCCGGGTCCTGTAGGTCATTTACTCTATATAATAATTGATAGTACTTCATAAATATTTTATTAATATCCCTAGTGGAAGGTTTCATCTCTCCTACTCCATTTTTTATTTTTGCTATATAATTTGGGTTCCTTCTCGGTTTTATTTGTTCTGCCAGCAGTCTCCCTGATTTGTTGCCAAATCTATATTGCTTTCTAGCCCTTCTTATGAAAACTTGTTTAGTTTCTTGCTCCAACGTATCTCTTAAAGCTTCCCGCTTTCTCGTTAACTCCGCCATTATTTCTTTATCGTTTACTCTTTTGTGTATCTGTTCCAACTCCTGGATTTCCTATAACAATAATTGTTTTTGTGCTGTCCAAATTGTTTTCCTCTTAGCCCCTTCTGCAATCATCCTCCCCCTTATGAAAACCTTATGGGCTTCCCACAGGACGGTTGGTGCGATATTCTCTACATTGTTCTCTATGAAGAAGAGAGACAAATCTCCCTCCAATTCTTCCACTATAGCCTGATCATATAGAAGTGATTCGTCCAACCTCCAGGATCTTTGTCTTTGTCTGTCCGGTATGTCTTTAAGTTCCAAGCTGACCACAACCGGGGCATGATCAGAGAGGGTGATCGATTTCACTTCTGCCTTTATTAGGCCTTCCAAGAGCTGATGGTCTAGGAAGACATAATCAATCCTTGAATAGGAGGAATGTACCTGGGAGTAATATGTAAAGTCCCTCCCCCTTGGGTGCAGGACTCTCCATGTCTCTACTAGATGTTGCTCTTGCAATTTTTGTTTAACAGATCTCAAGTGTTTTCCCTCCGACCGGAAAGAGACAGGCTGTGTATCCAAACTCAGGTCGAAGACAAAATTCAGGTCTCCTCCCATAATTACTACCCCTTCTCTAAAATGTTCCAATTTATTCAATACATTTTTAAAAAATAAACTGGGGTGGACATTTGGGCAGTATATATTTACTAGTGTATATTCTTTATTAAATAAGTATCCCTTTACAAATAGGAACCTTCCCTCGGGATCTGATTCCATTCCTTTTAAGATAAATGGTGTATTCCTATCAAAACCCACCGCTACTCCCTTAGATCTCTTATTTGTGGAATACCCATGGAACCACGTTGGGAAATCTATAGAATTCAGACCCACCCTAGATGAATATTTAAAATGAGTCACTTGTAGGAAGACTATGTTTGCTGACAGATCTTTCAATTCCTGCAATATTTTATGGCGTTTCCCCAGACTGTTACCTACAATGTTAGACCTCTAACATTGTAGGTAACTATTCTTAAAGGAGGCATTCCTTAAATAAGTATGGCTTAAATTGCTGACTCTTTATTGCCTTAGGTACTGAGGTCAATTCTTGCATTTTTCCAGGATCAGCCCAAACAACCAATACAACACAAAATAACACAACAAATATACAAAACCCCACCCCCTTGCTCACCCCCTCCCCTTGCCCCTCCCTCCCTGCATTGAAAAAAAAATGAAAACCTCGCTATTACATCTCTTGCTGTTTCTGTTGATGATGTTGTTATTCTCTGTACTCTGAGCACTCTTTCAAATGACACAGGGGTTATTACTTCACTCTTCAAATTTTTTTTTTTTTCTTTTTGAGTTTAATATATGTTTAAAAACCAGATATAGTAATATATTAACAGTGTAAGGTAATATGAGAATACATAAAAAAAAAAATGAAGGGTCATAATTTCTAGACGTTGTATAATGTTGGGGTAATATATAATGAAGATAAACAGGGATTTATTGTATAGACATTAGGTTTGTACTGTTTCAATGGAGCTCTAAAGCTGAAATATACTGATAAATAAAAACATAAAAAAAAAGTAATGCTGCTACCATTTTTGCATATAATAACAATATATGCTAAGAAAGAAAAAACAAAAAAAAGCAAGATAGAATAGAGGGAAGGGGAAGAAGAAGAGAAAAAAAATAAAGATAGTACGTAGATAAGATAGAAAAGGTCAAAAGGGTCCCCGGGGTATCTTATTATGTTTGTCTTATGTTATTAGCATATTAAATAGCTATTAGTAGTTATGTTACCAAGGTCTTAATAATGTGATGTCAAAGTTGGGAGGGAAAAAATGAGTCACCCAAGGATTCCAGATTTTTTCATATTTTGCAATATTATCATTGGTAATGGCTTCCGTTTTTGAGTGGGTCATGGCTTGGTTTATTCTGGTTTTGGTTTCTGAGATCATTAATGTTGGGGTTTTCCACGCTTTGGCGATTGTCTGCTTTGCTGCCGTAGTGATTTGTAGAAGGAGTTTGAATTGAGTGTGGGAAATAGAAGTCGGTTTTAGATTTAGTAGTGCAATTGAAGGGTCAGGTTTGATTGTTTTTTTGAATAAGGTGGAGAGGATTAGAAAAGTGGGGAAGTATTGCGGAATATATTTCGCAATTCTGACAGGAACCAAGTACCAGCGCAAAAGTACTTTATAATTTGTCTCTAGAGCTATTATATTTTGTGAAGATGATTTTGTAGTGGTCCAAATTTTATCCCAATCAGATGATTCCAACTGAAGTCCAAGGTCTCTCTCCCATTTTTCCACGTATGATGGTGGATCTGCAGTAGGCAAAGTAATAAGGTGTTTATATATTATTGATATGAGACCCTTAGAGTGAGGTTCGCGTTTACATATACGTTCAAATTGCGTGAGTTCATCGAGTTTACTCATATTTTGTATATATGGCATGAAAAAGTTTTTGATCTGCAGATATCGAAAAAGTTCTGATTGGGGGAGTTGATGTCTATCACATAGTTCAGGAAATGTTTTAAGTGAGGTAGATGTTGACATATCACAGAGTTGAGTTATGTCAGAGGAAATCCATTTTTTAAATGAATTAGGGAATGTGCAGGCTGGGTAGAATAGTGGGTTTCTAATAAATGATAGAAGGGGAACATGAGGAGATTGCAGTCCTTTGATAAGTTTAAATTTATCCCAGATGGTAACTGTGTGTTTGGTAATCTTATTTTTAATATTTTTACGATCTGAGGGTTTGGACCAAATTAAATTTGTTATAGAAAATGGATCACAGTCAATTGCTTCAATTGCAACCCAGAGTGGGGTTTCATATTTTGCGTGATATTTGGGGATGCATGCTATTTGAGCTGCATGGTAAGAGGCGAAATTGGGGAATCCTAGTCCACCTTTAAGTTTGGAAAGGTAAAGTGTCTGTTTAGATACACAATGTTTTAAAGAGCCCCAAATGAACGCTAGTGTTTTGCGTTGAAGATTTCTAAGAAAGTATGTTGGAACTGAAATGGGCAAAACCCGAAATAGATATAGTATCTTGGGTAAAATGGTCATCTTTATTATGTTTATTTTACCAATCCATGAGATTGGTAAAGAGGACCATTGTTTAAGGAGATTGGTAATTTGCTTTAGTAATGGCGGAAAGTTAGCCGAGAAGAATTCAGTTAAATTGGGAGTAAGAGTAATTCCTAGGTAGGTCAGGTGCGATGTAGACCAAGAGAATGGGAGGGAAGTTTGTGCTTGTTGTAAAGTATGGGAAGGTAAGGAGATATTTAAGGCTGTAGATTTTTGAGAGTTGATAATAAGTCCAGATAGCTGTGCAAAATGATCAAGCTTACTTATAAGGTTGGGAGCAGAAATATGAGGGGAAGACATAAATATTAGTATATCGTCAGCAAACAAACATAATTTGTGCTGATGACCTGCTAAGTCTATCCCTTTGATGGAAGGGTCAGATCGTATAGCCTGAGCTAGGGGTTCAATAAGTAGGGCAAATAAAAGTGGGGAGAGTGGACAACCCTGACGTGTTCCTCTATTTATGTTAAAGCAACCAGATTTATATCCAGCATATTTAATATAGGCTTTGGGACTATTATATAGTGATGCAACCCAGTTAAGAAAGTGAGGACCGAACCCCCATTTTTGTAAGGCAAAATGTAGATAGGGCCATGATACTGTGTCAAATGTTTTTTTAATATCTAATGACAGAAGACACATAGGTATTTGTCGTGTTTTAGCTGTTTGGATTAATAACGTTGCCCTACGTACGTTATCAGCTGCTTGGCGAAAAGGAATAAAACCAACTTGGTCTTTATTTATTAATGAACCAATAATATTGTTCAAACGAGTTGCTAGAATTTTCGCTAGTAGTTTGATATCAAGATTAAGTAGGGATATGGGCCTGTAATTAGCACAAGATGAGTCATCTGAATGAGGTTTGGGGATCATTGTGATTATTGCTGTTAAGGTTTCAGGACGAAAGGATTGGTTGTTCAGAAGTGAATTGAAAGCATCTGTCAGCAATGGCGCAAGAAGATAAGTACATTTTTTGTAATATAGGGCAGAGAAGCCATCAGGACCCGGGCGTTTATTTGGTTTAAGGGATTTAATGGCTAATTCAACCTCAGCAGATGTAATGGGACTTTCAAGATGTTCATGTTGAGTTAAAGGAATCATTGGAAGTTTGATTTGTGAGAAAAATAATTCTGCAGAGGATTGGTCAAAAGATCCCTGATTGTTGTAAAGAGATGTAAGGTGTTTGTGGAAGGTTTGTAGGATTTTTTCTGGATTACTGGTGTAAGTATTATGAGGTAATTTTAATCGAATCGGCTTGTGTGGGTTGTTTAATTTTTTAAGTGCTCGAGCGAGAAGCGTGCCAGGCTTGTTAGCTTTGATATAAAATTAATGCTTGGATTTGCCACAGGGGTAGGATTCGCTTGAAAATTTGCGTATTGCGTATTGTCAACATGTGACTTCATCAGGGAGGTCACATGTTGACGATACGCGTCGGGATTGGAGGGCTTGACACACTCCAGAATCCGACCACTGGATTTACGAGTTCGCCACTCGTCGGATTGATGCAGCAATTTCGATTTTAAATGTGAGTTTTTAAGTGCTTTTAAAATAAACTTTTCACGTCTGACTGGGCTACGCTGTGGTTGTTTATTCCACTTCCCCCCATGTATGACTGCCACATCTGAGTGTCCGGACTGAGCCACAGATAGAGGGGAAGTGTTGGAGGCACAGATTTATTGCGAGTCCGCACTCGTGGAGGAAGGTCTTTTATGTTATATTGTTCATGTGAGTGCATTACTACCTGGGCATTCTTGGGGGGTTTTTGTTTATTGTTGATGATATCACACGATCAGGCTTGTCCTTCTCTCTTACCCCACATACACTACCGAGATCCTCATACATAACAAGAGCCGATTCGTGAACCATTGGGGACACGGGACTCCTAACCCTGGAGAATCAGTAAGGGAGAGGAAGGAGGGACTGACGAGCTCGGCGTTCGTGGATAAGAGCCCCAGTTTTTTCACCCACATGTGAGTGCATCTCCACTGGTTTAAATCAGAAGACATTGCTACCCCTCTCTGTGACGTTATCACACCATTTGGTTTCTACCCTTTTTACTTTTTCATGTAATACACTTTATGGAGACCCGTATGTGATATTCAACAACGGACCACACCCATCAGGATCAGGCTGTTTTAATCCAGCTTGCCAGATTAGAGGTGAGCTGCTGGGATCACTAGAGGTGCATATATGAGATCTTGGTTACGGCTCACTCTCTATCTTTCACCCTTTTTGGATACAAGGCCTCCTTCTTCTGAAATACTTTGACCCTTATTCTTATTTTTATTTTTATATTTATTTTTATTTTTATATTTTATTTTTATTGTTGTGTTTTTCAACATTTTTCACTTCACAACGTTATTGATTGGATAAAGTATTGATGAACTGCACCCCTATATGGTTGGATTTTGTTGTACCTGGACCTCTTCAGCACTGTGCCCTCGATTAATGACTATTCAACAATATTGTTTACTGGTATATTAGTGTCACTCCCCCTTTTTTGGACTTTCCCCACCCATTTTTTGTACTTGTATATGTATGTGGTTATATGCACACACACATTAATTTGTATAACACTTTACAGCGCAAATATTTCACTTGTTACAATTATCACTTTTTGTCTATCGGGGTAGACCTCTTTTTTATTTGCAGCAGTATCCCCACTTTTCACTTGTCCCCTCACTCTAGACAGCGCAGGAGTTCACTTCACTTATAAATCATTACATTAGTTTCTATGTCATCCACTCTGTTTTCTAATTCAGCCGTGCGCTGACCTAAGTCACGTATTTCTTTTGTTAATTTCTCGGTAATATGGTCGGATGTCTGCTTTAATGCTTTCTGTAGCATTTTTTCTATTTGAGTTAAAAAATTTGGGTGTAAAGAGCCTGTCTGTTGTGGCTGGCAGATGGCGCTGTCCTCACAGTCTGTATCATATAGTTCATGAGGTAACTGCAGCTGCTGCTTGGCAGCGTGAGGTAAAACTGTGTGAGGAGATTTAGGCATTTTACTGGGGCCTCTAGATGAATTATCCCTGATGGGTTTCATCTTATTTTTTCCCCGGACAGCGCCATAAACCATCTTAAAATGTTCCCAGGGTACTGAGGAAGACCAGGGTAAGCTTTTGAAATAATTACCCTTCCATTCAGGTGTGTATGCTGGCCTTGAAGTCCTGAGAAAAGGGGAGCCTCAGCAGGACATGTCTGTCTCTGTGAGCTCCACGCATGCCCCCTTCCACTCTTCAAAGTTTTATTAAACAGTTCACATATTGTTGTTTCTAAGTTACTATTCCCCACTGACTCCGGGAGTCCGCGTATCCTCAGGTTATTGCGTCTATTACAGTTCTCTTGATCTTCTAACCTATACCTGATATTTCTCATTTCTACCTAATCTGAGTCTACCCTCTCTTGTAGCTCCAGAATCACATTTTTGTGATCTTCTAGGTGGGCTTCCGATTCTTCAACCCTTTGTAACCCATTTTGTATGTCCGTTCGGGTGGCGCCCAACTCTCTTTTAATCATACCTTCTAAATGGGCCATCATCTCTACCATATCTTGCTTTGTGGGGAGTGCCTGAAGCTTATCTATTTCTTTCTCCATTTTTTTTATGTTGGTCTTGTTGCTGGGTCCCTTCTGCCAAGTCCATAGTTTCTCCCAGTTCTTCTGCCTGGTAATTTATTCCTTCTATATTTTCTACTACTTGTTCTGAGCTTTGATCTGCTTTATCTGTTTTTCCTTGCACCATATATGTTTTTATAGAGTTGCCACTTCCACTATCTGCTTGGTTAGTCTTAGCACCTCTTCTCCTCATTTTCCTGCCTCTTTGGGATTTCCTACTGTGTGTTTATCTCCTCCTAGCTTTCCTTACTTCCAATCTAAATTTACAGTGTCACCTAGTGTATTTAACCTGTTATTAACTCCCAAAAAAAGGGGGGGAGACCTCCCCACCCTGCACTTAAAAAATTTAAGCAGAGATGCATATAAAACTGGGTATTGAGTAAGTAAGTTTTTGTGCTCCAACAAACATGACCCTTATATTAAGCTATATACTCAAACATCTATGTATAAGTACATTGAATAAATCATTTTACATAGATTATAAGTAGATTTTAAATAAATTATAAATAAGTGCAATAGGTGCAGTCAATCAAATAGCTCAGTCACTTCAGACGTTATATACCAACACTTCTAGATACATTTTATGAACCAAAAAAAAAGGTGGGAAACACACAAGTTCGCTCAGTCCCTTTAGGTATGTAATTGGGCAGGTCAGTTCAGGTAGTTCGTATCAGTTTTCCAGGTCCCCCCCCCCCAAAAAAAAGGAGGGGGGGTTCACTATAGGCTTATATAGAAAAACACTTATTCAAAGTCAGGATTTCCTAATATATTATAGAAGCAGCAAGGCAATAGAAATGAGCCTAATATATTTATAGTATCTCCCGCAGGTCAACCAATAGAGAGGAACCACTATCTTCCTTGTTGTTACAAGCTGTTGCTCCAAAACCATCCAAAACCTTTCAAGGCTTCAAGTCCTGATCAATCCTGGTCCTGATCAGTCTCTCCCCACTCAATGATAGATTTTATGGATTTATAGATTTTATAGTGGGGATGGTTTCTATTCAATGTATTCAGTTATGCTGATCCATGAGGGGATAAAGTAGAGCTATATGATAGGGATGGGGATATATGTAGTCTTTTAATCAGCTCTATTCAGTCTATTGCATATTCCCATTTGGCTCTTGTGTGCTCTTCCTCTTTACCAAGGTCAAGAAATAAAGAGATAAGGAGATAAATGTCTGTTTAAGGCTGTGTGAGGCTGCAGGACTTCTTAAGCTTACCCGGGATTCGCTACTCTGCCAGAACCGACCACCGACCACAAAACTTTGCTCTGCTCTGCTCACCTCCTAGTTTTCTCAGCTTCTTGTGCTCCAGTCTTGTTGTACATGCTGCATAGGCTTAATTGCGGCTTACGGCTTGTATGCGGCTTGTGTCCGTGGAGCCTGCCCCAGCGCTCCTAGTTGAGAGCCGACAGCTGCGGGCAATGTGCTACGACACTAATTTCCCCCGTTCCACTCGTTTGTTTCCACTCCAACCGCCGGGGCTCCTCCATCCTTCAAGCTTGAAGCTGCTATCCCAGCGTCTCAAGTGCCTGTGACACCAGCGACACAAAATGCATGGTGCTTTTGTTAGCATGCATTTTTATTGTTGTGTGTTTTTTTTATTTACACACTAATATATATATATATATATATATATATATATATATATATATATATATATATATATATATATATATATATATATATATATATATATATATATATATATATATGTGTAAATAAAAAAGAAAAAAAATAACAAAAGTGCATGCTATCAAAAGCACCATGCATTTGTTTGAGAATCATGAGAGAATCATGATCTTCATTCTAAGCAAAAGAATCGTGATTCTCATTTTTCCCAGAATTGTGCAGCTCTACTGCCTTTAGGAATTAATATGAGAAACACCAGCAAATCTATTGATGTCGCTTTAGGAGCACACTGTACAGAGGACACAGACAGTACACCACATGAAAATACTGCAGCTAGCACAATCACCTGCCTGCCTGTCAGTATATTAGGAAGAGCGGATCTATCTAAACTCAATACAGTGTATAAACATATATACAACACCTGTGATGCATATATATCCTCTACACACTGAGTGAGTGAGTGAGAAACTTATATAGCGCAACACATGCGAACTGAATCGCCTCTGGGCACTTGGTATCCATTCCCTGGGCCCTCAGAAGAGATGGGTCTTGATCTTTCTCCTGAAGGCCAGGTGGTTTACCTCCAATCGGATGCTGGTTGGTAGAGCGTTCCATAGTATGGGTCCTTGGACCGCAAATCGCAAATATTCGTTCTCCTTTGGACTTGTATCTGGCTTTGGGTATCTGGAGTAGATTTTGGTTGGTGGATCGCAGAATGCGATTGGTGTTGTGAGCTTTTAGTTTCTCGCATAGATATTGGGGGGCAGTTCCCAGAATACTTATGCGTTAGACAGAGTGCCTTGAAAGTGATTCTCTGTTACTGGCAACCAATGAAGGGATCTCAGTGAAGGTGAGATTGATTCCCATGTTTTTTTCCCAGTCACAAGTCCGTATTTTGAACGACTTGCATACGAGTGATTTGGTATTTTGGGAGTCCAAGATAGAGGGCATTTGCATAGTCAAGTCTGGAGTTAATAAGTGTCCCCACCACGACTGCTACAGTAGGTGTTTGTGATATTGTGCTTTTAGCACGACAGCGTCACGCTGATACTCGGCGACACGGTGCCGAGATCTCGCCGACATCTTGCACTCACTGGAATAGTGACAGCACATCCCAGCAAGCGCGTCATAGAAGCGACGGGAGATCCGACTTGGATTCCCGCCAATTCTACACGTGTGCGGCGTTTGTTATGAATCCTGAAGGGGAAGTCCCCGCCGGATTTTAAATAAAAATCCGGCATGGGTCCCCCCTCAGGAGCATACCGGGCCCTTAGGTCTGTTATGGGTTGTAAGGAGAGCCCCCCTACGCCGAAAAAACGGCGTAGGGGGTCCCCCTACAATCCATACCAGACCCGTATCCAAAGCACGCTACCCGGCCAGCCAGGAAGGGAGTGGGGACGAGCGAGCGCCCCCCCCCTCCTGAGCCGTACCAGGCTGCATGCCCTCAACATGGGGGGGTTGGGTGCTCTGGGGCAGGGGGGCGCACTGCGGCCCCCCCACCTCAGAGCACCCTGTCCCCATGTTGATGAGGACAGGGCCCCTTCCCGACAACCCTGGCCGTTGGTTGTCGGGGTATGCGGGCGGGAGGCTTATCGGAATCTGGGAGCCCCCTTTAATAAGGGGGCCCCCAGATACCGGCCCCCCACCCTAAGTGAATGAGTATGGGGTACATCGTACCCCTACCCATTCACCTGCAAGAAAAGTGGTAAAAACACAAATAAACCACACAGTGTATTAAAATATTTTATTTTTCTGCTCCAGAGGCCGCCCCCTGTCTTCTTTATTAGCTCTTTTACCAGGGGGGGCTTCTTCTTTGACGTCTTCGGGTGGGTGGGGGCCGCCGTCTGGTTCTCTTCCACCGCCGGGCGGGGTGGCTTTTAAAAAAGCCCCCACCCCCCCGGCGGGTTTCCTCCGGCGTCTTCGGCAGGGCTCTTCTTCTTCCGCTATCCCGACGGGTCTTCTCCGCTATCCGGGGGGTCTCGCCGCTCTCCGCTGTTGACTCGTCGCACCCCGGTTCTTCGTCTCGCAGTCCGGTCCCTTCTTCCGTGCTGTACGTCTTCTTCCGCGCTGTGACGTCATGTTCTTCACTTCTCTTCTTCTCCCGATGTTGACTCGCCGGTCCTCCTCGCTGAAATGACGGATGCGCGCCTTGCATCGGACCTATATAGGCCTCACAGTCCCATCATGCTCTGTACCTACCCATGTGATACCTACCACATGGGTAGGTACAGAGCATGATGGGACTGTGAGGCCTATATAGGTCCGATGCAAGGCGCGCATCCGTCATTTCAGCGAGGAGGACCGGCGAGTCAACATCGGGAGAAGAAGAGAAGTGAAGAACATGACGTCACAGCGCGGAAGAAGACGTACAGCACGGAAGAAGGGACCGGACTGCGAGACGAAGAACCGGGGTGCGACGAGTCAACAGCGGAGAGCGGCGAGACCCCCGGATAGCGGAGAAGACCCGTCGGGATAGCGGAAGAAGAAGAGCCCCGCCGAAGACGCCGGAGGAAACCCGCCAGGGGGGTGGGGGCTTTTTTAAAAGCCACCCCGCCCGGCGGTGGAAGAGAACCAGACGGCGGCCCCCACCCACCCGAAGACGTCAAAGAAGAAGCCCCCCCTGGTAAAAGAGCTAATAAAGAAGACAGGGGGCGGCCTCCGGAGCAGAAAAATAAAATATTTTAATACACTGTGTGGTTTATTTGTGTTTTTACCACTTTTCTTGCAGGTGAATGGGTAGGGGTACGATGTACCCCATACTCATTCACTTAGGGTGGGGGGCCGGTATCTGGGGGCCCCCTTATTAAAGGGGGCTCCCAGATTCCGATAAGCCTCCCGCCCGCATACCCCGACAACCAACGGCCAGGGTTGTCGGGAAGGGGCCCTGTCCTCATCAACATGGGGACAGGGTGCTCTGAGGTGGGGGGGCCGCAGTGCGCCCCCCTGCCCCAGAGCACCCAACCCCCCCATGTTGAGGGCATGCAGCCTGGTACGGCTCAGGAGGGGGGGGGGGGCGCTCGCTCGTCCCCACTCCCTTCCTGGCTGGCCGGGTAGCGTGCTTTGGATACGGGTCTGGTATGGATTGTAGGGGGACCCCCTACGCCGTTTTTTCGGCGTAGGGGGGCTCTCCTTACAACCCATAACAGACCTAAGGGCCCGGTATGCTCCTGAGGGGGGACCCATGCCGGATTTTTATTTAAAATCCGGCGGGGACTTCCCCCTCAGGATTCATAACAAACGCCGCACACGTGTAGAATTGGCGGGAATCCAAGTCGGATCTCCCGTCGCTTCTATGACGGCTCTGTCTCCATCGCGGCAAGCCAGCTCGGCGCTGGCTCCCGCGATGGGGCTCGTAGGTGCTCAATCTCGCCGAGAAAGAGAGCGAGATTGACACAAAATCGGGTTCACCTACTGTATGTATTTTTTAGTGATAAATAGAGTGAGTCTGCGTAGAAGGCGCAGCAGATGGTGCGATCTGCTGACTACTGACCCTATTTGGGCATCCATTGTCATGTAGGTGTCGAAGATGACTCCGAGACTTTTGACTTTGGTGCTGGGGGTGATGGATTGACCCAGAATGGGCGGGGGTGTCCATGTTGTTGCGGGATGAATCTTCCGATTGGCCTGAAACAGGAGAAGTTCTGTTTTTGAGCCATTGAGTTTAAGGTAACTCTTTGTCATCCACTTTTCTATCAAAGAAAGGCATTTCTCTAGTCCGAGATAATGATCCTTTTTGTTGCAGATGCGAAAATATAGTTGTGTGTCATCTGCATAAGAGTGGTAAAGTAACTTCTGGTTGCTGATGATTTCAAAAAGAGGGCGAAGATAGATATGGAAAAGAACAGGCGACAGAGGGGATCCCTGGGGGACTCCGCATGACACTGTGCGTTTTTCAGAAATGAAAGGGCCCAATTTTACTATTTGTGATCGGTTTTCCAAGAAGGAGGAGAACCACGATAAATCACATTCTGCAACTCCGGCTACTTCAACTAGTCGTGTCATTAATAATTCGTGGTCTACCGTATCAAATGCTGCACTTAGGTCCAGCAGTACTAGAAGACAAGATTCTCCTTTGTCTGCGGCCTCTAGAGCGTCATCCCATATTTTGAGCAGTGCTGTTTCTGTCCTGTGACGCGGACGGAAACCGGACTTGAATGGGTCAAGTAATTTATGGGTGTCTAAGTGATGTTGTAGCTGTTGTACAACTTCTTTCTCCATTACCTTGGAGAAGACAATCAGGCCTGTTATGGGGCGATGGTGGTTAGGGTCTTTGGGGTCGAGGGTGTTTTTTTTTAGAATTGATTTGATTATACCTTGTTCCAGCAAGGGTGGCACCACGCCCTCCTTGAATGACTGGTTTATGAGCTGCATGATAGCTGGAGCCAAAATATCGGCACATTCTTTCAGCAGTTTGGTGGGGGTGATATCATTGGGCGCTGTGCTATTTCACAGAGTCCTGATGATATTTTTAGTGGCATTGATGGAAATGGGTTTTAGAGTGAAGTTAGGTGATTGTGGTGGAATTATGTGGGTATTAGGTTTGTGATTTAGGGGGGGGTAGATGGAGGTTGTATTTTGCTAAATACTTTCACGGATTCTTTCAATTTTGTTGATGAAATAATCCGATAATTTGTTGCAAAATTCTTGTAAATCAGAATTAGGGGCTTCTAGACAGACTGGGTTCATGGTCTTGGTAACTAGATTGAAGAGTTCACGGGGGCGGATTAGGACATTGGTGATACTATTGGAAAAATATTTTTTTTGGCAATAAAGATTTCTTTATGGTATTTTTTGGTTATTATCTTATAAATGGTGTGGTTTTCCTCTGAAGAGCTTATTTTCCAGGCTGCTTCTCCTCGGCTGACTGTAGAAGAGCCTTGTTTATAGCATCAAGAGTTTCTGTGGCTGTTTGATGTAGTTGGATTGTTTTTATTTTGTTGGATTGTTTTTATTTTGTTACCTAATGTAGTTTTGAAGAGTTCTGAGTGGAGCTTCTTCTGAGATCTAGTCCAGTGTGTTGTCACCGTTTTTACCGGGTTTTTTTGAGGGGGCGTTTATATTGATTGTGAATTTAATGGCATGGTGATCAGTCCATGGTTGCGGCTCATTTTCCAGAATATTAATTTCCAGATCTTGTCTGAAAATGAGATCAAGCATGTGACCTGAAGCATGTGTGGGCCCACATACTAGTTGCTGCAGACCTAATCCTTCCAAGTGGTCAATGCAGGCGTCGGCAACGGGGTCCTGTGAGGACACTAACTCTAACTGATTGGCCTGCCTGCCTGCTCTATCTAACTCCAAAAAATTACTCTCTCTCTCTCTCTCTCTCTCTGTAAACCACCAACACACTACACAAGGCCGACTTCCAGGCAGCATTATATAGTGTGGGGCATGTACTAAAACCCCTGAGCCAATTATGGCTCTCCGTTTTTTGCGCGCTGTGATTGGCCAAGCATGCAGGTCATAGTGCATGCTTGACCAATCATCAACCAGCAATGCACTGCGATGCCGCAGTGAATTATGTGCCGTGACACGCCACTCAAATTTGGCGCGAACGGCTCAAAACTTTCGTAATTCGGCGAACGATCGAACATACGAAGCTCATCCCTATCGACAAAACATGGACTCGTTGCTGGTTGATTTTCACTAAAGTTGTTTAGACATTCATGGTGAACAAATTTCCCTGATGCAATATCTACTTGTATATAAAATAGGTAGGATGACTGCTTTTTGTTTATCTGCTGTTTGTTTCAGTACGGGATGCACAAACCCATGATGATAAATGACCAAGGTTGTTTTATTTTTATTTTTTTTCTATTTATGTTTATTTGGAGTTTAATGCATAAAAGATACAGTGGTAGTATAAATAAATGATCAGTATATATCATGACAATTGGACAAGCACAGGTAAAGATAAGAAGTCTAGCTGGATTTTGTTCAATAACAAGTGTAACGATATAGAGAATAAATGTAGAATGCTTAATTCTACATATAATAAAACTTTCTCGCATAGAACGTGGAGAGAAAGCTAATAGGAGGGTTGGATGACTCTTAAAAGAACAAACCTTGGAGTACTCATTGAAAAAAATGCAATAAACTGTATAGATCATTAGGAATCAGGAATAATACAGGACAAGTTTCAGTTTGCCCAGGGAATCGGTCAGGTTGGCCTTCAGCTATCATTTGGTGTACTGGAAGAATGTCATTAGGATCCTAATTTTGGGCTGTGAGAAGGTATGCTCGATAAATTAACGCCATCTTGTAAATAATTGCTTAGTGGGAGCACAGTTTTGCAGTAGATTGTCCAGTTTCTCGATAGAGCAGTGTTGTGTCTTTCTTGACTGCATAAATAGTAGGTGGGTGAGAGGTAATACATACTTTCAGAATATTTTTACGGATCGCCAGGAGGCAGAGGAGGGTCGATTAAGATATACAGGTCCAGGGTTCTTTAGGGCATGGCTGTTTGGGTGAGCTGTAAGTAAATATCAACAGCTGAGGCATCTTGAGAATGAGTAATTCTGTAATTCTATGTAGGAAGGTGATGATATAGTCCCAAAAGGTGGCGATCGGAGGGCAGAGCCAGAAGTGATGGAAAAGCAAGGGTTTTGTGGATCCACATTGTGGACATGCTGCTAAGCGTGATTGTGAGTTTGAAGAAAGAAGCGGGATGAAAGCACTATGGATTAATTTAAACTGAGTTTCTCTCCATGTTTTATTGATGATGCACCTACGGACTTTCAGATATCCCTCCAGAATTTTGTCTCCCAGTCATCCTCTGGAAGATCCTTGTACCAGTTCTTAAAGAGTACTTCGGCCATAGTGGTGATAATGTCTGAATGTCATGATTTGTAGATATCTGAGATAGGGTAGGTATATTTGTTGAGCAAAGATAGTATGAAAAAATGAAGGTCACGACACTAACTAATAATATAACTAAATATCCTAGTGCTGCACCTAAAATGTTTGTATACTAATAATTCATGAAGATGTGTATAAAGGGATTTCTACATAAAAAATGTGATCAATTAATAAAAACTATGCATAAATAAATCAAATATCAGTGATCCAAATTGTGCAGAATTCATCAATGTATATATATATATATATATATATATATATATATATATATATATATATATATATATATATATATATATATATATATATATATATATATATATATATATATATAAGTCCATAAATGCCAATATAGATTATTCTTCAGTATATGCTCCAACACTGTGCTCATGAAATAATCTGTGCTCCAAGACTCCAAAAAACAATAGTGCTTCACCTGAAGTGACTAAAAAAATGCACTGACCAGATTTCCTCAGCCAGAAAGTGACCACAGAGAAACTCTTTGATTTATGGGTCTATCGCCACCTGAATCCACATCTATTTCTCTCCTCCTTATGCGATTATAATCAACCATGTAGTAGTATGCAGAAGAAACTTTCTCCAACATCACATATCCTCTACTCTGTTCATCTGTCTTCCATCACAAGACTCTGTGGAATCGGCTCCACCACATAGAGCCACAGAAGGCAGATATAGTGTAATAATGCTTTGTTTATTTGTTTTTAGTGCATTTACATATGTCCAATTTAGGATGCAGAAAGGCACAAAGGCAGCTCGAGGGTCTTTAGAACCGGTCCCGCACCACTGTATGACTAGCAGCGTGTGTTCCACTAATAGACAGAAGTTGAGGGCTCCTGTCAGTTTGTGTGTCAAGCTCTTCTTCTTCTTTGCTTTTCAGGCCTCGTACACACGGCCGAGGAACTCGACGTGCCAAACACATCGAGTTCCTCGGCCAGTTCAGCACTGAAGCCGCCGAGGAGCTCGGCGGGGCGAGAGCTCCCATTGAACAACGAGGAAATAGAGAACATGTTCTCTATTTCCTCGCCGAGCTCCTCGTCGGCTTCCTCGGCCGAAAGTGTACACACGGCCGGGTTTCTCGGCAGAATTCAGCCAGAAACTCGGTCGGAAGCTGAATTCTGCCGAGGAAACTGGTCGTGTGTACGGGGCCTCACGCTTAAGTGCATGTCAACAGAAAATATTTGTTGAGCAGACGGTCAATCATGGATAGATGGAATCTTTTAGAACCATCCTAGCAGCAGTAGGAAAGCACCTGGTTATAATATAAAAGGTGCGTTGAAGGAAGTTGAAACTCAATCATTAACTCAGAGAAGGTTTTCGGTTTCACTGTATCCAGGTAGAATAAAGATGTTTATTTTACTAAGCCCTTAGTGGGCCAAGTGCCATACACCTTGTAATCCATTGCTTGAGGAAACATAGGATTTCCTTTGATCCAGAGATATCAGGGGATATAGGGAGGAAGAGGACGTTTTTTCCTGTTCTCCCACCAGGCAATAACTGTGTCATGAATTAGAATGTTATTTTGTAATGCCTTTGGGAGGGATTGTATTTTACTATGTAAAATACCAGAGAGATGGTAAGGAGGGACTAGATTCCAAAGTATAATTAGTAGGGCTGCAACCAACGATTTTTTTCATAATCGAATAGTTGGCCGATTATTGTTTTGATTAATCGATTAATCGGATAATAGCCTTTAAAATTTTTTTTTAATTTTTTGGGGCCAATTTGTTGTTGGGCAGATTACAAAACACAAATTGCCGCAAAAACACATTACATGCTTTTCTGCAGCTTCTCCATTGAAGTATATTGAACCAAAAAAAAAAATAGCACGGTTTTGCATTAAAAAGTCCTTGCCCTTTCCGAATACGCAGCAGCTGAAAAAAAAATCATGGATGTGAACGTGTCCCATAGGAAAACATGTAAATGAACTGTAGTGTGTTTCTGCAAAAAGCACCAAAAATCTGAGGCGTGAACCCAGGCCTGAGATGTTTAGTAACATAATGGGGTTAAAAAAACACAAATATAAGTACAAAAAGAGCAAGTAATCGCTACTGTAAGGGGTTCATCTTTTACTGTGGGACAGTGAAAGTAATATTTACAGTAGCGATTTGCTTTTTTGTACTATAAAGGGCTAATTTTAGTTGTTTAAAACCCATTATGTTACTGGCCGATTTAATCGATTATGAAAATTGTAATCAATTAATTTCATGATCGATTAGTTGTCGATTAATCGATGAGTTGTTTCGGCCCTAATAATTAGCATAAACGGAAGACTGAGACAGCCAATCTAATCCATACTTAAGCAAACAAGCCAAGTTATACATTCTAATATGAGAAAGGTTAGCTCCTCCATCGCTCTTGGGAAGATGCAGCTTAGACAAAGCAATGCAAGGCCTTTTCTTACACCATTAAAAGGAAGTAATAGCCTTATTGAGTTTGTGCACATCTCTGTGTTTCACAAGGTTTGTAGAGAGTATAGAAGGCAAGGAAAACTCACCATTTTAACAAGGTAGTGTTTTCCGAAGAGCAAAAGGGGTAAAGTCATCCAGGCCTCCAGCTCTTTCATAATTTTAGTGAACAATGAGGGGAAGTTGAGGTGGTAGAGTTAAGAGGGTTCTTTCCCTATCTTGATACCTAGGTAAATAATAAATTGTTGGGCTAGTGGAAAAAGGAAATAAGTGTCCCATTGTGAAGAGACGGATTGAGTAAGGGGTAAAACTTCACTCTTGTCATAATTTACCCATGGACCAAAACAGGTACAAAAGATGTCTAAAATGTATCGAAGTGTTTTTAGAGCGGAGAATGGGTTTGATGTAAAGATCAGCATTTTGTCAGCAAACAGTGCTGTTCGCAACTCCCTTGAACCAATATTGATACCACGGAGGGGGGCAGAGGTTAGCAGGTATCTCAAAAGAGGTTCCAAGACCAAGTTGAACAAAAGGGGTGATAGGGGAAACCCCTATCGTGTGCCCTAATGGAGGGGAATATTACTTCAGATGCCTCCGGAGGTAATAATCCTGGACGATGGAGTACATGTTCTGCAAGAAGTCAAGGACACGTTCCAAGAAACCAAATTTTAACAAGACCATGAAAAGCCCATTAAAATTGACATTGTCAAAGGCTTTTACTGGGTCCAATGTTATAATCACTAGATCTTCTGCTGGATGAGATTTGGCATACTCAAGGGCTGCCAGAACTTTGCGAATGTTGGAGGTTGCAGAGCATTCTGTGACTAAGCCAGCCTGAGCCGGGTGAATGAAAGAAGGAAGTAAAGGAGCCAGACAGGAAGCAATAGTTTTAGACAGTATTTTGGCATCCAGATAAAGCATGGAGACTGGCCAGTAAGAACCAGGAAGGGTGGGGTCTTTCCCTTTCTTAGCAAGGAGTTTAATATAGGCCTGAGAACCTGTAGGCATATATCTGCCCCATCTCACATTGCGTTGTATAGAGATTGGAAGTTAGGAAGGAATTCTTCACTGATTGCCTTTTAGAACTCAGCAGAATAGCCATCGGGACCTGGGCTTTGCTATTTTCCATAGTTTTGATCGTGTAGGCTATTTCCTCTGGGGATATGGGTGCATCAAAATAATTTATCTGGGACTCTGACATTGGGAAATACTAAGCTATCTAGGAATGAGCGGCTGTGTCATGGTCTATTGGATCTTTGGAATATAGAGCCGTATAATGGGCTTCTTGAATTGTAGAATATTCTCATGGGGACTGCGAGAATAAGTTGGCCTGCATAAGTTGGTCTGCGCTGTCTTCAAGGTGCCATGATACATGTTGATTTCTAAGGACCTTTGGTGAACAGAGCAAGCAATCTAGTCTAGCAAGGGAGTTTTGAGAAGGTAAGAAGAAAGTGAATTCTATGTCTGTAGGGTGACTAAGGTGCCAGGGGGCTAGCATGTTCAATGCAAACATCATATGACCTAGCCCTATGGGGTTTGCGTGATCTGTGGTCTTCAATGGATGCATTACCGTATTGAAGTTGCCTCCTACAATGTGAAGGAGCAGTGGGTGTTGCATGATCCATGCAGGTGTATCTTTAAAAATGATGACCTGGGAGAGTTTTGTGTGTAGATGTTAGTTATCTGGACAGTATGGGATGGAAACTGAAGACCTAAGGAGACTTTACGACCAAGGTCATGCTGAGAAGATGGTGGGGGCGAGAAGAGCTGCCACAGCTTCAGCAATTCAGGCATATGGAGGATCAGTCACTGCAAGGGCAGATGGAGCTGCTGAGATGAGCGATTCAGAGCTCAGAGGGAGGGGGAAGTTCTCCTCAAGGAGATCCTCCATGGCCGTGGTTCTCGCCATGCTGTTCTTAGCAGACTGCTGTGAACTGACAATCTGGCTGGACTGTGTGTGCAGGCGGGATCACTCAATGAACCAATCCATTAGCGTGCTCAGTACTTGTGCCAGGTGAGTTGGCTGTGGGTGAGCTCCTGGAGCAGATTTATAGACAGATTTCCATGGGCTTAGCGGTAGCCAAGCTGTCTCACCTTATCACCATGTAGTGCCATAACCAGAAGCACCAAGGTCTTTTTGTGTATGCTGGCCTGAAGACCCCTGATCTCTGACATATATAGGCTAAAGTTTACTCAGACATTAGTACAATTAAAGAGCACACAACTTCTGTGCGTTGCCAACAAATATTTTCTATACCTCTTACTCTAATGTTCAACATAGAAGCAGAAGATACCCCAGGCAACATTTGCTCTAGATTAGGCCTCACAGTAACCACATCTGCACTGCTTATGATAATTTAGGCATAGTTGTTTCTGAATGTATTATCATACATATGCAGGCAAAATGTTTGGATATGAAAAAATATATTGCTTCTAATAGAACCCTTTCCCACACAAGTTACTCTACACAGAGATCAGAAAACGTTCTGAATGTTGCATTTCTCTGTATTTTGCTCTTTAACTCAGTCGAATGGTTTGCTAAACAAAAATGGCAACCTCTTCTCTAATTTATAATGAATTGCTTGAGTAAAATGCACATGGAAGGAAGGGTTTGCACAGAGCAAACAAAATGTATTTCTCGGCAGACTTACCCATTAGATAGCAAAGAAAATCTAATTACACTAACAATTTGTGTCTAAAAACAAAGATTTCCATTGCACAACATTTAGAAATATATGTGGAAGCCACTGTATAATGTATTCCTAATGCTAGTCTATGCTTCCATGTTGGGAGCATCTATAGCAATGGATAAATTAAGAGCAGGTGTGCCTGGTGGCAACCCATTCCTCCTTAAAGGATTTGTAAAAAAAAAAAAAAAAAATTCACCTTAATGTATTCTATGCATTAAAGTGAAAAAACATCAGATGATGATGACGCCCCCCCCCCCCCCCCGAGGCCCTGTTTTACTGACCCTTCAAAAGTCCTGCACTTGCCCCCATCACCCTCCTTGAGTCAAAGTCCGGCCATTGATTGGCTGCAGTGGATGGATGGAAAGCAGTGCAGCCATTGGCTGGCACTGCTGTCAATCACATCCAATGATGCGGCGTGCCGGGGGCGGGGCCGAGTGATATAGCGGTATGTGATATGGCCGCCTCGCATGTCTGTGTGTAGTTGCTGTGGGGAGGAGCCGCGACAGCCGCCAAGGGACCCCAGAAGACCAGATCGGGGCCACTGTGTGCAAAACAAACTGCACAGTGGAGGTAGGTATAACATGTTTGTTATTTAAAAAAAAGGAGAGTTTAAAAACTTTCCACCTGGCCAATAGCAGAATGACAGCTGGGCGGTGACTTTACAGTTTTGAGTAGACATCATATGACTTCCTTTCTAGACATGTACACACTGAAATATTTTGTTTCGGAATTTCATTTTCGTCAGAAAAATTAATTTATTTAGTTACTCCCGAAATTCGTTTTTATTCATTTAGTTTTTCGTTGGAAATTGCATTCGTCCGAAAATCCGAATGATTTAAGGTTGAATCTGTCATTGAAGGCTTATGGTGTCTGTCGAATGTTCAAAGAAAATTTGACGGAGCAGCGAAACTGTACAGCGCTGCAATCATAAATTTTCTGATCGAATGTTCCGCCTACAAGCTTTAGTAGAATTCTAATGTTGTACGACTAGTAATAATTATATTTATTAATTATTATTACTAGTCAACCAACATTATAATTTTTCTAAAGCCTATGGGCTGAGCATTTGACCGGAAATGTATGATTGCAGCATCGTACAGTTTCGCTGCTGCGTCAAATCTTCTTAGAACTATCAACAGACACTATAAGTCTTCAATGACAGATTTAACGTTTGTATGTTTTTCGATGCTTTGTCAAATCTTTGTCATTCATGTTGAATTGTCAAGTTAGTTCTAACTATTTTACTGCTCCTCCTCTTTGGTTACAATCAGCCAATAACATTGATCATCATCATTATTTTTATTTTACTTCCCCCACCCAATTCCAGCAGCAAACTTTTCTCTCTATAATGTCAAATCTTCTCTCTATAATGTCGAATCTTTTCTCTCTATTATGTCAAATCTTTTCTCTCTTTAATGTCGAACCTTTTC
Organism: Rana temporaria; assembly: GCF_905171775.1. Lineage (NCBI taxonomy): Eukaryota > Metazoa > Chordata > Amphibia > Anura > Ranidae > Rana > Rana temporaria. The sequence continues at coordinate 90,582,785 of NC_053498.1, forward strand.
TCTCTATGTAGAATAATCTTGGACTAATAGAGTTAAGGTTAGGCACATTCGACCAACTAAAATGAAAATGAAGCATTTTTTTATGTCGGATATTTCGGTTTTTGTATTCTGTGTGTTCGTTTTTGTTTGTTAAAACTGTAACGAAAATACCTGAAATTCATTTAGTCCAAATGCATTTGGACGAAAACGAATGCACATGTCTAATCCTTTCATAAAGAGCCAGTCATGCAGCATTGCAATCTGTCATGGCATGTTTCCATCAGACACAGTCGATGACTGATCAGTGTACTGGCTCACTATCGGTACCATGTGCAGCAGCAGGTCACATGACAGTTAAAAAACAATGGATGGCTTTCTCTTAATGCCATCCATTACATAGTTACATAGATACATACATTGTGTACAATTGTGTTGCTAGCTGTGATTGTTCAATCTGATTACATGGTAAAGACTGCACCAATCACAGCCCATTTGTGATTAGCTTTGACCAATCACAGTTAATTGCAACAAAACAAACTTAATAAATCAGTTTCATTCAGTACAATGCTTGCTTATAGCAATGTAATTCACGGCTTTAAGCAATTAAAAAAATCCTGATCACTTACCTAGAGTAGTACAATGATACTATGAATATTATATTGCCCTGGTCACAGTGTGTAATAAAACAAATAAATATATATATATATATATATATATATATATATATATATATATATATATATATATATATAGTGTGTGTTTTTCCTACTGTCACCAGTCAGTGTGCCTGATCACCACCACACCAGTTATATGATGATGCTGTACTGCTAGTGATAGTATGTGAAAAAAATAAAAATAAATGTTAATCCTTATATTTTTTGCTATTTCTTAATTTTCCAAAAAATTATGACAATTACAACTTCAAATAAATACATTAGACTGTATAGACTCCATAAATAGGTTATTTGGGGGATATCTGTACTATCCTGGTATTTTAAGGCCTCATTAAATGAGATAGGTCATCAGTACATCAGTATTGATTAATTTTCAGATATATACCAAAGTCTGTGAACTCTATAACTTTCCTACAGACTAAATATTATACACTAATTTGGGTTATTTTCACCAAAGAAATGTAATAAATAAAGAATAAATGTTGACCTAAATTTATGACAAACAATTTTTTATTTGAAAATTTTTAAAACAGAAATTAAGAAAAGTGTGTTTCTTTTCAAAATGATTTTGTTTATTTAGAAAAAAATAAAAATAAGTGGTGATTAACCATTTTACTGGTCAATGACCGGCCCCATTTTGCGATTCGGCACTGCGTCGCTTTAACTGACAATTGCGCGGTTGTGTGACGTGGCTCCCAAAAAAAATTGATGTCCTTTTTTCCCACAAATAGAGCTTTCTTTTGGTGGTATTTGATGACCTCTGCGGTTTTAAATATATATATATATATTTTACTTTTTGCTATAATAAATATCCCCCAAAAATATATATAAAAAAAAAATTCTCAGTTTAGGCCGATACGTATTTTTCCACATATTTTTTGTAAAAAAAAAAATCGCAATAAGCGTTTATTGATTGGTTTGCGTAAAAGTTATAGCGTCTACAAAATAGGGAATAGTTTTATGGCATTTTTAATAATCTTTTTTTTTTATAGTAATGTCGGCGATCTGCGATTTTTATTGGTACCGCGACCTTATGGCGGACACATCAGACACTTGATACATTTTTGTGACCATTGGCATTTTTATAGCGATCAGTGCTACAAAAATGCATTGATTACTGTAAAAATGTCACTGACAGGGAAGGGGTTAACACTAGGGGGAGATCAAGGGGTTAATTATGTTCCCTCATTGTGTTCTAACTGAAGGGGGGGTGGGACTGACTAGGGGAAATGACAGATCGCTGTTCATACTTGTATGAACATACAATCAGTAATTTCTCCCCCTGAAAGGACCGGGAGCAGTAGGTTTACACACACAGCTCCCGGTTCTCACTCTGTCACGAGCGATTGCGGGTGCCCGGGCGGGTGAAGGAAAATAAAAACAATAAGTCCATATATAATAAAAAGTCAGTTGAAAGTCCATAAAGTTCCATATGGAGCATACCAAGCTGGCAGCTATGTGTGGGAGCAAGAAGAGAACTCTGGAGGAGAACACAGCAAGAGAACACAAGCGCCTACTGAGTCTAGCTTTGTAGAACATTCCTCCTTTTTTACCTATTAAAGTTCTACAAAGCTACACTCAGTAGGCGCTTGTGTTCTATTCCAGTTTTTCTGTTGTACCCAAGTTGATCAACTTCGGTACATTCAGTCTGCCCATGCATGGATCAAATCTCAGTCAGTCCCTGCTAAAGGGTAAAAAATTTGATAAAAATAGTAATACATGGGAAAAAATTGCAGGACTTGCTACACTGTGCTTTAGATAATAATTTAGATAATTAAATAGAATTCACTTAGGGATTAGATCTACTTAAAAAAAAAAAAAAAGAATAGTTTTCTTGTTGGTCCTAAAGTTTTATCAATGTCCCTGTCTTATATTTTCTATTCATCAGAGCTGTTCTTCGGGCTTTCGCTAATGCCAGACTCTTTAGGGGTGCTTTGTGGCTATGTTCCAGCATGAAATCCGGTCTTGTAGCATCTGTGATCTGCATAACATGAAAGTTGACATCTGTGCTAAAATCGAGCCCTCAACTTCTCACTTGGGCATTTCAATGGGATAATGTGCTATGTGTAATAACAAACTGCTAATAATCACATGTTAAGCCAACACTGACAGCTCTCCCCAGGTGTGGAACATAACAAGCACAAACTAAGTGCGTTCACAGATAATAGGGCAGAAAGACCACAAGCCGCCCTGAGCGCTCAGATCTATGAAGTACAAAATTTGCTGTCTTCACTGAAGAAACAGTTTTCTACCTGCCATCTGTGTTTGAAGTCACTGCTGCATTAGCATATATTTTATGTGTCCTCCAAAACAGGATTAGGACAAAATAGTTTCCAATGAAAACTCATCTTTGTGAGTATGAAGCAGAAGGAGGCATACATCTTCCTTTACACGCAGACAGGTTGGCAGTGCGGCAGCCGGCTCTGATCCTGCAGTGCACATATTGACCGCAGGCCACGATGATTATGTCTGTATTTATTATCTACACAGTGGGTTATTTTCTTGGTTGGATGGGTTTAAATGGCTTTTGCCTCAATGGCACCCGACAGTGCATGCTGAGGGTAACTGTGATTTCTGCAAGTCTGTCTGGTGTGTGCATGTGTTAGTGTCTGAGCATGTTTGTCTTTGTCAAGGCAGAAAGTCATTTGTAGTCTCTGTACAGCTCTGCACTGCATTGCTTTATGGAGCTGTACATATGCATGTCATTTCATTTAGGCTAGGAAGAACAGATTGCCTTATTAGTATGGGAAATGACCACTGCTTGGCTGTGTTAGATAATTCTGAATTGTGATTCAGATTTTCAAATCTATAGCATAGTGTGCACACAGTGATTTGCATACATATCCATCCCAGGCAATGGGATATTATATTTTATATATATATATATATATATATATATATATATATATATATATATATATATATACACACACACACACATATATACACACACACACACACACACTGTGAGATTGGGGTGATCAGACTCCAGCGGTAGGTGCGTTTTTAGTAAATATGCCAGTCCAGAACTGAATTTTTAAGGGCCTGGTTGCCCACTTTTATTTAAAAGCACAAAGTTCACAAATACATCAGTAGCCCCCGCAGGAGGGTTCCACCATTACTGTATCTTGCACACTCAACACTTTAGCCTCCTGGCTTTCATTCTTGCCATCTGGCTGTTTCAGGCCTTTAGCCTAGGCCTTAAGTCTGCTCATCAGAACAAACAGAGTTTCCTAGAGTTAAACTCACATCTAGCTTTCTCCTGATCAGCACCTTGCTGCTCAATCACCAATGACATCTGCCTCCTGCAGACATGCACGCTCTGACTCCTCTCTGAGGGATGGGAATCCACCTGACTCCTGGGCACAGACTTCCTGTCTGTGGGTGAGGCTCTGAGCCATAGTCAGGTCAGAACTAAATAACCAAACACACAGCTGTACAATCAGTGTGTCTTTCTTCAAAATCTGGCGTAAACCAGCAATCTTTATGGTCGCACAGGGTCCCACCACCACAATACACACACATACACACAGTGTACACACACATACACACAGTGTACACACACATACACACAGTGTACACACACATACATACATATACACACATACATATATATATATATATATATATATATATATATATATATATATATATATATATATATATATATATAAATATATATATATGGTGGTAAAAACATAAATCGTGCTAATAGCAGCTGACACAAAGTCTAAAAACAGTATACAAAAATGTGTGTAGCGCTAAGAGATGAGACCAAATGAATGGACACATCGGTGTATAAACCTGGAACAGTGTATACAAATAATAAACACCAAGTGATGACAGTGAGTCACCAACTCATAATGACAATGGGTATACTGGGACAGAACCCACTATAACATGAGAAAATGTAAAAATATAAGGTGAGTGCAAATGCATAGTGAAATACAATGGGAACTTACTGTATAAATTATAAAAGTAATTGAGGTCTCTCAGTGACAGGGAGTGAAATGAGAGAACACACATGGCATATCAAAAGTATGCAATTCAAAATTATATGTTATGTGACACAATAAGAGTTCATGGATAGTAAAATCAAAGTCCCAACAGGTGCTTAGAAAGGATAAACGGCTTCCAGGTTGGGTGTTGATATATAATCCAGGGGGACAGATAGAATGCCAAGGAAAACTTCAAATTGGTGTTCTCAGATAAGGGATAAAATACTCTTACCAACTGTGTTGGATACACATGTCATACGACAGTGGGTCAAACGAGCCTTGAACTCTCAGTTCTGGATGCTCAAACGCTGCAGGACCGAACAGCAGACAGGACCGAACAGCAGACCTCAGTCGGATGAAGCCTATTTTCAGGCGTATCTCAGTTTATGGGCACGGCGCATAGATACGACGGTGCGTACTTACACTTATCTGGAGATACGTCTGCGTAAGTGCTTTGTGAATCCGGGCCCTTGTGTTCCTGCACCTTCCATTTGAGGATATCCCACAGCTGCTTAATAGGGTTTAAGTCTGGAGACATGCTTGGCCAGTTCATCAGCTTTACCCTCAACTCCTTTAGCAAGACAATGGTTGTCTTGGAGGCGTGTTTGGGGTTGTTGTCATGTTGGAATACTGCCCTGCGCCCCAGTCTCCAAAGGGAGGGCATCATGCTCTGCTTCAGTATGTCAGAGTACATGTTGGCATTAATGGTTTCTTCAATGAACTGTAGCTCCCCAGTGCCCAGCAGCACTCATACAGCCCCAGACCATGACAATCCCACCACCATGCTTGACTTGTCTTTGTACTCCTCACCTGGTTGCCACCACACATGCTTGACACCATCTGAACCAAATAAGTTTATCTTGGTTTCATCAGAACATAGGGCCAGATTCACAAAGCAGATGCGCCGACTTAACTCGAGATGCGCGGCGTAATTGAAATTTGCGCCACGCGCGTATCTTTGCGCCTGATCCACAAAACGAGATACGCCTGAAATCCAGGTTTTTCCATCCTACCTAAAAGAATTACACCGGCGCTTCTTCGCATGCAAAATACGCTAGACACGCCGCTGTTTTGATAGGCAAAGATGCAAATGAGGGAGATAAGGCGATCATTTTGGTGTTTGTAAAGGGGGCGAACAGCCAATGTTCGGCCCAAACTCATGTTCGGGCAAAACCGCTTGCCTAACTCTAGTTGGGAGGCATGGGAGACAGTTAAGGTGTTTTTTACCCCAACACTTTATGTTTCCGATATGTGGCTGTTGTACTATGTATTTGTAGGAGAAGGTATCCTGTTCTCTTTGTATTGCTTCCTTTGTGTGAAATCCCTGATGATCCTGCTTGTCCCCTTGATTTCTTATTAAAACTGATCACACGAAGCAGAAGAGCACACAATGGTCAGTTCTCTAGCTATGCTGGGAACTCAGTCTGCTCTCCTCCAATGATCAGACTTGTCCTGACTCGCCCCTGCTGCAAAGCCATTCACTGGAAAGCTTGGTGTGTTGCTGCTTCTCCTCCAGCAGCTCTCATGCAGCTGAGAACAGAGGGAATGTGATCACTTACAAAAAAAGGGTGAATAGGTATTTATAATGTTTTTTTTTAATACTATACAAACATTTTCTGCATTTCAATTCTATTTTAAACTGAATGGGTTGTTTTACAAGGTGATCCTTTACTAACACTTTACCTTTGCAAGGTGAAGGGGGATATAAAACAGCTTCTAGTTCTTCAGTGAATCTACCACATTAGCTTAATTTTTTCCTTAATGAATATTATAAACCTATGCCTTTTGTTTAGTAAATGTAACAACCATGACGGCCTTTCACTTTTCCTATGTTACAATCATTTTAAAGTGCAACAATTTGGATTTTTGTATACTAGTAATTACAGTATGTGTGTTTTTTTGTTTTGCCTAACAGTAACATAGTAATTCATCTGCAATATGAGTATTTTGTACCCAGTGTAGTCAGGGTTAGTAATTGTTTTGAATATGCATGTATAAGGAAGGCTGATGTTTTGTGAGGGAGGTAGAATAGGAATACATCACTGCCATCTCTGCAGGAGAAATGACGGCTGCAGATAATCAGAGAGTGGCCTCGAGCAGGCAGTTAGTCTAATCCTGTTTATAGTCAATCCAACGTCATCAAAAGTTTCATAGTACAGAAAGTGCAAATGTGTTGGCATACTGTTTATTTCAGACTACATCAAAGTATTTTCCCAAGATATCTCTAGCCTTGTCAAGTTGTTAGGTGGCTGAACAAAATAATATCAATTAGCTAATGCAGTGGCGGCTGGTGCTCAAAATTTGGGGGGGGGGCGCAAACGAAAAAAGAAAACATTTTGCAGCCTTACTGTGCCCATCAAATGCAGCCACTGTGTCATCAATTGTCACCACTGTGCCATGCCATCAAATGCAGTCACTATGCCATCAATACGCACCACTGTGCCATGCCATCAAACGCAATCATTGTGCCATGCAACAAAACGCAGCCACTGTGCCATCAAACGCAGCCACTGTGCCATCAATTATCACCACTGTGCCATGCCATCAAATGCAGTCACTATGCCATCAATTCGCACCACTGTGCCATGCCATCAAACGCAGTCATTGTGCCATGCCATGCCGCTGGCTCTGATAGGCACTTCCGCACAGCCAATCAGCTGCCGTTATTCAGGTGGTCGGCGCTCAAGTTCCGGCCATCTGAATTAGACCATTGGCAGCTGGCAACAATAACATACATTCATGCAATGCATGAATGTATGTTATTTCAGTGGCGGTGCGGAGCCACCAGAGGGGGCGGCGCTACAGCGCCCCCTATAGATGGACCGCCACTGTTGTCTATGACGCTTGAGAGGGGATATGATATTAATGTACATATACTGTACTGGTGACCCCACAATAGGAATAAAGCTTTTCTGCAAAAGGGAATTTAATAAGACATGTGGCCATTCACTAAAATTAGAAGAAAAGCGGTTTAACCTTAAACTGCGTAGAGGGTTCTTTACTGTAAGATCGGTTCATCCAATGAAAATGGACCGATGGATTTTTTCATCAGATATCCGATGAAGCTGACTTTCATCAGTCTTGCCTACACACCATCAGTTAAAAATCCGATCGTGTCCAACGTGGTGACGTAAAACACTACGACGTGCTGAGAAAAATGAAGTTCAATGCCTCTGAGCATGCGTCGACTTGATTCTGAGCATGCATGGATTTTTGACCGTTAGATTTCCCCACAGACGATTGTTTTTTTTCCTTTCGTTTTTTTAACAGAACATTTTAAAACAGGTTCTGTTTTTTTTCACCGATGGGGAAAAAAAAACGATGGGGCCCACACACGATCGGTCCTTTTTCAAATGAACCGATCGTGTGTACAGGGCAAAAGGGTTGTGGAATGCTCTTCCACAGGCAGTGGAAGCGGGGAGCATTGATAATTAAAAAAAATAAACTTTTAGATAGGCACCTGAACGACCACAACATACAGGGATATACAATGTAATACTGAAATAAAACCACACACATAAGTTGGACTTTATAGACTTGTGTCTTTTTTCAACCTTGCTTACTATGTAACTATGTCTCACCACTTGCAGTGACATCTGAGCAGAGGGACAAGGAGATGCTTCAATTGTTAAGCATAAGCTTGCAGTGACCCGAGCTAGCTTTCTCTTGTGTGAAGTATCAGGACCTGTGGCTTGGTTTGTGTAATATCTTAGAGCATCTATTAAGGGATTCACTTGAACAGAAAAGAGCAACACTACAGCTAAATTATGTTAACTACGGTACCATGTCATGCCCTTACCATTTATAGCAAAGATTACAAACTTGTCTTCCATGCTAAATAAGCAATATCTTCCAGCAACAGTTTGTAAAATGACTTGCCACAATGTGTTCATAACAACTGCTGTTAAATTAGTTGAGATATCCAGCCTGCAGCAATTCCCAGAAAAGTGGTGGCTTTTCTATGAGGCATGCTCTTAAATTATTTTCTGTAACTTCTCCTGTTTCACATTGTATTAGTTGTACTCAGTGCTGGAATAACAAATTCATCAACTTCATTCATATGTTGCCTTTATGAAAAATGTCCAGGGAGTAGAGCAGAGAATTGAGCTTGTGAAGGTCACTGCAGGTTACAGGAGGAGCTTGACACAATGTTCAGCAGTCAAAATAGATAGATTTGAAAATCCGAACGCACCACAAATTTATTTAAAGACGTTAAACTTTATTTATGGTTATCTTATGAGCTTAAGAGCATTTTCAGGCATTAGAATGATTTTGGACTGGAAAAATATGTGGTGCGTGATTGAGGCTGTTAATAGTCTTTACATGTTGGAGAATACAAAATTACTTAAGTGGTTTTGACTATGAAATCCTCTAACACATTTTGGACTTTTAAAAAGTCCTTTCTATGGTTCAGAACATCAAAGGTTCTTTACACATTTTAAGGCGACAAGAAGAAGGTTTTAGCTTAGGTGAAAAGGTAACACAACAATGTTAAAGTCTGAAGAAATTTGAAGTAGTTCATGTACAGGAAGAGACTTGGGTCAGGTCTTTAGGGGGCTTAGTCAGGTTAGCTTTTAGAGGATAAAGTTTTAGATTTTTATGACTGGACACATTTTGAGGAACAATGTCTAAGTTTGGGCTAAGTGTTATGCCGCGTAAACATTACTTTGAATTTTTTAAACTGATCGTGAAAAACGGTCGTGTGTATGCTCCAGAGAAAAATGCACGTTAAAAATTAAGAACCTGCTTTATTTTTTCTCGTCGTTTTCCATGTCGTGAATAACGGTTGTGTGTACGCTTTAATGAGGGGAAAAGGCACGCATGCTCAGAAGCAAGTTATGAGACGGGAGCGCTCATTCTGGTAAAACTAGCGTTTGTAATGGAGATAGCACATTCGTCATGCTGTAACAGACTGAAAAGCACGAAGACTGAAAAGCGTGAATCGTCTCTCACCAAACTTTTACTAACAAGCGGTAACACAAAATTTGCAAAAGCAGCCCAAAGGGTGGCGCCATTCGAATGGAACTTCCCCTTTATAGTACCGTCGTATGTGTTGTACGTCACCGCGCTTTGTTTTCACGATTGTGTGTATGCAAGGCAGGCTTGATAGGAATCGCGTTGAGAAAAACTGTTTTTTTCCATGACATGAATAATGGTCGTGTGTATGCGGCATTAGTGTCAGGTTTAGTGTTAAGGGCTATGTTTCTTATTTAGCTTAAAAAGACATTAGTAAAAAAAATATTAATTAACATCCTTCAAATACAGGTGCTTTTATACTCACTTCTCTGGCAGTGTCTCCTACCTTCCCTTCTGTCCAGCCAGGGCTCGAGTCCTGCAGGAACGCATGGGAACGGCGTTCCTGTACTTTGTCCTGCAGGACTGGCCTTTGAAGTATACAAGCTGTATGGCAGTGGTGCCTGTAAAAAAATATGTGCCATTCCGAAGCCTGCCAAGCTCATACATAATCACCCATTTTCTTCCGGGCGGGCACATGCGCAGTAGGATAATGTCACAGCCTGATGCCATTTTTGAATGGAAGGCAGTAACATTTGGTCGCGGGTCTTGGTGGCCGCAGCATCTCACCACAGCAGAGAGAAGGAGGACAGTAGCAGGACACTGATGTGAGTGTCTCGGTGGTGACCCCTCACCACAGCAGAGAGGAGGACTGATGTGAGGGGGCAGAGGAGGACATTACTGTGGGGGGAGCGAAGGGACAGAGGAGGACATTACTGTGGGGTGGGGGGGGTGAAGGGGGCAGGGAAAGACAGTGCTGTGGGGAGAAGGGCATGAGTCCTGCAGGAACGCATAGGAACCCATTTTTTAAGATTTTAAGGTGGGGAAATCTTGGGTGAGTTCCCACACTTTTTTTTCCCAGGACCCCTGTCTCCAGCTCTGTATACTCTTAAGCATCTTCAACATTCAACACTTTCAGGAGTATCAAATGCCTCTTTCCCCTTCAACGGGTTATGGTACTATTCCTCAACCCCTACATCAAATTAGTTCTGTTTTTATTGCCAAGAACCTGGGTTCTTGCTATATAAACTGACATACCAAGAATTTACAGCTCCAGATATACAGGTTACTTCACAATGAGTATACAGGCCACAATTCACAAGTCTGCATATATGGGTCCAGATATACAGGCCTGAATGTAGTCAACCTTGGTGGAACCAACATGAATATACAGTATGTACCAACACTGACAGAATACAGCCCGCTGGTCTACTGTTGGCAGAATGGGATGCCCTCTTTTTCCACTGCATTGCCGGCTGTAGGTTAAAGAGGAGGTTCACCCTAAAAAACATCTATGAACCATCCCATCCAGCATACTAGCGTCAGCTATAGTATGTTTTTTTTTGTTTTTTTTCCCGCTGTATTTACCGTTTAATCCTTTAGTTTTGTTTCAGACCCCCGCGGGGAGTAGGCGTTCCTATGAAGAGGAGAACATGATTGACGTCCGGCTATGGCGCGTCACACGTTCTGAAAATCGCTGGAGTAGGACGCGGCTCTTCACGGCGCTGTACGGCGCCTGCATACAGACTAGGAGCTGACTGCGCAGGCACCGTATATATCCGAGTCCTATTTCGGCTATTTTCGGAACGCGTGACGCGCCATAGCCGGACGTCAATCATGTTCCCCTCTTCATAGGAACGCCTATTTCCCCGCCGGAGTCTGAAACAAAACTAAAGGATTAAACGGTAAATACAGCGGGAAAAAAAAAACATACTATAGCCAACGCTAGTATGCTGGATGGGATGGCAGGTAAAGATTTTTTTTTTTTTAGGGTGAACCCCCGCTTTAAGCAGGTTCTGTGTGGATTCCCCTGCTCATGGCAGCATTAAGAGCCACAGCGGTAACAGGGAGAGGACTTGGACTCGGACTCGGAACATGTAATTTAGGGAGGATCTGCTGCACAGGGATGGATACAAAACTGACAGATCCCAATAAACTGGGAGACCCAAGGAAGAGATGGAGAGGACTTGTGTTACACTGGTTTGGGGCTTTTGGTGCCTAGTGCCTTGGAGAAAAGGGACTACTGTCTGATTGCTCACTTGTCATTTGTAAGTCTGGCTGGAGGAGACTTGATCTGGTGATTGGGAGTGAGGATAACCAGTTCAGTCTAGTGTCAGCCACACCAGTAGCACTCTGTGGTCACAGAGAGGCTGGAGCATTCATCCACCATCTGCTCATGCTGCTGTTTGTCAGAGGCTTTGGAGAGAGACTGAGGGGGCCCCTTCCGCCATTGATGCCTGCAGCTGTACTTTGGGAACTATTGAGTGGGCTATTCACCCATTACTGTTGTTGCTAACAGTGACAGATCTGCTAAGAACAGGACACCAAGTCCACCCCACTCATACCATATCTATACCAGCCCTACACAGCACCTCTACTAAATCTATATTGCACCCATACCAACTCTTTACCACTGGTATAATGAGCTGTCACTGCTTCTGACCTGCATCTGTATCAAGTTTATAATACACCAATAGTACACCTCTATGGCATGCAGATTAATAAGACTTTGGTTAAGTGCACCAATTCTTCTGAAAGCCGGCAAAATAAACATCCTAAGGGCTGCCCCATCCATGAACCTCCTCTGTTTCCCTATCCCCTCTCTATTGGCTGTGCATACCAGATGGTTTAGGCCTAGCATAGCCACAATTAGTGCACTCTGACAGTATAACTCCCCATAGTTTATAGATCAAGTCTCATTTCTGCTCACTGTTGCACTTCAGGAGGCATTGTTAGTGTTCATGCTGATCTGGATGGCAAATGTCATTCTATGTCTTGTCCTAGTGTAGCACTACCCCCGAAGGAGCTGCTGGTTTGTTTTGGTTCTATGCTCTGGTCATCAACCCCTGAAATTGTCTCAGAACCCTCCCTTGGCACAACTGGTATAGTGGGAATTGTGGACCCCAATAAATTGTGAGAGGGCACAATATCCTGTCACACCACAGTAAATTATGTAAATTAATGGTTACCTTGAGTTGAATGGATCCCGCAGTATGATAGAGAGAATGTACACAACTTTCAGCTTAACCAATGTAACTCTTTACTTGACAGGGTAAAGCAAAAGGAACAAAGGTAAAACAGTAAAAGACAGCTTGCAGAACCCTGCAAGAGTCAGAAACAGAAATAACAAATAAATACACTTTAATTTATAATGGCTATGCAGACCTGTGTAAGCACGCAACAAGGGGATTCCCCCAATAAGGCATCCACACAAGTACCTCCTTGCCAAGCCTCACCCAGCTCTCACCACTAACACTCACAGTGTAATAGAACCAATTACTCGATCAACGAGTATGAATATCAACAGTCTGCAACAACTAAATAGGTAGTCTTTGAATAATATAGCTAACTAACGTGGTTTGGCGGGCCAGGCCAAACCTCAATATAAATTATCTTAACAGTTTGTGCACCTATGCGTTGGCATGCAAAAAAAACAATTTGCAATCCAAAAGGAAAATAGTAAACAGGTGGAAATTTCCTGAACAGTCAAATCACAGTGATGAAGATAAACAATCCACCCTCCTGCAAGGCAGTCAGTATGCTTGGGCAGGTGCCCTTCTCACCCAACCAGTTCAGGCCTTGTCCTACAGAATCACTCCAGCCACGATCTCTGATCGCAGTCCTTCAAGATGACATCCTCCGGTTCTCAGACAAGTCGCAGGGGTACTGGAGTCCCGTTCAATCACTTCATCAGAGGTTCTGTCTCTCCTTCTCAATGGTGCTCCGCCCGGGCGTAGATAGGCCCCAATTCCAGCCTAGACTTCCGGGAAGACACCTCACACCGGTGTCCTCCTGAGTTAAATAGGCTATCCAGAGAGAGCGCGCCAAACACGTCCTCTCCCTTAAATTACCTCTCCCAGCAGGCTGTGTGGGGAGCAAAGCATTCTGGGATTGTACAGTCTCTCTCTGGGTAATGTAGGCTATATCAAGCCAGGGAAAATGGAGTCCCCTTTCTCCCTGTACTCAATTTCTCAACATTCCCTGCGGTATCAGGACAAAAAGTAAGCAGCAGGTGGTTATAACACAATTCGGCCACAGAAGGGAGCTGAGATCCTTCTTGATCAGCAGATGGTAGTCTTTTATATCACATAAAAAAGGTGATATCCCGCTACACAAATCATTATTCACCCATATGTTAAAGTGTATTATTACCATTGCTATTAATGTTTCTTTGCTTGTCTTGTTATCAACTTTATTGCATGACAATATATTAGGTTTGGGCACAGATTTTTAGCAGTCTTCAATTTTGGCATGGGCATTAAAGTAGATGTAAATCCTATCTGGATGACTTAGCCAAAGCAAGGAATTGCTAGCAGGGATGGCATTACTTTAAAGAAGATTGCATTAAACCATTAAAATAGTCTTCATGTTGAAAACAGTACCAGAGCTGTGTGAGTCTCGGTTATGGAGGGAATTCTTATGGAATGGATCGGGTCTGCCTGTTGGTTGGAGTGTCGATAGGCTGTCGTGGATGGGATGGAGGGTCGTAAACGGTGGTGACCATTACAGTGGTGGCACAGCAGTGGGATAATTCCATCGCTTAAAGGACGGCTACAAGGACACAGGACGATGGAGATGCTGTATGAACGGCTGAAGCTCTCTTCCCTCAAGTACTTACTGGAGAGCCGGGGAAGATCGGCCAGCAACCGTAAGAGAAGGGACATTATCGCACAACTTGTCGAAATGGATAGAGCTGAGAGGCCCAGCGTAACAGACAGGCAACCCGTTGAAGAGTTTTTTTGACTGGGCTGTTAGACGTGGACTGGCACAGTATGGACCTAATCCTCCACCGGAGATCATAGACCGGGTTATAGCGGCTGTGGATGCCACTTGGCTAGAGCAAAGAGGTGCTGCAGCAGCAGAAGTCACAGCAGCACCAACTGAAGAGAGGGGAGAGGTACAGATGCCAGTCACCATGGAAGTGGAGTTCCAGGGAGCCGGGGCAATTGGCCCCTCTCCCCAGCAAGAAGCTGTGGTGGTAAAGAATTTACCCCCAGCTGAATGCCTGGCAGCAGGGCAGGATGCTACTGGCTGCGGCACACAACTGCAGCTTGAGCCGACATCGGGGGATGGGACTGTGGTCTCCCCTCAAAGCGACCCAGCAGAAGAGCTGGCAACAGAGCAGAGTGCCACAAGCATCTGCTCTCACCTAGCAGGAGAGGGAGTTCCTGGGGCAGTGGATGGGACTGTGGTCTCCACTGACACAACCCCAGAAAATGGTGCGTCACAGAGACAGGGGGATGTCGGCTTTGCAAGCATCAGGGGATTTTCTACCACCAGTGGATGGGACTTCAGTCTCCACTGGTATACACCAGGGATGGGGGCCAGTTGGCCCAGATCCCCAACAACATGATGGACTGAGCCCAGTCACCCTGTCTTCTCTCCAGCGGCTGAAAGGACTCCAGGGAGAAGGGCCAGTCCAGGCCTCTCCCCAGCGGCAGGCATGTTCTCTGAGAGAGACAGAGGTTGGCAGGGTGAGTAATGCTCTGTTTGGAGCAATTTATTCGGGGTACGGTATGGATACCCGCATTGGAGGACTGGAACTACTGACTAACTTTGGAGTCAACCCGTTCGGGGTCTCCTCCTGTGTCAGTCTCCCACCGAAAGGGGAGAGATGTAACGGAATGACCCGGGACACCCAGAGACTTTGTGAGGATGGGGGATACTCCTGTATCAGCGTCACTGATAACTCTTGGGTCTGAGTCCACCCTGTGCCTTTGGGCATGGGGTGGCAAGTGAATCATAATTCATGTATTACATGAGATTTGACATCACTGATAGTTCGTATTGCAGGATTTTGAGATACTGCAGGATGTTGGCCCCAACCAGTCAATAGTGACTCATTCTATGATTAGCCCTGACTAGTGACATGCTAATTGAGTCAGGGTCTGGAAGACATTCCATTGTCCTTGTGTAAAGGTGTTAACCCAGGTCTGCTCCCAGAACTCTAATTATGCATGCTAAATACTGTTTATATGTGATAACACTGTCTAAAGCCTAGTGATGCTCAGAGGTGTGAATAGGTGTCAAGCTGTATGCGGAGACGGAACGTCTGCCTAGGGAACTCAGTGTGTGATGGGGTTTTAAGTTTGTTATGCTGTTAATGAAGGAATGTGCAGTGATTAGACATGATAATTATAGGCCGGCGCCGACCTGTCTAGAATGGTTAGTAATTAGCCTTAGTGTGTGATTAGGGGGGTGGATATCTCATTGTCCCTTTGAATACTGTCACATGGTTGTACTTTATATAAGACTGAGAAGAAACCATTAAAATAGTCTTCATGTTGAAACCAGTACCAGAGCTGTGTGAGTCTCGGTTATTGAGGGAATTCTTATGGAATGGATCGGGTCTGCCTGTTGGTTGGAGTGTCGATAGGCTGTCGTGGATGGGATGGAGGGTCATAAACGGTGGTGACCGTTACAACCCCCACACATTTTTTTTTTTATTTTGGTTCGGGGTTCCCCTTCATATTCATACCAGACCCAAAGGGCCTGGTAATGGACTAAGGGGGGAACCCATGCCATTTTTTTTCAATTACTTTTATCTGTATTGCCGGAATATTTCACTTTTATTGTTTCACTTTAAGCATTATTAAAATCACTGCGAAAAAACTGCAGTTTTTAAAACTTTCTTTTTGCATTCATTCAGGTCCCCAAACACTTTTTATGATAATAACTTGCATATTAGGCTTTAAAATTAGCACTTTTGATTGTGTTCCACAGCTTTTTGAAATTGCCGTGATTACCCCAAATTGTTCGCTGTTCGGCGAACAGGCGAACAGCCAATGTTCAAGTCTAACTCATGTTCAACTCAATTGGCTCATCATGAATCACCAATGTATGCAATTTGTGTCACTGTTTATTGACTTAATTTTGTCATGTACCTATATATTTTTTCACGTATTACTTTTATTTTATTGCTGCATAGTTGAGTTAAGATCTACCAGAACACCCAGATCCTTCTCCACCATTGACTCCCCCAGCTGTTCTACTAGTGTGTATGATGTATGCATGTTTTTAGCCCCTACGTTTACATTTATTAACATTAAAGGGGTTGTAAAGGTTTATATTTTTTCACCTTAATGCATCCCATGCATTGTTATTAACACCCCAAATTGTTCGGTATTCGGCGAACGGGCGAACAGCCAGTATTCGAGTCGAACTCATGTTAAACCCAAACATCCCTAAGTGTAGTGTATATAGTGCAGTCAATGTAGTGTATATAATGCAGTGCAGAGTATATAGTGCAGTATACAATACTGTATAGTGCAGAGTATATAATACAGTGCTCAGCAGAGTTATAGTGCAGTGTATTGAAGTGGTTAAGGGGAACCCTATGACAGAATTAAGAAAAAAAATGACATGCTATCCCCCCCAAAATCCATACCAGACACTTTGGGTCTGGTATAGATTTTAAGGGAAACTCCACACCAAAAAAAAAAAAAAATGTATGCCCCCCACCCCAATCTATACCAGGTCCTTTGGGCCTGGTATAGATTTTAAGGGGAACTCTGCACCAAAATGTAAAAAAAATGGCCAGGAAAAGGGGGGGGGAGAGCGAGCACCCCCCTCCTGAACAATATCAGGCCACTTACCCCCCAAAGCACCATGTCCCCATGTTGATGGGGACATGACTCCAGGAGCCAGCAATACATTACAGTCATGAGCAAGTTTGAATGACATTTTTTTCCTTTATAAATGTCATTATTGCTGTGGCATGTTCTATACATTGTACAGATGCGCCACTTTACAGGCAACCAAAGGGGACCCCCCCCCCCCAGGCACAGTATTTTAAAGGAATATAAAATTGTTATTGTTTCACTTTAGGCATTGTTAACATCACTGCTCCTTTAAAAACAATAAAAAAAATTGCATTGATACATGTTCCCTAAGGCAGTACCCGGGTCCCCATACACTTTTTATAGCAATAACTTGCATATAAGCCTTTCAAATGAGGACTTTTGATTTTTCATGCTCATGTCCCATAGACTTTAATAGAGTTTGTATGTTCACTAGAACGTTTTGCCTGTTCGAGATGTTCTGGTGCAAACCAAACCGGGGATGTTTGGCCCATCCCAACCTTGTAGTAAAATAATTGTTTTGTGCCATGTTGTGACATCTGGAATAAATGCTAGTCAAGTTGTAAGATGAACTCTGGTAATGTGCTATTGTGTTTTGAAAAAAATGTTGGTCATACCCTATCAAAATTTGTTGGTCATCCCCTATCAAATGGCATATTTTGTAAACAGAATTTTTTATATCCACTTGGAAAAGACAGAAAGTTTATTACATCTGATCGGTTACAACACTGAAAAAGTTCATTTACATAGAAATTAAAAAAAAAAAAAAAATGTGTAAGTCTGATGAAAAATGTAATTAACTGCAAATGGGGGGTGGGGGGGAGGGATAATTACATTTACAGTATGCTATTTCTTTTGCTTACAGAATTGCTTTTGCACAGTGATATACAAGACATACACATGTGATTGGTGATCTTCAAGGAAGAGTAGTATTTTTCAATTACATGCTCTTTGGACATGGGTTTTCCTAGTTATTTTTACAGTGAAAAACTCTGGTATAAATTCCTTTAGGAAATTCATGTTCATAAAATAAGAAAATATTTACCTTTTTAGAAATAAAAAACAAGTCAGGCCACATCAATGTTTTAAAAGATGTCCCAGAAAAATTCCTAATAGAATTCCTGCAAGCCTCAATCAACCCAAAGCCTAAATAATATCACTAACCAATTGCAAGCATTACACATAGACAAAGATAGTAGATTATGCGCTGCGCGTTGATATACTACACAGTAAATGTGTGCTAAAGATTAAAACAAACACATGTAGTGTTAATGTGACCTAAGTGACATAGATGTGATATGACCAAATAAAAACATGTAGACTAAAACATTAATAATAAAGTGCTCATGTGCATCCAAGTGCTTTGTAACACAGATATAAGTGTCCGGTTGTATATAGGGAACAACAATAGTCCCACTTTAAATAGCAAAAAGTGCTTTTGTGCAAAAACAAGTCTTTTATAGGAAAACAATGCTGTGACAGTCCTGTTGAAAAAAGTGCATATGCGTGGTATCCAGTAATAGCACTGCTGACATGCTTATATATCCATGCGTCTGACAATGATTGACGGGTGTTGCAGATCATGCACCATGCATCTTATTCCAGTGACCCCCCTAGGTATTAAATGCACACCTTGGGGCTTTTTATTCCCCATTATTCCCATATATATTGCGTAAGAAGCCCAGGATCCTGTTAACATTATGGAACCCAGGGGTGGTTCACAAGCGTGTATTGACTCAGGCCCCGTACACACGTCCGAGGAACTCGACGTGCCAAACACATCGAGTTCCTCGTCGAGTTCAGTGTTGAAGCCGCCGAGGATCTCGGCGGGCCGACTTTCCTCATTGAACAACGAGGAAATAGAGAACATGTTCTCTATTCGGCCCGACGAGTTCCTGCATGTCAGCATTGCTATTACTGGATACCACGCATATGCACTTTTTTCAACAGGACTGTCACAGCATTTTTTCTATGAAAGACTTGTTTTTGCACAAAAGCACTTTTTGCTATTCAAAGTGGGACTATTGTTGTTCCCTATATACCACCGGACACTTATATTTGTGTTACAAAGCAACTTGTATGCCCATGACCACTTTATTATTAATGTTTAATTGATATGTTTTTATTGTCTTTATTTGATCATATCACGTCTATGTCACATATGTCACTTTGTCACATTAACACTACATGTGTTTGTTTTAATCTTTAGCACGCATTTATTGTGTAGTATCCCAAAGCTCAGCGTATAATCTACTATTCCAGCAAAATTCTTGACTGTACTGAGGATTTACCAGGTAAAGCTATTAACACTGTGGAAAATTAAAAGTAAAATCTCTTGTCTGATTTACCAAGGGGAAGGTTTTGGAATTTTTCTCTGATTCATAAAGGTAATATGCATCTCCAGAGTCCTAGCATCAACATAACTTGGAAGAGCTACTGACAGCAGGTGTGTCTCTCCTCAGCAGACAGAGGTCTAAGGGCCCAGGTCTCCTTAAAGGAACAACCATTAAATTTAGCAATATATGATCTTCCTGGAATGACTTCTCACATTCTGAAGAATATATCCATATCCTGACTAAATCTTCCCCCTCCTCTTCAGGGAGCCCTTAAGGTTAGATTTTGTTTGCATAATTCCTCGCCTAAATATCATCTTTATATCTATGGGCCAATTATTCTTCCAGATTGGATCATGGGTACTAATCTCCCTAACACACTCCCCAACCCGCGCTCCCCCTCATAACTATGTAGTGCCTGGTTACTTCAAGTACCAGTGCTATTTAAATTTAGTTAAACTCTGATCTGGTTATTATGTTCAAATTGGGTCTCTGTCTAAGCTTGGTTGTACTGTGGGCTCATGTTGTGCTGGGGTGTTCTTCCCACCCCAGGGCAGTAGATGACAGCAGTGGAGTCAAGAATTAGGTGCTCTTCCCCAGCAGCCAATCAGGAGGATTGAGCCTCGCTGTGCATGCTGGGGGAGGGTATTCATGGAGCAGACACCATTAGTTCTGGGTCTTCTTCTTCAAGTGCGGCATCCACCTTTAGGGTGCTGCACCACGGCGCCCGGCGTTATGGCCTACCGGGGCGTGCGTGCCACGCAGTGTTCCTGGTTCCGGAACATTTGAGCTGTGGCGGGGAGCCCAGTGGTCGACTGGGTTCCCAATCCTAAAGATCCCAAGTGGTATAGCTGTTCGGTGGGGAGTCCATATGAGGCGAACCAATGAGAGGCTGGCGATCCAATAGGATCTCGACAATCCACCGGGGATCAAGGTATCTGGACACTGAGAGGCTGGTCAGTCGGTACCTGAAAGCAACTAGAAGGAGATCCAGGCGTAATTCTACTAAGGAGGTTTTTCTCCGTAACCACAATCAGGAGGGCCTGTGGCAAGGGTTTCTCACTGAATCCATTCCAGGAGGGTCTGTGGCAGAGACTTCTCCCAAAGGTTCCAGTTCATTACAGGAGGGTCTGTGGCAGAGACTTATCCTTAAAGGTTTGAGCGATACCCTGGCTGCCAGGTCAGTGAGAGAGGCCTTCCAGGTACGTTATTCCCACTCAAGCAGGAGTGGCTCAGGAAGTGTTACACGTGGGACCAGGACTGTTTCCACATTGCTACGCCTGAATTTGCTATTTTCCTTCTTCTTTCAACTCTACCTTCTTCACCTCAAGTTTTATTGTTTTTACCCGGCTGGGTAATAAAGTGCACAGCAGAAGACACCTGTTTCGGACATTCCTTTACTTCTGCTATATGCACCATACACCCCTAGGAATTTGGAGAGCCACGAGGTAAATGTGCCACCCAAAAACAAACCAGCAGCTTCTTCGGGGGTAGTGCTACAACTATTCTGCTTAAATGTTTATTTTTTATTTTCCTGCATTATATATTACCTCATCATTCATTGTGTAATCTCATGTCATGTAATATATTTTTTTAACAAAGTATTTTTATCTTTCTGTCCATATTTAAAAAAAAAAAAAAACGATTATTATTTTTTATTTTTTTACTTTATTATTCCAAAATTGGCTTATACAGTATATTACTGGTGTTTGTAGTAAATGTTTTTCATGTGTTCTCTTTTTTCCATTGTAATACTTTAAATGTCTTAAATAAAAGAATGCAAAAAAAATATTAAAATGTAGTTCTATTACCTGTGTTATTTGTTTGCCTTACCTTTTAATGATGGGCTCACATGTTGCTGCTGCAGTTTGTAGTGCCATGACTGATCAACCCTACATGTCCATGTTAGCATTCACTTAGCTTGTCCCTTTTCACTAAAGGGACATGCAACATCTTGTTTCTGTGCAAAAAATTATATATAGAATATACTGCGCTGTGCAACAAGTGAACACAAAAATTAGCTGCAAACACAGCTGTGACAAAGCAAAAATGAGTGAATATGAAAAAAGTGTAGCGCTTATTTTTGAGCATAAATCAGTTGACAACACATGTCAAATGTTACAAACATGCATATACATGAAGTCTTAATTTCAGTGACACCAAGGGGCTGATTCATGAAACGATTGTGCCTTGTTTTGCGGCGCATCGGCGTGCGCATTTCGGTATTTATGAAATGTATGCGCCGGCAACGCAGCACTATTCCCTATTTATCATTAAGCACTTGGCGCACGGGAGGAGGCGCACAGTGTGCCACTATGGACATGGCGCACGGCATCTGTAAATCGAAATTAAAAGAAGTTGGAAGTGAGAATATTTTGGGGGTGATGTGGGATGATGTGAGGAAGTGTAGTAACAACTGCCCATGTGACAAATATGGCCTAAATAGAAAGTGACTTTTTTATATCAAGTAGCATAACTGCATTTGCGTGGGTTGAAGAGGCACACCTATAAACCTGCCTTTTTTTTTTACATTGATCATGAAGGGAAACTCTGCACCAAATTTTAAATTAAAAAAGACATGGGTTCCCCTTTAGGGGCATACCAGGCCCCCAAAATCCATACCAAACTCTTACCTGAGCACGCAGCCCGGCCGGTCAGGAAACCGTACCAGGCCCGCATGGCCTCAACATGGGGGGGTGGGTGCTTTGGGGCACTGCTTTGGGGCCTGCAGCCCCCCACCCCACAGTACCATGTCCCCATGTTGATGGGGACAAGGGCCTCTTTCCGACAACCCTGGCTATTGGTTGTTGAGGTCTGCGGGCGGGGGGGGCTTATTGGAATCTGGGAGACCCCTTTAATGAGGGGGCCCCAGATACCGGCCCCCCACCCTATGTGAATGAGTATGGGGTACATCGTACCCCTACCCATTCACCTGGGGAAAAAATGTTAATTAAAAAAAACACACTACACAGGTTTTTAAAGTAATTTATTAGTCAGCTCAGGGGGTCTTTTTCCGACTTCTATGCTCTTTCGGGGGGCCTTCTGCCAGGCTCCACCGCTTTCATCTTCGAGCTCTTTTACTAGCGGGGGCCCGGTCTTCTCCACCATCTTCTCTGTTCTCTCTTCTGCCGGGCGAGGGACCCGGTCTTCTCTGTCGGCTTGTTCTCTCTTCTGCCGGGCTCCACAGCTTTCTTTTTTAAGCTCTTTTACTAGCGGGCGGCCCGGTCTTCTCCGCCATCTTCTCTGTTCTCTCTTCTGCCGGGCTCCACCGCGTGGGTCCGGTCTTCTCCGCCGTCTTCTTCCCTCTTCTCTTCTAGCGATGGTGACACGACAATCTCTCCTGCTGTAATGCTGTGTGCGCATTGCGCAAAAACTTATATATGCATGGGGCGTGGTCACCAGGTGATGTCACACAGCGAGCCCACCCCTTATTGCATTACATGCCCGGGGCATGATAGGAATGTGATGTCATGAGGGGTGGGGCCACCATGTGACATCACCCGGTGACCACGCCCCATGCCTATATAAGTCGTTGCACAACACGCACAAGGCATTACAGCGGAAAAGATTGTCGTGTCAACATCGATAGAACAGAAGAGGGAAGAAGACTGGACCCCCGCGGTGGGGCCCGGGAGAACTAATGTGTTTTTCATATTGCAGCAGCCAGCGCGAGATGTACAGTACCCTGTCGCAGAGAACCAGCGTGATAAGATCACGCTGAAAGTACAATATCGGCGGCAGGTACTGTATGTCCCTTAGAGTGGGACCTGGGCCCCCGTACCCATTTTAAGGCCAATAACTAGAAGATAAGCCAGCCAAGTGGGGACTAGCAAAATTAACAAGTCAATTTCCATAGACTGCAATGGTATTTGTTGTATAACTTTTGCCCATGTTAGGCTCTTTGTTTGCCCACCCGGAACAGGGGGTGTTTGTCCCATCTCTAATTTTGTAGCATGCTGGATGATGTAATTCATTTTGGACAAGGGTGTGGCTTATTTTCTGCTAGCTGCAATTGGGTTGGTCTGGGCATGTTGCTTTTTGTGTGTGAACAGCACTGGGCATGCTCATAGAGCGTGTTTCTTGGGTTAGTAATTTAAGGACATCCTTAACAGGTGAACCCACTTTGAAGTTCATTCTCTACATTGGGTGAACTTGTGTTTTGTGTGTTTCATGGACTGTGCATGTGTTTTCAATTGCCTCATTAGCACACAAACCTATGTTATATAAAGTTTCAGATAGCAGTCTTTACCTTGCCCTGAAAAGAGGCAAGATTGTGTGTGGCCAGCCAGAGAGTCTATTTGGGTGTCCTTATTAAGTGTGTAACACATGTATTTTCGCTTTGCATTTTATTTATGTCTTTGCAAATCAGGTATGTTTTTGATCAAGGTTTTTTTGATTGGTTTATTTATTTTGTTTGGGTGAGAGATATCTTCGCCTGAAATATTTGTGAGGTTGTCAATGTATGTTGTTTTTAGGGTGTTCACTTTGATGTAATTGTCTGTAATGTTTCAATCCTTATTAAAATGTCAGTTTGTGGGCGCAGTCCTTTTATCTTCTGTTAATTTCCATTGCATAAACCATATTCTGTTAGTGAATGAATAACCCTGCATTCTTGTCCAACTAAAGGTCAAACCTAAACAGGATTTAGTGGGATCACTGCTACCGAGTTACTATGATCATTTTAATTTATTGTATTTTTACATGTAATTTTTATCCGTTTTTGTATTTAGTTTATTCATTTTTATAATTTGTATTTAATATATTGATTAGCCATTTGATTGTGGTAATGTCATATATAATTTTAATTTCCAGTTTACAAGTAATTTCATGCTATGGAGTTATGTGTAATTGTGTATATTTGCCAGTTACAAACATCAGCGTTGTGATGCACAGGCACCCGGGACAGAGGCTGGATTTAGTCCGAAACTCCTCCCATAGCCAGCTAATTGACAGGCCCATTTAAACGTATGCATCTCGTGACCTAGCATGCTTCCTGAAGACGTGCAATACGAAACAGCTGTTGAGGCGTCACTAGGTCACGCTCCAACGTCACTTCCGGTCCCTCTGGCTCAGTGCCGTCACGGGTGGAATGCACGCCAGGACATCTCCACTTGGGACTTCGTATGTACCCATGATATCGCCATTCAGCCTCAGTGCCGGGTCTGTGGCACCCCAGAATGTAAGCAGCCATTTGGCTTTCTACTTGTATATTGTTTTTACTTATTAAATGGGATTACACTATTGCCGTTTACCCAATTTACCCAATGATTACCCAAGGATTGGTTTCAGGACTGTCATAGCCCTACCATGTTGGGGATATTACATTTGTGACAACACTTATTGGTTTATTTTTCAATATTTTTGCACTGTGGTGGTTCTTTTGTGCATTTGTTTCACTTTATTTATCCTAGTCTTCAAAAAAAAAAAAAAAAAACATTTAGTGCATCTTGACACTATTTTTTTCTAGGGCCTAATATCAACATCACATTTGTAGTTGTACAGGCAGGCTGGTGTTTTGATTTTTATATTTATTTTTTCAATTATTATATTATTATTTAATTAATACTTTATTGTTTATATATATTAAGTTTTTCAACATTTGTTTCTTGCACCGGAATGTTGGGGTAGCAGCTTTTTCTTATTTTATCATTTTACTAGGCGCAATATTTATTTCCTATTTCCATATTCTGTTAGTGTCTCAAATTAACGTACGTGTGTGTTTTTTTTTTTTTTGCTTTCCTTGCTCTTTTCTCAAAGTCCTGTTTTGTTGACCAATAAAATTTCTTTCAGATTTTGATTTTTTTTTACTTTTCGTGCAAAAGATTTCCCAGCTGCAGCTTAACTAGGCTGATTGGCATGTCAAAACAAAACAGGTGTGATTGGTCTCCACGTTCCTTTCCTGGTGCCTTTGCATATGCATGGTTTGTGTGCATCCATGGATAGTCACCAGGAAAGGAAAACTACAGAGCGGTAAGTATTTAATGTTTCCTTTTTACTGCAGTGGTTCTCAGCCTCAGTACTCCAGTACCCCAGACAGGACATGTTTTGTGAATTTATCTTATCTAGAATTGCTGTCCAACCTACTAAGCCATTGACTGTCTTTTAAAGCACATGTGCAAGATGAAGGAAAACCTGCAAACATGGCCTGTTGGGGGTACTGGAGGACAGGCTTGAAGCACTGAGCTAAAATCTCAATCTCAAGGCAATCCTATTCTAATTGTGGGCATTTGAGGGAAACCAAGTGAGTGTTAGATACCCTGCTTGTCTTATTTTTGGTTGGGCTTTGTGTTCCTTTTCTTAAAATTGGCTTCACTTCCTGTCACACAGCTGAACAGGAAGTGAGGGTAAAACCCTACCAATGTCTTTTCTTGGGGACACACAGGTTAATCTAACTAGTGTCCCCATTAAGAAAATTGCACTCTAGCACTTTGTTGTGTACACCCCAAATGATTATTCAGTTTTGGGTTTAGTAAAGGCAAATCCACTCTGCAGTACGCATAAGTGTAGTCGCTGAAAATCTGAGGGGAAGCACTGATTTTAACATCCAATCATGTAGAAGCAAAGATTTTTTTTTCTTTTCTTCCTTGCATGTCCCCCTCCATCTCCAGCAATTGCACTTCCAAGTGCACTTGTAGTGCAATGTGGATTTGCCTTTAGTAAATGGACCCCAAAGTCCAAGATCCCTAATAATTTGGGGTGTACACAGCAAAATGCTAGAGTGCACTTTACATAATGGGAAACTATATAGATTGATCTGTGTGTCCCCAAGGAAAGATATTAATAGGGTTTCTTTGGGAGGTGTCTTCACCCTATCAGGGGTGCAGACATCCCCCAAAACTGAGCAGACTTCTAATCCCTCGGCACTCTATCCCCAAGCAAAAATAAGAAAGGATTTAATTTAGTTTAAATTTGAAAAGACACATTCCTCAGATCAGCTGTGATGCATGTCAATGGCCCATTTATTAGAAAACACCAATTGCCTTTCACTAGAAACATTTGTTAGTCCAATCCTGGAAATCTGCATCTGCTTTACTATCACTTTCCCTAAAAATTGGGTTTCTGCATGTAGATGCGTGACCACCGTGTATTTCATATGCGCATATGTGGTTCTCAGAAAGCGGTGGCCAGCACACAGGTATGACATCACGCCCCCACAGGAAGTTGCTTGTACTGCTGCTAAGTTCTGAGGAAGGGATGATACTTATTTGCAAACTAGCTGAATACCCGGCGTTGCCCGGTCTTCCTATCTTAACCTTTTGGGGAGGAAAATCATAGTAATATAAATATACCCATCTTTTATATAAGGGTGTAGGTTAATTTAACTGTCATATATTTTTATTTGGCATATAAGTAATATGTGTACCAGGTATTATTGAAATATCTCCAGGCGTACAGAAGTTATGTGGGAACATACATTTCCCATTGATTTGCATGGGACTTTAAACAAAAACCCCGACCCTCACAAATGGGGGTAGTTAAGGGATACATTAACTATCCTATAGTTTAAGTGGACATATAAGTAACATATGACCAAGTGTTATCGAAATATGTACAGCCGTTTGGAAGTTATGAAGTAACATGTATTTCCCATAGAGTTGAATGGGACTTTAAAGAAAAACCCCGACCATGGCAAATGGGGGTGGGTAAGGGTTAAACCACCTATCCTATCCTATGTTTGTTGCTGACATATAAGTAACATGTGTGCCAAGTTTCATGTTAATATCTTTAGGCGTTTGGACGTGATGCTGGAACATACATACATACACACACACACACGTTGAGTTTTATATATATATATATATATATATATATATATATATATATATATATATATAGATAGATTAAGAAAATTGTTTATACAACATTGGGTGGTTAGGAAAAAGAGGGGGACCGGAAATAGAGGTGTAGCGGCTGCTAGTACCACAAACTCACCCAAACTATTACCCAGACAAAAATGTATCAATGGACATTCTCGGTACTGATAGCATGAATCAATGTAGTAAAAAAATCATTTATTATACATAAAAACCATACAGTTTTTTTTTATATAAAACAAGGCTAGGACCAACAACCTCACTAGAGATACAGAATTGTTATTACAAACGGAAAACCGTGGGGTATCTGAAATTGTGAGGAGGAGTCATAGGAGAACCTCTACCGGTTTTGCGGATGACCGCTTCTTCAGGAGGTGGTCTGTACAATAGATGACAAAATATCAAAAAACTAGCAAATATAAAACATCAAAACAGTAATAAAACACTGAGGCCTCGTACACACGACCGAACATGTCTGCTGAAACTGGTCCGTGGACCAGTTTCCGCGGACATGTTCGGTCGTCTGTACGGCCGACCGGACCGAATTCCCGGCCTAGCGGACAGGTTTTCAGCGGACAAATGTTTCTTAGCATGCTAAGAAACATGTCCGCTGGAAGCCTGTCCGTCGGACATGTTCGGTCGTCTGTACGACTCACCGGACATGTCCACTCGGCCGAAAGCCCTCGCATGCGTCGAAGTGATTCGACGCATGCGTGGAAGCATTGACCTTCCAGGGTCGCGCACGTCGCCACGTCATCGTCGCGGCCACGTCACGACCACGTCACTGCGTTCGCTGTCCACGGCGAACCGTTATCATCGGACCATCCGACCGTGTGTACGCGGCCTTAGAGGGATCAAAAAATTGGATGGTGTTTGTGGGGGTCCCTAACACATATTCATACATATTAGCAACGCTGTATACTGGCCAAGGCCAGCACTTTGCAGGGGGGCAGCACAAAAAGAGTCCACGGCGGGTTGCACTACACTGTTAGGCAAATTAGTCTAGCGCCCCTTAAAGCGGCCGCTCTGCTTCCGCCCGGCATTCCGCAACTATGTGTGTGTGTGTGGGAGGGGCTTCTAATTTTGACTGTCCTATCATCCTGGACCACAAACCTTCCTCACTGTGCTATGTTTCTGTTGCACCATTGGTATGGTTATATTTTCTTAGTCCTCTCAATAAAATTATCAGAAATTTGTGCTTAAAGTAGAACTATAATCAACACTTTTTTTTTCCATTTTGGATAGAGTAAGGGAAGGTTATAGCCCCTGTCAGTTTATTTTTTACCATCCCTGTCCAATTGTGAAGATTTCCATTCACTTCCTGCCCCATAGCCAAACAGAAAGTGAGAGAAAAACTGTAAGGGCTTACCTTGGCTGGAGTCCATATTGCAGAGTTGTATGCTCACCCTTACAAATACACACAGCCCACGGTAACAAAGTAAGAAGCTACCTGGGCTGTGAGTCTGTGCACGGGGGCTTGACAGGGATTTGCCAAAGGATGGTCAAAGTTAAGCCGTGGTCAGGGATTCCAGAATTCAGAATACACGATAAACATAGCCATGGTCAGAAGCCGAAAACAGTCAGTCTTGTAGCTGAAACAAAGCACAGGAATACAGGAACCTTTGGCAATGACAGGACAATCACAATGAACTGACAAATCCCTCATGCCGCGTACACACCATCACTTTATGTGATGAAAAAAAACGACACTTTCTGTGAAGTAAAAAATGAAGTTTTTAAAACTTCAATTTTCAAAGACGAAGTTGCATACACACCATCGTTTTCTCACAATGATCTTGCAAAGTGAGGTTACGTTCCACCACGTTTTACCATTGAAGTAGCTTCTGGGCATGCGTGGATGAAAAAACGTCTTAGAAAACGACGTTTTTTGCTACACACGGTCAATTTCTGTGAAGTAAAAAGTGCACTTTTGAAAAACGACACATAAAATTGAAGCATGCTTCAATTTTTTTTGGTCGTTTTTTACAATACATAAAACAACGTTTTCCCCCACACACAGTCAATTAAAGTGACGTTTTTAAAAACGTCATTTTTTTTCATCACATAAAGTGATGGTGTGTACGGGGCATGAGAGTGAGGCAGTGTTTTATACCCTAGATGATTGGGTAACCTGCCTCAGCTGGACCAGGAGAGACAGGTGCAGATTGCAAGGAGATCCAGAGAAAGGCGATCAGCACATCATTCAGAACCACCTAGCTGGAAAGCAGGCAGAATACCAAACTGAGTGGCTCAGAAGTAAAGCACTGAAGCAGCAACAGAGGGGTCCCAGGTTCAATACCACCCAGAGCCACTTGGGGCACGACCACGCCTCGCCATCTGCTTGGCACGGTAGGGACCGTGACAAAAACTATGCAAATTAAGGGAATCCAGGGCCCTCAGAACTAGTGTCCCCCCTGAAAATTTCAGGGCGGGCCTTTAAAAAAATGGGGTGTGGCCTTAACAGGAAGGGGTGGGTCATATTTAAATTAGGAGGTGCAGTAGTTTATTCAGGCCTAGGGCAGCACAAAACCTAAATACACTACTGCATATTAGGGCCTATTTAGACAGGATCCGATTTACAGCATGTTTTTAGATTGTTAGAGGAAACCTACGCAGGCACAGCAGGGAGAACATGCAAACTCCAGGCAGAAGGTGTCACGGGCGGGATTCGAACCAGCAACCCTTTTTGCTGTAAGGTGAAAGTGCTTTCCACTACACCACTGTGCTGCACGAACATGTATCTAAAGATGTATGTTCTTGTGTCCACTTGTGAAAATACAAGTGGGTCATGGCTAGGGATAAGCCGAACACCCTCCCCCGGTAGGGATGAGCTCTATGTTCGAGTCGAACATGAGTTTGACTCAAACATTGGCTGTTTGCCCATTCGGCGAACACCGAACAATTTGGGGTGTTCGCGGCAAATTCGAAAAGCAGCGGAACACCCTTTAAAAGCCTATGGGAGAGAATAATAGAATGATATTTTTAAAGGTTAATATGCAAGTTATTGTCATAAAAAGTGTTTGGGGACCCAGGTCCTGCCCCAGGGGACATGTAACAATGCAAAAAAAAGTTTGAAAAACTTCAGTTTTTTTTAGGAGCAGTGATTTTAATAATGCTTAACCACTGCAGCTACATGCATCATTCAGATATCCCTTTTTTACAGGCGGCAATTGTGCACACCATAAGAATGATCATATAGGCAGGTTCCGCCGCTTGATCGTTCTTACAGGCAGCGGGAGGGGACATCCATCTGGTGCTTCTCCGGGCTCTCCCGCGCCATCGGAGGCCAGGAGAACGAATCGGCCGCCGCCGAATGAAGAGCATAATGATTTAAAAACATAAACAAAGCCACAATCATGGCTAAAAGCATGAGATCAGTGAATTTTTTTTCCCGATCTCATGCTTTCCAGCCTGGAGGAGAGATGCGGGGTCTTATTGACCCTGCATCTCTCCATAAAGAGGACCTGTCGCACACTATTCCTATTACAAGGGATGTTTACAGATACGCCGTTTACGTTAGGCTTTTCCCCGGCGTAAAGTTACCCCTGCTATATGAGGCATACATGCAGCGTACCAATGTTAGTATGGACTTCGTTCCCGCATCAAATTTTTAAAATGTTACGTTGTTTGCGTAAGTCGTCCGTGAATGGGGCTGGACGTAATTTACGTTCACGTCAAAACCAATACGTCCTTGCTGCGTATTTGGAGCAATGCACACTGGGATATGTCCACGGACGGCTCATGCACTGTTCCTTAAAAACGTCAATCACGTCGGGTCATGGTCCATTTACATAACACACGCCCAACTCTTCAAAATTTGAATTAGGCGGGCTTACGCTTCTTTTGAGAATACGGCACTTGCCTGTAAAAGTTACGGAGGCGTAACGTAAATAGGATATGTTACGCCCGCACAAAGTTACGCGCATCTACGTGAATCCGGGCCCTAAGTAAAGAAAATTAAAATATACCGTATTTTCCGGTGTATAAGACGACTGTCTGGATGCAAAAAAATGCATCCAAAGTCGGGGGTCATCTTATACGCCGGTGACAGTCTCTGTGCTGCGAGCATCAATGATTTAAAAGCCACTCCTTCTCCTCAGAGTGTCTTATGATAGGCAGAACACAAATCTTCCCAGCAGCGCCTCTGTTCTGTGTTCCTCCTATCACAGCTGCCTTCTCATCCTCGGACGAGATGAGAAGACGTCCGTGATAGGCGGAACACAGAACAGAGGCGCTGCTGGGAAAATTTGTGTTTCGCCTATCACAGGACAGTCTGAGGAGAAGGCACGGCTTTCAAATCATTGACGCTCGCAGCACGGAGACTGTCACGGCCTGGTAGTCGATTCAGAAAAACGTGAGTGATTGCACTGTTCGCACAGTGGGGGGCAAGTGATGGCACAGTGGGGGGCAAGTGATGGCACGGTGAGGGGCAAGTGATGGCACAGTGAGGGGCAAGTGATGGCACAGTGGGGACAAGTGATGGCACAGTGGGGGCATGTAATGTAATGTAATGGCACAGTGAGATTTGAAAAAGCCTGTTTCTGTCAGCGGTTCTGGCTACCCCTCAGCTTCCAGAAAGACTAGTAGGAAGGGGGTAGTCTTATATGGCGAGTATATCCCAAAACCAACATTTCCCAGTAGCTCACGCTCAGAAGCGAACGCGCACGTGAAATGTACCCCTACCATTTCACAAAGAAAGTGTAAAAATGTTTAAAAAAAACACACAGACACCGTTGGGATAAGTCCTTTATTAAAAAAAAAATTAAGATTCCAGCGGTGGTAATCCACTCTCGGTCTCCACTCCAACACTGTTGGTATCCTGCGATGGATGCTCTCCTCTCCGGGGTCCAGCGATTGTTGATCTCCTCTCCATCCAGGTCCAGGCTCCAGCAGATGAGATGTCCAGCACAGCGCATCCTGTCTCCACCGGAGACACCCCGGGAATATATTTGCCGCAGCCTGACAGGTCTTATGTAGCTGAGGGCGGGGTCACCCGTCACGTGACCCCGTCCCCCTCTGATGCAGGGGGAAACCCAGGATTTCCAAGTGATGTGACAGTGACCTCGCCCCCCTCTGATGTAACACAGGTTTACCGTTGCATCAGAGGGGGAGAGGGTCAACCGTCACGTCAATGGGAAAGCTGGGTTTCCCCTTGCATCAGAGGGGGACGGGGTGTGACGGGTGGCCCCGCCCTCAGCTACATAAGACCTGTCAGGCTGCGGCGATGATATGCCCAGGGTGTCTCCAGTGGAGGCAGGATGCGCTGCACTGGACATCCCTGGACCTGGATGGAGGGGAGATCATCCATCGCTGGACCCCGGAGAGGAGAGCATCCATCGCAGGATACCGACAGCATTGGAGTGGAGATCGAGAGTGGATTACCACCGCTGAATTTTTTTTTTTTTAAATAAAGGACTTATCCCAACGGTGTCTGTGTGTTTTTTTTTTTTACACTTTCTTTGTGAAATGGTAGGGGTACCCAATTACCATATCACATAGGGGGGCCGGGATCTGGGGGTCCCCTTTGTTAAATGGGTCTTCCAGATTCCGATAAGCCCCCTGCCCACAGACCCCCACAACCACGGGGCAAGGATTGTGGGGATGAGACCCTTGTCCCTATCAACATGGTGACATAGGGCTTTGATGGGTCACAGACCCCCAAAAATCCTCCCCATGCTGAGGGCATGTGTCCTGGTATGGTTGAGGGCGGGGCGCTCTCTCGTCCCCCCCTCTTTTACTGCGGCCTGCCAGGTTGTGTGCTCGGATAAAGGGTCTGGTATGGATTTTTGGGGGAACTCCACGCCATTTTTTTTTATTTGGGGTGGAGTTCCCCTTAAAATCCATACCAGACCTGAAGGGTGCCCAAGTTCACACGCTCAATTAATTATTTATCTGGCACACCAATTAAGGTATGAACCGGTGCAGAGCATTGTTCATAGTATATCAGCCCCCAAGTGACTAAGTGTGATCCGTGATTTATTTTTTTATACAAATAAATCAGAATGAAGCAGTCCTCTATTGTGACCAAACACAAATAATAATCCAAAAGTGTAGAAAAAACTGCAAGGTTGAAATGAAGAATTCCACATAGATATGACCCACTTTGTGAAAGGATAAAGACACCACCACCAATGTAAGGAGGAGGATTACCAGATGGTGTTAACTTGGTGAGGTATATACCACCCAAGTCAAAACAGGCTTGTATAATCAGTCAGCAAGATGTATCCAGCTGGTCCTGAATCCACATATCAGTTGGCACCGCAAATTCCAGTAAACACCAGAAAGTGTGAAATACATGTAGTCTTCTTGGAGCCAGAGATACGGTAACCACATAACATGCGTAATGGGAAAAAAACGCACATAGTGTGATACCGTACAAGGTAGTATTTATTAAAACAATTAAAAATGAACACTCACATTTGGAAAAACATCATAGGCATATCACAAAGTGCAAGAGCGATGTGTGAGAATGGGTCCACCAAACGCGTTTCAACGTTATTAATTTGAAACGCGTTGGGTAGACCCATTCACACACATCGCTCTTGCACTTTGTGATATGCCTATGACATTCTTCCAAATGTGAGTGTTCATTTTAAATCTTTTTAATAAATACTACCTTGTATGGTAGTATAGAGGAGCAAAGAGCACCAGGAAACATCATTATGGAAGTGAAGAACACAATGTGCAGGCAGGAAAGTTTATAATGCCTTTAAAGTTCTTTTTGTTTAGGAAAACATGTAAACAATAGTATACATGTGTGTGATGGCGTGCTTTTATTTGACAGGAATTAAGGGTTAAAAATAAAACAATAACATGCACTCTCAGAGATGGTGAGACTGTTGCACTTAAAGCAGAACTTCACCCAAACGGGTAAGTTCCGCTTGTTTGTATCCCCACCCCCTCCACTGCCACATTTGGCACTTTGGGGGGGGGGGGGCTAGCGGATACCAGCAGATACCTGGTTTTCACATGCACCTGCTCCCACTTCTGGGTCAGATCTGTGAGGATTCGGCCTGCTCCTTCATCTGTTGCAGCCTTTTGGGTCACACACAAGTCCCAGATAACTACCATTTACAAGGTGTAGCACTGCTCGCACATGCACAGTAGGAAACTGGTTGTGAAGTCAGAAGTGTAAGCACATATACAAACACTCAAACAGTAAAACTGTATCCTTATGGAATAAAATATGGACCTTGACACATGCACACAGGCTCCACCTGACATACGCTGATTTAACGAACAAATATGTTTTGCTATACTGTGAGATTTCTATAGGAAACAGTATACATGTTTTTCTGTGTACAGTGTTGCATTAAAAAAGATGATATAGCCCTGAATAAACTGTGTATTAACCTTGTACAACGTACATATCAACCACTTTGGACTTTTATTCTGTCTGAATAGGTTTGCAGAGCTTCTAGAAGAGGTTGTATTGTGTTTCTTCTAAGGACTCTTAGAATAGTATAGCTAAAGAACGTTGAAAGCATACTTAATATAAAATATATCAACATCTCTCTAAAGCTGGTATACAGGGTATGGTGGATATTTGGCATTTTTTATGCTTGAATTTTTATCTCAAATGCTTACAAAAAACATGGCTGGAGGCAATTGTGATCATGTTTACTAAGTGGCATGAATGTTTAAACTGTATAATGTGAAGACTGGGTCAACAACTGAATTATCAGGGATATAAAAAACTAATTTCAAGAACTTGAAGATCCCACTCATTGTTTATTTAGTTTGTAAGAATGCAGTGTCAGCATTTCTACCACCATCTTTCCTTTAACCTCTTCAACTTGTCTTCACGTAAATATATTTATGTCCTCTTTCTTAAAGGACCAGTTTCCATATATTAAATAAATGTAATGTGAAGGTGCAGTAAAAAAATGTATATCCTCTGAAAGGTTATTGAATTGAGTGAACTCTGGTCCAGTGGGTGAGACAGTTTTGTACCTTAAAGTGAACCTGTGACCAGACGTTGGACACTAAAGTATTTAAATATTTTGAAAAAGCAATACAGTCATCTTAAAAACAAGCCCTTATTCACTTCAGTACTTCCAGGGATTGTGAAAAAAATCCTCTTTAAATTTCACAGCAGGGGCAGAGAAACATCAGCTATTTTATATCGAAAGCAAAATCTTGGCAGTCTGGCAGCCTCCCAATATAAACACACAGCATTTTTTTTTAAATGATCAGAAAAGCAGGAGACCCCACTTAGCATCTTTGTTGTGATTAAAGTTAACTTATTTCTCAGGACATCTCTGGTATTAAGGATTGTACAATTATCAATAGTGCCTAGGCTTAGATAGGGAAAGACAAATCATAGTGATAGTATCTGCCAGCATAGAGCATATCCCACTCACTATATGTTGTAGATTGCTAAGCAAGCCTTGTATGTCCACAGGGTTTTTTTTTTTAAGCATGATAGCAGGTTATAGTCACATATGGATATTTCAACTGGCTTCAACCTGAGTGGCCTTATCCAGCTATGAATCAACTCTTTACAGGGATTACTGCTCATGTTGTGTCCACCCGCTGGCTTGGTAGCAGTCCATATAGGTCACAGGCTTTCAGCAGATGCAAATAGTACAAGCAGTAAGCAGGCAGTTAATTTAGCTTAAGACTTTAGCATACTTGGGTTCAGCGACAGACATTTCCGTTATTTCCAGCATTTATCCCATTGTGAGATGGAAACATAATCCTCATATACACGCTGCAGCTCATATTCTCATTGCCTAGGGACTCTCACCCATCCGGCATCCAAGAACTCTATCCAGCCTGCTTGCTGAGTCAGCGGGGGCAGCAGATTGGAAAGCCTCTGGCATAGACAGAGCTTGTGTTTGTTGATGGCGCTTAAGTCAACGTGTTTCGTCCATGTGACAGCGAGCTTTGTCAGGATGTACGGACATCCCATCTTGCAACATTTTAAAGGGGCATCCCGACAAATTTTGGATATTTACCATCAGGGGCTCCCAAATTTTTAAGCATCAAACACTGCTACATTATAACACATTTGAATAGAACGTGTATTTGGCCTTTAACTAACCTCATTTCTATGGGAGAGAACCGTATTAAGTCACTAAATCTCTCTTGCATATTGCTTTTCAGAGCTGTCTGAGTCAGCCAAATGAGACAGCAAATGTAACAGCCACATAAGGCCAGATTATGGCTAACACCTACTTTCCTCCTATTATTCATACTCTGGAAAGGAATTCATGGTTCCAGGAAAATTTTCAGGCTCAGTTCAGTATTTAAGCCCCTGGGGCTCATTTTACCTGCAAAATAAGTCCAAACTTTATTCTCAGTGACTAATTCCTATGGGTTCTGTGGTACAGGCCGATCCAGGTTGATATATGGTAAATGCATTTAGCTTCCAAAGAACTGACACAATACCACAATTGATACTGCAATCTGCAGATGGATTACCGTATTTATCGGCATATAACACGCACAGGACTAAAACACGCACCCCAACTTTAAGAGGGAAGTTTCAGGAAAAAAATCATTCCACAGCCCCCTGCATATAACATGCAGGTACAGTTTACCCTCTATTTTCAGGGTAAAAAGGTGAGTGTTATACGCCAATAAATACAGTACTTTGCTAAGCCTGTCTTTAAGCAAATGTCTGTGGTATGGGTCAAGTCACTTTGAATTTAATGTATCATTGCTCTTAGGCCTGTGTTGATCTATACACTAGTGTATGTGAGTCAAAGGTTGAATGAGTTTTTTAAGGTGACAACGTTGTCAGTCATCGATTTTAATATGGGGTTTGGAGGATCTTTAAGCAACTTACCTAAATGGTGTGTATCACCAATCTCAATAAAGTTTACCTAGATTCTTTGCAATACCACAGTTGGTCCATAAATGTGGCTTCCTTTTGGGTTAATACCCTCTTGGTACTACCAATCCATAGTTTAATGGCATTAGTTAGCCTCAAGGGACCCCACCAAGCTACATATGGCGAGACGCTGCTTTGATCGATAAGGTGTTGACTATTGAATTCTTGCATAAGGGCAGGGGCGTACCCAGAGCATTTAGCACCCGGGGCGGATCCTATATCTGGCACCCCTCCCACCACATTAAAATGTAAAAACACCCCACTGTGTCCCCTGCATACCCCTGCATCCTAAATATCTATGTGTCACTACTGTGTACCCCCTCTCCACAACTGCACTGCTGGACCCCTTTACATTACACAGCCCCCTGCATCCCTGGACCCCTTTACATAACACAACCCCCTGCATCACTGGACCCCTTTACATAACACAGCCCCATGCATCACTGGACCTCTTTACATAACACAGCACCCTGCACCTCTGGGCCCCTTTGCATTACACAGCACCCTGCACCTCTGGGCCCCTTTGCATTACACAGCCCCCTGCACCTCTGGGCCCCTTTGCATTACACAGCACCCTTCATCTCTGGACCCCTTTACATTACACATCACCCTGCACCTCTGGACCCCTTTACATTACACAGCACCCTGCACCTCTGGACCCCTTTACATTACACAGCACCCTGCACCTCTGGCCCCCTTTGCATTACACAGCACCCTGCATCTCTGGACCTCCTGCATGTTACACAGACCCCCATTTAGTGCAGCCCCCCTTCAGTGTAGCCCCCATTCAGTGCAGCCCTCCTTCAGTGTAGCCACCATTCAGTGCAGACCCCCCTTCAGTGTAGCCCCCATTCAGTGAAGACCCCCGTTCAGTGCAGACCCCCTTCAGTGTAGCCCCCATTCAGTGCAGACCCCCCTTCAGTGTAGCCCTGTTCAGTGTAGCCCCCTTCAGTGCAGCCCCCTTCAGTGTAGCCCCCGTTCAGTGCAACCCCCCTTCAGTGCATCCTCCCCTTCAGTGTAGCCCCTCTTCAGTGCAGCCCCCCTTCAGGGTAGCCCCCCTTCAGTGTAGCCCCCCTTCATTGTAGCCCCCGTTCAGTGCAGCCTCCCCTTCAGTGAGCTCTTTGGCATCAACTCACCGTGTTTGGAGGAGGAATGTTGCCTATGACCCCATCCCCACAGTCAACATGG
Organism: Rana temporaria; assembly: GCF_905171775.1. Classification (NCBI taxonomy): domain Eukaryota; kingdom Metazoa; phylum Chordata; class Amphibia; order Anura; family Ranidae; genus Rana; species Rana temporaria. Next base: position 90,621,202 of record NC_053498.1, read on the forward strand.
AGGTGGAAACATTATGCTTGGGGGGGGGGGGTCAAGGATATAGGACAACTTCACCATATAAAAGGGACTTTTGTTGCCAGCTGTTTAGACATTAATGGCTGTGTGTTGAGTTATATTGAGGGGACAGCAAATTTACACTGATATACAAGCTGTACACTCACTACTTTACATTGTAGCAAAGTGTAATTTCTTCAGTGTTGTCACATGAAAAGATAGAATAAAATATTTACAAAAAAGTGAGGGGTGTACTCACTTTTGTGAGATACTGTACCTGCTCTGTGCAAGTTCCCCCATAGAGAGATGCTTTCTATGAAAGCTCTTCCCAGGCCTTGCTCCAGATCAAAATTTCCATTTTGCCAAATTGGTGTCAACTGTTACAGCAAAATGTTATTGTTTTTTAAGGGTTCCGTTCAGTTGTCCTGGGCCTGTACTTGTGACATTTAAAGAAAAAAGAAAGCAAAAGCAAAACTTAAGGTGACAGTATGTAAATCATGATCAAATATCACACAAAAATAGGTAAAACATAAATACAAAAAAACTAAAAGGAAATAATGAAACTCCCTATTGATAAAGAACCCATGCACCCAAAAAAACATACAAGCTCTCTAAGTACAGATATAGAACATTTGCTCTAAACAACTGAATGACCAAAATAAAGAGTTTCCACCTTTCATCTCTATTAAAAAAAATAATTACATTTTTGAACAGGGAGTAGAGGCTACTGATGCAACGTACAGACGGTCGTTTTTTGTGATGAAACAAAACGACGTTTTATGTGATGAAAAAAAAACGACAATTTTGAAACTTCATTTTCAAAAACGACGTTGCCTACACACCATCGTTTTTCAAAATGCTCTAGCAAAGCGCGGTTACGTTCAGCACGTACGACGGCACTCTGTTCCATTGAAGCTCGCTTCATAACTTGCTTCTGAGCATGCGCGGGTTTAAAAACGCTGTTTTCAACATCGTTTTGCCCACACACTATCATTTTAATTGACACAAAAAACGATGTTTTGAAAAACGACACAAAAAATTCGAGCATGTTCGAATTTTTTTTTTGTCGTTTTTCAGAAGACATAAAATGACGTTTTCCCCACACACGGTCATTTTAAATGACGTTTTCAAAAACTTCGTTTTTTTTTCATCACAAAAAACGACCGTCTGTATGCGGCATTAGACTACCAAGGCACAGTGTATTACAAAAGAAGACCTGCTGCACAATGGCAGTTCTTTTACACCTGCCGTGTTTTATTGTAGCTTCTTTTGTAATAAATGGTTTTAATTTCAAGTATTCAATTTAGGGAGATATGTAAACAACAAAAGTCAAATTAGCATAAAAATGACACCCTCTATTAGCCTGACATTCAGGGCTCATAGGGTTATTATCATGAATCGCAAGCTTCCTAAAAATGATTTCTCTTTGCATATCTGAGCATTAATAAGTAATAATACTAAATAGAAACCCTGAACATTGGATCTATGAATGAAGTAAAATACTAATTCCTTACTAACCAGAATGGGTGTGATATCATTCAATAAAAATATATTTAGAATTCCCTGTTATTTCTTGCTTCTGTAAATTCGGTGTAATGTCATAGCAATAATCATTGAGGTTATTTACAAGCATTATTGTGACTTCTAATCTTAGCTGTAAATGGGTTTCTCTCGCACTTTCAAATTAGTTTCTCTGGCAGAGTGAAAATGTTACACATATGCAGTCTGGAATTTTGTCATTAATTTAAACTTTTCCTATAAAAGAAGAGAGAATAGGAAATTGAGTGAAATTGTGACTATGTGGGTAATGTGTACAAACTGTTAACATTTTGTTCAGTTAATTAATTATGGTGTTAATGTGTCTCATTATTAAACCATATCTGCCTCTCTGGATCCCAGCAACTAAGCTTAAAAACATAAATTAATTTATTTATAAATTATTTTCCTCTATTTCTGGCCTAACTGTTAATCAGGAAAAATCTCAAGCCTTGAATATTTCATTGGACGATGCCACGATCTCCTCACTTAAGCAATCATTCTCCTTTAATTGGCATACGGATTCCCTCCCATATTTGGGGATCAACATCACTCCATCAATACGCACGTTGTATTCCCAGAACTACCCTGCTCTATTTAAAAAACTTAGGGCTGATTTGGACAAATGGTTATTTCATCCACCGTCATGGCTGGGTAGATTATTTTCTATCAAGATGAATATCCTCCCAAAATTATTATACTATTTCCGCTCACTTCCGGTGGCATTAGTTCAATCAGACCTCAAAGCTTTTCAATCCAGAGTTATTTCGTATATATGGGGGAATAAGAAACCTAGAGTAGATAAACATACCCTACTTACTCCCAAGGCTTATGGGGGTCTGGGCGCTCCTGATTTAATCAAATATTACTATGCTGCAATACTGGCACAATTGACTAGATCACACTCTTCACGCCCCGGTCCTATCTGGATGGAATTGGAAAGCCACGCATGTAGAGGTATGTCTTTATCACACATGCTTTGGTTGCCACCTGGTGATAGGCCGCCGATATTATGCCCAACTTTATCGCTATCTCTTAATATCTGGGATAGATTGTCCAGAACATATAAATTTAGATCTCTTCACTCCCCGATGGCGCCTATTTTTGGGAACAGAAAATTTGCCCCGGGGCTTGTTCACAATAATTTTGAATGGTGGAAAAATAAAGGTCTGATACGCATTGCGGACGTCTGTGATACTGGTGGAATGCTACGTTATAATATCCTGGAGGAACGTTTTCATATTCCAATTTCTGAAAGATGTAATTATGATCTAATAAAACGTTTTTTGGAAACCTTGCCATGTGATTCCAATTTAACGTCACTGTCAAAAATGGAATATTTATGTCGTAAATTCGACAGTATGCAAGGTCTTATTTCAAATATTTACTCTATTTTGACAGCTTCTTCAGTTAGATTGAAATATATGGTAAAATGGGATGAGGATATCCAGGAAAGTATTGAGCTTTCGGACTGATTAAAATTGGCTCAGGGAGCTTCACGTTCGCTTATGAACACTTCAATAATTGAAGCAAATTACAAAATACTCTTGAGGTGGTACATGGTTCCCTTTAGACTGGCTTCCTTTGTACCTGATGCTTCTCCTCTTTGCTTCCGTGGATGTGGACTTGAGGGAACAATGTACCACATATGGTGGAAATTCCCCAGGGTGAGGCGCTATTGGATCAGAGTTTATAATTTTATATATACTCTTACTCAAATTAATTTAATTAAATCTCCGAAACAATCGCTGCTGGGGTGTGATGTGAAAAACGCCTCTAGACCTCAAAAATGCCTTATAAGATTTATATTTATTTCAGCTAGAATGGTTATAGCAAAATCGTGGAGGTCGGCCATGCTTCCATTCGACCACCTTAAAAACAAACTCTCCTGGATCATGCTCAACGAACATATGACTGCTATCCTTCATGACAAACTAGATTTCTTCAAAGCTGTCTGGGATCCATGGATCAACTATTTGTCATATGATCCTAGGTCTCTTCTGATCTAGATATTGGATGTTTCATTGGCTGGCACGGAGATACTTTCCCCCTCATACCATTTATGTTTTTGGTTTTTTTGTTTTTTTTTTCTTCTTCTTTTGATTTTACTACATTTATTTTCCTTGCTTAACTTATAGTAATAGGTTTGGAATACCTGTATCTTTGACACGCGGTCCCAATACCTAACCTGATATTCTATATATTGGGAATGGTGTTGGGCCCCTGTAATTCGTTTTAATTTATTCATTTTTATCGATGATAATACTGTTCTGCCTTTCCACGCATTTGATTGTTCAATTACTGCCTTGAATTTCGTTGGCCTTGACATGTGTTTTGTTAACTGACTTCTGATTGATTGGCATACTACTGTGTATGCCGAATGGTGAAATCTACTGAGAATTCTACATTGTATACGTAGACTACCACCATATATATTACAGTCGAGGATACGTTCTGTGTATGTTTTATACTGCTTTTGATAATATGGCTTCCTTATACGATTTTATTTGTTCCGTTTTGTTGTGTGGAGATTGAAAATGCCTTAATAAAAATATTGAAACAGAAAAACATAAATTAAACACCACCTGGCGTTAATGGATGCCACTATTGTTTATGCAGGGTGCCAAAAAAACTGGAAGCATCTGCAGTTAACTGAGTTTTGGTCTCTGTGACAGACCCAAACAGGACAGGGGATTTTGGAGGGGACTGCAGGGTAGAGTCTTACCTTCTGACTAAGGGCCCCAGCATTTGCTCTATTTTTGGGAGGTGTGTGCCTGGGGATATCTTTGGAGTGGTCTTGCTTCGGATGTGGGATTGTCTTACCGAAACACACACTTTGGGAATCTAGGCCCTGGATAAAGATTTGGGTCTTTTATGCACCAACCAGAAATGACTGCTTTAGACTGTGAGGCTCAGAGCAGATGTTAATATAATCATCTCAAACCAACCTGATACTGGAGTCTCCTGCTATTGTCTGTTTATTAAGGTGTTTTGTGTTTATTGTTAAGTATGTCTCTCCCATTGTGTGCCTCTCAGGTGTGCATTTGCATTGTTAAGTGAGTCATCTATTATTTCTGACTGTCTGCTCATCTCTTGGAGATGTGATTAATATTGTGAATAGGGATGAGCCAAACACCCCCCGGTTCGATTTGCAGCAGAACATGCGAACAGGCAAAAAGTTTGTTTGAACGCGTGAACACTGTTAAAGTCTATGGGACATGATCGTGAATAATCAAAAGTCTTAATTTTAAAGGCTTATATGCAAGTTATTACCATAAAAAGTGTTTGGGAACCCAGGCCCTCCCCCAGGGGATATGTATCAATGCAATTTTTTTTTAAATGTCTGTTTTTTAGGGAGTAGTGATTTTAATAATGCTTAAAGTCAAACAATAAAAATGAAATATTCCTTTAAATATCGTGCTTGGGGGAGTGTCTATAGTATGCCTGTAAAGTGGCACAGTTTTCCAGTGTTTAGAACAATACCACAGCAAAATTAGATTTTTTTAAGGAAAAAAAGTAATTTAAAACTGCTTGTGGCTGCAATGTACCCATGTTTTTTTTAAATGGCGTGGGTGTCCCCAGGCCCACAGGCACTATATACTCTGAACAGCAGGATATATACTATACGGCCTGCCCTATATACTCTGCAGTAAATTGGGCCTTAGGTGTTGGTGGTACCAGAACACTGTAAGACCTCACAGTTACTCTTGGTGAGCACAGGAATGCTCCCTGCTGTGAAATATTAGATCAAACATTTTAATTACATGCCCCTGTTTAACAGGGGCTGAAAATGTGGGCCTTGGGTGGTGGTGGTGCCACAACACTGTAACCCCTCACAGATACTCTTGTTGGGTGCAGGAATGGGCCCTGCTGTGAAATATTAGCTCAAACATTGTAATTACATGCCCCTGTTAAACAGGGGCAGCAAAATTGGGCCTTGGGCAGTGGTGGTGGTGCCCTAAACAAAAATGATGTTTAGAAGCAAGCATCATCAAGCTTGAGAGCTTGAGGAGGAATAGGATAGTCACTCAGCATAGGCAGTCTTCAAGGGATCCCACATCCATACAAAATTCAATTAGTCACATCAGCATCAGGTGCTTGGTAGCTGCTGATCCAAGACTGATTCATTTTTATTAATGTGAGCCTATCAACGGAGTCTGTGGACAGGCACACTCTATGATCCGTTACAAACCCTCCAACAGCACTGAATGTGCATTTAGAAAGAACACTGAATGCAGGACGGACTAGTAGCTCAATTGTATATTGAGCAAATTCTAGCCAGTGGTCCATCCTCAAGACCCAGTAACCCAGTGGATGCTCTATTGGAAAGGTCTCCAAGTCTGCTCTTGCCCCTAGATATTGCTGCACCATGTAATGCAGACACTGGCGATGGTTGCTTGAACTGATCAGACCTTGGCGCTGAGGACTGAATAATTAAAGGTCTCTGTTGGCCGGCCACCTTCTCCACCACTCTTCCTCTGACTCAGGTGAGCATCAATGTTCACAAATGCGTATCAACTTCTTTAATCTGTCTACTGTGTTGGGCTTCCCCTTCAAAAACCTTTTCCTTTAATATGGCCAAAAAACATCCATAGGTGTCAAGTTACGTGAACGGTAGGGATGAGCCGAACACCCCCCCCCCCCGTTCGGTTCGCACCAGAACCTTCGAACGGACAGAACGTTCGCGCAAACTTTTAGAACACCATTGAAGTCTATGGGACTCGAACGTTCTAATTCAAAAGTGCTCATTTTAAAGGCTAATATGCAAGTTATTGTCGTAGAACGGGTTTGAAAACCCAGGTCTTGCCCCAGGAAACATGTATCAATGGGAAAAAACAGTTGTTTTTTCTGGAGCAGTGATTTTAATGATGCTTAAAGTGAAAAAAAAAAAAATGAAAAATTCCTTTAAATATCGCACCTGCTGGGTGTTACTATGAAGCCTCATACACACGACAGAGAAACTCGACGGGCGAAACACATCGTTTTCCTCGTCAAGTTCCTTGTTAGGCTGTCGAGGAACTCGACAAGGCAAGTTTCTCCATTCCCGTCGAGGAAAAAGAAGACATGCTCTCTTTTTGGCTCGACGGGATCCTCTACAGTTTCCTCGTCGAAAAATGTACACACGACCGGTTTCCTCGGCAAAAAAAAAATCCCAGCAAGTTTCTTGCTGGTTTTTGCCGAGAAACTTGGACGTGTGTACGAGGCCTAAGAAAAAAGTAATTTAAAACTGTCTGCAATATGGATGAACATCATTGAGAAAAATAGCATGGGTTTCCCTGCCCCCCCTCCCCCCAGGTCATTACCAGCCCCTTTGGCCCTATATACTTTGAACAGCAGTATACAGGCGGTGAAAACAAGACAGGGGCTGTAGGTTTGTTGTTAAGTATAAGGGGCCAGATCCACAAAGAACTTACGCCGGCATATCTATTGATACACCGCGTAAGTTCTACGATGCGCCGTCGTATCTTTGTTTTGTATCCACAAAACAAGATACGACTGAATGTGGGCTCGATCCGACTGACATACGTCTTAGTACGCCGTCGGATCATAGGTGCATATTTACGCTGGCTGCTAGGTGGCGCTTCCGTTGATTGCCGCGTAGAGTATGCAAATTACCTAGATAAGTACGTCCGCCCGGCGCATTTTTTTACATCATTTACGTAAGGCTGTTTTCGGCGTAACGTTAAACCTGGGTCTATGAGGCATACGCAATGTTAAGTATGGACGTCGGGACATCGTAGAATTTTACGCTGTTTACGTCGTTTGCGTAAAACGTTCGCGAATAGGGCTTTGCTTAAATTATGTTCACGTCGAAAGCATTGACTATTTGTGACGTGATTTCGAGCATGCGCACTGGGATACCCCCACGGATGGCGCATGCGCCGTTAAAAAAAAACGTCATTTACGTGGGGTCAAGATGAATTAACATAAAACACGCCCACATCTTAGTCATTTGAATTGCGCACCCTTTCGCCGACACATTTACATTTCGCCGCCGTAACTTACGGCGCAAATTCTTTCTGTATGCGGAAACTACGCTCTAATTTACAGCGGCATAGTTTATCTGAGATACGCTACGCCTGCCTAAAGATCTTTGTGGATCTGGACCAATCTGTTTGTAATTTTGAACTGGTACTTTTTAAAGTGTAGCTCCAGCCATAAAATCATTTTTTTAAGCTTTTTGGAAAACATAGAGAGGGGTTATCACCCCTGTAACATTTGTATTGCTGTCTGTGCGCATCTGTTCAGAAGATTGCACCTCACTTTCTGTCCCAATGACAAATGATTTTTTGAAAATGTGTTTTTTTTGGTGCCCCTCGGCCTCCTTACTGTGTTTTAAAGGTTCAACTTCACATCTATGCGAGTATGTGCCTTGCTGCAAAACAGCCTATTAATTTGAGAATGAACTGCCTGCCACCCCTCAATAGCACTAAAGTGCATGGGCCTTTTTTTAATTTTATTTTTTAATGCCGCTGCACCAAAATGCATGGTGCTTTTGTTCGCATGCATTTTTATTTTTGTGATTTTTTTTTTATTTACACACATTTTATATATATATATATATATATATATATATATATATATATATATATATATATATATATATATATATATATATATAAACTCACAAAAATGCATGCTAACAAAAGCACCATGCATTTTTTTGAGAATCATGATCTTCATTCTAAGCAAAAGAATCGTGATTCTCATTTTTCCCAGAATCGTGCAGCTCTACTGCCTTTAGGAATTAATATGAGAAACACCAGCAAATCTATTGACGTAACTTTAGGTGCACACTGTACAGAAGACACAGACAGTACACCACGTGAAAATACTGCAGCTAGCACAATCACCTGCCTGCCTGTCAGTAAATTAGGAAGAGCGGATCTAGTTAAACTCAATACAGTGTATAAATATATATATACAACACCTGGGATGCATGTATATCCTCTACACACTGTAACTCTAACTGACTAGCCTGCCGGCCTGCCTGCTCTATCTAACTCCAAAAAATGACACTCTCTCTCTCTCTCTCTGTAAACCACCAACACACTACACAAGGCTGACTTCCAGGCAGCATTATATAGTGTGGGGTGTGTACACACCCCCTGAGCCATAATTGGCCAAAGCCACCCTGGCTTTGGCCAATTATGGCTCTCCGTTTTTTGTGTGCTGTGATTGGCCAAGCATGCGGGTCATAGTGCATGCTTAGCCAATCATCAGCCAGCAATGCACTGCGATGCCGCAGTGAATTATGGGCCGTGACACGCCATTCGAATTTGTCGCGAACGGCCCAAAACGTTCGTAATTTGACAAACGATCGAACATGCGATGTTCGAGTTCAACCTGAGTTCGACTCAAATACGGAGCTCTGCGAGCTGCGGTTGCTCAACGCGATTGGCACTGCGCTGACAAGCCATTCACCTCTGCAGCTAGGGGTTCGGATCCCGGTCTTGGCTACATGTGAATTGAGTTTGGTGGTCTCAGCCCGGCTCCCGGTGGGTGTGCTATGCGAGGTAAGCTTGCGCTTAGTACGCCCACCCCCCTCCCACAAAAACCACCACACTTACACGCACTCGAAATTGGGTTAACATGCACGCACTTTGACCACGCGGTCTCTAAAAAGAGAGGCGAAGGACTAACGGGGCTGGTTGAGCGGGCTAGATCCTCTCACTCCCTTATAGGGAGTCCCTCTGCCCCGTTGGGCTTCAAAGCGGAGCAGGTAGGGCGGGCTGTGTGGGAGGACCCCCTCACACACCCGCCATTGCCACCCGGGGCATGGAGAAAGGTGGCAGATTGCCTCTGGGGAGGCCTGCCTACTCCCAACTCCTGCAGTCCGGCTCCTCTCTCGAGTACACGCACAAAATACACTTTAAAAAAAAAAATACGAAGCTCATCCCTAGTGAACGGTCAATACTGCCTTATGCCCTGATCCAATGCTGTAGGGAGGTTTAGTCAAGGCAACTCCATACCAAAAAAGCAAAATAAACCTTTCTACAGAAATTAGTTCATTGAAGGGGAATGCAGATCTCTAAGCTAGAAAGTCACAATTTGAATATAGAGCACCCTTTGTCTCAGTAATTTACAGGTACTCTATAGCTACAGTAAAAGGATATATGGAGGTCTGAAGCTAGTTTTAATGGAAAACTATCTTGGGGTAAACATGAAGGATACGAACAGTGATCTCTGCTTCTGAAATGTTTGTTGACTGGCTATTCTGATGACCCTTTGAAAAAAACTACCATGAAGGATCCATATTGTCATCAGGTGTCACCCATGGCAAGGATGATTCAAAAGCCTTATAGGCTATAGGACCAGAAGGAATGATATTTTTTTTATTTGGAAGAGTAAAAGAATTGCCTTAAAAGTTTATTAGGCATACTCTGTCTTTGTTTTAGTTTTGCTAATCAAATGTGTGTATTATCAGAAAGACAAATTCTAGTGGTAGCACTTATGCAAATAGTACTAATTATTTGGATTTTTTTTTCTCTTCTCCCCCTATCATCTCCTAGGGTTTGCGGTTAATGCGTGGCAGAACTTTTCAAACTCTCACAAGATATACACCTTCAGTAATTTGAGTGGTATACTCATATTCACTGCTATAGAATGCCCATATGGGGCCTAAATGGGTAGAACTGAGGGAGGGAGGGGTAAAAGTGGCGTAAAAAGGAAAGAGAAGGGAGCATGGTGTAGGAAGGAAAGGGAAGAAATATGAGGGAAGATGAGAACATCTTTCCCATCTCTTCTTCCTAACATCACAATTAATTGTTTTTGGTTTGATCCTTCATTTTTGATCTTTTTCTTTTGGTCACATCACATACACATGTATTAATGGGTAGCTGGGATTGATGGAGGGTATAGAAGAAAGAGCGTAGGGGGGTAAGAATGCAAAAGGTAATGATTAGGTAGGGAGGCCAAACAACCCTTAGACCTATCTGGAAGAAAGACTAGCTGGATTTTTTCTTTGTATTTAGATGGGGGATCCTCCACCTCTTTCCTCCTCTTTGGGGAATAAATAAGACATATTTGGTTGTGTTGATAGAGTTATAGTATATATACATTTTTATATGTATGGAATTGTATATATGTAGTGTTGGGTATGTGATTTGAAGTTGTTTTCTATTATTGCTTGTCTACTTTATGAACGGTTTCTTGTGTTTTATTGTGATGTATTGTATTTGTAAATCTCTTTTCTAAAAATGAATAAAAAACATTTATAATGTAAATAATACTTGTGTAGCCTTTACAATGTATATACAGGTAGAGTTTGCATTCAAATTTTCATTTTACTTTTCACTGTGCTGTGTATACAGCACTTGATTTGGAAAAAATACTGTATTATTGTTACTGATTTTAGCTCTCCCCTTTACACATGGACTACTTCAAAACATTAAAGTGCAGTGCTTCAATAAATACTCACAAAAGAACAGATGACATTTATTTTACTTCTTGATCTTCACACTTGCTTTCTGGTAAGTGATTCAAAAAGCGCTGAAATCAAAGCGTCAACCAAGTCATCAAGCAACTACCATTTCAAGAAAGAGGCCAGCATGGGCAGCTTTTATATTTTTCCTTTCCACAAGTTTGCTTTAAGACCTAAAAATAATATTTTTATTTTCTGTTCTTTTTCCATGCTCACCTCCTCAAAGAACATGCTATGCTTTACAGCATTATGTCACCGGAGTAGACATTACTCTAATTTTAACCATAATAATATTTGTAGTTATAATGTAGTGATTGTGTATCCTAAATTCTAGATTACTTACCAAAATCAGCACTTAATTTCTACACTTTTAAAGACAGCTTTGTGCGTGTTAAGTGATTCATATCTGAGCAATTTACACATTATGCTGCTGAGCTTACGTTTTAAATTGTCTACCATCTAAAACTGCCCTTACCATAACAAAACCTTTTTACCTAAAGTGGGGAAGGGAGAGCACTGCCTCTATGTGAGGTCACTAAGACAAAGTGAGTTAAGGGACTACCTTGGTTGTCACTTCACACTGTCACTAATGAACTTAACAAAGGAAGTAGCATACAGTGACAATGGGACGAAAGTGCAGTGAGGCAACTGGAATTCTTTGTTTCTTTGGTGAACTAATACTATAGAGATCCGAAGTAGCCCTACAACAGTTTAAGTCATACAAGGTAAATTGTGAGTACCTCTTTAAAGTGAAAAAAAAAGTTTCATGCTTACACCATTCCTGGTAATATTCCAAAGAAAATAACAATGCCTATCATTGTAATGAAGGGAAGGTGATAAATATGTTGTGAATTGCTACAAAAAATTCCAATGGGTCATATCATGTAACAGCTAGAGGAAATATCCACTAATGAGCATTTACTAGACTGTTTTTCTTTATTTGAAGATTCTTGAGTAACCAAAAGTATAGCTTATCAGCTCTCTAATTTGTTAACATTCTCGCAGTAATTCAAACTACATTATTTAGGAATGCTTACACGATGCAAAATGATGTGATCTTGTATTCTCACCAGATTTATCTGCTAATTTTCAGTTGATAGCTGGAAACGTGGTGGTATAAATCAGCCACCGTAGAAGGTGAAAAAGCTACAGAGTTTAATCTCCATTCCACATTCAGCTACAGTATTAGTAAATGCTATTATTCTGATTTGCTATTCATCATGAATAATAAAGGATTAGAATAATTTATAGCTACAGCACTGCTGAAAATTCAATTTTCTGCAATGACTTTTTATAAAAAAAAACAAGAACCAAAACAGACATTGATTATTCTTTTACAATGTTAAATTATGAGAGAGTCCTAGGGACTGATTGCAGTGATGTGATATTTCTACTAAACTACATTAATGTTTTACCAATAGTTTGTTTTACAATAAGCGTACTAATTGTGAACAAATCATGTATACTTAATTGATTTTTACCTTATTGTATTGCCTAGCTTACAGCTAAGGGTGCAGCTTACACTCTATTTCTCAGAGTTCCCAGATCTGACCTTCAGCCACAGTCGGTATGAAGAAAGGTCTTACTATCCCTGTTGAGTTTTTTTGATCTGCCTTAAAGCAGAATTCCATCCAAAATAACACAATAAAAATAGTAGTCCATTAAAAGATAAAATAAAAACAGTTTTTTTCTGCAATACTCACCTTCTTCCACTAGATGTGTTCTGTCTGATTGCCAGCAACATTTCCCCCACTTTCTGTGAGCCCAGGCCTTCCGGTATCCACCCCAGCCAGTAAATGGACAGTGAAAGGACAAGCAGCACAGTGATTTCTCTGCTACTCTTTTTTCATGTCTGATTAGCATGCTTCCTGTCAGCTCATGAGCTGTTTGGCTCCTTGTACAGTTTCTTCATCTCACACTCTTGCTCTGCTGAGGTTGATACCAGGTCGAATTCAGGTACTTACATTGCTTGCATTTAAAAAATACATTTAACTCCCATTTTTCTACTCATTTTCATTCCTCTCATATTTAAAAAAAAAAAAACATAGTGAAGTTATTTGCTCACTTAGGTCTGCCATCCGTGTCCCTCATCTGTGTGGGGACTGGTAATCTAGTAATGCAGATGTGCCTGTGCCGCCTAGTCTCCTGCAGTCCCTTTTTGCTACATCTTCTGGATTGTAAGAGGTTTCCACAGCTATGCAGCCAGTGACATGGACACCTAAAGAATAACCCCACATCAGAAGAAGACAATAGAGTCAGGACCAGAAGGTCATGTGATCACATTTGGGTTAGTCCACATGTATTCACTACCCATTCTTAGTTGAAATACCAAAGGGTAGGGAATACTTAAACAAAAGTCCTTTAGAAATTTGGATTGCTATCTGTAACACAAAAAATATGTCAATAAAGCAGTATCTTAACAATATTAACTCTTTGGCGCCGGCTCCTCTTGACCCTTTAAGGGCTTCAGATTCCGGGGCAAGGTGGGATTTCTGATCATGTGATCGCCGTGATTGGCTATCACAGCGTTCACATGATCCAAAAACTCCCGACCTCTAGTATGCATCGGGAGTTTTCTGGTACCCACTGGAAAAAAGAAAAAAACGCGCTACTACCTTAATAAACAAAGAAAACACTAATGCATTGATACACACACTGTGAATATATGTGTAAAATATATGTGTCCTCATAGGTGGCAAAGGCCCATGATTCTCCAGACGGAGAGGGCTAGCAAAAAATGACAAAAAACAAAAGATAAAGAAAAAGTGTCCAAACATTCTGAAGTCCTCAAAGAAAAGGAAGGGGGGAATCCAAATCCTCATCGATCCGAATGAAAGGATCCTACTTATTGTGAACTTAGACAAAACATTGTGACATGTGTTGATAGGTGATATTCCAATAGTGCCCTCCACCAAAAAGCATACAAATCTGCTTACCAGAACAAATTGGTCCCTTAATTACAGGGAACCACACAACGCCTGTAGTGTATAGAAAACTGCTGGGCTCAAATGGAAAAGTGGACAGCCTGGTATGGATCGTCTCCTTATCAGTGGCTCCAAAGATGATAATCACATGCATGGATCGATGAGGATTTGGATTTCCCCCTTCCTTTTCTTTGAGGACTTCAGAATGTTTGGACACTTTTTCTTTATCTTTTGTTTTTTGTCATTTTTTTGCTGTTAAGGCCCACCTGCCAAGCGGCTGCATATATGCATGCAGCCATCATCAAGAAGTTAAAGAAAAATACAGCCACAATGTATTTTTGAAGGGGTAGAGCTTATGTAAGCTTTTATAATGATTTATGTGTCTGGGAAGACTTTAGGGTTTATTTAGTAAAGGTATATAGATTGTTTACTTTTCAAGGGAATTTTCACTAAGGTTAGCGAATATAGTGAAAGTTCACCTTTCAAAGAAAACCCAATCACATGCAAGGAAAAACAAAAGTTTATTGCTTACACATGAAGTCAGCAGAACTTCATATCATTCATAAAACTAAGGGGAAATTAAACAGCCTATTTGCCTTTAGTAAATCACACCAACCCCCCACCCTCCTTTATCTAAACACCTCTACAAATTTTGTATATATCAAAAAACTTGAGTTCTCTACTAATATAGTAAAAAAAAAGAGTTAAACTTTGAAGTGATCTGTATCTAGACAGGGGAAGGCCTGTGGATTTAGTGTACCTGGACTTTGCAAAAGCATTTCCCCATAAACTATTAATTTACTAGCTGAGGCCTGCGGGCATGGATCAAGGTTTGTTCTTTGGTAAAAAAATTGTTACAGTGGTACATACAAAGGGGAGTGATAAGTAACGTGTACTCAGACTTGTCTGGATATAGAGGCTGGGATAAATCGCTCAATCTCAGTTTTTGCAGACAACTCAAAATTATGCAGGGCAATAACTTCACATTCAGGATATAGAAAGCCCCAAACAAAATAATGGAGTGGGCAACTACATGGCAAATGAGGTTTAATGTGGAGAATTATAAGGTAATGCACTTGGGGGTAAAATGGACGCAGAGTGTATGAGAGGGGAGCGCGCCCACATGGTAACCCCCTCGGGAGAGAGCTTCCCGAGGGGGTTAGCTATTGTGGGGAAGGAGCCGAGACAGCCGCGGAGGAACCCCAGAAGTCGAGGATCGGGGCCACTCTGTGCAAAACTAGCTGTACAGTGGAGGTAAGTATGGTATGTTTGTTATTTTATTATTTTTGTATTAACCCTTTACAAACCCTTTAAAACAAGCCAGCACTGACCTCTTTAACTGCTTTGTTAAGGTAAAGTTGAAGTGAAGTAAGTTGTGAGGTGAATGTGATTTATTTTTTTGAAAAAGTACAATAAACACTATAGAGTCTGCTTTCAATTGGTCTTTAACATCTTAGAAACACCTACTGCGTGTTTACATTAGATGGATGGCATACTGCTGAGATCTGAAATCCATAGAAAAACACAGATAAGTCCAGAATAAGATAGGCAGGGATTTGGCATAGAAGAGGTTTTAATACTTGTAAGAAAATACAGCGTCCTATTGTTGGGGTCAGGCAGGAACAGGATGAGCTTAATGTGGTGGTGCAGAGGAGAGGTGAATCAGTCTTCAATTGGAACAGAGCTGGTATTGGGCAAACTTCCCACTCCCCACCATTTGTTTCTTTTTTTTTGTTAATGGCATTCTGAAGAAGGCTCTTTTTCCTAGTAATCATAGCAGCTGGTATGGATACAAGTTCCTTATGGTCATTATGGTCAAATGTAAATTGGGTAGGGATCCATAAGGTATGACTTCTCTTATTTTCTATGGTTCTATGCGAGACAACCCATACTCATGGTTGTATCTGAATATTTTTTTCCAAAAAATGTACAGGGTAAATGAAAAATGGTCAGTACAAAGATGCCAAATAAAGTAAAACGGTAATGGTATCATTATATACAGACTTGAATCATTCAGTACAATGGCAAATAAAGGAATACTGTCTGTGGTAAAACAGAGAGAGAAAAAACAAATAAAAATGGGCAAAAACAAATTACCAACTACAAGTGTTTTGAGTGCAGAATATAGCCATCTGAGGGAGTCAGTGAGATGTATCTAGTCAAGTCATTCTGAAAACGATAAAGGAATGTCCTCACAGGTTCACTGAGGGTTGAAATTGAAATGCACATCCTGTACATAAATAACCGTGCAGATTACAGAACAATAAGGAATAAAAGAAAAAAAAAAGAGAAGAGGGAGAATGAAAGCAGATTCAGGTAAGTCAGAGACAACATAAGTAGGAGGGAAAGAAAAAGAAAAGGAGAGACAGAGTGCCCAATTACCACAGCTTCCACCCTATACCGGAGTCAACCATAATCATTTAACCCACAGGAGACATAGTCCACAATTCCCAGACCCATTTATATTTATCTAAGGGATTATTAAGAGAGGCAGTACGGTAATCCATCCTCTTTACACCCTGGATCGTCTTGTGAAATTCAACCAGAGAGGGTGGCTCCAAACATTGCCATCTAAGGGTGATAGGCATCTTGTCACCTATAGTATATGTGCTAGCAATTTTTTGGAGGCTTTAGAAAGTGTGCAGGGGGGAAGTCCCAAAGGGTGCATTTTAAGAGTGAAGGGGATCCAGGATCCAAAATGAGCATGAATGAAAGTGTGAACAGCTTGCTAGGAAGGTATGATTAATGGACAACTCCAATATATATGCTGTAATGTACCTAATTCCTTCCTACAGCACCAACACCAATTATCTACCGAGGGATATATTGATTGGAGCAGTTCTGGGGTTTGGTAATAAAGCAATTGGATTTTATACTGATTTTCCTTATCCACTAGCCACCCGCCCTCAATGTTCTGGGGGCATGTGGTAGCTGTAGGCAAAGCAATGTACCCGTACATCGCTTCCTACTTCCAGGGTTAGGGCAAGCACATGTTCCTCCCCGCGCCTCGCTACTAGTGTTGAGCGGAATACGCCATATTCGATTTCGCGATATATCACGAATATATAGACGAATATTCGTGAAATATTCGCTAAGATCGAATATTCGTGATATTTTATCAAAAAAAAATTTGGCGAAATTTCGCTAATGCGAATGCGAAATTGATTGCGAAATTTCGCTCATTGCGAATGCGAAATTGATTACGAAATTTTGAAACATTCAATTTCACCTGCCCTTTGGAAAAAGTGTGGTTTTACGTAATGGACCCTGCAACTAACAACAAGGTATTAATAAAATAAATACATTATTATATAGATTTGAGGGTTTACTTTGACCAATTTGTATATTGATTAGTTTAATAAATATTGAATAACCATAGATTTGGAAAATACAGATCTCTCCTCTAGACTGACCTGTATTGAGTTAGGTAAAGATCAACCGCACACTGGGGCCCCTGATTCTGTTGAGTTAAAAAAAAGCCAAGTAAACCGTTTACGTTGACATCTCTTAAATGTCTTTATGTTAAACAGTTATTATTCTCATTAAAGAGGTGAAATGCAAATGATGACACGGGACAAAAGATGGAAAATTCTTTGAAGATGTGATACACTGGAAAAACGCGCAGAAACACTCCACTCTCTCCTATGACTACTGTGGTAGGAGAACTCTGATTGGCTCTGATGCAAAAGAAGGGCGGAGTAAGTATTCGCGAATATTCGTAATACGAATATTCGCGATTGCGAATATTCGGCAACATAAAAGGATCGCCTCAGCTTAGCTACTCGGCCCAGGGTCTCTAATCATACCAGCAATGCTTTTAGACGTCGATGGAGATCACTAGGATGTGATCTGTTTTAAAAATAAATTTGAAAAAATACGAATATTCGGAATAGCGAATTTTGGCCGCGAAATTCGAGTTATTCGCGAATATTCGAATATGCCATATTCGTAACGAATATTCGCAATGCGAATATTCGTGAGCAACACTACTCGCTACCACTGTGATTGTACACAGCTGGAGCCTGTCACAAATCCTGGTCAATGATTCACGGCCAGGACTTGCTGATCAGCTGTGTGCAATCTCAGCTCAGAGCTCTGTGTTGGTATACAATACAGAGCTCGGTACCAAGGGAGAAATGTCAGTTTTTCAATCCTGCAAAGCACAGATAAGAAACTTGAGAGATCTGTAGTAAACATCAGCACACTATACACACATTACACATAATCTGTAGGGATGAGCCGAACACCCCCCTGGTTCGGCTCACAGCAGAACATGCGAACAGGCAAAAAAAGTCTATGGGACACGAACATGAAAACTCAAAAGAGATAATTTTAAAGGTTACTATGTAAGTTATTGTCATAAAAAGTGTTTGGGTACCTGGGTCCTGCCCATGGGGACATGTATCAATACAAAAACAAGTTTTAAAAACTGCTGTATTTTTGGGAGCAGTGATTTTAATGATGCTTAAAGTGAAAAAATAAAAGTGAAATATTCCTTTAAATATCGTACCTGGGGGGTGTCTATAGTATGCCTGTAAAGTAGCGCATGTTTCCCGTCTTTATAACAGTCTCTGCACAAAATGAAATTTCTACAAAAAATAAGTAATTTAAAACTACCTGTGGCTATAATTAATTTTTGGGTCCCGGCAATACAGATAAAATCATTGAAAAAAAACGGCATTGGGTCTGGTATGAATATTAAGGGGAACCCCGAACCAAAATGTAAAAATAAATGCTTGGGGGTCCCCCCAAATTCCATATCAGGCCCTTCAGGTCTGGTATGGATATTAAGGGAAACCCTGTGCCAATTTTTTTTTTAAATGCCGTAGGGGTCCCCCTCAAAATCCATACCAAAATTTCGACCATACCATGGCCAATATTTAGAAAAATATTAGATTTTTTTTACTTTTTTTTTTGGATATGTTTTATATCATAAAGTAAGAAATATTGTTTTTTTTTCGTTTTTTGATCTCTATAGTTAAAAAAAACAAAAAAAAACGTTGTGATCAAATACCACCAAAAGAAAGCTCTACTTAAAAAAATTATATACATTTTGTTTGAGTACAGAATTTCATCATAGCACAATAACCAGTTGAAGTAGCGCTGTGCCGGATAGCAAAAAATGGCTGCCTGGTCGTGAAGGGGTTACAATCTTCCGGAGCTCAGGTGATTATATAGGGTACATTTTGAGCTTTTAGAATCTTGTGCAGTAACGTCTTTTTCCTAACTGAACCCAACTGTGGCTTCCAGGTTTCTTCTGGTGAATCAATGTTCCCTGTTGGACCATAGGTCCCAGCAAGTCTCTAGCAATGGTTCCCTATGTGTTTCCCGGGTCCCTAGTATCTGGACCTATTCTCCACAAACCCATTGGGGAAAAGACTGCAAAACATTAACACCTTCCCTCTGACCTGGGCAGCTGGGTGCTAACTACACACACACACACACACACAGTAGGCAACCTGTCTACACATTAATCAACTTTATTGGTTAAGAAGGTCTATTATTTCATATTAGGTGGGTGAATATCCACAATTGCGTTTTCAGTGGATTAGAAGCAAGATACATATAAGGAATATTTTTAAGGGTGAATGTCTTTGTTTCTGTTTTATCAAGGTGAGTCTTTTGGACAAACATAATGCTTGCAGCCTACGTTTAAACTCCAACCTTTTTTAGTGTTTTAATTAAGGCTTTTCACATTTAAAGATAGTATATTATTTACAGTGGATGTAGTGTTGAAAAGAGAGTTACACATAGCTGTCTAGAAGCTTTTAGATAGTTCACAAGGTGGATGTAGTGCATAGTATAGTAGACACAAGTTCTGTGGTAAAAGAGAGGTAAATAGGGATAAAAAGTCCATAGTTGATGGGAAGCTGGATATGGGCAACAAAGAGAGAAAAAGGAAATGTAAGCAACAAAATAAAATATACAATATAACAACAAAATCAGAACCATTTTCCTTCAATACCATACCAATGAAAAAAAATGGCAGGATTTGGGTTCTCGACTGTCCGCAAAGGACAGGAGAAGAGAAAGATCTCCTCCAAGAAAGGGGAATGAAAGACTGTCAAGGAGCCATAAGGGACTAGTAGGAAAGATAGCTTAGGCAAAAGTCCTACTAGGCATTCTTATAAATATAGTGATAAAACAAACTGCTGACATGCAGAATATAGCAAAAAAGGCAAGGAAATCCATATTGTGGACAAAGGAGTGCAGCGCTCTGATACAATCAAAATAAATGTGACAATGAAGTCAGAAAAATTGTTTTTGCAAAAAACAAAATAAATGAAAAATGCACATGAAAAGGAAAAAATACGTCAAACAATATACATATAAAGTCCAAATGGTGCCACGTGATGAGTGAATATCATATAGTCCAAAGACCAATCAACTCAAACCGGAATTGAGTGATTTAAAACAATAACTTTCAGTGATGAAGCGAATGTGAATGGAGTTAGAATTCCAAATAAAGAAAGAAATCCCACCACCGGTATAGATGCAGGCTTACCAGAATGAATGGACTCTGTGAAAATTACTTTTCCAGAGTCGATCGGGCTTGATAAGTGTTTGAACACTAGGTATGAAGTCTCTGCAGGATGGGAATATGGGTGGATGGATGTGAAGCGAAATTCCTGGAACATGGAACCAGACTGGAGAACCTCTCACTCAGGAATTGCAGGAGATAAACATCCGTGTTTACAGATCCCACATGAATGTAAAAAAGAGAAGGGGGGACGCCATAGTGTGACACCGTAAAAATCAATCAAAATGTAATAAAAAATTTGCACTTACATATCGGTAAGGAATACAGCGCATATCAGAAAAACGATGGCAACAATGAGGTCATCCCTGATGCATTTCGTGTCAACACACGTTTTCCGAAATCCGTATTGCATAGTTTACAAAATAATACACTAATTCCGCGTACACACGGTCAGAATTTTCAAGTGAAAAAGTCAGACGCAATTTTTTCATCAGATATTCCGACCGTGTGTATGCCCCATCGGAGTTTTTCTGTCGGAAATTCCGACAACCTCTCTGGCATACCAGGTTAGTTATACAATTTCTGAAAACACTTGCAAGAATGCAAGTGAATAAGGTACCAATATCCTGTCTGTAAACTGATATCAGAAACAGACAGAAATAACTGGTAGTGACAAATGAGCTGAATATATTATCAATGTTTAAAGCAGGTGTCCTCAAACTACGGCCCGCGAGCCACATATGGCCCGCCAGGGTGATTCCAGATTCCGATAAGCCCCCCACCCGCAGACCTCCACAACCACCGGGCAAGGGTTGTGGGGATGATGCCCTTGTCCCCATCAACATGGGGACATCCTCCTCATGTTAAGGGCATGTGGCCTGCTACGGTTCAGGGAAGGAAGGGCTGAGCCCAGCCCTGACAGTCACACAGTCCCTGGAGTCAGCATATGTCTCTCCCCTCACTCTGGCACCTCAGCTCCTTCTCTTCACACATACTCCTCTCTCCCCTCAGATGTCTCTCCCCCGTCTCCTCAGACAGCTCTCCCCTCAGATTTCCTTTCCTGGACTTTGTCTATCCCTGGCTGTTCATTGGTCCTCTCTCATCAGCCAATGGGAACACCCCCCAGGTACGAAATTTAAAGGAATATTTTACTTTTATTGTTTCACTTTAAGCATTATCAAAATCACTGCTCCCGAAAAAATTACAGTTTTTAAAACTTTTTTTTGCATTGATACATGTCCCCTGGGGCAGGACCCGGGTCCCCAAACACTTTTTATGACAATAACTTGCATATTAACTTTTAAAATGAGCACTTTTGATTTTTCATGTTCATATCCCATAGACTTTAACAGTGTTTGCATGTTCAAACACATTTTTTGCCTGTTCGCATGTTCTGGTGCGAACCGAACCGGGGGGTGTTCGGCTCATCCCTATTCCAGAGTGTTTACAAGCCTTTTTAGCCTGGAACACATACCATAGCTGTTATAATTTTAAAATATATGGTTCTAAATAAAATTAATTTAATGAAAAAATATGATTTATGACTAAACTATTATATTCTTTTTTAACAGTGCTTGTGGAATAAAAAAAAATTATGTTGTTTTTAATCTTTAAGTAGTGATATACAGAGAGCTACAAAAAGGTAAAATAATAGCTGCCTGAGGTTTTGGCGAGGCCTTCTTGGGGGGGGGGGGGGGTACTTTATACCTTTATATAATGATTTCACCAGCATCCCATAATTGGATCTAATGGAATGCTTTTGTGGTTGAACGCTCTATTTCTAATGATTCCTCAGCAGTAGCAAACTTCCAGAGTAAAGAATAAAAGCTTTAATGGAATAATCACTTAAAAGCAGGCTCACAATGATCATATTAGATACTGTAAGAAAGCCAGCAATGCTCTGTATTACATTGGAATCCGAAGGGTTTTTACTTCTAGCCTTCTAAAATCTACTTTAAATTGTATTGCATTCTTTACTAATGCAAGGTACTGTATTCTATAATATGCTGTGCATAATTTATGTTACTGTTAAAAATATTGGAGAATAGGTATGATGTCTAAGTATATGAATAAGTAAAAGTTAACAAATGTGAGTTTGATTCTCCTAGGCCTTATTCACACAGTAATTTATTGCCAGCTGTGGCAAGTATTCAGTGGGTTTCTTCAGCTGGATCAGTGGCGGTGCGTCCATAGAGGGCGCAGGAGCGCCGCCCCCTCTCTCCTCTCATTCATTGCATGAATCTATGTATTGTTGTTGCCGCCCACTATTCAGATGGCCGGCCCCCTGGTGAGCGCTGACCATCTGAATAACGGCAGCTGGTTGGCTTTGGAAGTGCCTATCAGAGCCAATGACCTGAGGGCTGTAATCAGCTTTCAAATAGTTAACCAGGGGACGCACGGGGGGTGCATTCCCTGGTTAACACTGACAGGCGTCTCAGCCAATCAGGTTCTGGTAACCTGATTGGCTGAAGCGTCATCGAGGGCAGGAGAAGACATTGAGGGACGGTGGAAGGAGGATGGTTGACCCCAGAAAGGTAAGTGCCGGGCGGGGGGAGGGGGCAATCTGGCAGCATTTTACAGGGCAAAGTGGCGACAATTGATGGGCACAGTGGCTACAATTGATGGGCACAGTGGCAACAATTGATGGGCACAGTGGCGGCAATTGATGGGCACACTGGTGACAATTGATGGGCACAGTGGCGACAATTGATGGCACAGTGGCTGCGTTTGATGGCACAGTGGCTGCGTTTGATGGCACAGTGGCTGCGTTTGGCATGGCACAGTGGTGACAATTGATAGGCACAGTGGTAACAATTGATGGCACAGTGGCTGCGTTTGATGGCATGGCACAGTGGCTGTGTTTGATGGCACAGTGGCTGCATTTGGCATGGCACAGTGGTGACAATTGATGGGCACAGTAGCGACAATTGATGGAACAGGGGTGACAGTTGATGGCACAGTGGCGACAATTGATGGCACAGTGGCTGCGTTTGATGGCATGGCACAGTAGTGACAATTAATGGGCACAGTGGCGACAATTAATGGCACAGTGGCTGCCTTTGATGGCATGGCACAGTGGTGACAATTGATGGGCACAGTGGCGATAAATGATGGCACAGTGGCTGCGTTTGATGGCATGGCACAGTGGCTGCGTTTGATGGCATGGCACAGTGGTGACAGTTGATGGCACAGTGGCGACAATTGATGGCATGGCACAGTGGCAACAATTGATGGCACAGTGGCGACAATTAATGGCATGGCACAGCGGCGACAATTGATGGCACAGTCGCTGCATTTGATGGCACAGTGGCTGCCTTTGATGGGCAAAGTGGCTGTCTATGATAGGCACAGTGGCTACCTTTGATGGGCACAGTGGCGGCAATTGATGGGCACAGTATCTGCGTTTGATGGGCACAGTAAGGCTGCAATTGTTTTTTTTTGTTTTTTTTGTTTGTTTGCGCCCCCCCCACCCCAAAAAAAAATGAGCACCAGCCGCCACTGAGCTGGATTCACAGGTACAGTAGATTATTATACAGTATTTATAGGTAGACATTCTGACAGCAGATGTAACTGTTAGATCAGGGATAAGCAATTAGCGGACCTCCAGCTGTTGCAAAACTACAAGTCCCATCATGCTTCTGCTTCTGGGTTCATGCTTGTGGCTGTCAGAGTCTTGCTATGCCTCATGGGAATTGTAGTTCTGCAACAGCTGGAGGTCCGCTAATTGCATATCCCTGTGTTAGATGGTGTTTGGATGTAATCACACATGGAGCAATTACTTGTTGTTAGGGACAGATATACACCTCTGGATGCAAACAGCTGTCCTTAACCATAGGTTAGAACACCTACAGACAGCTGTGGAGAGTCAGGGTCACGCAGTTCAGAAAATAAATGGAAGTGAATGAAGCCGTCTTAATGTACACTATTTAAGTCGCTCCGACTTCAGAAACGGTTCCTGTACTACTTCAATCCAACTTCTAGGCGGACAAGTATAACACTGATTTCTTCTTAGATTAGTGCCTATGCAACTATGGTGACTCCCTGACAGGGTCAATTTAGCAGTATCAAACCAAGTTAAAACCTTGTGCTGGAGATTTGATAACTCCAAAAAAACGATAAAGCACTGAAGCACATTGCCTTATTCTGAAAAACTAATTATATTGCCTAACTATCATAGTTCATAAATTCATAATTTTTCTAGTAAACGTTTTAAAATTAAATTACACTGTAGACTGGTTTATATTGCCATCATAAATTTTTGTCTCAATGCTAATCTATCAAAATAGTTCCTACTGTTTATTTTCCATCAGGAACATAACTGCAGATGATGGGACCCCATAGCAAGATTCCCCCCCCCCGTAACCTCCCCACTGCCACTGATCTTAAAGTGGATGTAAACCCTCACATATACCCAGTGAACTAAACAGCCTCAGATGATACACGGGGATGAAACAAATCTCCCTACATAAGTTTTGCATGTATATCTGCTGTCTTCAGCTTTATATACTGTTTAGAAAGTGCAAATTATGTTAGGAGATTTTCTCATTCTGGTTAAAACTGCAATGCAGCCTGGACAGATAGCCAAGGCAGCTGATTGGAAGAAAAGCACACACTCCCTCTCCTCATAGGTAGAGACTTTCAGCTCTGTTTGTTCAATCGTTCAGCTCAGTGCAAATAGCTCCCCAACACAAAACTCAGGCTTCTTTTATCATATGTAGGGATGAGCCGAACACTCCCCGGTTCGGTTCGCAGCAGAACATGCAAACAGGCAAAAAATTTGTTCGAACACACAAACACCGTTAAAGTCTATGAGACAAGAACAAATTAAAAGTAATTTTAAAGGTTAATATCCAAGTTATTGTTATAAAAAGTGTTTGGGCCTGGGTCCTGCCCCAGGGGACATGTATCAATGCAAAAAAAGCTTTAAAAACTGCAGTATTATCGGAAACAGTGATTTTAATAATGCTTAAAGTGAAACTATGAAATATTCCTTTAAATTTCGTACCTGGGGGATGTCTATAGTATTCCTGTAAAGTAGTGCATGTTTCCC
Organism: Rana temporaria; assembly: GCF_905171775.1. NCBI lineage: Eukaryota > Metazoa > Chordata > Amphibia > Anura > Ranidae > Rana > Rana temporaria. The sequence continues at coordinate 90,646,611 of NC_053498.1, forward strand.
GTGTTTAGAACAATCCCTGCACAAAATTACATTTCTAAAGGAAAAAAAGTAATTCAAATCTCCTCCTGGCTATAATGAATTGTCAGGTCTCGGCAATACAGATAAAAGTCATTGAAAAAAACTGCATGGGTTCCCCCCAGTCCATTACCAGGCTCTTTGGGTCTGGTATGAATAATATTTTGGAAACATTTTTAAAATCACTGCTCCCAAAAAAACAGCTGTTTTCAAAACTTTTTTTTTGCATTGATACATGTCCCCTGGGGCAAGACTCAGGTCCCCAAACACTTTTTATGACAGTATGGCATATTGACTTTTAAAATTACTCCCATAGACCTTTTAAAGGGTGTTCCGTGGCTTTTCGAATTTGCCACAAACAAATTGTTCGCTATTTGGCGAATAGGCGAACATCCGATGTTCGAGTAAAACTTATGTTCAACTCAAACATCGGGCTCATCCCTAATCATATGTGACGGAGAACTTGGTCGGGCAGGCTCAGCTACTCTCGCGCTCACGTCCTGTACGTCCAGGACATGAGCGCGAGAGGAGCCGAGCCTGCAGGACTATACACGAGTGTACTGTGCTCGGTATATGCCGGCGGAGTATTCAAACTCGGCGCGGGAAAACGGGTATCGGCGTATATTGCACACCCACGATTTTGCCCTGATTTTCAGGGCAAAAAAGTGCGCGGTATACACTGATAAATACGGTAATTGAATTTTCCTGGGAAGTTAAGTATTGATTACAGGTTGGCCTCCCTTCATTGCATGTCCCAGCATGGGATCCTTTGAAGTGAGTATGTGTAAAACAATAAGGTTTGGATCTCCATTGTTTGTATACACAAGCCAAAGCACCGTCTTGTCTGCGTAGCCTAACCTTCTTGGTTGCTCTGTTACATAGATACAAAGCTAGTTGAACTATATTCATAATTACAATATTTTACAGCTATTAATGGAGATTTCACATACACTTATAAGACAACACTGGAGTACCCGCACAGGGAGATCATGAAAACTCTGCAGGTAGATATAAGGATGAATTAGCAGATTTTATACAAAAAGGTATGGCGAAAAGCTTGTTGAATAGGAAAGAAGCAAAATATCTTCAGCCTAATGCATGCAGGATCCCGATAATATATACTCTCCCGAAGATCCATAAAGATAAGGAAAAGCCTCCAGGGAGACCAATAGTTAACAGAATAAACTCGGTAGAAGCAAAGATAGGGGAGTACATAGACTGTTTTTTTACAACCAATAATAAAGAAAACAAAATTGTATCTTAGAGATACTAAGCATCTGATACAACTATTGGATAGTATTAAACTTGATGGTAGACTTGTGCACCTTGCCACAGCAGATGTTGCATCCTTGTATAAGATCATCAACCATGAAGAAGCAATACAAGAGACCAAATGGGCCTTAAGAGAGCTTAGTGACTTAAATTGTACACAAAGGAAATTCCTTGCCAATTGTCTGAGGTATGGCCTTGACCATAATTATTTTTGGCATGAGAAAAAAATATTATAAACAGATTTGTGGAATAGCAATGGGCGATAAGTATGCGCCCAGTGTGGCAAATCTTTATATGGCAGAATGGGAGGAGGATGCTTTATATAATAAGAAACTGCAGCAACTCCTCCTATTCAAAAGCTGTATTGATGATATTATTGTCATTTGGGCTGGGGACAGAGATAGTCTGATGGATTTTTGTTTTGATCTCAATACCAATAATAAAAATATCAAACACACTTGGGAGATTAGTGAAGAAAAAATTTAATTCCTAGATCTGGAGATCTCTAAAGAAGGATATAGTCTAGTGACACAAATGCACTTTATATTGGTTGATAGGAATAGCTATCTTGCATTAAATAGCGGCCACCATGTACCTTGGTTGGACAACATACTTAAAGGCCAACTGATTAGACTCAGGAGAAACTGCACTGAGAAGGAGGTACAGTATTTCTCAAACAAGCCGGTTATATCAGTGAGAGATTCATCCAAAAAGGGTACAAACAACATTTTATTCAAGAGAAAATAAAGGAAGTAACCTCCCTTGATCGAGAGAAGCTAATTCAAGACAATAAAAATAAAAATGTTGTCCCATTGGTCATGGATTACAATATCCAGCACAAACAGATTGAAAGGATTTGCAAAAAATACTGGAATATTATTAAAGCCGATCGACACCTAGGTGAGGTTTTACCCAAATATCCAAAATGTACGTACCGGAGGGCCCCGACCCTTAGAGATCTTATTGCGAAGAATGTGCTGGATCCACCTCCCCAAAGAAGTTTTTTCATTCTTTGAGGGAAAGGGGTACTATCCCTGCAAAACTTGCTATGCCTGCAGACATACTAAAGAAAGTAAAAAGAAAAAAATATGTTTCAAATCAGCAGTAACTGGGAGAGAATATCCGATTAAGGATTTTATCTTGTGTAGAACTGAAGGGGTGGTGTACCTCTTAGAATGCCCTTTCTGGATACAGTACGTTGGGAGAACAAAGAGAGAACTGTGGAAGAGACTAAGGGAACACACTCAAAATATAACAAAATGATTTCCCAAACACAGTCTCTCTCAACATTATGATCAGTGTCACAATAGAGACCCCTCCTCTTTAATGGTGTGGAGGATTGAAAAATACAAACCCCACTGAAGGGGGTATAATAAAATTATTAAACTGAGCCAGTCCGAATCCCGCTGGATACATGAACTCCACACTTTGGTACCACTAGGACACAATGTGGAGTTTGATCTAAATCGGGGGGCCCCCCGCTCTCCCGCCGCCGCTTACCAGAAGCGTTGGCAGCGGCGGAGGTGGCGATCGGGTCCTGTCCCCTGCTCAGCTGGGATACGAGTGAGGGCAAGATGGCCCTCACCCGTCTCCATAGCATAGCAGGGCGGAAGCGACGTCAAAACATCACTTCCGCCCATGCTTCTTAAAGTGACATTTTCTTGTTGTCATTTTTTCAAATGACAATTTTTATTTTTATTTTTTTGCATTTTAGTCTAAATATGAGGTCTTTTTGACCCCAGATCTCATATTTAAGAGGACCTGTCATGCTTTTTTCTATTTATTAAGGGATGTTTACATTTCTTGTAATAGGAAAAAAAAGTGACCCATTTTTTTTTTTTGTGTAAAAATTAATAAAATAAATAAAAATAAATAAGAAAACACATATTTTTTTTTAAAGCGCCCCATCCCAACAAGCTCGCTCGCAGAAGCGAACACATACGTGAGTAGCGCCCGCATATAAAAACGGTGTTTAGACCACACAAGTGAGGTATCACCGCGATCGTTTGAGCGAGAGCAATAATTCTAGCCCTAGACATTCTCTGTAACTCAAAAGATGCAACCTATAGAATTTTCTAAACGTCGCCTATGGAGATTTTTTAGGTTAAAAGTTTGACACCATTCTAAAAGCGGGCGCAATTTTGAAGCGTGACATGTTGGGTATCATTTTACTCGGCGTAACATTATCTTTCACAATATAAAAAAACATTGGGCTAACTTTACTGTTGTCTTATTTTTTTGTTATTCAAAAAAGTAAATTTATTCCAAAAAAAGTGTGCTTGTAAAACCGCTGCGCAAATACGGTGTGACAAAAAGTATTGCAATGACCGCCATTATATTCTCTAGGATGTTAGAAAAAATATATATACTTTTTGGGGGTTTTAAGTAATTTTCTAGCAAAAAAAATGTTTTAATCTTGTAAACACCAAATCTGAAAAACAGGCAAGGTCCTTAAGTGGTTAATGTATGTTTTTTATTTGGGCTGTTTATTTTATCAGTATTTTTAACATTATGGGGAGATGTTGTTTTCCATCTGACCACTAGATGAAGTAATTTATTACTTAGGCAACGTGGTTAGTGAGTTTATATATGATTATTTAATATCTTAATATTTTTATTGATGTTAGTTACTAGATTATTCAGGTTTAAGGATGTGTCTAGGATGCTATTTTTATGTAGTGCTGGAGCGCTCCTTGGATGTTGCTGTGACAGCTGCTTCTGGTATTTAAGTCACCTGTGTTTACCTGACTTTTGAGAAAGTCACGTGGGTTGTGACCATAGGTGCAAGGGAAGACCTAGGTGACATCACCTCTGGTCGCGAGCTGTCCTTATGAAACTACAAATGTAAGTTTCTATTGTCCTTATTACAAATTATGTTTACCGACTACTACACTATGGAGCCCTCCCTTCTCTTTACATGCAAATGAGTGTTACATTACGGTATTTGGTGATTCATTGGGAATATCCTGCATCTTGACCGGCCAGTATTGGAGACATCAGAGAGGCTCATTGGGCCAAATCCTCAAAAGGGATACGCAGGCGGAACTGTTGTTCAGCCTGCGTATCCCTGTGCCTATCTTTGGAACTGATCCTCAGAATCAGTTTTCCAAAGATAGGCAGAAGATCCGACATCTGTAAGAGACTTACACTGTCGGATCTTAGGATGCAGTACCGCATCCGCCGCTGGGGGCATTTCGAGTCGAAATGCCGCTTTGCGTATGCAAATGAGGACTTAGGCAGATCCACAAAGCTTTTTAGCTTTCTGTTTTCTGCGTAAGTTACGTTTTGCATGCGTAAAATTAGGGATGCTTTTACAAGGTGTAAACTAGTAACACCTTGTAAAAACATACCTTTTTTTCGATCGCCGCTATTTTTTTTAAATTTCAAATTTTATTTTTCGCCGCGTAACTTTTTTTTTTCCCGACGCAACTTTATTGTCCCGTCGCAATTCACAAAGCCCGACGTAACGTAATTTTGCATGCTGCCCGTCGGGAAAAATGACGTCACACGCATGTGCAGAACGTCCGGCGCGGGAGCGCGCCTCATTTAAATTGTTATCGCCCCCTGGATGAGAAGACCGCCTTGCGACGGAGGCACTTAGGTTACACAGCCGAAAATTTCTAGGTAAGTGCTTTGTGGATCGGGCACTTAGGTAGAAATTTTCCGCCAGTGTAACTTAACTGCTAAAAGTTAAGTTAGGCAGGTTTTTTGAGGATTTGCCCCATTGTACTGATCCTGGAGGTGAGAGGCTGGGGCAAATGTTCTAACGCACAGTGGATGGTGGATGATGGTGGCACTTGCACATGTCTAATGAACTTGGATTTTTTGCTACATTTTTTTCATTCACTTGGACTAATCACTGCATTTTTTATGGGACTTTTTGTTGCTTTATTTTTACTATTATGAAACTTTTGCACATTTTTTTCCCGCTAATTAATTGAAAATTGTCATTTTGTGGATTTGCACATTTTGAAAATATTTTTGCACAAACTGTCATATTTTTGCACTATTTGCACATATTATTCTTTGGCACTTGGATTTATCAGTGATTTTTCACCTATTAATTAATTAGTTGTATCATTTTGTTATTTATTATTGATATTTGAGTGAGCGCCACAATTATCGATTTGTCCATGCAGGTAGACCTATGGTGGACAGATGCTGTCAGAGGAGGTGGGGATCAATTAATGAAATTAATTTTTAACCTGCATCAGTGGCGTACCAAGGTGGGGGGCGGGAGGGGGTGGGCCACCTAGGGTACCACACACTGGGGGGATGTCAGGCTGGCGCCCCCAGGTGGGTTTAGGTAGCGGCTCAGTGACAGGCACAGGCAGGTAAGAGCAGGGAGAGGTGAGGTGAGCTACAGTGGTGATTCAAGGGGTGGCGGGGGGTGCAGGGTGACACCACTGCACCTACCATCCCCTCCTCTTGTGGCCACGGGCTGTCTGAGCAGTCCCGGATGTCACACAGGCAGACACAGCTGAACAGAGTGAAGCCACCTCCCCCTCCTCTCTGTTTATGTGTACACAGGGGGAGAGGAGGGGACCTGCTGTGCATGTGCCACCGCCACGCTGATCTAAGGTACTGAATGGTGGGTCTGAACTGATGGGAGGGTCTGCACTGAAGGGGGGTCTGCACTGAAGGGAGGGGGTCTGCACTGAAGGGGTGGGTCTGTGTAACATGCAGGGGGTCCAGAGCTGTAGGGGGTTGTATAATATAAAGGGGTCCAGAGGTGCAGGGGGCTGTGTAATGTAAAGGGGTTTAGGTGCTGTGTAATGTAAAGAGGTACAGAGGGCTGTGTAAAGTAAAGGGGTCCAGAGATGCAGGGTGCTGTGTAATGTAAAGGGGTCCAGAATTGCAGGGGGCTGTGTAATGTAAAGGGGTCCAGAGGTGCAGGGGGCTTTGTAATGTAAAGGGGTCCAGAGGTGCAGGGGGCTGTGTAATGTATTGGGGTGCAGGGGGCTGTGTAATGTAAAGAGGCCCAGAGATGCAGGGTGATGTGTAATGTAAAGGGGTCCAGAGGGGCAGTTGTGGTACACAGTAGTGACAAAGAAATATTGAAGGATGCAGAGGTATGCATGGGACACAGTGGGGTGTTTTTACATTTCAACGTGGGGGGGGAGTTGGGTTGGTATATAGTAGATATAGGTTCCACCCCGGGTGCCAAATGCTTTAGGTACGCACCTGACCTGCATTTTTCAGCTGTACTTGGTAGCTCACCAGTCTTTTTCAGTATCTGAGAACTCAGGGTCTCAGTGAAAACTTCTATCCCACCTTTCCATTGTCACAGCAAAAAAATGTTGTAGCAGCTATACCAATGACAATCACAATATTTTATATTCGGACACAATTGTTATGTCAGCAGATACAAACACTAGCTGCTGACTTTTAATAAGCACACTTAGGGCCCTTTCACACAGGCGGACAAACGGTCCGTTTTTTACAAGTCTGTTTACGGACTTGTAATGCTTCCCTATGGGATTGCAGACGTTAGCGGATTGAGCATCCGCTAACGTCCGCAAACATCCGCCTCCGCAAAGATCCGCTTTTTCAGATGGAAGAAAAGCCTATTTTTCTTCCGTCTGGCGGAAACGGATCAGATGAATATGGACACATGGTCCGTATTCATCCGATTCCCCATAGGGGAGAGCGGAGGAAAGACAGGGCGGTCTCTGCACAGTGTGCGGGGACCGCCCTGTCCACCGACAGCTCAGCGGGGAATTACGGATGATCCCCGCTGAGCAGACGGACACACATGGGGCGGATCAATACGGATCCGCTCCATGTGAAAGAGCCCTTACCTGTCACCTGAGGCTGATCCATGCTCCGGATCGTGTGCCAGTGCCGCCATCCTCACTAAGGAAACCAGTCAGTGAAGCCTTGCGGCTTCACTGCCGTTTCCTACTGTGCATGCGCAAGCAGTGCAGTGCTTTGTGAATGGGCGGCTGCTTTCTGGGACACACACAGGTCCCAGAGAACAGCTCGCCCCATTTCCCAGGAGGCAACGCGAGGGGGAGAATAGAGAAGATCACAGCGGAATAGGAAGTGGCAGATTAGGACGATCTGCCAAGCAACAGCCATTTCTGTTAAGTATGAAAAAAAAATCAATTTTTTTGGAGCCTTTTCGACTTTTTTATTTTTTATTTTTTTTAGGGTGGACCTCCGCTTTAATTATTTTATTTTTTTTGCAGAACTATAATCAGCTGTTTTGTCAGATTTATGTAGATGCTCTCGATTTTTTTTTTACAGTCTGAGGGAAACTGCATTAGGCATACCTGGTTAACTCTCTGGGATGGCCAGAAGCTTCAAGGGCAATAAATCCACACAGCTAAACAGATTATCCTTTAATGCAACGCCTGCAAAGGGATATCTGTGACTAGTGTTTTATATCAGTTTGCTTAATTGGAAATGTCATGGGGGTACAGGATCAATGTGTAATGCCCTGCCCTAGTTAGACAAAATTTAGATTTTGGCTCTGCTCTGCTCAATGAAGTGGTGGTCTATTTTTTTGGTCGGTTTAATTTTCCCTAAGCTTGGTGGTTGATTATCCTGCTTGTCTCTGGATCTAGGAGGGTCAGCCATTGGATTTATGAATATTTATCAGCTTTCAACCAATCCCTGGGAGGCTCACCCAGAAGGTGGCTGAGGGTGAAGATAAATGCTCGGGAGGCTCACTCAGAGTGTTAGTGTCCTGGGGTTGCTTCCCCCTTGGATGCAGCCTGTATACTGGATTTGCTGTTTGGGCCTCAGCATGTGCTTGGCTGAGGGCCAGAAGGAGATATGATTGAGAGACATTTGCTAGAGGGTATCACCTGCAGAGACTGTCCTGGAGAAAGACCCTTTCTTCCTTACAGGAGATTGTCGCATGAAGGCTAGGTGGTAGGCAGCTGTTCTTGAACTTTGTTAGTAAGACTTTGATTATGGATCCCAGGTGTGTATGTACATGGGAATTCAAGTGTCAGAGGTTGATGTAAGGACTGGGACTGCTCGCATAGAGTTCCACATTATCTGGCCATTCCCTTCTACACCCAGCTAAGGCTGTTACAAGAAAAAATTGGCTAATGTTTGCCCTCATGCTATTTTCTCTTGACATTTTAGAGTATCCTGCACCCAAAACCCTCTCCTGTTCAAGTTTTCTGCATCAAATTCATAAAAAGATATCCCACCGACTGAGCCCATGAGTCTGGGTCTGATAGCTCCAATACTAGCTAGGGAGACCAGATCAATTTATAGTGGCTACAAGTGAGTGCTACATGCTTTAATAGAAACCTCTGCAATCCATAAAGTAGCAAACCATTTTTTTTTCTTTTTAGACAGGGTGGAGAGAGATTAGAACACGTACACACGATCGGTCCATCCGATGAGAACGGACCAATGGACCGGTTTCATCGGTTAACCGATGAAGCTGACTGATGGTCCGTCGCGCCTACACACCATCGGTTAAAAAAACGATCGTGTCAGAACTAGGTGATGTAAAACACAATGACGTGCTGAAAAAAACGAAGTTCAATGCTTCCAAGCATGCGTCGACTTGATTCTGAGCATGCGTGGATTTTTAACCGATGGTTGTGCCTACTAACGATCGTTTTTTTTCCCATCGGTTAGGAATCCATCGGTTAAATTTAAAGCAAGTTGGCTTTTTTTTTAACCAATGGTTAAATAACCTATGGGGCCCACACATGATCGGTTTTGACCAATGAAAACGGTCCATCAGACCGTTGTCCTCTGTTTAACCTATCGTGTGTACGAGGCCTTAGAGATATTTACCCTCTCTATTTGTCATGTTTACTGTTATTATTCAAAGTGAAAGTACTGTAAAAGAAGATCCCACATTTTGGGTTGTCCTCAGAACAGTAATATAGGGAAAAATCTTCCAATAAGGACTTTATTTCTGGTGATTGGTAAAAACTAGGAAGTCCTTCAATTTTGAGGTAATTTCCTTTCACTTCCTGTTTTGGCTACAGGATGGGAAGTGAAGGGAAATATATGTCCCCAATAAGACATAGATAGCAAAAAAAAGCCTGATGGGTTATAACCCTTCCTTACTGTTTTTCTTTTAGTTCTTTGTTATCTTCACATGAAAACAGAATTTCTATATTTGTTTGCCTCAGGAATAACCCTGACGGGACCCATTCCATCCCCTGGAGTGAACTATTAAAGATCAGTAGATAGTGACAAATATGGCAGATGCAGTTAGCTGCACATGGCTTCAGCCATTGAATACATTTGAAAACGTTATTAAATGAATGTGAGAGATATAGATTTCTCTATCTTAATGTAAAATCTGAGTGAAGTGAGATCAAACGACCAGAATTACTACAAAGTAATTTTATGGTTTAAATTGCATTTACTTCATAAGATGTTTTATGTTTAACATTATGGTGTAGTCCTTATAATGCATCTTTCTACTGAGACCTGCATTGCCTTGTCTGACATTGGGCTTACAGGTCACCAGTATAGAAAACTGAGGTAATTAGTAGGGCTTTCTGACATTTCCTCAGTTATTAATGTGCTGCAGCTTGTTTTGTTTTATAATTGTCTGATAGACTTAGCTTCAATCATTTCTCAGGCTGAATAATAAATGTTTTGTCAAACTAGCCCTAAAGCTTGCACAAAAACGTCAGATCTTCAACAGCAAAATGGATGCTGGGCAGTAACAGTATGCAAAGAAGGGAGCTAAGCGCAGCTCCTGTGTACAGTGTTCAGAGCGCCTCTGTCTTCTCTTCATGAAAAGAATCTGATTTAGCTTTTTCATAAAAATGTAGGCAGCTGGAGCTCAAAATGGATTTCTTCTTCCCTGCTGAGACTTTGGCTTTCCTCACCTGCCACATATCATTTCTGTTCCTTTGTAATTTTACCTGGCAGTCTCTGGGGTTGTGATTTAAAATTAAAAGTAGCAGAGTTAGAGCAATGGAAGAGTGTGGGGAATATGGTGTAGTTGCGTAAGGCTCCAGATATCTTTTTTACATTTATTTATATTTTTATGTTTCATGCAAACCAGTCACGTAAAAATCAACCTTTAAAGGGGGATTTAAGCTCATGTTTGGGTTTTGTCGAACAATATAGTGCAAAAACTGCTACTTTGTATCTTTATATGATGTTAAAGCCCTAATTGTGCCCTAGTTATCATTGGTGTACCCCAAGGTTCAGTGCTGGGACCCTTACTTTTTAATATCTTTATAAATTAAATTGGGTCTGGGATCAAAAGTAACATTTCTGTCTTTGTAGATGACACTAAACTATGCAGTAGAATAACGTCCTTACAGGATGTCTCTAATTTACAAGCCAACCTCAATGCTCTGTCTAATTGGGCAACTATGTGGCAGATGAGGTTTATTGTTGATGAATGTAAAGTTATGCACTTGGGGGCTAAGAATATGCATGCATCATACATACTAGGGGGAGTACAACTGGTGGAATCCATAGTGGAGAATGATCTGGGGGTTTTGGTAGATCATAAGCTCAATAATGGCATGCAATGCCAAGCTGCGGCTTCCAAAGCGAGCAAAGTCCTTTCTTGTATTAAGAGAGGTATGGACTCCAGAGAGAGAGATATCATTTTGCCCCTGTTCAAATCGCTAGTAAGATAAAAAACAAGAAATGCAGTGCTAATGACAATATAAACACCAATTAGTGTCTACGGTGTAAGTGAAATACACAAATAATATATATCCAGCAGCAACCTCTAGGTACTAAACAAACAAATAGGCCCCAGGGGACGATGCTGGTAAAAAGCGAACAAAACATGTTACACAAAGACCAAGCGGTAACACCAATGTGATAGAGAACACATATATGTTATAGTTCAATAAAAACAATTGATGGATGTCCTAGGGAAAGGCAACCAAAGGGGCTGGTCTCTGCTAGACAACTATGGAAAACATATTGGATAGGCTGGATCCCTCATGGAATGTGCTGCTGTGTGGAATCCAAGTATCAGAAGAGAGGTAAGTAATAAATACTCTTACCATGTGCAGGTGACATACACAACGGTATGTCAAATGGCATGGATAGAATCTCCTGTGTTTAACCGTCCAAGAATAATGGTGGTAGAAGATGGTAAGTGCCTCAAAAGAATGTTGTCACGATCCAAAGTTGACAGTCCTCGATGTGAGAATCAGGATATAATCGGCAGGGTCTCAGCAGATCCAGGTAATCAAGGTTCCAAAGAGAGAAGTGGCATGGAAAGAGATAAACAGCTCCACATAGTGCAGATGGTACACAAATGTAAAGTGTAAAAAAGCCTTTATTGGCATAAAATCACGGATAAAAAATGAGTAACAAAATACAAGCAGCTGAACGATGCATGTAATAAATAAACAATGAGCAAGCGTGGTGTAAAAAAGGGATGTTGCAAGCTTATGATCCCAACATGTTTCGAGCTAAGGCTCTTCAACTGGGGCAGTTGAAGGGCCTAAGCTCGAAACAAAAAATAATAATAAAAAAATAAAAAAATAAATATATATATATATATATATATATATATATATATATATAAAAAATCCGTACTGTCACCAGTCAGTGTCCCTGATCACTGGCACACCAGTTATATGATAACACTGTAGTGCACTGGTGACAGTATGTAAAAAAAAAAAAAACCTCTTACTAAATACTTTGCTCTGTCTACATTCCAAAAATGGGTCATTTGGTGGATATCTGAACTGTCCTGACATTTTTCGACCTCAAGAAATGAGATAAGCTGTCAGGATCATAATTTGTGGGCTCTATAACTTTCATACAGACTAATGCCTCGTACACACAATCGGTTTTCATGACAGGAAAAGTGTGATGTGAAGTTTTTGTCAGGAAAACCTGCATGCTCCATCACACTTTTTCTGTCAGTTTTCCTGCCAAGAAAAGATTGAGAGCAGGATCTCAATTTTCGTGACAGGAAAATATCCTATTGCGAATCGCATTCGTCTGTTTGCAATTACGACACACAAACAAAAGCACCTGCTCAGAATCAAGTACGAAACAGAAGCGCTTGGTCTGGTAAAACTAGCGTTCGTAATGGAGATAGCACAATTGTCATGCTGCAAATTATTGGATCTTTTGATGCAGAGCATTCTTTTCTTCTTTATAATGCTAGAATAATTAAGTTGTTTTGCTGCTGATATTCACATTCTGACAAACGTATTTATTTATTATTTCTTGGGATCTAATGAATAATCTTTTTTATTTTTAAAGACAGATCTCCATAGTAATGTTTATAAATTATTTTTATAGTCATCTATTTCCCCCCCTTTTTTTTATCCAGATCTCCATATTTTTTGGGGATTATTTTTAAATTATTTTCTAGTGATCTCCATAATCCCATATTTTTTTGTGTGTGTCAAGTTACCACAACAACATTATTAAAGTTGAACATTATTATCTTGTATTTTTGAACTGCAAGGAGGTTGGTTGGTGTTCCTTGTTAATTTGACATTGTATTTTTGAAATGTACCTGCCTACTGACAAACAAACTGTTCTTTTTTAAGAAAAACACATAGGTAAGTATTTGCTGAAATAAAAATAACCATTTATTCTGGCTCATAAATAAAATAAAGAGGTAATGCAACGATGGAGAAACTGCTGGCATTTGCAAAGCCTTTGTACCCCAGGGCAGACATCACTTTTTTTGAAAAGCAAATTCGTAGCTTGAGAAGTCCATACAATAAGGAGCAGAATCTTGTCATGGACTCCCACAGATCAGGAACAGCAGTAGATGACATATATGTCCCCAGACTGTGGTACTACAACGGCCTGCATATTCTGTCAGAGCAGATTGAACCCAGGCCATCACTTTCTTGACTACCTTCCACGCTTGCTTCCACGTTGTGGCAGGAGGTGAAGGAGGAGGTGGAGGAGGAGGATGGCGGAGCTCACAAAGGTGGGTATCCATAGTCAGTAGGCCCATCAACCCCTTATTTAGGGTTTGGACAATAATATCCTCACTGATGAGGCATTGGTCCTGCTCCATGTCCTTCCATTTTGATTCCACCAGGCAGGCATAGTACCCTTGAGCATTGGGGGGCAGCTCTCAGGGCCTGACTGGCCTCCTTAATGAGGCCGAGTGCTGCCACCTCCATGTTCCTCCCCTTCCTGAGCCTTTTTTGTTGAACACGGAGGGGAGGCACCTTGTGATTGGGCTGGCGACTGGGTCCGGCCACCGCCTGGCTGGCACTTGCCCCCGCCACCTCCTGGCTGGCACGTGCCCCCATCACCTCCTGGCTGGCACTTGCCCCCGCCACCTCCTGGCTGCCACCTTCCACATCTTCATCCAGGCTGATGTCTTCCTGTGTATAAAAAAGGGACATCAATTGTTCATCAATCACACACAATTTTCAGCTCATTACTGTTGCAAATTGAATGTTAATAAATAGAAAAGACTATCATTCTGACCCCAGCAGTTTTCATTCTTGTCCCAATCATTTCTGGCCACTACTGTCTATTGATATGTAAATCACTTTTTGTTAAATCATTATTTTGTTATCAATAATTAAATCCAGTTTACATCATTAATATTAGGACAATAAAAAAATACTATACCTGGCTCCAGCTGGGATCCTCCTCTTCTTCCAGGTTGGAAGGCCCAGGTTGGTCCTGGGAAGTCTAAGCTGGGGTGGAAGCAAGGGTGGAAGGAAGAGTAGAAAGTGATGGCCTCACTTCAGTCTGGTTGTCCAGAAAACTCAGCCTGCTGTAGTACCACAGACTGGGTACATAAACATCTGCTGCTGCTGCTCCTGATCTCTGGGAATCCATGACTTTATTCCACTCCTTCTTGTATTTGCCCCTCAAGCTACCAATTTTACTTTTCAAAAAAGGGATGTCTGCCTTGGGGGCAGCTTTACAAACTCCAGCAGTTTTTCCATCGCTGCCTTCCTAGCTACTTTGTTTCTATGGAGGTTTTTTTATTTCCCACAAACAGGGCAGATCCCTGTACCTGTCTAGGAATTCACACAGGAACTCAAGGTCCTTAAATATATTAATTTTCTCTGTAAGACAAAACACAAGAGATATACTAATGTCAGTCTAAACACTCATAATCTTATCCCAATATAGGCCTCAATCTAGAAGCAGTGTAGGCTACTGATGCCCCTACTAAAAATCGTTCCTTTGTTTTCACGATTGGCACTTCCTCTGCTCACAGATCGTACAAACTACTCACGCGTGTTACGCTTTATATGCACTGTGAATGCGCGAAACTCCACCCGCTTCGCCTGCCCCTGATGTTAAATCTAGCATATTCCCCGCCCCTTCTCTTTCGGTGCACAGTGGGAGACAACATGGCGGAGACACAGCAGGTGGCTGATAATTCCACTAACGACGAGGAAAGCCCAGAGCCAGGAATGTCACAATCCAGGAGGGGATATAAGGCCTTAAATATGTAATTTGTAGAAATGGCGGAGATGATGGACATCTTGAGGAGGACTAACTATGATAGGGAGCATAGACCGTACAAGAACCCTAATGTGAGAAAGGCCAAGATTATGTCTAAAGTTGTGAGGAATATGCACAGGAATTTCAGGGTACGACGATCCAAGGAGCAATTGAGGAAACGATGGTCAGACCTGAAACTGAGGGAGCATGATCAATACAGAGGGATCAAGAGAATGCTTCAAAATAGTAAGTATTTGTCCTGTGTTCTTATTATTACTTGTATGTTGCTCCATGTGCTTTTTTTACTGTTGGACAGTTTAAAATGGCAACTTACAGGCTCCTGGGGACAGTAATTGATCGTAGTAAACATTGTTAGTTCGCCCACTAATAATACAATGTTTTTGTCAGATACATGGTAAACTACATTTGGTCATGCCTATTTGCATTAGAATAATTTTATTACATTGTTGTCTGGATGTGTTTGTAACTAGAATGAAATGCAAACTTGATTCAGTGTAAAGGAGAAGACACTCAGCAGCTGTTCACACATCTGGACTCAGGACACCAGAACAACCTTTTTAGGGTGTCCCACACAGGTGCTCCAGTGGATACGTGGGGTGTCTCCATGTGTGAAAATTGTCCAAAAAAAGGTAAGTATTCCATCTTTGTTAAGGGAAAAATCATGTCTTCAGGTTGGAACTCTGCCAAAACAGACAATTGTACCCCACTTCCAAGCAATGTTTCATATTCCTATTTCTGGCCTTAAATATCTGTGTGCTAAGTATACCTTTTGTTTCATTCACATAGGGGAGCAAAGGCTCGGAGGACACCACTCAGAGGACACCAGGACCCCCACACCTCCTAAAGAACAGAGAGAACCCCAACCTCAGGATGTGGAGGAAGGAGAGGTGGAGGAAGTGGGCGAAATTGTCACCACAAATTGTCTCTTCTAAATGGGCTAATTTTACTTTTTCATTTTTTTAAAATTCATGAAAGTTAATTTTTCTCAAAAAGTTGTGTTTAAAACATCGCCGCACAAATACCGTGTGACATAAAATATTGCAAAAATCGCCATTTTATTCTCTAGATTCTCTGCTAAAAAAATATATATAATATTTGGGGGGTTCTAAGTAATTTTCTAGCCAAAAATATGGATTTTAACTTGTAAACACCAAATGTCATACATAGGCGTAGGCATGAAAGGGATATTATACAAGATTAGTTTCATATTAGAATTTGAAAAAATTTTGACCGAATTCCTAAAAAGTCGATCAAATTTGAAAATTTGTATTAGATTAGAAAAAATCTACTGCATTCGAAAAAAATCTACCGAATTAGAAAAAAATACCGCATTTGAAAAAAATCTACTAAATTAGAAAAAACTACCACATTCGATATTTTTTTTTACATATAACCATTTTCCAAAATTCGAATTTCATATAGAATGAGATCGAATTGGAATAGAAAAGATTTGAATAGAATATAAAATAATAGATTAATAAACTAGAAAAACAATAGAACAGAATAGAATCAATTATAATATATATTATAATTTATTCTATTCTCTTGTTTTTCTTTTCTATTCCATTCTAATCTTTTCTATTCGAATTTTAATTCATTTATACAAAATTCAAATTTCTTATTGAATGAAATCGAATTTGAATAGAAAAGATTATAAAAGATTAGTTTCATATTAGAATTTGAAATAAATTCCGGGTGGCCTGGGCTGGGGGGGGTGTGTGTGCGGGGGAGGGGGCTGGGAGGCCAGTATGGTTGTATGTGGGTGTGAGCTGGTGTGAATGTTGGCGGTGTATGATATGTCATGTTTCTATCTGTTCCTTTTGCTGACAGCCAAATGTTTGCGCCGGTGGACCAGCTTGGGCTCAGGCTGGGTCACCTGGCGACAAATTATCCCTCCGTTGAGGGACTGGTGCAGCTATGTTCCGGGAGGGGACGGGTCATGGGGGTTTGAAAGGTTTGTTTCTATGCCACCTCATGCTGATTTTGTGACAACCATTGTTCCCTTTCTTCCTTTCCGGAAGTGTATGTCAAAGTAAAACCAATAAAAATTGTTTTAAAAAAAAATTTGAAATAAATTTGACCGAATTCCTAAAAAGTCGATCAAATTTGAAAAATTTAATTAGATTAGAAAAAATCTACTGCATTCGAAAAAATTCTACCACATTTGAAAAAAATCTACTAAATTAGAAAAAACTACCACATCCAAATTTTTATTACATATAACCATTTTCCAAAATTCGAATTTCATATAGAATGAGATCGAATTGGAATAGAAAAGATTAGAATAGAATATAAAATAATAGATTAATAAACTAGAAAAACAATAGAACAGAATATAATCAATTATAATATATATTATAATTTATTCTATTCTCTTGTTTTTCTTTTCTATTCCATTCTAATCTTTTCTATTCAAATTTTAATTCATTTATACAAAATTCAAATTTCTTATTGAATGAAATCGAATTTGAATAGAAAAGATTATAAAAGATTAGTTTCATATTAGAATTTGAAAAAAATTTGACCGAATTGTGGTAGAGTTTTTTCGAATGTGGTAGAATTTTTTTTAAATACGAAATGAATCCCGAAAACGAATGTAATGAATGCAACAAACTTAACTAAACAAATTTAATTAAATAACGAATCGAACCTAACCTAAACCAAACAAAACAAATTTTTTCATCCTGCACATGTCTATTAGGGTCACCGGTTGACAGTGCAAGTGTACCTGTCAATGTTCCGGGCACCAGATCCCCGATGGTTCGTTCAGGCCCTTTTGGACAACCTGCCTCCGGGTTCTCCTCAAGCCGATCCCCCACCGAACGGCATACAGCCTGGAATCTCCTTAGTAGAAGTGTGGACCCAGCAAGTCACTAGGGCCCCTTGGCAGCATCAGTCGCTCCAGGCCAGGAGGGCCCAGAGTCTGGAACTTCGCGTAGCACGCGACCCCAGGCCAGGTGGGCAATAGTGGTGGGGCCCGCGATGTGCGCACACCCTAAAGGTGGGTGCCGCACCTGGAACCAGGAAGCCGCGAAGAGCCCAGAACAATGGCCTCCGCCACAGAAATACCCCTCCCCAGCATGCACAGCGAGGCCCAACTCCTCTCATTGGCTGCTGGGAAGAAGCCGCTCCGCCTGGATCACCCTGGCGCCATCTACCATCCAGAGATGAGACTGTCTCTCTGGACGCACAGACTGACCCACAGGACAATCCAGGATTTGGCGACAGCCAAATTTACCAAAATCAAGAATGAGAGCAACATAACTCTCTCATTCTCCCACTAAATTTACATAGCGTCCTTTCTGAAGGTAAAGGGGCGCTACACACCCTGAAATGACACTGTCCCTGTTTTGGCGTGGACAGTGATTTACAATATATTTATATATATTTACAATATATTGTAATATAAATTTACAATATATTCCTTAATGCCTGCAAAGAATATTCTATGACTAATTTCTATGCTTAGCCCTGACTAGTGACATGCTAATTGAGTCAGGGCCTGGAAGACATTCCATTGTCCTTGTGTAAAGGTGTTAATCCAGGTCTGCTCCCAGACCTCTAATTATGTATGCTAAATACTGTTTATGTGTGGAATGTACTTGTCGGAGACAGAGCGTCTGTCTGGGGATGTGGATTGGAAGGAGGTCATTGTGTGATGGTGTTTTGTTTGTTATGCTGTTAATGAAGGAATGTTTAGTAATTAGCCTTAGTGTGTGATTAGGGGGGTGGAGATTTCATTGTCCCTTTGAATACTTCCATGCCTTGTACTGTATATAAGCTGAGAAGAAACCATTAAAGTTGTCTTCATTTTGAAACCAGTAATGGAGCAAGTCTCGTTATTCTGGGATGTCTGATGTCTGTTGGATGGTTGGAGTGTCAGATGAGCTGTCGTGGATGGGATGGAAGGTCGTAAACAGTGGTGACCGTTACAGTCCCCAGTAGGGATGAGCCGAACACCCCTGTGTTCGGTTCGCACCAGAACCTTCGAACGGACCTAACGTTCGCGCAAAAGTATCGAACCCCATTGACGTCTATGGGACTCGAACGTTCGAATTCAAAAGTGCTAATTTTAAAGCCCAATATACAAGTTATTGTCGGAAAATCGGTTTGGGGACCCGGGTCTTCCCCCAGGGAACATGTATCAATGGAAAAAAAAGTTTTAAAAACTATTTTTTTCTGGAGCAGCGATTTTAATGATGCTTAAAGTGAAAAAAAAAGAAAAATTCCTTTAAATATCGTACCTGCTGGGTGTCTATAGTAGTGGCATGTGTTTAGAACTGTCCCTGCACAAAATAAGATTGCTATAAGAAAAAAGTCATTTAAGACTGCTTGCGGCTTTAATGTAATGTTTGGTCCCTGCAATATGGATGAAAACCACTGAGAAAAATAGCATGTGTTTCCCCGCCCCCCTCCCCCAGGTCATTACAAGCCCATTTGGCCCTATATACTTTGAACAGCAGTATACAGGCGGTGCAAACAAGACAGGGACTGTAGGTTTGTTGTTAAGTAGAATCTGCTTGTAATTTTCAAATGGTACTTCTTTAAAGTGTAGCTTTAGCCATAAAATCTTTTTTTAAGCTTTTCTGAAAACATAGAGAAAGGTTATCACTCCTGTAACATTTGTTTTGCTGTCTGTGTGCATCTGTTCAGAAGATTGCACCTCACTTTCTGTCCCAAAGACAAATGATTTTTTGAAAAAAAAAAAAAAATTGTGAAACAAGGATTGTGATAAAGCATCAGTGGACAAGAGACACCTTTTGCAGAAGAGAATTTCCGTTTCTAGGGGTAGATTTCCTCTCACTTCCTGTTGTCTCCTTCTGTTTGCAAGTAGGAGTCGTTTGTAATTTGGATGTTTGAAGGGGCCTGCCGTATATACTCTGCATAAATTTGGGCCCTAAGTATTGGTGTTGCCACAACACTGTAAGCCCTCACAGTTAGTCTTGGTGGGCGATGGAACGCCCTGCTGTGAAACATTAGATAAAGAATTGTAATTACACGCCCCTGTTAAACAGGGGCAGAAAAATTTGGCCTTAGCCACTGGTGCTGGTGCCACAACACTGCAACCCCTCACAGATACTGTAATTGGAGCGCAGCAAAGAGCCACATGCAAAGTATTGCATTAAAAATTGTTATTACACGCCCCTGTTAAACAGGGGCAGAAAAATTGGGCCTTAGGCACTAATGGCGGTGCCACAACACTGCAACCCCTCACAGATACTGTAATTGGAGCACAGCAAAGAGCCACATGCAAAGTATTGCATCAAAAATTGTTATTACATGCCCCTGTTAAACAGGGGCAGAAAAATCGGGCCTTAGGCACCGGTGGCGGTGCCCAGAACCAACAATGTTTTTACTAGCTATCAGCAAGATCATTGAGGAGGAAAAGGATATTCAGTCAGCATAACAGGATAGTCACTCAGCATTAGCATAGGCAATCTCCAAGGGATCTGACACTTCCAAAAAATTATTCAGTTACATCAGCATCAGGTGCTTGGTAGCTGGTGTTGATCCAAGCCTGATTCATTTTTATGAAGGTCAGTCGATCGACGGAGTCGGTGGAGAGGCGCACCCTGTGATCGATCACAAAGCCTAAAGCAGCACTGAATGTGTGTTCTGAAAGAACGCTGGATGCAGGACAAGCCAGTAGCTCAATTGCGTACTGTGCAAGCTCTGGCCAGTGATCCATCCTCAAGACATAGTAAGCCAGAGGATTTTCGGTGGGGAAGGTGTCCAAGTCTGATCTTGCCCCTAGGGATTCCCGCACCATGTAAACCAGACGCTGGCGATGGTTGCTGGAACCGGTCATACCTTGGGGCTGCGGTCTAAAAAATTGTCTCAACGCATCGGGCAGACGTCCACCTTCTCCACCACTCCTTTTGTGACTCACCGAAGCCTCAGCAACACGTTGTCCAGGACCAGGATTTGGTAATCCCCCAGGTTCTGGGAACACGTTGCACAGACCTTTCTGCAAGGCCTCCCGAAGATGTTTCATCTTCTGCTCCCTCTGCGACGGCAAGATAAGCTCTGCAACCTTACTCTTGTAACGTGGATCAAGGAGAGTTGCCAGCCAGTAATGATCCCTCTCCTTGATACCACGAATACGAGGATCCTTACGCAGGCTTTGCAGGATCAGGGAGGCCACGCAGCGTAGGTTTGCTGAGGCATTCGGGGCACAGTCCTCTGGCTCACCGAGGACGTCAGGATCCGCAGCCACCTCATCCCAGCCACGTAAAAGTCCATGGGTTCCTTGGGACTGTAAATGATCCCTTGAAGACTGCTGCTGCTGATGCTGAGTGATAGGCTCCACCTCCATGCTGATGATACAATCCTCCTCCTCCTCCTCCTCCTCCACCTCCTCGTACTAGGGGTGCAACGGATCGTCATTGATCCGTGATCCGAACCGAAAAAGATTGATCCGAACCGCACACACGTGATCCGAGGATTGTTTTCTAAAAAAAAAATAATAATAATAATTTGCGCATGTTCAGTCCACACACAGTGTGGTCATGGCGAATGGAGGAGCTTGAATGCCCCGCGTCATTTAAATCCCCTGTATGGGAGCATTTTGTCTTCCATGTCAAATATAATGATGAAGGAAAGAGGTTAGTGGATAAAACCGTGACGGTGTATAGGCACTGTGGCACAAGAATGCCATATGACAGTGGGAACACATCAAGTATTGTCACTAGGGGCGCAACTGATCCGTATGGATCAGCACCTTCTGGGCGGGACACACAGCGATCCACGGGCCTCCCGGTCCATAGGAAAGGCCGCGGCTTCGGCCTAGCTATCGAAGCGGCGGCCATCGAGGTCCACCCGGCGCGGGGGATGCAGGCTGCTCCTCGGAAGTTTGTGGGCACTTGAGCTCAATATGTCATTGACTCCTAACAGCCCAGCGATGAGCTCCATGCTGCACCTTGAGGAATCCACACGGGGAGCCGCTGCCGCCGCCGCACCGGGCGTCCTGCTGCTTGCCAGAGAAGAGAGAGGAGGCGATCGGGGGGATCTGTATGGACTGAGCACGTAGGGGGGATTTTCACTAGACACTCAGCCCGCTGATCAATGACACTAAAGGGATCTGATGATTGGGATAGTTCAGGTCACAGTAGGGAACTGGTGACACCACTTTCGTACATGGGGCTGCGACTTCCACTTGGCTGCACATATAAGTATTGCGAGATGCAGTTATTTCAACACAAAACAGAGCTTATACGCTTAAATACAGTATTTGTAAATCTGACGGACTGTTTAAATGTGAAAATCAGAGGTGTTCTGTCATATTAGCAATAAACAGTCTGTCGGATTTCCAAACACTGTATTTAAGCACATAAGCTCAGTTTTGTGTTGAGAAGAACTGTGAAATCTAAAACTCTGGTGGGTGTAACAAGATTTGTCTTTTTTTTTTGCTGATCCGAAAATGATCCGATCCGTGACTCCTGATCCGAGGATCGATCCGATCCGTGAGTTTTTTGATCCGTTGCACCCCTACCTCGTACCCTTCCTGTGTGCTAGGTGGGCAAGCAGGACCACTGTCTGGATAAAGGGGGCCTTGAGAGGTAAGGAAGTCCTCCTCTTCCTCCCTCTGTTCTGCCTAAAGGGCCCTGTCCATTATTCCACATAGCGTGTGCTCCAACATGTGAATACGAGGGACAGTCTCACTGATGCATGCACTGTCACTGCTCACTATCCTTGTGGCCTCCTCAAATGGTGACAGGACAGTGCATGCATCCCTGATCAAGGCCCACTGGCGTGGTGAAAAAAAACGAGCTCCCCTGACCCAGTTCTGCTGCCATATTGGCACAGGTACTCATTGATGGCCCTCTGCTGCGTGTGCAGCCGCTGCAGCATGGCCAATGTAGAGTTCCATCTGGTGGGCATGTCACAGATTAGGCGGTTCTTGGGCAGGTTGTATTCCCTTTGGAGGTCTGTCAGCCGAGCAGTGGCATTATATGACCTTCAGAAAACATTCAGGTAGACAGAAAAGGTTGATGAAATAAAGAAACCTTGCAGTATCAGGCTTTGGATAGAGAAAAGCAGTTCTGCTATTCTAAAGTTGTATCAATGGGTCGCCACTCCAGCCGAGTGGGTGAAGTGCCTCCGGACAGACCCCTGCCACAGGCCTGGCAGCCGGAGTGACACTTAAGGTTGCTGGGAGGAAAAAGTCTATGCCACAGACTTGGCTCTAATTGAATGCTGAGGCCTCTGCCACAGGCCTAGTGCACGACTTAAGTTGAACAGCAGAGCGAATCCTCCCAGTAAATTACGTTAGGGTGACCGGTTGACAGTGCAAGTGTACCTGTCAATGTTCCGGTCACCAGATCCCCGATGGTTCGTTCAAGCCCTTTTGGACAACCTGCCTCCGGGTTCTCCTCAAGCTGATCCCCCACCGAACGGCATACAGCCTGGAATCTCCTTAGTAGAAGTGTGGACCCAGCAAGTCACTGGGGCCCCTTGGCAGCATCAGTCGCTCCAGGCCAGGAGGGCCCAGAGTCTGGAACTCCGCGTAGGTGGGTGCCGCACCTGGAACCAGGAACCAGCGAAGAACCCACACCTGGAACCAGGAACCCGCAAAGAACCCAGAACAACGGCCTCCACCACAGAAACACCCCTCCCTAGCATGCACAGTGAGGCCCAACTCCTCTCATTCCGCCTGGAACCCCCTGGCGCCATCTACCGTCCAGAGATGAGACCGTCTCTCTGGACGCACAGACTGACCCACAGGACAATCCAGGATTTGGCGACAGCCAAATTGACCAAAATCAAGAATGAGAGCAACATAACTCTGTCATTCTCCCACTAAATTTACATAGCATCCTTTCTGAAGGTAAAGGGGCGCTACAGATGTATTAGGAATAATCTAAATAACCCCAAAATGCCACCATTTTGTATTTTTGTTTGCCAATTTTCATAAAATGTCATACATTTTCAAAGCCAAATTTTGAAGATGCACACAGTGTGTCAACATGTGCTATCTGCCATCATGGGATATCAATGTATGTGTTTTGTGGGTGCAACCCCTTCCTCGCAACTCAAGTAGGTAAGAAGAAGGGGTTGCACCTCCAAAACACATCCATCGATCCCCCATGATGGCAGATAGCACATGTTGACATTAGGCATGTGATCAGGAGAGAAATCTTCATTTTGAATCCGTATTTGTGTGCATCTTCAAAATTTGGCATTTACAAGGGTGACATCACCCCCCATCTAATGAAGGCTACAGCAACACATTGTTGACATACACACAATATTGTGTCTGATTTTGCCTTCACATTTTTTAAAGTAATTTGGTGTTTACAGCGACAATGGGGGTTATTTAATAAAGGCAAATCCACTTGGCACTACTCCTGCACTGGGAGAACCTAGGAAACAGCTAAAAGAAACACAAGCAGTAAATCAAATTCAAGATAATTTCCATTCAAAAGTTTTTTTTTCCAAAGAAATCAAAAATCTTCTGGCATAGCAATGGCCCCCCTACCCATAAAATAGTCCACATATTTTTGGTGCACTTCACTGGCGCTTTGGGGGGCAAGCAAGTATGGCCAGCTTCCAGGGCCGGGATAGGATTTAGGTCCTGAATTGAGGCCTCAGGCCCAACTGACGCCATATACAGTAATTAGGAGCATTCCTTCTGAGAAAATTGTGCAGAACACAGCACGCCATGACAATGTGGTTGATTTTGTACTCCGCCATATTTATGGATGTATTAAAAAAGGTGTAACCGGCTGACCATTATGCCAAACGCATTCTTGACCACTCTTCTGGTTCTGGCCAGCTGGTAATTAAAAACCCTCTTCTCAGGGGTGAGGGTCCTCTGGGGGAATGGCCTCATCAGATGATTTCCAAGCCCAAATGCTTCATCAGTGATGAACACAAATGGGAATCCTTCCACGTTGTCTTCCGCAGGTGGCAATCCCAATCCACTACTCTGGAGACGTCGGGAGAACTCTGTCTTGGAAAACACTCCACCATCCAACATCCAGCCATTTTTCTCCACATCCACATATAAAAAATCACAAGGGCATTATCACGATACTACTGTATGTATGGTTCAGGAGGGGGGTCACTCTCTCATCCCCCCTCATTTCCTGCAGCCTGCCAGGTTGCATGCTAGAATAAGGGTCTGGTATGGATTTTTGGGAGGAACCCCATGCCATTTTTTTTGTATTTTGGCGTGAGGTTCTCCTTAAAATCCATACCAGACCTGAAGGGTTTGATATGGAATTTAGGGGACCCCACACAATTTTTTTAAAATTTTGGTTCAGGGTTCCCCTTAATATTCATACCAGACCCAAAGGGCCTGGTAATGGTCTAAGGGGGAACCCATGCCATTTTTTTTTTCAATTACTTTTATCTGTATTGCCGGGACCCGACAATTCATTATAGCCACAAGTTTTAAATTACTTTTTCCTTTAGAAATGTCATTTTGTGCAGAGACTGTTATAAACATGGAAAACATGCTACTTTACAGGCATACTATAGACACCCCCCAGGTACGAGATTTAAAGGAATATTTTTTTTATATTTATTGTTTTACGTCAAGCATTAAAATCACTGCTCCCGAAAAAAACACAGTTTTTAAAAAGTTTTTTTTTGCATTGATACATGTCCCCTGGGGCAGGACTCAGGACCCAGGTCATCCCCACAACCCTTGCCCGGTGATCGTGGGGTTTTGCGGGCGGGGGGCTTATCGGAATCTGGAAGCCCCCTTTAACAACAAAAAAAGTGTCAACATGTTAAAAACCACAGGAGACAGCTTGGGACAAGTCCTTTATTAAAAAAAAACAATTCCAGCGATGTAATCCATTTTCGATCTCCAGCGAGGATACAGTGCACATGATCCGACAATTCATTATAGTCGCGAGTAGTTTTAAATTACTTTTTTTCCTTTTAGAAATGTAATTTTGTGCAGAGACTGTTATAAACACGGGAAACATGCGTTACTTTACAGGCATACTATAGACACCCCCGAGGTAGAAAATTTAAAGGAATATTTCACTTTTATTTTTTCACGTTAAGCATTATTAAAATCACTGCTCCCGAAAAAACAACAGTTTTTGAAACTTTTTTTGCATTGATACATGTCCCCTGGGGCAGGACCCAGGTCCCCAAACACTTTTTATGACAATAACTTGTATATTAACCTTTAAAATTATCACTTTGATTTTTCATGTTCGTGTCCCATAGACTTTAACCACTTAAGGACCGCCTCCTGCACATATATGTCGGCAGAATGGCACGGCTGGGCACATGTACGTACAGGTACATCCTGTACTAGTACCCAGCCATGGGTCACGGGCGCTCCCGGGACCCGGTCCGAAGCTAGGTGACGGGACTCGTGGACCCGATCGCCACTGGAGTCCCGCGATCGGTCCCCGGAGCTGAAGAAGGGGGAGAGCCGTGTGTAAACACCGCTTCCCCGTTCTTCACTGTGGCGGCAGCATCGATCGTGTCATCCCTTTTATAGGGGGACACAATCGATGACATCACACCTACAGCCACACCCCCCTACAGTTGTAAACACACTTCAGGTCACACATAACCCCATCAGCGCCCCTTGTGGTTAACTCCCAAACTGCAATTGTAATTTTCACAATAAACAATGCATTTTAAATGAATTTTTTGCTGTGAAAATGACAATGGTCCCAAAAATGTGTCAAAATTGTCCGAAGTGTCTGCCATAATGTCGCAGTCACGGAAAAAAATCGCTGATCACCGCCATTAGTATTAAAAAAAAATGAATACAAATGCAATAAAACTATCCCCTATTTTGCAAACGCTATGAATTTTGTGCAAACCAACATGATAAACGTTTATTGCGATTTTTTTTACCAAAAATAGGTAGAAGAATACGTATCGGCCTAAACTGAGGAAAACATTTTTTTTATATATTTTTGGGGGATATTTATTATAGCAAAAAGTAAAAAATATTGAATTTTTTTCAAAATTGTTGCTCTATTTTTGTTTATAGCGCAAAAAATAAAAACCGCAGAGGTGATCAAATACCACCAAAAGAAAGCTCTATTTGTGGGAAAAAAAGGACGCCAATTTTGTTTGGGAGCCACGTCGCACGACCGCGCAATTGTCAGTTAAAGCGACACAGTGCCGAATCGCAAAAAGGGGCAAGGTCCTTTAGCTGCATTTTGGTCTGGGTCTTAAGTGGTTAATGTTGTTCGCATGTTCGAACAATTCTTTTGCCTGTTCGTGTGTTCTGCTGCGAACCAAACTGGGGGGTGTTCGATTCATCCCTAATTGTGGATTAGAAATAGCTGCTGCCTTTCTCCAATAGGCTGGAGATCTAAAGAAGTCATGTTGTCAGATGAACTAAGGAAAGAATTACACAAATTATGTTGAAATAGATTAGGGCTGGGGAAATTAAAGATTAATTCCTCGATTAATCTTTAATTTTTTTGATCGATCAAAATTCTTTTGACCGATCAAAATTCTTTTGACCGATCAAAATTCTTTTGACCGATCAAAATTCTTTTGACCGATCAAAATCAAAATTCTTGACGTCACTGGACAGCCTGGACAGTGAGACTTACCCTTCTGGATGCGAGCAAACTGCACCCATTGGATTGAGGTACCTTTGCATCTGTGGAGCAGGAGGATACATCAGGCTCCATCAGGGGAAGGGGGCAAAAATAACCATCTTTTTCCTGTCCTAAGCAGTCTTGTGCAGACAATTCTTTGTGTATCGGCAACATCTGTTCCGTGCGAAAGACTGTTCAGTTCTTCAGGGTATATTGTCAATAAAATGCGATCATGTCTGCTTCCAGAAAATATAAACACTCGGGTATGTCTGCGTGACTGGCTAAAGTGATGCCTACTTGCCTACTATAAAGTGACTGACAGTCAATATACTAAATAAGTTTTATAATTAAAGTTAAACTAACATTCTAAGTTTTTCTTAAAATGTAATAAGAAAAAATTACTAACGTCAGTTCTACAATTTGAATGTAAAACGTATTTGTGTGAACTGTGAAGTTAAGTCATGGATTGTGGAAACTAACTAGTGTCGGGTGATTGTATATAGTATATAACACATTTACCACTGACTAATTCAGAGTTGCAATGCAAGGAGATCAGTTAAAAGTAGTTAGATCTGTATGTGCGTTATAATTAATCAAAATTAGTCGATTAATCGATTAAAAAAAAAACTATTAATCGAACATGAAAATTTTAATCAGTAACAGCCCTAAAATAGATTTAACATTTGTTAAAGAAGTGAACTGTTGAGAGGTTTCAGACACAATTTGATTTGTAGCTTTATGAACTTTTTTTGCATTAATACATGTCCCCTGGGGCAGGACCCAGGTTCTCAAACACTTTTTATGACAATAACTTGCATATTAACCTTTAAAATTAGCACTTTTGATTTCTCCGTGAACACCCCAATTTTTTTGCTATTCGGCGAACGGGCGAACAGTCAATGTTCGAGTCAAACTCATGTTCGACCTGAACATAAAGCTCATTCCTATCCACAATTAAAGCGGAGGTTCACCCAAAAACACAACTATGTACCATCCAAACGAGCATACTAGCGTCAGCTACAGTATGCCTTTTTTTTTTTTTGCGCTGTACTTACGGTTTAATCCGTAACTTTCGTTTCAGACTCCCGCGGGGAAAGGAGTTCCTATGAAGAGGGGAACATGATTGACGGCCGGCTATGTCGCGTCACACGTTCCGAAAATAGCCGGAGTATGACTATATGGCGCCTGCGCACAGACTAGGAGCTGACTGCGCAGGCGCCGTATATGTCCCCGTCCTATTTCGGCTTTTTTCGGAACGTGTGACACGCCATAGCCGGCCGTCAATCATGTTCCCCTCTTCACAGGAACGCCCATTTCCCCGCCGGAGTCTGAAACGAAAGTTACGGATAAAACCGTAAGTACAGCGCAAAAAAAAAATGGCATACTGTAGCTGACGCTAGTATGCTCGTTTGGATGGTAGATAAAGATTTTTTTTTTTTTAGGGTGAACCCCCGCTTTAAGAAATACATTGAAGACACCTAGTTTTGCATAGTTACATATAGTTACAATGGGCCAGATTCACGTAGAAGTGCGGCGGCGTAACGTAGCGTAGATACGTTACACCGCCGCAAGTTTTTATCGCAAGTGCTTGATTCACAAAGCACTTGCAATGAAAACCTACGCTCGCGGCCTCCGGCGTTTTACACTGTCGGATCTTAGGATGCAGTACCACGGCCGCCGCTGGGGGGAATTTGCATCGTAAACCAGCGTCGGGTATGCAAATTAGGAGTTATGGCGATCCACACCGGTTTTTCGCATTCGCTACGTCGCTGCTAGTCTAGTTTCCCGTCTCAAAGTTAGTCGTCATTTTGGGTGCCCTAACTTTACACAGCACACGTATGTGCTGTATAAAGTATGGCCGTCGTTCCCGCGTCGAAATTTTAAAATTCATGACGTTTGCGTAAGACGTCCGGGAATACCGAAGTACGCTACGCACGTCGCCGTTCGAAAAAATGACATCACTTCGCGCAAAGCACGGCGGGAATTTCGAAATGGAGCATGCGCAGCAGGTCCGGCGCGGGAGCGCGCCTAATTTAAATGGCACATGCCCATTTAAATTACGCGGGCTTACGCCGGAGGCTGCCAGCATAGGTTTTCATTGCAAGTGCTTTGTGAATCAGACACTTGCGATGAAAACTTGCGGCGGTGTAACGTATCTACGTGAATCTGGCCCTATGTCCTTTTCTGTTTTTCTGCAACTAACCATGACAAAATTGGTGCCATAGAGCCATCAAGGGTCTGCTCCTGTCAAAGCGGATACACATCAGTGTTCATTTTGTTGACTAAAACATTTAAAATGCCATTTTAATCAAAAGACTAGGACTAAATTGAAATTTGACTTTTGAATTAACACTGGTCTGTAGTGCATGTTCATACCTCAATACCATAAATAATAACATATTCGATTTTTAACTCCAGCAGTATATAATGAGTTTGGAAATTGTAGAGAAATGTTAACTAATGCATTACAATTTAATTAGACCCATTCGATTTTAGCCGACTAAAATATACGGGAGATTTAGTCGACTAAATACGACTAAAACTAAAACAATTGCAGAAGACTAAAATGGGACTAAAATGTAATTTTAGTCCTAAGACTATAACTAAATCGAAATTTGCTGCCAAAATTAACACTGATACACATTGAAGAAACATAGATGTAGAAAAACTGACATCCATCCCAGTCAACTTTGATTCAACTGATCCTCTGCTGAACAGAGTGAACCAGCTCTATGTGAAAGAGCCCTTACAGTTGGATATAAAGGAGCACAATTTCGACTGGCTAACCCCAGACATCAATTTCTTGTGCACAAACATGAATAAAACTAAAACTAGAAGCTGTTTATAAATTCTTGTAATCAAACCTACTCCTATACCAAATACATTACTAAATATGGCCCTTTTGCTGCCATCCTGGTCCAGTACAAACAAGATACAAGATACTGATAACATTTTCTGAAAGAGAGAGCCCTCCATAAGTCCTGTACATATTTAAAGCCTAAAAGTGGTTCAGAGTGTTTATGTAATTTGGTTTGGATGAACATGGCAGCTTTATGCTGTCATAGGTTGCTAAGGAAGCA
The DNA here is from genome assembly GCF_905171775.1 of Rana temporaria. Classification (NCBI taxonomy): domain Eukaryota; kingdom Metazoa; phylum Chordata; class Amphibia; order Anura; family Ranidae; genus Rana; species Rana temporaria. Next base: position 90,676,894 of record NC_053498.1, read on the forward strand.
GCAGGTGCCTGCACACGCCACATCCTTAGCAACCACTGATTTCATCTGGCCTATTCACTTACATGGTAAGGAAAAATTGGGACAAGGTGCATTGATGACAAGGTGCCCTAGCCTGATTTGGGTCAGGGCTACACAGTCATAACCTCCCTATCTGGGCCCCCAGGCTGCATGCTTAGATAAGGGTCTGGTATGGATTTTAACCACTTGCTGACGGCGCACCGTCATTATACGTCCACAAGGTGGCTCTGCTGGGCGAGAGCACGTAATATGACGTCCTCTCTCCCAGCCGCCACTAGGGGCGCGCGCGCGGCCGGAGGCGCGCGCGCACACCCCCCGCGCACCCCCGACTCCCGTGCGTGTGCCCGGCGAGCGCGATCGCCGCCGGGCACACACGATCGCTCGGTACAGAGCGGGGACCGGGAGCTGTGTGTGTAAACACACAGCTCCCGGTCCTGTCAGCAGGGGAAATGCTGATCTTCGGTTCATACAATGTATGAACCGAGGATCAGTGTTTCCCCTAATGAGGCCACCCCCCCCCCCCCCACAGTAAGAACACACCCAGGCATACTTAACCCCTTCCCCGCCCCCTAGTGTTAACCCCTTCACTGCCAGTGGCATTTTTATAGTAATCCAATGCATTTTTATAGCACTGATCGCTATAAAAATGCCAATGGTCCCAAAAATGTGTCAAAAGTGTCCGAAGTGTCCGCCATAATGTCGCAGTACCGGAAAAAAAAATCGCTGATCGCCGCCATTACTAGTAAAAAAAATATAATAAAAATGACATAAAAATACCCCCTATTTTGTAAACGCTATAACTTTTGCGCAAACCAATCAATAAACGCCTATTGCGATTTTTTTTTACGAAAAATATGTAGAAGAAAACGTATCGGCCTAAACTGAGGAAAAAAAATGTTTTTTTATATATTTTTGGGGGATATTTATTATAGCAAAATGTAAAAAATATTCATTTTTTTCAAAATTGTCGCTCTATTTTTGTTAATAGCGCAAAAACTAAAAACCGCAGAGGTGATCAAATACCACCAAAAGAAAGCTCTATTTGTGGGAAAAAAAGGACGCCAATTTTGTTTGGGAGCCACGTCGCACGACCGCGCAATTGTCTGTTAAAGCGACGCAGTCCCGAATCGCAAAAAGTACTCTGGTCTTTGGGCAGCAATATGGTCCGGGGGGTAAGTAGTTAACTGGATCCAATGCTTTATTTTTTCTATTTTTTTTGTGGGTTCCCCATTAAAATCCATACCAGGCTCAAAGGGTCTGGTATGGAATTTAGAGGGGGAACCCATGTTGTTTTTTTTTTTTTTTTAATTAGCCTCCCCTTAAAATCCATTCTAGACTAAAAGGGACCACCACCATATTTATACATTATTTCAGCTGTTTACACTCATCGATCAGACATAAATCACAGACCAGAAGCTGAAGGTTCCAGGTAGGGATGAGTCATTGGCTGCTAGCATTGATATTAATACAACTGCTAAATGCTTTACTTCACATTGCAGATGGAGGATTGCTTGAACAAACACCCATTTGTATATTCATTCCCACGTGAATCTCCACATATGTACATGCAGAGATCTCCCTCATATTATTTCCCTTGCTGATAAAAAGTTTTTAGCCTATCATTTTAGGCTATGTTCTCTATATGTTAACTACCGTGGTCGTTTGTTCTTATGGCTATTTTCCTCTTAGAAATGGAATGTTAGGAAATATTACATTTGTAACATTTACAATGCATTTGTGTTGAAAATAATTCTGTTCTTTCTATTTTTTCCTTTGTGTGAAATAGCTAATTATCCTGCCAGTCCCTTTTCTTTCAAACTGACCATGCTAGCTATGAGAGCATATCCATCCCAATGTGGTCAGCTTTCTGGTTGTATTCGGAGCACAGCCTGGCTATCCTTCAATGGGCACGATTTTTGATGACACACCCTCCTGCACAGCTAGTCACTGGGAAGATCAGTGTGTTGCTGTTTTTCCACATCCTTTCATTTCTATTTTAAACTGAATTGGTTGTTTTACAAGGTAAGGGTTCACATATACTTTAAGGTTACTTTTTCATGTCTGGTTACAGTGCCTTTTTTTTTATAAACCTTCCATCCTCTCTATGTATTGTAATAATATGGGCAACTGAGTATGAGTCTGAGAGGGTTCCAGACAAATAGCCAGGGAGATTAAAGGGGGATCAGTTATGCATTACTACACTACCTTTAAAAGGTATTTAAATAGTAGGACTGCTGAACACTTCTGTCTTCATGAAACTTGTATTTGGAAATGTATTTAAACCTATTTGATATGGGCTGAGTGAGAGGGGAAGGGGAAGAAATAGTAAAGCTTTTATTTTAAAAATAGAGTTTTTGTCAAAAGTAGAAGACCCCTGATTGTGTAGATGACAGGCTCTCTTTAGGTTTGGTCAGCAGGATGGCCGCACGTTATGGTAATATGTATTATTGCTATAAGGTACATGTAAACACAATCATAAATTAATATATATGTTGAAGAATGTATGCTGCACTGGAAATAAAAAAAGCCAGCCAAACACATCTCTATAATTGAATTTGGACACCTACATATTTTCTTGTTACTATAAACCTGTGCTTGCTATTTTCTTAATATATACATTTCAAACTACCCTTAAAAATGAGAAATTTGATGATGCAAAAAGCAGAGTGTGACACTTGAACAGGCTATATATAAAAATGGAATTTGTGATACATTGGATTACTTATATTTGAGTTAGATCAGAGGTCTTTGGTAATTTTGAATCACAGATATTGCTTCTTTTAAAGTTATTGGCTCCTGTGTTTGCATTAGAGGAGATATGTAAATAGCAGAAGCAATATGACACACATTTTTTATGGTGTCCTGCTTCACAGGTGTTGCTGCTCACAGACAAAAGCTTGTTCAGTATCACTTGTGTAAATAATCATAGGTTAAATCAGTGCATCTTATAACAGTAGCACTCCTCTGTGGATAAGGCTGAATTATTTCTGTTAGTTTTTCCAAGGTAACATTTCAAGCACAAGCTTTGAAGAATATTTAAAGTGACCCATGTCATTTTTTATTGCTATTCCACCTAACCGTACATGTGCTCAGTGCCTGATGTAAACTCTTTATTGCTTCCTGTCTCATGTCTAGTGTTGCTCACGAATATTCGTATTGCGAATATTCTGCTCGAATATGGTATATTCGAGTATTCGCGATATATTTCGAATTTTGCGGTGAATATTCGCTATTCCGAATATTCAAATTTTTTCAATTTTATTTTTAGAACCGATCACATCCTAGAGATCTCCATCGACGTCTAAAAGCATTGCTGGTATGATTAGAGACCATGGGCCGAGTAGCTGAAGCGATCATTGTATCTTGCCGAAAAATCGCAATGCGATTATTCGGCAATCGGAATATCGCGCGATTATTTTCTCCGCCCTTCTTTTGCATCAGAGCCAATCAGATTGCTCCTACCGCAGTTGTCGAAATTCCGCAATCAATTTCGCATTCGCATTTTGCGAAATTTCGATAAAATATCACGAATATTCTGAGCCAGAGGGCTCCTACCGCAGTTGTCGAAATTCCGCAATAAATATCGCATTCGCATTTTGCGAAATTTCGATAAAATATCACGAATATTCTGAGCCAATCAGAGGGCTCCTACCGCAATTGTCGAAATTCCGCAATAAATATCGCATTCGCATTTTGCGAAATTTCGATAAAATATCACGAATATTCTGAGCCAATCAGAGGGCTCCTACCGCAGTTGTCGAAATTCCGCAATAAATATCGCATTCGCATTTTGCGAAATTTCGATAAAATATCACGAATATTCTGAGCCAATCAGAGGGCTCCTACCGCAGTTGTCGAAATTCCGCAATAAATATCGCATTCGCATTTTGCGAAATTTCAATAAAATATCACAAATATTCTGAGCCAATCAGAGTGCTCCTACCGCAGTTGTCGAAATTTCGCAATTATTTTCGCATTCGCAATAGCGAAATTTCGCAAACATTTCATTTCGATAAAATATCACGAATATTCGAATTTAGCAAATATTTCTCGAATATTCGGCTATATATTCGTGATATATCGCAAAATCGAATATGGCGTATTCTGCTCAACACTACTCATGTCCCAGCTCTTTAGAAATCCCTAGATAGTCAGCTGTGAAAACTGTGAGTAAACATACAGTCTACCCCCTTTCACTTCCTTTTCAAATTAGCTGGAATATGAGAAGAGGAAGGGAGCAACAGGGAGGCAGAAGAAAGACAGGAAGGGCATAAAGGGAAAGAAAGGGAGGGGGCAGAAAAATAAGAATAAAGATAGAGGACCATAGGGACAAGCACGGGGGGGGGTAGTAAGGAGGAGAACCCTCTCACAGTGGTACACCAATCATCCTGAGAGGAAATGCCTCAACTACACTAGAACCCCAAGAATCTATCCAAGTAGACCATATTTTATCAAACTTTCTTGGACAGTTTCTGTTAATATAAGTTAACTTATACCATGGTAAGCCAACTGTTGGTGGGACACCAGACTTCCAACAGAGCAGTGTCTTGAATATTTGTTAAATGACGCAATCTCCAGCCAAAATCAATGTGGTGATATAGGAGCTCAGACGATCCTCCCAATCCTCAACTGTCAAATCGTGAATGTCATCCTGCCATTTTTGATATAATCTAGTATCCCTAGTAGCATAAGCTAAAGACAGTGGGAGGTAAAGGATGGACACAAGTTTACCCAAAACTTGTGAAGTCAATCAACAGTCCACTGGATCAGATTCTAGGGTAATCAAGACAGGGAACTAATTACGGTAGACATTGTGAGATTACAAATATTGAAAAAACATCCAGTTAGGGAGACCAAAATCGGCTTTAAATTCTAGGAACAATTGCATTTTACTATTGGCAACATGTTTCAGTCCCACCACCCTCCTTGTCGCCCAGACTTGTATCGGGAACACTGTTCCAATTGTGAAGGGCCGAATTGCCCCACAGGGGCACATGCGGAGAGAAGATCTCAGGCGAATGATATTTTGCCCTCACTGCAACTCATACCAAAACCGTAGTTCTCATTTAGCTCCTGATTCCCGGATCAGAACTAGGGCCCCGGAAGATGAAATTGCTAAGGATAGCGCATAAACGCACAATAACCGCTTCCAAGGTGACTGCCTACTTATCCCTTGGTTGAGAAAACCACCATTTGGCAGTGACTAGAATTGCCGCCCAGTAATAAACCCAAAAATTAGGCAAGGAAATATCACCCTGGGAAAGTGGTAGCTGGAGAGTAGACAAAGCCAGCCTAGATGTCCTCTAGAAAAAAAGTAAATTCAGAAGGAATACCATCTTTATGAGATTAACTCTACTTACCAGCCTAAACGGAAGGTACTTCCAGGCATTACATTTTTGAGAAAAGTGTTTTAGTAAAGGAAGCAAATTGAAGTCAAAATAATTGACCAGGGAGCCACCCACAATTACCCCAAGACAATTGATTTCACCCAGTAAACATAATGGGATAGTCAAAGGTGGCTTAGGATTGGACAAGTAAAGTGGGAACAACAGTGGGAACAAATATAGACAAAGGTGTCTATAATTCTCAGTCCTGCGGCAGGGAGGAGACAGTGTCCCCAAAAAGTAAGAGGGTGTCATCTGCATACAAGGATATTTTCTTCTTTGCCACTCCAACCAGAGTCAGTAGTCCGGGCAAACAAGCCTGGGGAAAGGGGACACTCCTGTCTTGTACCCTTGTGAAGTGAAAAAGGGGGAGATAAGGAGTTATTGGTGCCAAACCTAGCAGCAGGCTGGGAGCAAAGCAAGAATGTCCATGTAATGAATTGAGGTCCGAAACCAAACGTATGAAGAACAGCCCAGAGGTAGCCCTATTCCACCAAATAAAAATACTTTTTCAGCATCAAGGCTACTCTCAGATGCCCAGGCAACATGTCCAAGTCTGTGGATATTGATGTTGGTTCCCTTATTTACCCTTGTTTACCCGGCATGAATCCAGATCGGTCAGCATTAACTAAGGCAGTGATAGCCTGATTCAAACAATTGGCCAAAACTTTAGCCAGAATCTTGGTATCAACATTGAGGAGAGAAATAAGTCTATAGGAGGTGCAGTGACCCAGGTCCTTACCAAGTTTAAGAAGGACCACCCCCACAGCTTCAAACACGGAAGGAGGCAGGAAACCTTCATCAACCTGCAATTACTTCAGCGTAATAGGGCTATCCAACTTCTCCCTATATCAGGAGGTAAGGCTAGGGAGGTCAACACTCTCCAAATAAAATTCTACCTCCGTGCATGCCACCCTGGACTTATTCTGATCACTCAGATCCTGATAAGAAGAAACAATCATTAATGAAATCAGGAACAGACAAAACCTCTCCATCAGGGGCAAGTATGCGGGAAATAGGCACAGCTATTTCAACATGTGCTCCGACCTGTCCCCCTGTTTAAAAATATGCTCAGAAGGTGCACATCTCAGAGTGCGCCTGGAGGGAAGTATATGCCAAGGGTTCTTGTTTCTGACTGTAACATCCAAAGCAGAGGCCTAGGCCTTAAGTACGCAAGTTACCTTGCGTATATGAGATTTAAGCTTTTAAAGACATCCTAGTTGGTAAATGTATAGAAAACTGTTGCGCTTCCCTATAAGTGTGACTGATATAAGCCAAAATAACCAATATAATTTCACATATAAAGTGCATACAGTGCCATCAATTCATATTCTTCAATTATAAACATTAAAAACACAAAAAAAATCATCCAATCTTTTCCAATGGGTGAAAAAAAATCTCTGCTGTGTGCAGCAAAAAAACATCTTATGTGACAAAAAATCATCCAGTGACAGTCAATATCTTTAAGTGAAATCTTCTATAAATAATATGATGCCACAGGTGCTTCCCACCACCGTTTCTGCTGTGCACTCAGTTGGGCCTGCTAATGGCAAGGTCTAAAATGCCTTCTCCTTTGGCAGAGGGTGCCTTAGCAATGCTGCTCCAATTTTGGATACTCCTTGCACGCTTCTTTTGCCCTCCCTTGGATATTCACATATAGAGGGTGTATGGTCCCTTTAAATTTGCCTGCAACCACCCTAAATTGGGCTCAAATGACAACGTGGATCCCCATAGAGTAGTATGTTCAAACAGCAAATACTTTATTCAAGAAATACATATACAAGAGTTAAAAGTAATCCAAGCCTGTGTTAAAAAACTGCAGGGCCGTGGCTCCCGCGTCACTTCCAGTTTTGGCAGTCACCCAGTTCCACCCGACACGTGTCGTGACAAGTCATGTGATCAGGCGCTTCCTAGCTTTTCTTATACGAGTGACTGTTTGATGTTACTATGCCAAATTACTGTCAGGAACATGCTGGCCATAGCACAGTGGAGGTGCAAGGGCAGAGGCAATTACGCATGCGTGGGCACAATCCCAAAAATACCCTGCCTGTCAGTCACAGACGTTTAAATAGACACATGCGCACACATATTTGTGTGAGCCATTAACATTGGCGCCCAAATGGCATATATAAGGAGGGCAGCTGCACTAGGGATTTGCTCTCGGAACTGCAGCTTTTCCCGGTATCGTGTTCCTGTGCCTGTCCTTGATCTTGTTTGACCCGGCTTCCTTACCATCCTGATTCTCTCCAATCCTGACCCCAGCTTGCCTTGACCCTGATTCTTCTGCATCTACTAAATTCTCTGTTGACAAACCTTCTACCTGAACTTTGACCATTCTTTGCTTGATGCCTCTGATGTATCTGATTCCCTGTGTATAACCTGACTTGTCTGACTATGCACCGGTCTCCTGAGCTTCCAACAGCCTCTATGTACCTGCATCCACGGTACACCGGCACCTGCAATGTACCTGCATTCACAACATGTCTGCATCCGCAGCAAACCAGCTCCTTCAACTACTGTTTCCATCTGCTTCTCCTACCTACCTGCTAACAGAGAACATCACAGACACTCCTACCTCGCGTGCTCTTCCGGCTGCTGTTTCAACCTCAGTGGTCCTTGAATCGAGGCTGTACGAGAGGCCTTCCTCTGCTCTCAGGTACGTGGCACTTACTATGCAATGTTATTTCTAAACCCTATTTAAAAATACATGCATGCATACTGTACTATTTACAAGTATTTATATAAAAAGGTTTCCATATATGGCCAAGCTAAAAAGTATCTACGTATCTAAGTATCTAAGATACTTATCTACAATACATATATATGCCTTCAATATTTTTAGTGCCATATTGTGGACAGAAAAAATAACACCAGTCATCAATAAACAAGAGATCTGTGAGAAGAGCAACTCAAGGTATTAGGATATAAGGCTCACACCAAGCACAGAGCACAGTTCACCGCCAAGGTATTGTCTCCAAACATGCAGATGCATCCTCTGAAGATGTGAAAACGCTGACCATTTTGATATCCTCTACCCGCAGCATGGCTGGATATAACATACTATATCTGAGTTCGTTTGCCCGTCGCTTGCCGCTGACCAAATCAAATAATTTTCCACTGTCGTTGCATCTCCACAGAAAACTCTGGGAAAATATATAACTTGCTATTTTTATAACGAAGCTCATCCAGGGATCAGGTTTCCCTAAGGACCAGGTCACGATCCTTAAAGTGGAGTAATTCAAAAATAATGGTGTGTGGCGTGCCCCCAAGGAAACTTTAGTAGCAGGGATCCAATGAGCCCTTTTAACAGTGAAGAATGAAGAGAAAGGGTATTAGGGAGCAATCGGTTCAGAAGCTGATCAGTAAAAATCATAGTATTAAGGACCTTAGGAAGCCCCAGGATACGCAAATCGTTCCTTCTGTTGCAATTTGTGGAGTCTTCTGTGCAGGCTTCTAGCAATTTCACCTTGATTTTAAGCATGTGAAAACTCATATAGTGGTATCTATAAATGTCGTCAGCTGCAGAGACCCACTGTTCTACCTCGGTCAACATACGAATAAACATGCTCTGCATGGCCCAGGGACAGAGTTGAGGAAGAGGGAAGTCCAGGATGACTGAGCTGCATCATACCTGGAGATCAGCAGGATTTGTGTCCAGTCTCAGGGAGCCCTGTTACAGAGCATCCTCTCTCAGCGCCATATTGGACTAGCCCCCTCAAGTATTTATTTTAAATTTGGCATTGGTATATGTCTCTAATGGCATTGCCTGAATTCCCATGCCATTTGTTTTACAATATCTTGCCTTATAACCCTGCAAATGGTAAGAAAATAATAATAAACTTTAACTATAGACTCTAATAGGAATTGCTGCAAAGATCACAAACTTTTATGCCCCATACACACGACCGAGTTTCTCGGCAGAATTCAGCCAGAAACTCGATCGGAGCTGGATTCTGCTGAGAAACTCGGTCGTGTGTACACTTTTCAGCGAGGAAGCCGACGAGGAACTCGTCGGGCCGAATAGAGAACATGTTCTCTATTTCCTCGTTGTTCAATGAGGAAAGTCGGCCCGCCGAGATCCTCGGCGGCTTCAACACTGAACTCGACGAGGAACTCGATGTGTTTGGCACGTCAAGTTCCTTGGACGTGTGTACGGGGCCTTATACTTCAAACAACTGTTTGTGATCTAAACCCAGGCAAAATTCTAATCCCGCTTCAGTGGTCATTCTCTAGGATGTGACTTGCCAAGAATAATAAATTAACAAATATATGGAAAAAAAGGTAATTCTAAATAATTTCCAGTACTAGGCTTGGTAAAAAACTTGTAACATTTAACATTTTGTGAGCAAATACAAAACCAATCTCCTAATTTACTATATGTAAAAATAAATATATTGTTTCATTAATTGGGAAAAAATACTAGTACAAATTAATATTCTTGCAAACAATACATTTTTAAATCTCATATTTTCCCTTAAACTTACTGCCAACCTCCCCAACAGCAAATGTTTTCATAGGAAGACCTATGTAAGCTGGAAGTCATAACCTAAAATGTATATTGCTCTGAGCATGTAAAAGTGCTGGGTGTCAAGGCAGTCAATAACCATACCCCCGCTCTGTCACATGGTAGGAGTTACATGCTCCTTCATACTTAGTATCTGGTATTTCTCTTGGCTCTCAGCAGTCAGAGAATGTAAGTATGTGCAGCTGGTAAGCAAAGTTACACTTAAATCAAAACTTTCCCTGCCTCTTTACACCACACAAACACACACACACACACCATCCTTAGGGCTCATTTACCCATAAAGTAGAAAAAAAAGGATATGGTTGGTAGTACCCTGTGGGGCGCCTTCATCTCCATTAACATACAAATATAAAGTTTTGCCCATTGGGACTTTAGATGAAGTGCCACACAGTCAGTAATAAAAACATAGCATAAATGTATTGAATATACCAGCAATAGGACTGGGAAAATGTCAAAATGCCAAACAGTTGGCTCAAATGTACACATCCATTACATTGTTACATGCAATCAGAAATTAATCCATAGAAGGTGTGTCATAGCATCTATGATGACCCAACATGTTTCCTGAGTTCAGTCTCACTCTTCAAGGGTTGATGCATAGACATGATCTATAAAGTAAAATAGTATCAAGAACAAAACATAGTAAAGAACATGGAAATATGTCAAATAAATTAAGTTGTGGGAATCAAACAGAGATCCATACTCACAAAGATGCAGGGTGCTGCGTGCAAAAGTCGCACCGGCGGGCGCCGGAGACGTCTCACCCAGGAGCTGTGGGTAAAGGATCAAAAGATGGGGCAGCAGAGCAAAAACAGGCAGATGGTAAAAATGAAAACAAAACCGCCCAGCATAGCCTGCCAGGATGGTGGCTAGGAAAAAAAAGTATATGGAAAAAATTATGTGCACTACTGAATTGAATTATTTTTTCAAATAATGGGGAGGTAAACATTGGTGAAACAATATTAAAGTATGATAGAATGGGCAGAAACAGCCACATGGTACAATTGGGAATAGTAAAAATTACCTGCACAACTGAGTTGAATGAGAATCCACATGTGAGATTAAGTACAGTATAAGTGTTCTATAGTATACTGTATATATTCTGTTTTAGCATATACACAATGGAATAAAGTATAATAAAATGGTGGTCATTGAAACTTTTTATGATACACAGTATTTGTGCAGCAATTTTTCAAATGCTTTTTTTGAGAAAGAAACTGTTTCATAAATAAAAAACACTAAAGTTAGACCGTTTTTTTTTTGTATACTATGAAATATGATGTTAAGCCAAGTAAATAGATACAGTACCTAACATGTCATGCATTAAAATTGAATGTTTAGAGTTACAGAGGAGGTCTAGTACTAGAATTATTGCTCTCGCTCTAACTTTGCGGTATTTTACCTGTGTGTATCAGGTTCCGATACTAGCCAGTGCCTCACCAATTACTGACCTCACTGCATGTCCCTGCTAAAAGACCCCAGCACACTCTGCAGCTGCATATATTGTATGCGGTTATGGGTCAGTTAAGGAAAAGTTGTAGCGCTGCCCCATTTACCTGCATGGGTTGAGCTTGGCAGGCAGTACTGCCCATGGAACATGACAGGGAGTTAGATTCTTGCCACAGCCGTAAAGTAAAGTATCACAGCTGTGGCAAACACTGCCTTTTGCAGCTTAAAAGGGAGCAGTTGAGGGACAATAAAAACATGGCTCAGCTGCATGTTTTTACTATCCACCCCAATCCAGTAAGATATCGCTGAGGGGGCTGCAGAGCCACATGTTGAAATCTTCAGTCAGGTCCATACATGTACTATAAACTTTTACTTCATGGAGAGATTGTACTTCAGTGACCAGTAGGCTCATCAGCTATATCTGGATCTAGGACAGGTAAAATAGATTTGCATTGAAAGGGTGTGAGTAAGGATATCTTTAAAATACATTACTACAGTGCAGTCAAACTATATCGCATTCCAGACAAAAAGCTTAATGCACAAAAATACATGTACCAGTGCTGTTTTATTTGTCAAAGATTTGTAACCACTTAATCTCTGTGACCTGTTATGGGCCAGAACAATATTTTACCGAACAATGGCCCAGATTCACGTAGAATCGCGGCGGCGTAACGTATCGTAGATACATTACACCGCCGCAAGTTTTCATTGCAAGTGCCTGATTCACAAAGCACTTGCATGAAAACTTACGCCGGCGGCCTCCGGCGTAAGCCCGCGTAATTCTATGAATCAGTCGCATAGTTAGGAAGACCCTAAAACAAAGATACGACGGCGTATCAGGAGATACGCCGTCGTATCTCTTTTGTGAATCTGGGCCAATGTTAGCTATGGGCCTACTTATTTATCTTAGATATTGCCTGTAATACCGAAGTGATGCTTTGTATTTTATTTTATTTGTTTTACTTTTTATTTTACTTTTAATTGTAGTTTATATTTTAAAAGCCAAATGAAGAAAAATATGCATGTCCGCTGTTTGACTAATGATCATTTTAAAACAATTAGGGCTTAATTTACCAAGCTTAAATGCATGCACTATTTGCCAAAGCAGTAGTTATTTTTAACCTTGTGAGAGCTATTTTCAGCTATCTAAGTGCCTTGCTTAAAATTTAATCCCAACTCTCTAATATTGTATCCTTATAGAGTTACCTTGTGAATATAGAAAATGCATGAGACTCAATGGTAGGGGAGGTATGGATTAATGTGTTCAAATTATGAGAGTAGCTTAAATTTCTCATAAATTAAATAAGTCTTGTCTGCTTTCTTTGGCCTGATATTTTTCACCACATTTTAACAAAATGAAAGGTGCACTTTAATTACATATACAAACAATGGGCCAGATTCACCAAAGAGATACGACGGCGTTTCTCCTGATACGCCATCGTATCTCTGTTTCTATCTATGCGACTGATTCATAGAATCAGTTACGCATAGATATCCCTAAGATCCGACAGGTGTAATAGTTTTACACTGTCGGATCTTAGGATGCAATACCACGGCCGCCGCTGGGTGGAGTTCGCGTCGTAAACCAGCGTCGGGTATGCAAATTAGGAGTTACAGCGATTCCCGACGGATTTTCGCATTCGCTACGTCGCCGCTAGTCTAGTTTCCCGTTGCAAAGTTAGTCGTTTTTTTTGGTGCCCTAACTTTAGTCAGCAATCGTATTGCTGTCTAAAGTATGGCTGTTGTTCCCGCATCAAAATTTAAAATTTAACGTCGTTTGCGTAACACGTCCGGGAATACGGAAGTACGCTACGCGCGTTGCCGTTCGAAAAAATTATGTCACGGCGTGCAAAGCACGGCAGGAGTTAGGAAACAGAGCATGCGCAGTAGGTCCGGCGCGGGAGCGTGCCTAATTTAAATGGCACACGCCCATTTGAATTGGTCCGCCTTGCGCCGGAGGCCGCCAGCGTAGTTTTCATCGCAAGTGCTTTGTGAATCAGGCACTTGCGATGAAAACTTGCGGCTGTGTAACGTATCTACGATACATTACGCCGCCGCAGTTCTATGTGAATCTGGCCCAATATACTTTGGATATACTACAGGCGTGGGTAAATCAGTTTGTAAATGGACAGAAAACTGTCCAAAAGACCATATTCAGAGAGCAATGGTTAAAGGGTAAGTTTACAGTTTTGCAAACATATCAAAGCTTTCCATTAAATCTACAGTCACTTACTTTTCTCGTCCTAATCCATGTTTCCAGACATTTCCATTAGTAATGTCTTCTTTTTTATCAGATTTTAGGTCATGACACAGGAAGGAGTTAACCAGTTCACATCTAGCACATTTTGTGGTTCGTTTTTCCAGTGACACGCATAGGGCAGTCTGTTGATTTTAATTGACTGTACTACATGTGGTTAATGGGACATTTTGGCATTTTGTGGGTTGTGTGTTTTTGCAGCATTTGCCCCTCATTTTTTTACATAGAAAAATGTGTGTTTGCTTCTATGTTTGGTGTGCCGTTAACAATTAATGGCACTGAAAACACAACTAGTAATTAGACATGTGCACGCTGAAATCTTTTGTTTTGGAATATCGTTTTCGTCCAAAAAATACATTTATTTAGTTACTCCCGAAATTCGTTTTTATTTATTTAGTTTTTCGTTGGAAATTGTATTTGTCCGAAAATCCAAACAAATTATGGTTGAATCTGTTATTGAAGGCTTATGGTGTCTGTCGATTGTTCATAGAAGATTCAACGGAGCAGCGAAACTGTACGACGCCGCAATCCTACATTTCCCGTGGAATGGTCCGCCTACAAGCTACCGGAAATGTATGATTGCAGCATCGTAGAGTTTAGCTGCTCCGTCAAATCTTCTTAGAACTATCAACAGACACCATAAGCCTTCAAAGACAGATTCAACGTTTGTGTGTTTTTCGATGCTTTGTCGAATCTTTGTCGTTCATGTTCAAATGTCAAGTTAGTTCTAGCTATTTGACTGCTCCTCCTCTTTGGTTACAATTAGCCAATAACATTCATCATCATCATTATTTTTATTTGACTTCCCCCACCCAATTCCAGCAGTGATCTTTTCTCTCTATGTCGAATCTTTTGGCACATTCGACCAACGAAAACGAAAATAAAGCATTTGTTTATGTTGGATCTTTCATTTTTCGTATTTTGTGTGTTCGTTTTCATTTGTTAAAACCATAACGAAAATACCTGAAATTCGGACGAAAATGCATTCGGACGAAAACGAATGCACATGTCTACTATTAATTGTAGGTGCATAAACATGGCCACACACTATGCAATCTGATTGTATATTGTGTACTTATCACTGATAACCGGTGATCACTGATTGATTGCATATAGTACAAAGGGTTTTATTGAAAACACACATCAACAGGAAAGTACAAAAACAGTGGTGAACACATCATGGGTAGGGTTGAGCGAACCCGAACTGTAAAGTTTGGGTTCGGTACGGACTTTGGGTTTTTCCCGAACCCGGACCCGAACCCGGGAATCGGAGTTCGGGAAAAAAAATATGTGGAGGTCCCCACAAATTCAATAACCAGACCCTTTAGGTCTGGTATGGATATTAAGGGGAACCCCGCCGTCAATTTAAAAAAAAAATGACGTGCGGTTCCCCCTAAATATCCATAACCAGACCCGTTATCCGAGCACGTTGACCTGGCCGGCCGCAGAAAAGAGGGGGGGACAGAGTGCGACCCCCCCTCTCCTGAACCGCACCAGGCCACATGCCCTCAACATGGGGAGGATGTCCCCATGTTGATGGGGACAAGGGTCTCATCCCCACAACCCTTGCTCGGTGGTTGTGGGGGTATGCAGGCGGGAGGCTTATCAGAATCTGGAAGATCCCTTTAACAAAGGGGACCCCCAGATCCTGACCCCCCCCATGTGAAATGGTAATGGGGTACACTGTACCCCTACCATTTCACGAAGGAAGTGTAAAGTATTGCAAAAAAAAACACACACACACACACCATAGAATAAAGTCCTATATTAATAAAAAAAAAAAAAAAAACTCCAGCGGTGATAATCCACTCGTTCCCGGCTTCCTGCTCCAACGTTGTCCCGATCCTGCGACGGCTGCGGGTGATCTCCAGCGATGAGAAGATCCTGCGACGGCTGCGGGTGATCTCCAGCGATGAGAAGATCCTGCGACGGCCGGGTGATCTCCGCTCCAGCGATGAGAAGATCCATCCGGAGCACAGCATCCCCGACCTCCTCTCACCGCTGGACACAGCCCAGCGAATGACGCGCTGGAGCTGTGACATTTCTTATATAGAGGAGGTAGGGCCACCCGTCACGTGACCCCTCACCCTCTGACGTACCCTCTGCTACGTCACTGGGGAAGCCCAGGAAGAGGGAAGACTCTGGGCTTCCCCAGTGACGTAGCAGAGGGTACGTCAGAGGGTGCGGGGTCACGTGACGGGTGGCCCTGCCTCCTCTATATAAGTAATGTCACAGCTCCAGCGCATCATTCGCTGGGCTGTGTCCAGCGGTGAGAGGAGGTCGGGGATGCTGCACTCCGGATGGATCTTCTCATCGCTGGAGCGGAGATCACCTGGCCGTCGCAGGATCTTCTCATCGCTGGAGATCAGCCGCAGCCATCGCAGGATTGGGACAACGTTGGAGCAGGAAGCCGGGAACGAGTGGATTATCACCGCTGGAGTTTTTTTCTTTTTTTTTTTATTAATAAAGGACTTTATTCTACGGTGTGTGTGTGTTTTTTTTCTACAAGACTTTACACTTCGTTCGTGAAATGGTAGGGGTACAGTGTACCCCATTACCATTTCACACAGGGGGGGTCAGGATCTGGGGGTCCCCTTTGTTAAAGGGGTCTTCCAGATTCTGATAAGCCTCCCCCCGCATACCCCCACAACCACCGGGCAAGGGTTGTGGGGATGAGACTTTTGTCCCCATCAACATGGGGACATCCTCCCCATGTTGAGGGCATGTGGCCTGGTGTGATTCAGGAGAGGGGGGGGCCGCACTCTGTCTCCCCCTCTTTTCTGCGGCCGGCCAGGTCAACGTGCTCGGATAACGGGTCTGGTTATGGATATTTAGGGGGAACCGCACGTCATTTTTGTTTTAAATTGACTGCGGGGTTCCCCTTAATATCCATACCAGACCTGAAGGGTCTGGCTATGGATATTTAGGGGGAACCGCACGTAATTTTTTTTTTTAATTGCCGGCGGGGTTCCCCTTAATATCCATACCAGACCTAAAGGGTCTGGTTATTGAATTTGCGGGGACCTCCGCGCATTTTATTTTTTTAAAAGTCCGTGTCCCATTGACTACAATGGGGTTCGGAATTCGGGTTCGGGTTCCCGAACCCAAACTTTTTTTTTTAAGACATCCCGGTGTCCGCTCAACTCTAATCATGGGCTAACAGGTACAAAACTGCAGGCATCAGAAAGGTTAGTCCGTAGTTCATTAAAAAAATGTGCACCTGGGAATGGAAGGGTGGATGATGCAGGGTATGTGCTAAAGAGGTCAGCTGGTCAACTCCTTCCTGTGTCTGATCAGGAAGAAAGACATTACAAATGGAAACATCTAGAAACATGGATTAGGACAAGAAAAGTAAGTGACTGTAGTGACTATAGTGTAAGTGACTTTTAATTATTCATATTCTGAATGGTCAAGGGTTATTAGTGTTGTACCCCAAGGTTCAGTTTCAGCATCCTTACTTTTTAAATATATTTTTTAATGACATAGAGTCTGGCATTAAAATGACCATTTCAGTCTTAGTAGATGACACCAATCTATGCAGTGGAATAACATCCTTACAGGATGTCTCCAACTTACAAGCCAACCTCAGTGCACTGTTTAATTGGGCAACTATATGGCAGATGAAGTTTAATGTTGATAAATGTAAAGTTATGCACTTGCAGACTAAAAAATATGCATGCATCAATTGTGGAGAATGGGGGACAACTGGGGGAATCAATGGTGGACAATGCCCTGGGTGTTCTGGTAGTTCATAAGCTTAATAATAGCATGTAATGCCAAGCTGCGGTTTCCAAAGTGAGCAAAATCCTTTCCTGTATTAAAAGAGTCATGGACTGCAGAGAGAAATAGACATAATTTTGCCCCGAACAAATCATTAGTAAGACCTCATCCAGAATATACAGTTCAGTTTTGGGCACCAGTTCCCAAAAGTGATATTGTGGAACTGGAGAAAGTGCAGGGAAGGACAACCAAACTGATAAGAGGCATGGAGGAGCTAACCTATGAGGAAAGATTAGCTGAATTGAATTTATTATTTTTTTAGAAGAGCAGATTAAGAGGAGATATGATCAACATGGTTACAAGGGTATTGGGTTTAGAAAGTGCTTGAAATAGTATCAGAGAAATGTGACTGGCAACAATCAATATGGAGTGGGGTAGGCTAATTACCTATTCTAAAAAAATAAGAGGGTATAGAGGAGGAAATCCATACATTAAATACGTTCAAATCCATCTATAGTACAGTCCATAGGGTGCAAGGATGGACCTAGAGCTGTAGGGTCCCAGGGATATTCACTGTGTGGGCAGCCAGCTGTCGTAGTAGAAGATCAATTTGTAGGTTATTAAACTTGATCAAAATGTTTAAATACATAAGTGGTCCATATAGTGAAGTTGGTGTAGAGTTATTTACTTTAAGGTCATCACAGAGGACAAAAGGGCACTCGTTAGGTCTGGAGGAAACAGGTTTAATCTTCAAATACGGAAAGGCTTTTTCACTTACAAGCTTACTCTGGCCAACTTCGCAGATTGTGTTAAAAAAGGCATACATTATTTCCTAAATGCACATAATATACCTGGATACTAATAATTATAGGTAAGGTTGATCCAGGAAATATCCAATTGCCTCTTAGGGGATCAGGAAGATTTTTTCCCCCAGCTGAAGCAAATTGAATCATGCTTTATTATTTATTTATTTTTTTTCCTTTCTCTGGCTCAACTGTAGGTATAGGATAGTGTATAACCATAAATAAAGTGAATAACCATACACTTTTAGGTAGCGCTAAACTTAATTTTCTTAGCACTAATCACCCAGAGCTGAACATTTGACATAAATTAACACCACTGTGTAATTAATATACTAAAATCTTATCAATAAAAGTCCCATGTGTTTTGTTCAAACAATCTTTGCATGCTCTATTCCTCCAGAACCAACAAGATCCTCAAATTATATCCACCATTGTGCTTTCCACTCCCTATAAGATACTGCACTCACTGACTATATATAAAACAAATGATTTCCACTCCCTATAAGATACAACACTCACCGAATATATATAAAACAGTGGCTCTCATTAAAATTTCTTAAAAATGGCTCCACTTCCAATGCACCTCCGTCAGCTCCACACAAATGAGGATAAACTATGGCTAAGAGATGAGAATGACCAATGTAGTGTAATCCCATTTTAAAACATATAGCCGCAGGTATAACAAATTACCTGTCTACCCCCCAAAATGTTAAACCAGAGTGGTCTCTTCCATGACACCCTCTAAAGTGTAGGGAAACAATATGTTTTTTACACCCCAAAATTACATTTTGTATATGTTCAGCCATTTTTTAAATCTTTTATGGAAGTATAGTATGGTCCACATAAAGCAGGCCGCACGGGCACTGAAGCGTATAAACCACGTGAAGTGTTACAAGTAAAAAATTCTGCAATTTTATATTTTATTATTAGTCTGAGAGGTTACATTTCTAACATAATTTTTTACACTTCTTCAAGCCTTACATATCCGATAGGCATAAAAGAAAAGGCTGCAAATGGAGTGGAGTAATTTTTCCAAGTGGAGGTATTTTTAAGGAATTTTGATGAGAGCCTCTGTTGTGTATATAGTCCAGTGAGTGCAGTATACTATGAGAAGTGAAAATCAGTTGGAGCAGAGTGGTTGATATAATTTGAGGATCCCATTTGATTTTGGTGAAATGAAACATGCAAAGATTGTTTGAACATAACACATGGGACATTTATTTATGAACTTTTAGTATATTATCCACACAGTGGTGTTCATTTTTGTCAAATGTTCAGCACTGGGTGATTAGTGCTAATTCTCAAGGTGTTTTTGCCTTCAGCCCCGGTTCACAATTATGCAAATTCTATGCACATCAGATACGATCCAAAAAGCATAGATTTGCATGTCATGTAAAAAAAAAAAAAACATTATTTCCAGTAAAGGCTGTTCACATATATGCAGTGGCAATTTGATCTGTTTTAAAAAAGATTTCTGTGACCACTCTGCTCACAAATTTGCACTAAATTCGTATTGAGATTGCACATGGCCAGCAGAAATCGCAATGCAAATTTACACATACTGCTTTAAATTAGCATAAGTGTGAACCAGAGGTCAATGCATTCTATGCATGAGGGTTAAAACTTTCTTTGTACAGCCCCCCCCCAGACTCACCTAATACTTACCTGAGCCCCATCTCGATCCAGTGATGTGCATGAGAGCAGTGGCTCTCCAGGGTCTCTTCACTTCTCATTGGCTGAAACAGCAGCAGAAGTCATTGGCTCCCACTACTGTCAATCACAGCCAGTGAGCCAGTGAGGTGTGTGAATATACACACAGAGCAGTGGCTCAGGAGCGAGCCTACTCAGGTGCCCCCATAGAAAGCTTCTTTCTTATAAGGGCACTCAGCAAGAGCGAGGGGCCAGGAGAACTGGTGGGGTACCTGAGAAGAGGAGGATCGGGGCTGCTCTGTGTAAAACCACTGAACCAAGCAGGTAAGTGTAACATGTTTGTTATTTATAAAAAAAAAACAGCATTTAATCACTTTAGGTGTAACGCTACCAAATAGTGTATGGTAATTCACTTTATTGTTATAGTTTAATTTTTGATTAAGGTGACAGCACACAATACATTTTGAGTTGTTATATTTAAAGTGGAGGTTCACCCTTTAAAAAAATTTCTGACATCACACGGAGTCGAGCCATCCTACCGACAGAATGCCGGTGTTTTTTTTTTTCCTCAGCACATACCTCGTTATCAGGATTTTCACCTCACGGCAATCCCGCGGGAGTGGGCGTTCCCAAGCACTGCTTGTGATTGACAGGCTTCCGAACGGCGCATACTGCGTGTCACAGGTTGCCGACAGAACCTGAACGTCGGTGCCGTATAGAGCCGCACCAACGTTCTGATTTTTTCGGCAACCTGTGACGCGCAGTATGCGCCGTTCGGAAGCCTGTCAATCACAGGCAGTGCTTGGGAACGCCCACTCCCGCGGGATTGCCGTGAGGTGAAAATCCTGATAACGAGGTATGTGCTGAGGAAAAAAAAAAACACCGGCATTCTGTTGGTAGGATGGCTCGACTCCGTGTGATGTCAGAATTTTTTTTGAGGGTGAACCTCCACTTTAAGTTTCTCCTAAGCACAAGTAATAAATGACATGATAGTCAAAGGTGTGGGCACAGGGTGTACCATTAATAAATACACAAAAATAATAATAATACAAATTTAAAAATACTAACACCGTTCACTGCCCTAATGACACCGTCAGTATATACTGTATACACTTGCACACACATGCATATGTGTTTGAGCTTTGGGGTGCACACCCTAATGCAATAGGCTGAGCACACATATGAGGATAGTATACAGTATATCGAAGTTTTCGATCTGTGTATGTGTTTTGTGTTTTTTTCTCTTTTTTTTTTCTGTTGGTTAAATTGTATTGACTTGTGTCTTTTTTCATCTAGATTAACTATGTAACTATAGATTGGCTAGACAATTCACATGGAATGGTTATTAAGATGACTCTTGGAGGATACATGTTCTTATCTTAATTTTGTTGTATACACCAGTCCAATCTTCAAGTAACTGTTAAGTGACCAGCAATGTACCGCCTAAGTACTTTTAAGACCATATTTATATCTACTTACTCAGCCACTTGAAAATTGAAGCTTGCCATTTTCTACTAAAATCAATAGAATCTTGTTTATTTCTCACTGATTCAGACTCTGAGTCTGGGCTGTTGTATTATTCATCTTTTGTTGCAGTATCGCTTTGTGAATAAAAAAATAAAATAAAAAAGGAGGCTGCCAGCGAATTGTGGAACTAAGAACCCCATATTAAACAATTTGAAATCTCCTTTATCGTCTACCATTATCTATTCTCTGCTGTCATAGGGCCTGAGCTTTGATCATTGTTTTTTCAGCCCTTCTAAGATGTCACATAACAAATATTTTATCATAAGAAGGAAAATGCTTTTATTTCAATTTTCAGTCCTAACAAAACCACAAGCTAGATATCTGCTAAGTGATTTATTTACTGTGGTCTCTTACAGCTTGGTATACATATGTCTCTTTCTCTATGGACACATGCAGCTGGTGACATATTACCAAGTGGTTAATAATCAAGCGATGGAAAGAGGTGTTTTGGTGGGTTTTATTCCTATGGTATGACAGAAAATCAATATATCACTTTTTTTAGTAGAATTGTAATCTTATATGCCTAATAGTGGGTCAATTAGCAGAAATGAGAAGTAAAAAGCCATGTAAAAAAAGTAAAAGGGTACTTAATGCCCTGTACACACGATCACTTTTTGTGATGAAAAAAAATGTCATTATTTATCATGAAAAAAAAATTAATTTTTCCAACTTCATCATTAAAAATGATTTTGCCCACACACCATCATTTTTGAAAAATGATGAACAAAGTGACGGCACTCTAAAGGGGAAGTTCTATTCGCCTTGAGGCTGCTATTAGCTGGTTACTTGTTAGTAAAAGACGATTCATGCTTTTTTGTCTGTTACAGCGTGATGAATGTGCTATCTCCATTATGAATGGTAGTTTTACCTCCCATTACAAGACTTGCTTCTGGGCATGTGCGGGTTTAAAACGTCATTTTTGCCCACACACGATCATTTTTTATGAGACAAAAAAATGACATTTTAAAAAATGACATAAAAAATTGAAGCATGTTCGAATTTTTTTTTTGTCATTTTTCAGAAGACATAAAATGACATTTTGCCCACACACGATCATTTTAAATGACATTTTTAACCACTACCCGACGGCCGTACGACTTTATAGGGCCACGGGGTGGTTCTGAATCTCTAACTGGCCGTGTTTTACGGCATGCGCGCGCATCTAGCGGCGCGGGCGTGCGCGCGTGTTCGCTGCATCGCTGAGATGCCGATGCGAGTGCCTGACGGCCGTAATGTCCGCCAGGGACTCGGGATCGGCGGCTACAGGGACAAGACGTGGAGCTCTGTGTATAAACAGAGATCCACGTCCTGTCAGGGGAGAGAGGAGACCAATCTGTGTCCCTTGTACATAGTGACATAGATTGGTCTCCTCCCCCAGTCACCCCCCCTCCACCTACAGTTAGAACACAATTTAGGGTACACATTTAACCCCTTCCTCACCCCCTAGTGTTAACCCCTTCAATGCCAGTCACATTTATACAATAATTAGTGCATATTTATAGCACTGATCGCTGTATAAATGTGAATGGCGCCAAAAATGTGTCAAAAGTGTCCGATGTGTCCGCCATAATGTCGCAGTCACGAAAAAAATGCTTATCGCCGCCATTAGTAGTAAAAAAAAAAATAAAAAATAATAATAATTCTGTCCCCTATTTTGTAAGCGCAATAACTTTTGCGCAAACCAGACGCTTCTTGCGATTTTTTTTTCCAAAAATATGTAGAAGAATACGTATCGCCTAGACTGAGAAAAAAAATGTTTTTTAAAAAAAATTGGGCTATTTATTATAGCAACAAGTAAAAAATATTGTTTTTTTTTTCAAAATTGTCACTCTATTTTTGTTTATAGCGCAAAAAATAAAAACCGCAGAGGCGATCAAATACCACCAAAAGAAAGCTCTATTTGTGGGGAAAAAAGGACGTCAATTTTGTTTGGGAGCTACGTCGCACGACCACGCAATTGTCAGTTAAAATGACGCAGTGCCACAAGCTGAAATTTCACCTGGTCAGGAAGGGGTATATGTGCCCAGTAAGGAAGTGGTTAAAAATGTCATTTTATTTCATCACAAAAAGTGATCGTGTGTACAGGGCATTACAGTACAAAAAAATGTAATAGCACTGCTGGTAACTAAGTATTAAGATTAGTTCCTATAAAACGGTGAGTTGGTGTTCTCCCTATGGAGTTGTTTGTCATGAACATGAGAGGTGGACTTCTCAACCTTACACAAGAATTATTCAAGAAATATTAAAAGGGGTTACCAAATATATAATACATTTTAGTTTTATTATTTTAGTTACAATAGGTTTTTATTGAGACACAAAGGGAATAATACAAGCGAGTTGACTAGGTAATGGTAACAAATAAAAATAACAGCTCTAACAATGTGTCACAAATTTTTAAAAGTAGTAAGGGTAGGAGAAGAAGGAAAGTGCGAGGGAAGGAGGGATGAAGGAAAGTAAGTAAGTAAGTAAGGGGCCAGTGCTGCCCTAGGCCTGACAAAACTTGTGCATCCCCTAATTTAAATATGACCCACCCATTTCTGTCAAGGCCACACCCTTTGCTGTTTGGGACCCACCCTGAAATTTTCGAGAGGGGACACTAGTTCTGAGAGCCTGGGGGGGCATAGGATTCCATTAATTTGCATAGATTTCCTCTCACTTCCTGTTTGGCTATGGGGCAGGAAGTAATGGAAAATCTCTGCAATGGGACAGGGATGGTAAAAAATAAGCTGACACGGGCTATAACCCTCCCTTACTCTATCTACTGTAGCGCAAGCTGGCGTGGACTCTTTCCGTGCCGCCCCCTGCAAAATGCGCTGCCCTAGGCCTTGGCCTTGTTGACCTAGGCCAGGATACAGCATTGAGTGTAATACTGTAAATACAGGAAGTGTCTACAGGGATGTCTGAAAAGAGGTATTAGTCAGCATTTAGCAGAGCTCTATAGATATTGAAATGAGCCTAAGTTAGATAATTAGATGAGTAAGGAAGTTCTACAGTGATCAAATTGTTATAAATAAGAGTTTATTGTGGTAGAGAACTAACAGTCTAGTCACAATGAATATGTGCATAAACATCACGTGGAACTCAAAAAGCCAGGAATCCATGCCTATACCCAATAATGCCAGTTTGGGGTCGGTGTCATAACTATGTTTATAATAGAAGATGCTATGGAAAACACATCGGACCAGAAGGTTTTGAGGACAGGGCAGTGCCACCATGTGGGCCACAGAGCCTGTTAAGTCACAGTTTCTCCAGCGTAGAGAAGATTGATCCGGGAGGAAGTAAGAAAGTCTATCGGGTGCGCAGTACCATTTGTGGAGGATTTTTTGTGGCAATTCCCAATAGGAAATACAACGGGAATGTTTGAGTGTCAATCCAGCTACAGCTACAGCAATGGTCACATGACTGAAGTTGCTGGAGAGAGGATCAATCAATTGTCATTTCTCCTCCGCCTGGCTTGCAGTGAGGTTTGTAGCACCTGCTGACGGAGGAAGGTTAGGCAGGTAAGCTCACCAGGGTCCAAGCTCCCAGCTCCCAGGATCAGGATCAAGCTCCCAGCTCTCCTTTTACGGATCCTCCACACACAGCCTCCAGCCTATGGTCCCTGGCCTCATCTGGCTTTACCTCCCCCTCGCCCCCCAGGCTTGCCATTTTGTGTCCCTCACCCCCACCCCCCCTCATCATTCCACAAACCATAAAACTGCATCTACCTGGGAAAGCCTCCTAGCACAGCAAAGAGACTACCCTCCCCCGCTTACCCCTTTCTTTTGCCCCTCCAGCCCGTCCAAGCAATCAATTCACTGGCCATTTTTTCACTCCACAAGTCGCTCGGTCGCAGAACATAGGACAAGCAGGATCACCAATCTGCAGCTCTAACAGGTAAGAACCCACGCTCCACTGCCATAGTTCAGTTCATTCAATTGGAGAATTGGTGCCAGAGAATTATTGCATTCTCACAGAAAACAGAGTGGGGCAAAGAGGAGGAGGTCTGGCTGTAATCTACAAGGCTCATCTCTCGGTCACCAAACCAGACCTTCAGACCTCACTTCCATTCATGGAAACCCTCACTCTGCAATTCCAAACAAATCCCCAGGACACTGTTCACATACTACTCTGCTATAGACCACCAGGACCAAAAACGCACCTCCTCACGTTATTGACAGAATTCATCTCCACCTATACCTTAGTCTGACTCGGGGTTAGATTTTCATGCTGCGAGCGGTAACCACTGAGTCAGACTCGGGCTTGCCTCGCTGGATCCACAGGGAGTGTTTACTTACCTTGTCCCTGGATCCAGCGATGCCACCACGCTGTGTGAGCGAGCGGGACCTCGCTCGATTCACACAGCGTCCTCCTGTGCCGCCGATCTCCGTTCCCTGCGACGTTACGACGCACGGGAGCGGAGAACGGCGCCAAATTCAAAAACGTAAACAAACACATTACATACAGTATACTGTAATCTTATAGATTACAGTACTGTATGTAAAAAATACACACCCCCCTTGTCCCTAGTGGTCTGCCCAGTGTCCTACATGTCATTTTATATAATAAAAACAGTTCTTTCTCCCTGCAAACTGTAGATTGTCCATAGCAACCAAAAGTGTCCCTTTATGTCAAAAATAGTTTTAGAGCAGCTAAAAAACAGCCATAATAAATTATAATCACTTGCAGAATTGTGCGATAGCGATTTGTGGGGAAATTCGTCATAAAAATAAATAAAAAATGACAGCAACAATTCTGCAACTGAGCAAATTTCAGTGATTTTGATTTGATTACATTACATTACATTATTGAATAATTTTTATTATAATTATATTATTATTTGTTATAATTATTTATAATTATTTATTATATTATAACGGAATTTCGGAGAAAGGGGAGGGTTGGAGGGTGGGGTTAAGGGATGGGGGTGGTATGAGGGTGGGATGAGGGTTTGTTCGGCTAGGGGAAATTAACGTATTTATTCACGTATTTAAGTATTTTTTCTCTTTTGTATATTTATTGACATATATTTAAATACACTTTTGCAATAACAAAAAATGTTTCCAACCATGATGCGAACTAGGAGACTGCGAATGAACGCAAATTGATTAAGTCTCCTGATAGTTCTCTGAGGCGGACAAAAAAAAAAAAAAAAAATTATTTATAATTTTGTTTTTAAAAAAATGTCATACCCGGGATGCCTATTAGAATCTTGTTTGGTCAGATTTACGTGAGTTATTTCTAAAAATTACAGGCCTACAATATAAAACCTCAAATATCCTTGCAAATAATGGTACCGCTTTCAGCACCTTTTTTCTGAAAGATTCATACCGCCAGGGAGGTTAAACAACAAACATTTTCTGCTACTTGAGGATTTCAACCTCTGGGCCAACTCCTTACAGGACCCCATCGCTGACGCCTGCATTGACCATTTGGAAGGATTAGGACTGCAGCAACTGGTATGTGGACCCACACATATTTCAGGCCACACGCTCGATCTTATCTTCAGACAAGATTTGGAAATTAACATATTGGGAAATCAGCCCTTACCATGGACGGATCACCATGCAATAAAATTCAAAGTCACTACAAACGCCCCCTTAAAAAAAAAAAAAAAACTGTTGACAACACACTGGACAAGATCCAAGAAGAAGCTCCATTCGGAACTCTTCAAAATTACATTGCACAACAAAATAAAAACAATTGATCAACATCAAACAGCGACAGAAACACTTAACTCCATCAACTACAGACAGCAGACATAGTAGCGCCGAAACGCAGAACGCGCATCCGGAAAAACAACTCCAGCTGGTTTAACGACCAGCTGTCGTTGTTGAAGCAGGAGCGCAGAAGAGCGGAAGCAGCCTGAAGAAGAAGCTCTGCAGAGGAAAACCACATTATTTTGCAAGGTAATAACTAATAAATATCACAAAGAGATCTTTAAGGCCAAAAAAGATAATTTTTCTAATATCAACGCAAATGCCCTGAACCCCCACAAACTCTTTAATTTATTGGCTCAGTCCATGAACCCAGCCTGCCTAGAGGCTCCGAATTTTGAATCACAAGAATTTTGCAACAAATTATCGGATTACTTCATTAACAAAATTGAAAACATCCGTGAAATTATTCAGCAAAATAGATCCCCCATCGACTCCCCTTTAAACCAAGCTAATATCCACACAAATATGCCGCAATCAACTAAATTCACTCTTAACCCCATCTCCATCGACACCACTAAAAAAATCACTAGTACTGTGCGAGACAGCACAGCGCCTAATGATATTATCCCCACCAAATTGCTGAAAGAATGTGCCGATATTGTGGCACCGGCGATCACGTACCTCATAAACCAGTCATTCAAAGAAGGCATGGTGCCAACCTTGCTGAAACAAGGCATTAATAAACCAATTCTAAAAAAACACACCCTTGACCCCAAGGACCCAAACAATCGTCGACCCATAACAGGCCTAAATGTCTTCTCCAAGGTTATGGAGAAAGAAGTTGTACAACAGCTACAACAGCATTTAGACACCCACAAATTACTTGATTCATTCCAATCTGGTCACGGAACTGAAACAGCACTTCTCAAAATATGGGATGACGCTCTCGAAGCAGCAGACGAAGGAGAATCTTGTCTTCTGATACTGTTGGACCTAAGCACAGCATTTGATACTGTAGACCACAAATTATTTCTGACTCGCCTAGCTGAAGTAGCTAGAGTCGCTGTCTCGGATTTACCCTGGTTCTCCTCCTTCTTGGAAAACCGATCTCAAATATTGAAACTGGGTCCTTTCACTTCTGAAAAACGCACAGTGTCATGCGGAGTCCCTCAGGGATCCCCCTTGTCGCCCGTACTATTCAATATATATCTCCGTCCTCTTTTTGAAATCATCAGTAACCAGAAGTTACTCTACCACTCCTATGCGGATGACACGCAACTATATTTTCGCATCTGCAACAATAAGGATCATTGTTGTGGCCCTTCCTTTTGGACTAGCGTCAGCACCAAGAGTTTTCACCAAGGTGCTCGCACCGATCCTAGCTTTGCTGAGACAGCGAGGCATTGTCATCATGGGCTACTTAGACGACCTTCTTCTGAGAGCAGCTTCTGGCTCAGAATTAGAGGTGGATGTGTCTATAGCCAGCCAGACTCTCCAAGAATTCGGGTGGGTTTTAAACATTCAGAAGTCGGTCCTGGTACCGAATCAGCGTTTGGAGTACCTAGGGTTGATTCTGGACTCCTCAGAGGTGAGAGTCTTTCTTCCCCTTGAAAAATTGCAGACTCTTCAGTCTGTGGTGAAGCTGTTGGCATCCCGCAAATGGTCGTCTCTCCGTTTTTGCATGCAAGTCCTGGGTCTGATGGTAACCTCCTTCGTGGCAGTACCGTATGCCCAGTTCCACACTCGAGTATTGCAGAAGGAGATCCTGTCCAAATGGAACAAATATCCATTGTCTCTGGATCGTCAGATTCAGGTAAGACAACTAGTCAGAGTCTCTCTGAATTGGTGGCTTGAGATCTCCAGCTCTTCGGTCCGGGAAGTCGTTTCTTCCCTTCCAGTGGACGGTGATTACGACGGACGCCAGCCTAATGGGTTGGGGGGCATCTGGGGGGTCCAGTCGGCCCAGGGTTGATGGACTCTAGAAGAATCCCGTCTGCCGATCAATGTCCTGGAACTTCCGGCGATCAGGCTATGCCTCTCCTCATGGTCGAGGAGGTTGCAAGGTCACCCAACCAGGATTCAGTCAGACAACGCCACGGCGGTGGCTTATGTCAACCATTAGGGGGAACACGGAGCTCGGCTGCAGCGTCCGAGGTCGCTCACATCCTAAGGTGGGTGGAAAGAAGCGCACTGGCTCTGTCGGAGGTCTACATTCCAAATGTAGAAAACTGGCAGGCAGACTACCTGAGTCGCCAGATGCTGGTCCAGGGAGAATGGTCATTGCATCCGGAGGTGTTTCAACTTCTTTTGCAGGAGGTGGGGCACACTGGACGTGGATCTCCTGGCTTCTCGCCTCAACCGTGTCGAGGTTCGTGGCTATGTCCAGAGATCCCTGGATACACGCGTCAGACGCGTTGATGGCCCTGCGGGGTCAGTTTCGGCCAATTTATGCCTTTCCCCCATTGGAATTGGTTCCTCGGCTGCTCCGAAGAGTGGAGGTCGAAGGTATCCCGATGATTATAATTGCTCCGGATTGGCCCCGGCGCCTTGGTATGCCGATCTCGTACTCCTGGTGGCGGATGCACCCTGATGGCTGCCAATGCGGGAGGACCTTCTGTCTCAAGGTCCCATACTTCATCCTGCTTTACAGTCGCTGGCTTTAACGGCATGACTATTGAAAGCCAGGTATTGAGGGACCAAGGTCTTACCGACTCAGTCATCTCCATGCTTAGGGTGCGGAAGTCTTCTTCTAGGAAGATCTACCATTGCACATGGAAGGCCTACATCTCTTTGTGTATTCGTTTTCTAGGGTCCTGCTGTTTTAACAGCGTAGAATGGATCAGAAACTTGCCTTAAGCACCATTAAGGGACATATTTCAGCCTTGGCTGTGTTCTTTCAGTGGCCTTTGGCGGCCCATTCTCTGGTGGGTACCTATATGCAGGGGGTTCATCATATACTTCCCCCTATTAGACCACCTCTTCCTCCATGGGATTTGAATCTGGTGCTCTCGGTTCTTCAGGACTTTTGAAAAATCAGAGAGATTCCTCCCTTGACACTATCCCAGAAGGTGGCCTTTTTTATGGCCATTACTTCTGTCAGACGTATTTCTGAGTTGGCGGCCTTGTCTTGCAAGTCGCCATACTTGGTCCTCCATAAGGAGGACCTTCTTCCGAAGGTGGTTTTGTTCTTTCACCTTAACGAGGACATTGTACTTCCATCATTGTGTCCTCGGCCGGCGCATCCTAAGGAGGTTGTGCTAGATACTTTGGACGTGGTACGCGCTTTGCGGGTGTACCTGTGTGCTATGGCACAGTTTCGGAGGTCTGACTCACTTTTTGTGTCGGTATTTGGTCCACAAAAGGGCCTGGCGGTCTCGTCTGATCCACCATTTCTCGGTGGATCAGACAGACCGTCATACAGGCCTATGCTCTTAAGGGGCGGGTGCCCCCCTTTCCGGTCACGGCACATTCGACCAGGGCACTTGGTGCTTCCTGGGCTTTCCGACATCAAGCGTCTGTCTCTGGTTGTCCGTTCACACCTTTTCCAAATTTTACAAGGTTGATGTGAGTGTATCTTCATATGCTTCTTTCGGCCGCAAGGTTTTGCGGGCGGCTGTTTAAAGTTGCACCTCCTCCTTTGAGGAGCTCTGCTTGTTTGGGGTGAAGTTGTTTGTTTTTTACTGATACTGTTCCCACCCCTCGTTTTTTGACACTGCTTGGGGACGTCCCACTTGTCAAGACTTGTGAAGGCTGTGTCCGTCTATGGACAATAAGAGAAAATAGGATTTTTTGTACTCACCTTAAAATCTCTTTCTCTGTCAACCATGGACGGACACAGCACCACCCCTCCTTTTTTAGGTTTGTACTGCTTGTTACGAACTGAGGCTGCATGCTGCAGCGAGGAGGGTTATGTTCGAAGGGACCGCTCCCTGGGCGGGGCTGTTTAACTTTGTTAAAGTAACATGTATTTAAATATCTAACATGTTCTGCCTAGTCCTCTCCTATGAACAGGAACATAACCCACTTGTCAAGACTTGTGAAGGCTGTGTCCGTCCATGGATGACAGAGAAAAGGATTTTACAGTGAGTACAAAAAATCCTATTTTCGTCTGTAGTGGCTTAGATATCTGCATAAATCGCCAAGGATGAGTACGGTTCTGGAAAGGATGGCATGTTCCAGGTGGCTAGCAGAATTCGGTCTTTTGCTTGATAGTAGTGCAGGTGTGCTATGCTAGTACATCACGTGGCTTCTCTGTGGGAATGTGCTGTGGTTTAAAGATTCTATGATGATATCAAGCAGGGACAGCGACGAAATCAATGCCTGGAAAAATTGATGTAGATACTGAAACAGGTCAGGAGGTCACAACGATTCTGGTATTCCTCTAATTTTAAGATTGTTCCAGCGAGACCGGTCCTCGAGGTCTGCGAGTTTATCTTTCTTCCACTACAAGTCCTCAGAATGACCCTTATGAGCGTCCACTAGCTCATTGTAAGCATATATAAAGTGAGTAAGTTGACACTCCACCCTGTCGATGCAGGCGCCCAGATCATCAATTTGGGTTTGGAGCTGGGAGACTGAGTTGTAAGAATCTTTCTGGAGACCTTTTTACAGGGAGAGCAGCATTTGTTTCTGTGTGCTCTGACACTGCATTGTCAGAGGTGTGACTGCACTGTGGGCGCAATATGTCACCGGACACAGCCGATGACTGATCAGTGTACCAGCCGGCTGCCAGTACCATGTGATCGATGTAGCCAATCACAGCAGATCACAACCATCTCAGCAGATCACAAGACAGTTGTAAGCAATGAATGGCTTCTTTTCATGCTATTAATTGTTAAAATTGTCCTGTTAGCTATGATTGGTCACAGTGACCACATGGTACAGACAGGGCCAATCACAACTAAACAACCACGTACGACTTACGTAAACAACGTAAAATATGACGGCTGTTCCCTGGTCCATACCCTAACATGACTTACACCTGCTTTATGAGGCTTAACCTTACGCCGGACGTACGCCTTACGTAAACGGCGTAGATTACTGCGACAGGCGTAAGTACGTTCGTGAATCGGCGTATCTCGCTCATTTACATATTCAACGCGTAAATCAATGGAAGCGCCCCTTGCGGCCAGCATAAATATGCGCCCAAGATACGACGGCGTAGGAAACTTACGCCGGTCGTATGAAGCCAAAATTCAGGCGTATCTTACTTGCAGAATCAGGCGCATAGATACGTCAGCGTAAGTGCTTTCAGAATCGGGGCCAATGTGTCCTTGGGACTTGGATGATCACAGATTGGGTAAAGGGCCAATTATAGCGACCCTTTTACCATGTGATCAGCTGTCAGCCAATGACAGCTGATCATGGAAGTAAACAGAAGCCAGTTATCGACTTTACTTTTCGTCAGGCTGTCGGCATGACAATATGAGGAAAATAAGAAAGCCGTTAACTGTCTTCTGTTAGAGGGACATCAGCCCCCACAGTGCACATCAGTGTCACTAATCAGTCCCCTGCAGTGCTGCTAATCAGTGCCTACCGGTGCCACCTATCAGTGCCCATCAGTGCTGCCAATCAGTGCCCATCAGTGCCTTTTCATCAGTGTCACCTATTAGTGCCTCCTATCAGTTCCCATTAGTGCTGCCAATCAGTATCCATCAGTGCCTCATCAGTGTCACCTATCAGTGCCACCTATCAGTGCCTCCTATCAGTTCCCATCACTGCTGCCTATCAGTGCCCATCAGGGCCACCCATCAATGCCCACCAGTGCTGCCTCATCAGTGCTTATCATTGCTGCCTATCAGTGTCCATCAATGCCCCCTCATCAGCGCACATCAGTGAAGGGGACAAATTACCTGCTTGCAAAATGTTATAACAAAATATGGAAAAAGCAAAAGAAAGCTCTATTTGTGTCATAAAAATGATAAACATTTTGATATGGGTACAGTTTTCCATGACCGTGCAATTGTCATTCAAAATATGACAATGCTGAAAGCTGGCCTGAAAGAAAAAATAAGAAAAATAAAAAAATAAAAAACACAATTATGATTAAATACCACCAAAAATACCATTACAAAAATTAGTTTGGCTACAGTGTTGCATGGCTGTGCAAATTGAAATTTGGCTGGGCAGGAAGGGGGTAAAAGTGCCCTGTATTGAAGTGGTTAAAACACGCAATGATGGCCATATAGTAGACAAATACATTGTATTACTCTTCTCCAGGAATGCCTACAAATCTCTTTACAAAAAAACTTTACATAACTTATGGTCTGAAGAAAGGTTGTCTGAATGGACCCTTGAATAAGCTCTAAACCTAGCCCAAGGGACAAAATCAAGGTCCCATGACCCAAACTATGAATAATTGAGATGGACCTGCAATAGAAAAAACTAGTAAGTAGGGATGAGCTTGGTCCGTTCGCGCCAAATTCGAGTGGCGTGTCACGGCCCATAATTCACTATGACCCGCATGCTTGGCCAATCATAGCTTGCAAAAAACGGAGAACCAATAATTGGCCAATTATGGCTCAGGGGGTTTAGTACACGCCCCACACTATATAATGCTTTCTGGAAGTCGGCCTTGTGTAGTGTGTTGGGGGTTTACAGAGAGAGACAGAGAGAGAGAGAGAATGTCATTTTTTGGAGTTAGATAGAGCAGGCAGGCAGGCAGGCTAGTCAGTTAGAGTTACAGTGTGTAGAGGATATATATGCATCCCAGGTGTTGTATATATATTTATACACTGTATTGAGTTTAGTTAGAACCGCTCTTCCTAATTTACTGACAGGCAGGCAGGTGATTGTGCTAGCTGCAGTATTTTCACCTGGTGTACTGTCTGTGTCCTCTGTACAGTGTGCACCTAAAGCTACATCAATAGATTTGCTGGTGTTTCTCATATTAATTCCTAAAGGCAGTAGAGCTGCACGATTCTGGGAAATATGAGAATCACAATGCTTTTGCTTAGAATGAAGATCATGATTCTATCACGATTCTCAAACAAATGCATGGTGCTTTTGTTAACATGCATTTTTGTGATTTTTTTTCTATTTTATTTACACGCACAGAGTCTTAGCTAGATTGAGGTAGGGGCGCGCAACTTGAAGGGGGAGTAGCGTATCGTATTTACGCTATATCCGCCTTAAGTCAGAGAGGCAAGTGCTGTATTCTCAAAGTACTTGCCTCCTAACTTACGGCAGCGTAGCAAAAATGCGGCGGGCGCAAGCGCACCTAATTCAAAATAGGCTGAGGGGGGCGTGTTTTATGATAATTTTGTTTGACCTGACGTGATTGACATTTTTTTGGAACGGCGCATGCGCCTTCCGCCTATATTTCCCAGTGTGCATTGCGGCAACGTACGCAGCACGGGCCTATTGACAGAAATGACGCAAATCCCTATTTACGGACGACTTACGCAAACAAAGTAAAATTTTCTAATTTCGAAGCAGGAACGGCGGCCATACTTTAACATTACTATTCCAACTATTTGATGGAATAACTTTAGGACTGATAAAGCGTTACGTAAACGGCGTATCTTTACTGCGTCGGCCGGGCGTACATTCGTGAATAGGCGTATCTAGTGATTTACATATTCTACGCCGACCGCAATGGATGCGCCACCTAGCGGCCAGCCTAAATATTGCACCCTAATATAGGACGGCGCAAGCCGTCATATCTTAGATAGGTTTAAGTGTATCTCTGTTTGAGAATACACTTAAACTTAGGTCGGCGCAGATTCCGAGTTAGGCCGGCGTATCTACTGAACAGAACATGAATTCATTTGAGAATTAACTGCCTGCCACCCCTCAATAGCACCAAAGTGCATGGGCCTTTTTTGAATTTTATTATTTAATGCCGCTGCATCAAAATGCATAGTGCTTATCTCGCATTGGTCGGCTATCAAGGCTGAGTTTTGGACCAATTGGTCTATTGATACTTCTCTGTCGGTTGGTGGCCATCGGCCCACACAACCCCATATATTTTTTTCATATTAGAAATTACTCACATTGGAACAAGGTTCCATTTGACTTATTGTTGATCCAGTTTTATAATAGCGGTACACTCTTCATCCTTAAACTCTTCAAATCTCCTACAGAAACTAACTCAGTCTACAACTTTTATTTACACATTACACAGCCCCTGTTCTATCATATTTCCTATATACATCTAGCCTCAAGCTCCCCTGGTACCTACTGTATACAACCTTACCTGCCGATACACCCTCCACCTAGTAAAACATTATGACCATTAAAATAATCTCTCACAACGTCCAAGGTTTCAACTCACCTAACAAACGGAAAAAGGCCTTCTTCCAATACAAGAAACTAGACGCTAAAATAGTGATGTTACAAGAAACACATTTCTTAAATGACTCTCACCCCACCTTCTTTAATAAGTCCTTTAACCAATCCTTCTACACATCCTTCTCCTCAAAAACCAAAGGAGTCGCCATCTTCTTTCACCGCTCTTTCCCTATAGAGATACAACAAGTTTACAAAGACCAAGAGAGCAGATTCATTATTCTTAAAGGCACTCTCTCAGGCAAAGACATTACCATAGCCAACATTTACGCCCCTAACGATTCCCAAACAGCATTCTTTACACACTTTCTTAATAAACTACAACAATTTCATTCCCCACATATTATACTAGGCGGAGACTTTAACTCGGCTCCGCAACCCAACTTAGACAGAAGCAAACAAACCTTAAACTCTAAATCCTTCTCCAAGACAACCTCCTCTCTTCTATTTAACCTCCAGCTGATAGACTCTTGGCGAGCCTTGAACATAGGTGCAAGAGATTACACCTTTTATTCACACCCACACGATTCTTACTCAAGAATTGACCATATTTTCTGCACCCCAATAATTTTAGCTAATTCCCTTAGCGCCGATATTCATCCTTGCTCCTGGTCTGATCACAATATTGTCACCCTTAGCACGAAATTCATAGGCCTCTCCCCCACCCCCTATTCTTGGAGATTGAATGAATCCCTTCTAACAGACCCTAACCACCAACAAGGAATAGATACAGAGATTAAAGAATATTTTTCCCTGAATGACACTCCTGAAACTTCTGCAGCCACACTCTGGTCAGCTCATAAAGCAGTAATTAGAGGCCACTTGATTAGGCGCGCAGCCCACCGTAACAGAATTAATGTTGAAAAAATCATCTCCCTCACGAAAGACCTCCATAACCTATACAAAGTCCATACACATTCACATGACCCTGCTGTCTTTAAAACCATCTCTCTTAAACGCAACGAGCTTGACGCATTGCTTTCCCTTAAAGCAGAAAAGTCACTCAGATGGTCGAAAGCTAGGTTTCTTCTCTCCAGCAACTCATACTCAGCAATGTTCGCCCGTAAACTTAATCAATCCCTCAAACCGTCACATATCTACAAACTCAAGAATAACAGGAACCAAGTTGTCACACACCCAAAAGAAGTTCTTTCGATATTCACAAAATTTTACTCTGACCTTCTCTCTGCCCCAAACCCCTCCCCACCCTCTCTACCATCCACGTGGTTGAACAATCTTCCCTTCCCTAAACTCAATCAAGCACAATTAGACAACCTTAACATGCCATGCTCAGACGAAGAACTAGAACAAATTATCAAAACACTTAAGAGAAACTCCGCCCCAGGCCCAGATGGATTCTCATCACTTTATTATAAACAATATTCTCAGATCCTAGTCCCACACTTGAAGAAACTTTTTAATTGCGTCCTAAAAGGCGATCACTTCCCAGACGAGATGCTACTTGCCAACATGTCCTTGATCCCAAAACCCAACAAAGACCATACACTCCCCCAAAATTACAGACCAATCTCTGTCATAAATAATGACCTTAAAATATTCAGCAGACTCCTAGCTAACAGACTTTCCTCTATTATCCCTACTCTCATTTCCCCCTTCCAATCAGGCTTCATCCCCGGTAGACAAATCACAGATAACATCAGACTAGTCACAAATATAGTCCAGGATGCCAAGCTACATTCCAACCCTGTTTTGTTACTCAGCCTTGATATAAACAAAGCCTTCGACAGTGTACATTGGTCATTCTTGGACAGTGTTCTACATAAATATGGCTTCACTGGCGAATTCTTACACGCATTTCATGCACTCTACCATAATCCCTCCACCAGAATACGTCTCCCGGGTTGTAACTCTGAGTTTTTTAAAGTAGGCAAAGGTACTAGACAGGGCTGTCCCCTTTCCCCTTTACTTTTTGCACTAGCAATTGAACCACTTTCCACAGCAATCCTCACCAACCCAGATATTAAAGGTTACTCATCTGGACCCGATACATATAAACTAAGCATGTATGCAGATGACATGCTACTCTTCCTCACACAACCGGTTAATACACTTCCTAACCTTCTACAAACCCTCAACAATTTCGCATCCATTTCAGGCCTCACAGTAAACGTCTCAAAATCAATAGGCATGCCCATCAACATCCCCCCACTGGAATTAGACTCCATACGCTCCTCCTTCGAATTTTCTTACACCCCAGACTCTCTTCCATACCTAGGTATTTATCTTACCCCTAATCTTGATGACCTAGCAAGTAAAAACTACATCCCGATGATTCAAAAATTAAGGGCGACACTTAAAATGTGGAAATCTTTTAAGATCTCTTTCCTCGGTAAAATCACAGCGATTAAAATGACACTCCTCCCAAAATTACTTTATCTATTTAGAGCACTCCCCATTAGAATTAATAAATCCCTTATCACCAAATTCCAATCTGATATTAACAAATTTGTTTGGTCGGACTCTCATCCCCGTTCTCCTAGACAAGTCTTGCACAACTCTCAGAGATCTGGCGGCCTCGGCCTCCCAGACCTTTGGTTATACTACCTTTCAGCAAGATGGACCCAAACAGCACAATGGCACATCCCGCATTCCAAGATCCCATGGATAGCTTTTGAGAAATCCTCAATATCCCCATTCACCATCTCGGGTATTCTCTGGGGAAATAAAATCTCAATTCCATCCCTAAACTCCCGAAACCAAATTGTAGCACACTCTTATCACCTATGGAAGCTCCATAATGGAAAATATAACCTCATCTCTAAATCCCCACCGTTTGCTACATTTATAGGAGACCCAAAATTCAAACAAAACTCTCCAATGGACCTTTCATGGTGGAAGACTAAAAACCTCACTACACTTAACAAATTTATTATAGGTACAAACTTCATCCCCTTCTCCACCCTGAAAGCTAAATATCAGATTCCAGACTCGGAATTCGACAATTTCATCCTTATTAAACAATTTTTCGAAACTCACTTCAAAACCACAAACACCCAATCCCCCTCTCATTTTGAAAAACTCTGTCGCGATTCCCCCAGGAAGAAAGGTTTCATCTCAGAACTTTATTTCATCATGTCTAACAACACAGAGCCCAATAAATTATCATATATGCTAAAATGGGAACAAGACCTTAACTTTACGTACTCCCCAGTAAACTGGGACAACTGTATAACCAATTTACACAAATGCACCAAATCTATTGCAATCAAGGAAACAGCCCTAAAAGTGTTTATCAGATGGTATTATACCCCGACCAAACTCCACGCCATTTTTCCCTCAATCTCCTCCTCATGCTTTAGAGGATGTGATGAATCAGGTTCTTTCCCCCATATTTTCTGGTCTTGCGATAAGGTCAAGAATGTATGGTTACAGCTTGAAAGCTTCGCCTCCAAAATTTCAGATAAACCAATCACCCTTACAATACATAACTGTTTACTTTTCTCCCCCATCACGGACCTTTCCACATGCCATATGAGACTCATCCATACAATATGTGTAGCCATACACTGGCTGATTGCATCTCAATGGAAATCTCCAATAATACTCCTAAATCCACTCAAACACAGGATTAACAAGATAAATTTGATGGAAAAAATCTCCCATACGCTACAAAACACCATGCACATTTTCAACAATAAATGGTCCCCCTGGTCTGAATATTCACCTCTCTTTTTTAATACAAACTAATTCCTTTATTATACCACATTCCTTTTAACATGGCTTCCCTCAATATTCTTTCAAGATCCTCCATGGTTTTTTCCCATCTCTAAAAAAAAAAAGCCTGTTAACCCCAATTGCTTTGCTGTGTCATATTATATTTCTGTTTTTCTGATATGAACTTACCGCAACTTTTATAATTATGCTGTATTTTTATATATATCCAACTTTGTACCGCTCTCTATCTTTTGCAATAAAAGTTTGTAAACAAAAAAAAAAAAATGCATAGTGCTTTTGTTAGCATGCATTTTTATTTTTGTGATATTTTTTTTATTTACACACATTATATATATATATATATTTATATAATGTGTGTAAATAAAA
The DNA here is from genome assembly GCF_905171775.1 of Rana temporaria. Taxonomy (NCBI): domain Eukaryota; kingdom Metazoa; phylum Chordata; class Amphibia; order Anura; family Ranidae; genus Rana; species Rana temporaria. The sequence goes on from NC_053498.1 coordinate 90,716,217, forward strand.
AAAATCACAAAAATAAAAATGCATACTAACAAAAACACCATGCATTTTGATGCAGCGGCATTAAAAAAAAATGCCCATGCACTTTGGTGCTATTGAGGGGTGGCAGGCAGTTCATTCCCAAATTAATAGGCTGTTCTGCATCAATGCACATACTCTGATGCATTGCATAGATGTGAAGTTGAACCTTTAAAACACAGTCAGGAAGTCGAGGGGCACCAAAAATCCCAAATTTTCAAAAAATCATTTGTCATTGGGACAGAAAGTGAGGTGCAATCTTCTGAACAGATGCGCACAGACAGCAAAACAAATGTTCCAGGGGTGATAACCCCTCTCTCTGTTTTCCAAAAAGCTTAAAAAATAGATTTTTTGGCTGGAGCTAGACTTTAAAAAAGTACCAGTTCAAAATTACAAACAGATTATACTTGACAACAAACCTACAGTCCCTGTCTTGTTTGCACCGCCTGTATACTGCTGTTAATGCCGATTCACACTGGGGCGGCACGACTTTGGGGGCAATTTGGCAAGGCATCCTGAAGACGACTTCAGAGGCGACTTGCAAAATGACTTCTGTAAAGAAGTCAATGCAAGTCGCCCCGAGTCGCCCCCGAAGTCGTACAAGAACCTTTTTCCAAGTCAGAGCGACTTGCGTCGCTCCTATTAGAACGGTTCTATTGAATACAATGGGACGTGACTTGTCAGGCAGCTGTCGCCTGACGAGTCGCCCCAGTGTGAACCGGCTCTTAAAAGTATATAGGGCCAAAGGGGCTGGTAATGATCTGGGGGGAGGGGGGCAGGGAAACCCATGCTATTTTTCTCAATGATTTTCATCCATATTGCAGACATTGCATTAAAGCCGCAAGCAGTTTTAAATGACTTTTTTCTTATAGTAACACCCAGCAGTTACGATATTTAAAGGAATTTTTCAATATTTTTTTTCACTTTAAGCATCAATAAAATCACTGCTCCAGGAAAAACGACCGTTTTTAAAACTTTTTTTTACATTGATACATGTTCCCTGGGGCATGACCCGGGTTCTCAAACCTGTTTTACAACAATAACATGCATATTAGGCTTTAAAATAAGCACTTTTTAATTTGAACGTTCGAGTTCCATAGACTTCAATGGGGTTCTAAATGTTTGCGCGAATGTTCGGTCCGTTCAAAGGTTCTGGTGTGAACTGAACCGGGGGGTGTTCGGCTCATCCCTACTAGTAAGTAGTAAAGTTAGGATGGACGTATAGGTTATATCTCTTATGCCCTGTACACACAAGCGGAATTTCCGGCAGAAAAAAATTGGATGGTTTTTCCAACGGAATTCTGCTCAAGCTTGGCTTGCATACACTCGGTCGCACAAAAGTTCTCTGGACTTTCGAGTGTTAAGAACGCGGGGACGTACAACACTACGATGAGGCAAGAAAAAGAAGTTCAATGCTTCCAAGCATGCGTCAAATTGTTTCCGAGCATGCATAGTTTTTTTCTCATTGGAATTTCATACAGACGAACATATTTTCCGATAGGAATTTTTTCTGTCTGAAAAATTGAGAACCTGCTCTCAAACTTTTGCTGGCGGAAATTCCGCCAGCAAAAGTCTGATGGAGCATACACATGGTCAGGATTTCCAATTAAAAGCTCACATCAGACTTTTGCTGGCGGAATTTATGCTTGTGTGTTTGAGGCATTACTGCCACATCTTCCAAATTGTTTAAGTGAAAAACCTCATTCAGTGGCATGAAAGGAGTGAGAGGTAAAAGGAAAACTACTTAAGCCAATATTTGCCAATAAGCTGGATAAAACAAAGTTGAATTAGTACAGAGACAAATCTGAGTGAATTAATAAGGAACAAAGTTATTAAAACAAGAAAAAAGATGATGCACACACAAATCACAACATCAGTTCATAAAGTTATATAGATAAATAAGACTATAAATCCGCTTCCTAATTTTATCATAATGCAAAAAGTTACCTCCGGGAACTGATAACAGCCTCTAAATTATTTCAAGAAAATCTATAGTGGTATGAGGAAGGAAAAAGTAATAATAAAAAAAAACTTTTATTTCATTGAGAAGCTCAACTGTGTGAACCCTCCCTAGATCATTTCCATCCACATAGATGATTAATCAGTTCACACCCGACCTATAGAAATTTGACGGCCAAGCGAGACTTTCATCATTCTGGGTGGGCGTCATATGATGTCCTTCCAGAACAAGCCTCGCGTGGCTGTCCGACTGTGCTGTGGGCGTGATCTGTCACCAGCTGTGTCCACTGCAGTAGTTGGCGGACTCCAAAGCCAATCTTGGGCTGTCTAATGGCAATCTATGGAATCTGTCCACTGTAGATCTGTTTTCATTCAAAAGGAAAGTGGGCCTGATGAAGAACAAGTCCCTCTTAGGCCCCGTACACACGATCGGTTTTCTCGGCAGAATTCAGCCAGAAACTCAATGGGAGACGTATTCTGCCGAGAAAACCGGTCGTGTGTACACTTTTCGCCGAGGAAACCGACGAGGATCTCGTCGGGCCAAAAAGAGAACATGTTCTCTATTCCCTCGTTAGTCAATGGGAAAAGTTGGCTCGCCGAGATCCTCGGCGGCTTCACAAGGAACTCGACAGGCAAAACTATGTGTTTTGCCCGTCGAGTTTCTTGGACGTGTGTACGGGGCCTAAGAGTATCACAGGTGCACTGGCCAAGCAGAAGAACAAAAACATACAGCGCACAAGGGTTAAGTGAATGTCACTTTATAGTCTGTAATGTGTGGAAAAACATATATGCATGAAAAATTGAAAAGTTGAAAAAATTGAAAAAATTGAAGTAGCCACAAATAGCACACAGGAAAATAGCACATTAAAATTTTTTAAAATGTTTTTTAAAAAAACGAATAACAATAGTCCGCATAACATAAGCAGCAGTTCACGTGGAGATGGTAGAGTGAAAACACATACACTTCGGGGGAGGTGTTAGGAATGAATCCAGGTAGTGTGCATACACTTGTATGCAGAGGTAAAACAATACCTCAATAAAAGCAGCCGCTTCTACGTCTCAATGTAGGGAGATGGAATCCGTTGGTGGGATGATGACAGCCACACTGGGAGCAGATGTAGAAGTTATATCCATGCAGAGATGGATACTGCCGTTTAAAGACCACTAGCTCAGGGGCTGATGGAAAGGAAACCTTCCTCGCAAACAGAAATCTCCAGCGGCAGGGGAAGTCCTGGAGGGGAGCCACCAAGCCGGTTCAGTGACGCAGCCGCGTCACATGGGAGCGAGGAAAGGGGGATGGTAGCCTGATGGAGTCACACAGAGAGCAGGAGGTGTCCGGACACCTTCGATCCAGCGTCAGGTGACTCAAAGCACCAATCAGTGTGGGCAGAAAACGAGCAGTAGAGATGCTGGCGCTAGTGTCACTGAGAGGATTTCCCGAGTGTCGGCACTACACATCAGCTGCAGTGTGCTTGCTGCAAACATATAGGGGCATCAAAGATTGTACTGGTGAGCCGTGACTGACATGTTTCGCGTGCCAGGATGCTTTATCAAAAGTCATATGATGTCCTTCCAGAACAAGCCTCGCGTGGCTGTCCGACTGTGCTGTGGGCGTGATCTGTCACCAGCTGTGTCCACTGCAGTAGTTGGCGGACTCCAAAGCCAATCTTGGGCTGTCTAATGGCAATCTATGGAATCTGTCCACTGTAGATCTGTTTTCATTCAAAAGGAAAGTGGGCCTGATGAAGAACAAGTCCCTCTTAGGCCCCGTACACACGATCGGTTTTCTCGGCAGAATTCAGCCAGAAACTCAATGGGAGACGTATTCTGCCGAGAAAACCGGTCGTGTGTACACTTTTCGCCGAGGAAACCGACGAGGATCTCGTCGGGCCAAAAAGAGAACATGTTCTCTATTCCCTCGTTAGTCAATGGGAAAAGTTGGCTCGCCGAGATCCTCGGCGGCTTCACAAGGAACTCGACAGGCAAAACTATGTGTTTTGCCCGTCGAGTTTCTCGGACGTGTGTACGGGGCCTAAGAGTATCACAGGTGCACTGGCCAAGCAGGGAGCTCAGTAAATTAAACTTAGAAACAACGACTTAAAGTAAGGACAAGTTATCTCACTATTTTACAAGCATTTCAATCGGACCATTGGCAGAAATAGCATTTGCCGCTCCCATTGATTTTCTATGCACATATGCAAATGAGGGGGATACGCCGATTCACGAACGTACTTGCGTCCGGCGAATAATATACGCGGTTTGCGTAAGGCGTACATCCGGCATAAAATTATTCCACATATAGGATGCGCAACTCATGCAAAGGTATGGACCAGGGAACAGAGCTGTCGTATTTTACGTCGTTTACGTAGTATGTGAAAAGGGCTGGGCGTAGGTTACGTTCACGTCGTAGGCAGTGATCCGTCGTATCTCTGGGAGTAGTTCCGATGTGATTCTGCGCATACGCACTGGGATGCGTCCACGGGACGGCTCATGTTATTCGTATCTTTATGACGCTCAGTTCATCATTTACATGGGGTCACGCCTCATTAGCATGGCTCACGCCCACTTCCACCTACGCTGGCTTATGCCGAGGAAACCCAGCGTAGATTTGGGGGTGAGTGCTTTGTGAATACTGTGCTTGCCTCTGTGCGCTAGCGTAGATACGCTACGCCCGCATAAATATGCGCCGATGTCTGTGAATCCGGGCCATACTATATAATAAATATATACTAAACCAAATTTAGGATACAATAGCCATGGCCCTTCATTATAGGCAAGTTATTTATTATATAACATTAAACCATTTTATTTATTTCACATAACACCATATACATGACATAACTCAGTCATAGAAAGCTTGGGGCAGATCCACGTACCTCGGCACTTCTCTCCGCTGGGCGCAGTGTATCTAAGATACACTACGCCGCCGTAACTTAGTTTTTTTTTCGGATCCTCAAAGAATTTGCGCCGTAAGTTACGGTGGTGTAGTGTATCTTTGGCGGCGTAAGGTCGCGGAATTCAAATGGCTGTGATGGGGGCGTGTTTTATGTAAATACGCGGTGACCTGACGCAAACAAAGTTTTTTTTTTAACGGCGCATGCGCCGTCCGTGGGGGTCTCCCTGTGCGCATGCTCGAAATTAAACCGGAATAAGCCAATGCTTCCCGACGGTGACGTCATTCTATGCAAATCCCTATTCGTGAACGATTTACGCAAACGACGTAAAAAAACTCAAATTTCGACGCGGGAACAACGGCCATACTTAACATATAGAAGCTTTAACTATACGCCGGAAAGTGCGCCGGCCGGATGTACGTTTGTGGATCGCCGTAACTAGCTAATTTGCATACTCGACGCAGAATTCGACGGAAACGCCACCTAGCGGCCGGCGGAAAAAATGCACCTAAGATCCGACGGCGTACTAAGGCGTACGCATGTCGGATCTATCCCAGATGCCGTTGTATCTTGTTTTGTAGATACAAAACAAAGATACGACGCGGGAACTTTAAAATTACGCCGGCGTATCAATAGATACGCCAACGTAATTCTTTTGTGGATCTGCCCCCTTGTGTCTGGCACAAGTAACTAAAACAAGAAGGTGCACCCCTAAGTTTGTTAAAAAATATTATTCCAGGCAATGTTTTCACCACATACGAATAAGAATATCCAAAACAAATGCCTCTGACATAGAAAGTATCATGAACCCATTACAATCCAAAAATGTACACGATAAAAACCACAATGCTTGATAAGACGCCCACATGAATTGTGAAAAAGAAGATTGAAATGGCTTGGTTAACAAACATCATATCAGTTTCCATAAATGCTGTGGGCACGGAAGGCACCAACGTTCTGAATCTACTCATCTGCATACGGGATAAAGAGTCCACAATATCGTTAGTAACACCTGGCACATAAGAAGCCTTAAGCCTGACATTCAATGTTAAACATGACAAAACTAAATAACGAATACATTTAAAGCAGAAGCTGAGCAAAAGGAAGCAAGCCACATAGAACATCCATTAAAAGTAAATAAATCTTCTCTAATAGAAGTAGTTATGCAAACAAAATGAGAAGGACAGGTAACTCCCGCTATTGCCCTATACAATCATTTTTGAAAAAAATGCTGTCCATCGAAATCACTCTAGCCGAAAACGCGTTAACAAGCCCAATAGAGATCGAATAGTCTTCAAACGCACTTTCCGTTTAGAAATTATGAAATCAATAAGCACATTAATTTTGATGATCTTTTTCATCTGTATTCTAAAGTCCATTGCTACTGTATCCATTGTAATTCCCAGAAATTCCAAGCAAGTCATTGTAGCCACACATTTTTCTGGCGCCAATGTCACACCAAATTGACGACATACAAGTTTGAATATAGTAAACGAATAAAAACAACATTTCGAACCAGCCCTGCCAATGAATAACAAATTGTCTAAATAGTGTAACATAGCATTAGACCATGTCTGAAATCAAACAACCCATTCTAAGAATGAAGAAAAATATTCAAAATAACAACAAGATAATGCACACCCCATTGGGAGACAGCGATCAAAAAAATAACTACCTTGGAAATTAATACCAAGAGAGTTGAACGCAGAAGGATGTATGGGTAACAAATGTAAAGCCAATTTAACATCAGCTTTTGCCAGAAGAGCCAATGCTCCTATGGATGAAATCTTAACAGCATCATCAAACAAAGAATAACTAACAGAACACGATTCTGGGTCAATTTCATCATTTCAAGAATTGCCTACCAGGCACGAGAGATGATGAATTAAACAGAATGAATTTGGCTCCTTCTTAGGAATAATTCCCAAAAGGAGAGACCCAAAAACGTAAAAACGGTGGTTTAGTTAAAGGACCAGCTATTCTGCCCTCCTCATTTATTTTTTTGAGTAATTTATCCCGAATGATATTAGGGTACTTTGTACATTTTCAACAACATTACAACCAGAACTTGAAAATCTCGGCAACATGAAACCCTCTAAAAAAAACTTTATAAATGAGAAGGGCATTCTGCTGTTTTGAATAGATGCACAGCCACGGCCATCCCTGGAATAAACGGCCATATTGGAATGCAATTTCTTGAAGCATCTAGAAGCTGAAAGAGTACCAAAGCAATAAGCACACTTATATTTACAATTATTGGGCCCTTTGCATTGCCCCTAGTTGAAACTAAGACATACATAATGTCTAAATGACCCTGAAGCAGATGCAGGTGCTGGTGTAGCTTGTTTCACTAATTGTTTTTGTGGCAGAAGCAAATTCAGCCACAAGCTGACATCTTTTACCCCCAATTTAAGCGATCAATGTACAGATAATTTATGTCAAAAGGATTCATCATAGAAAAGCCGTGACAATCCATTCAAATTCTTATACGCTTCCAAAATAATTTCTAAGTGTTGGAATAAACCACAACACTTTTCTGGTTGCTTTTCACCTAATGTACCGGAATAAAGGCCGAAGGCCTACAACCAATTATTAAAGGAACGTAGCACGTATTTACGCTTATCATCTTCCGATTTGTCATCTCTTTTGTCAAATCTATTATCCCTGGAGGATGACAACAATGACATGATGTCTACATAATCCTCTTTCCAGATCTTTTCTTTAATCGATATAGGAAGGTGAAAACCTAATGGGAGTTAGAGTTAGCATGTCAAAACTTCTCTAAAACAATCATCTGGTATCGCATTATTGCTACTATTAGACAATACTCATACTGTTATAGATGTAGCAACAGTATTAATATTCCTCTGACGCTGCGCATTTCCATCAGCCAACTCAGACCATGCAGCAACACTGAAATTGGTGCTGAAACGGTAGCTGGAGGAGATTGTAATTTTTCAACAATTTTAGCCAAAGTCTGAGTCAAATCACTTAACAATGACATATCATGATACTCACCCACAACATTAGGCGTAGCATTCATATTTAGCTCCACAGGACCAGGGATTATTGGTGGGGTCACTGGGAAAAAAATAGTATTAACAGTGCTGTCATTGGTTCCAATATCATCTCCATGCAAAATTGGAAGAGAAAAAGCATTAGAAATTGAAGAAACACCTTCACGTACATCAGAAAGAACACTTTCAATATTAGAATTAAGGTTGGTACTGGAAGGGTTAACATTAAATTTACCGTCCATCAATAGAGCTCCTGGAGTACTTGAGCCTCTGGATGACGTTTTTAGTTTTTTGTGGTGTGGTGACGGGGATTCAAACCTGAGAGGCTTCTTCTTCTGTCTTACTTTCTGCATCACAGCCTGGATTGCGTGTGCGCCCGCTGTATCTCCAGGAGCCGAGTATTTAGAAATTCTCAGCGGGCCCAGAGGCGGCTCTTTAATTAGGCAAATTAGGCGGTCGCCTAAGGCCTCACACTCACAGGGGCCTCATGGCCGCCTAACTTACCCAATGTATTACCTCAGTTTTGAGGGACAGGGGACCTTAACGTCGCTATGCTCAGGCAGCGTTAAGAGCCCTGACTCAGGAGTGGTGCCGACAGCATCCCTGACAACCAGTAAATTTCGGTGACACTACCCCTTGTGATGTCAATGACCCAGCATGCCCTCAGTCAGTGACATCACAAGGGAGCGGGTTCACCAGGTGACATCACCGATTCCCCCCGCCCCTTAATTATTAAAGAGCAGGATCTGGGAGCCGCCTTGTTAAAGGGGGCTTCCAGCTTCTGATAAGCCCCCTGCCCGCAGACCCCAACAACCACCAGCCAGGGTTGTGGGGAAGAGGCTCTTGTCCTTGAATTATTTTTCCCATCATGGGTGTTAGTGGGGCCCCATGTCAAGTTTTGCCTAAGGCCTCACAAAGTCTAGAGCCGTCTTTGTGCGGGCCTAATGGAAGATTGACCGTCGAAAGAGGAAGTGGAGGAACCAGACACAGTGGACATGAGACAACATCCCGAGACATATCTCCCACTACAGGCACATCTTCCGGGTCCCCGCTGAGCGATTAAGCTGTTGGGTTAGCATGAAGCAGAGGTAAATTAACAGAAGGAGAAGGCAGCTGTGACTATAAACAGCTCTGCATCTTTTCATCTCCGTCAGCCTCCCGGGCCCGTTCAATCAGTTTATGGAGTAATGACGCCATTTAAAAAAAGTCATACTGCGCTGACTGATAGCTAATTTTGTATTTCATATTTTCAAATTAACAGAAACAATAGACATTTTTTCTTTTTTAAACTAGCCAATAGTATTTGCATATGCGAATTATGTTGACCTATGAACATATTCCCTATTCTGTAATGTTCCCATAGGTGTAGGGCTGGGGACATGTTTGCCCCCATCCCACCCCCCAGCTTATATTCTTAGTGAACAGACCCCGACTGGATTAAATGTAAGTACATGTTGCACTGTTCAACAAAAAAGTGCAAACTATGCAATTACATTAGCATTGGGAACCCAGCTAGATGACCCTATTAGGCTGAAAACAAAAAGTGTCAGTTTGGAACTTTTTGCTAAAAGCAGGAATGTGTTACTGCCAGTGGACACCAGAATTTGTGATCGTTCTGCTGCCCTTGACTGTGGCCTATGTTGGAAATAGAGAAATAAAGCCCTGGTGATGGAAGATCTCCACCCACTATGGATTAACTCTTTTCTCAAAGTGAAGTGCTTGAGAAGTTAAAGGATGGTCATTCCAATGTATTCCCAGCATACACACTCAGTGTTCATGTACAATGAACCTGAGGAAGGAAAGATACATTAAATGTCTGAGCTAATAATCACTAATCTGAGACATTTGCAATGCAATACAAACAAGTATAGGGAAGACCTATTAATAACGGTAAGGTAGAAGAGTTTGTATAACTGCATACCTCCCAACTTTTGATATGGGGGACACCTATTAGCAAAACTATGTAGTCATAGGACACGCCCAAGCCATGCACCCTTAAAGAAGAGTTATACAATGTCATTTAAAAGGTTTTCCACACTTTTTTTTAACTCTATTAAATATATAAAAGTATGGAAACTTTTTGAAGACCCTGAAACAATGATAAGTTAAAGGGGTTGTAAAGGTAAAACATTTTTCACCCTTTGGCACAGCAAGTTCCCTATGGGGGTGCTGGGGGAAGGTAGCCCATTGTGCCCGTCCGCTGGAGGGTTTAGGACATCTGTGGCTGTTCTGGGGTTCTCTGATACTGCAGTTTATGACATGCCTTGAGGGGGATTTGCTTCCCTTCTATATGCTCTACTGGTTATTCACTCATTTGTTTTATTTTGTTCTTCCTGTGGGGTCTATATTCAGTGTTTGGATGGCCTGTATACATTGCTTTTTTTTTGTATAATTCAAGTCTGTTTTATCCTATTTTGTAGCTGGGCATTGAGACAATGTTTCGTTTTTGCAATTTGATTTTTTTTGTCACTCTGTATCTTATTCTTCTTTGAAAATAAAATATTTTGAAAGTAAAAAAAACATCTGTGGATTAGCGACCCCCCCCCCGTTTACTTACCTGACCCCTCGAAAGTCCTGCGCCGTGAACGTGTTTGCTTCTCGGCCAGACTTCTCAGCTCATTCATTGGTTGATTGAAAGCAGCGCAGCCATTGGCTTGTGCTGCTGTCAATCCCAACCAAAGACGTTGTGCGCCAGGGCTGAGTGATACAGTGAGCAGATATGGCTGCCGGCTGTATCACAGGAGCGCGCCCGCAAGAACCCATCACCATGCTCGCTCGCTTGCATGATGGTGATGAGTTCTTGCGAGGGGGAGCCGAGAAAGCCGCCGAGGGACCCCAGAAGACCAGTTTCGAGACCACTCTGTGCAAAACAAGCTGCACAGTGGATGTAAGTGTAACATGTTTGTTATTTTAAAAAAAATTACCTTTACATACCCTTTAAACCCACAAATGCTTTTTTTTTTTTTTTTTTACCACTACTGCAGTATTACTTTATACTGGCTTTGGAAATTCACAAATGCAGAAATTTAGAAATTGGATGAAATATTTAGCACTGGGAAACACTTTTTGAAGGATAAAAATTGTATTTATATATAACTATATAGATCAGACCAAAATGAGGGACAAATGAGGAGGAAAGAGGGGCAGAGGAACTTTGTTCCAAATCAGGGATAGTCTCTTAAATCAGGGACAGTTGGGAGCTCTTTGTAACTGTATGTTAGCAGTGGTTTTCCTGTTTGACACATAAAGTAGGTGGCCGAAGAAACGTTGGCATATGGTATGTACTGTCAGGGAAATATCTAGGATTCTAGAAGACGGTTAATAGTTGCAGATTAACAACAATGTACTAGTGAAAAGTACAATAATATATTCAATTCATCTTTCAGTGATCATGTTGTAAATATGATTGATTACTATAGGTTACCAATTGTGTCCCTGCAAGAGTAACAGTGCTGATTTGCAGCCACATTTTCATTATTCATTATTCTTGCACAACAACTAAGCCCCTGTGCATACTGTCCACCTATACAAACTCTGTGGCCTATTTTGGAAATATCACTGCTTTTTTTCACAAAACCTTTACAATTCAAAATTTTCTTTGTCTTCAGTACACTTTAGAAACTCTGTTCCATGTCAGAGGAAATATTTGTACTTCTATTTTCTATACACTCCACTTATGGTGGAGGCTGCTTGCTACAGCCGTTGAATATATCACCCACTGTGCTTGTATGTCATTAAAGACTGTCGCTCTAATATCAGAGCTGAAGAATCTCAGTTCTGACATTAGACTGTGATGTATTTCTTTATACTTGATATGTTTGGATTGAATAGAAAATTGATTACAGAGTTAATACTCAGCCTAAGGGATCACAGAAACATCAAATAGCACGCATTGTTGAAGATTTTCTTGGTCTCCATAGTGACTGGACACTACTGGAGGAAAATGATGATGGTATAAAAAGGAGAGTTCATGCCAGATGCAGTTTTCAAACACAGATAGCAATACATTATATCATTTTGTAGAAATACAAGTTTTATCTAAAAAAGGGCAGCTTGGCAACATCTAAAGAAAAATAGCACTTTGCATTGGATGACAAACAGGCTAAATGAGGCATTGTTAAGGGGAGCAATACTTACCACTAGTTCAGTAAAAACTGCAATGCAGTTTTAAGGTAACAAAAAATAATAATTTTGTAAATGAGGTCTAAATAAAAAATAAAGCTTTAAAATATTTGTAATGTTGTAGAGATAGGTAAGAAAGTGAAAATGTACTTTGTTGTCAATTTGAAATATTCTAGGTGTAAACTGCCAGAGTAGATGTATTAGTAACCATTAACCCATCGTAATAGTGGGTGCAGCAGTCAGAGATGACTGTTCTAAAGATGTAACTATATAGGGAGTGTGTGGCTTCAAAAAATAGGCAGAAATTCTATGAAAGACGAGAAGAATGTATTTCTCAAATCCATAAAGAAATCAGTTTCATGTGACGTATGAAATAGTTAAACTGGTTTAAATTGGAAAAAGCATATTACTGCCGTTACCTTAGAAGTCCAATCAATCATATAGAAATCTGCACATCTGTGTCTGTATATATACACATATACAGGTCTCCAACGATATTCCCATCAGAAGATGATTCTAAACCAGAAAGGCGGAAGCTTTTGGATCCTATAAAAATACATATGGTGCAAAATCATCCATTATTATATGCCAGTAAACCATAAACATTATAGGTAGAAAGTATTTCTGCACAGCTCACCTTATATGAATACAACAAGCTTAGAAGAATTTTCTCAGGAAGATTAAATGAGTATCCACTGCATCCACATAGAGCAGTGGTTCTCAACCTGGGGGTCAGGACCCCCTCGGGGGTCGATTGACGATTTGCCAGGGGTCACCGAATCCTGGGCTGTTCCTAAAGCCTGCACCACTCTCCCAGCCTTTTTGCGGCTGCCCAGCAGGGCTGTCCCTGGAGCCTGTGGAAACCCAGCTAGGCTGTTCCTGGAGCCCATGCCGCTCATTCAGTTCACGGCATGGGTGGGGGGCAGAGACTAGAGATCACACACATAACTAATTGTAGACCAAGGCCAATTTAGTCAGTGACACAGAGAAAACATGCAAAATAGAGTCAGCTTTAAAACTAAGCAACAAAATACATCCAAAAAAACCTGCACAAAGTAAGGTATTATACTAGCTTCAAAATGTCAAAAATATCAGATTTTTTACCAGGTAAAAAAATGAAATAAAATACAATTATACAGGTATCAGCCAAACGCTATAGTCACTAATGTCAGTCAGTAGTCTAATTATAAAATGCTAATGCAGAATTCAACTTGTGATTTTAAAAAAATACTAAAAATTGTAGTTGCTACAGTAAAGCAGCAGGCAGATTCTTCTACACTTGATATAATTATATTGGGCCATATCCACAAAGAACTTACGCCGGCATATCTATTGATACGCCGTGTAAGTTCTACGATGCACAGTTGTATCTTTGTTTTGTATCCACAAAACAAGATACGACTGAAGTTGGGCTCGATCCGACTGATGTACGTCTTAGTACGCCGTCGGATCATAGGTGCATATTTACGCTGGCCGCTAGGTGGCGCTTCCGTTGATTTCCACGTAGAGTATGCAAATTAGCTAGATATGACGATTCTCAAATGTACGTCCGCCCGGCGCATTTTTTTACGTCGTTTACGTAAGGCTTTTTTCGGCGTAACATTACCCCTGGGTCTATGAGGCGTACGCAATGTTAAGTATGGACGACGGGACAGCGTTGAATTTTCAGTTGTTTGCGTAAAACGTTCGCGAATAGGGCTTTGCGTAAATTATGTTCACGTCAAAAGCATTGACTATTTGCGACGTGATTTCGAGCGTGCGCACTGGGATACCCCCACGGACGGTGCATTCGCCGTTCAAAAAAAACCCCGTCATTTACGTGGGGGTCAAGATGAATTAACATAAAACACGCCCACATCTTAGTCATTTGAATTGCGCGCCCTTACGCCGACACATTTACACTACGCTGCCGTAACTTACGACGCAAATTCTTTCTGGATACAGAAACTACGCTCTAAGTTACGGTTCTAAAGATAGGCAAATCTTTGTGGATCTGGCCCACTGTGCCTACCTAACAACCTGCCAGTGTAACAAGACCAGCACTGCCCTCTTTCACTCTTCTAATGTTACACACAATACAAAATATATAAGCCTACACCTGTAGGTGGGTTTTAATATGGCGAGCGCTATTCACTGCTGTTTGGCTGTTACAGGAGGTAAGCTGTTTGTGGGGGTCAGAGGGAATTCTATGGATTCATGTACACTACAGCTACTAAAATTGAGTTTATGAGCTTTTTGCCAAAGCTCCTTAACTCAACAAAAAAAAAAAAGCAATAAAAGCCTACAATATGTGTCAATGTATACATAGGCTTTTACCAGAGTTTAGGCGCTGCTTCAATTAGGGGCGCTTCAACCCCCCTTAACCTCCCTTTCTTGAGCATGGAAGAATCACATTCAGGATAGGAACGTTTTGACTGTCGGACACAAGACGCAGCAAAATCGCAGTAAATGATGGCACAATTTTGCTGCGTTTTGAAGTTTCCAATGGTCAAAATAGGCTATATGTACATGAAGCCTTAACCACTTCCCGCCCGGCCTATGGCCGATTTACGTCCGGGAAGTGGTTATGAAATCCTGACAGGACGTTCTAGAACGTCCTGCAGGATTTCATGCCGCGCGCGCCCGTGGGGGCGTGCATCGCGGCGATCGGTGATGCGGGGTGTCAGTCTGACACCCTGCAATAGGTTCCTTTAAACTGGTGCATTGTTGGTTCACTTACCTTTTCCTTCAATTTCCCTTCTAAATGGTTTTTTTTCTTTGTCTGAATTTCTCACTTCCTGTTCCTCCTCAGTAAGGTGTTCAGTAAGCTGTTCTAAATGACTTTCCACCGCTCGGATGATGGTGGAAAGCTTACTGAGGAGAAACAGGAAGTGAGAAATTCAAACAAAGAAAAAAAACATTTAGAAGGGAAATAGAAGGAAAGGGTAGGTGAACCAACAATGCACTAGCTTAAAGAAACCAATTTAGAAAATAAAAGACAAACCTTTACAACCCCTTTAAAGGAGTTGTAAACAAAACATTTTTTTTTGCTGAAAAAATCTCTCTATATCTACAGGGTATAGAGACATAAAAGTTAACTGATTCCTTTTAAAAACGATTAAAAATAGATAAAATTCAATCATATAATGTACCTGTAGTTTCTAGTTTTGTTTTTGCATGTTTCCTGCTTCTCTGCTGTACAGAGCATACAGAGCCAATACAGGGCAGTGATGGTTTGGAAAACGAAACTGATTGGTGCTGAGGGGTTTTAGATACACAGTAATCACACCTCCTTGATTAGTGACCACAGAGAGAAAGCTCCCAGTACTGTGGTTATCAGGAAACAGACAACCAGGAAGTGTGGAGATCAGAGAAGAATTACAGCAACTTGAGAGCAAAAACAAACAATGAGGACATGAAAACAGCACTGCATTAAGGTAAAGGAAGCTATTAACATAAAAAAACCTTTAAGGGTTGAGTTCACCTTTTTGAAAAAACAAATAAATGCATATATTTTTTCAAGAAGAAAATTTACATTTATTACTTTTTCCGCAAAAGCCTTCACAACATTGCTGAAACTTACTACACCTCTGTGCCTATACCTTTTTTATTGACTGTCATGCCGCGTACACACGATCAGTCCATCCGATGAGAACGGACCGATGGACCGTTTTAATCGGTTAACCGATGAAGCTGACTGATTGTCGGTCGCGCCTACACACCATCGATTAAAAAAACGTAAAACACAACGACGTGCTGAAAAAAAACGAAGTTCAATGCTTCCAAGCAGTAGGTTGTGCCTACTAACGATCGGTTAGGAATCCATCGGTTAATTTTAAAACAAGTTGCCTTTTTATTAACCAATGGTTAACTAACCGATGGCGCACACACATGATCGGTTTGGACCAATGAAAATGGTCCATCAGATCATTATCATCGGTTTAACCGATCGAGTGTACGCGGCATCAGTTTTAGAGCTGCAGGAAAAGTCAATGGACTATGAGGGTCAGTGTTGCCAACTCCCCAAAGTGAAATTTACAGACAGGACCCATTTTTTACTTGTAAAAATTATGAAATTTACTGAGAGAGACACATTTTTTACTGGCACTGCAAAAAAAAGTACCTGCAATTGCAGTTTTTAGTGTTAAACCGTGCAAATATCAATATGTAAACTATAAACATGTAGCTAGCAGCCTTAGTAAAACCAGGGACAATATGTAAAAATCTTTTTTTTTTAAATCCCGAGATTATAGCTGCCCCGCCTCTCCAGTACCTTTTTAGTGTGTGTATGTGTATTCTGTGTTTATGTATACTGTGTGTGTATATTGTGTGTCTGTGTGTTTATACTGTGTATGTATACTGTATGGCCCCATAATCTATTACCTGGGGGCCCCATAATCTCCTATTGCCCGGGGGGCCCATAATCTCCTATTGCCTGGGGGCCCCATAATCTCCTAGTGCTATTAGCAATGTCTTTATCCACTTCAGCTCCAGACCATTTGGCTGCCCAAAGACCAGACCACTTTTTACAATTTGGCACTGCGCTGCTTTAACAACATGCCGACCGCCGCGTGCAGATATACGTTGTCAGAATGACACGGGCAGGCACAAGAACGTATATATACATCCTCTTTAAGAAGCGGCATTGTGGAAGCGCGCGCGCCCGCAGGCCGCAAGCTACATGACTCCGACCACGAGTCCGGCGGACTCGATGTCCGCGGGCATACCCTCTTTCGCGTCACGTGAGAAAGAAGGGGCAAATGCTTATATAAACAAGCATTTCCCCAGTCTTCCTAGTGACAGGACAGTGTACACAGCTTCCTGTAATCGGAAGCTGTGATCACTGTCTTGTCACACATAGCACATCCCCCCTACGGTTAGAACACATCCCTATGCACACTAAATCCCTTCAGCGCCACCTAGTGGTTAACCCCTTCACTGTCAGTGTCATTTTCACAGTAATCAGTGCATTTTTTATAGCACTGATCACTGTAAAAATGACAATGGTCCCAAAAATATGTCAAAAGTGTCTGATGTGTCTGCCATAATGTCGCAGTCACGATAAAAATGCCATAAAACTATACCCTATTTTGTAGACTCTATGGGCCAGATTCACGTACAGGTTACGCCGGCGTATCTATTGATACGCCACGTAAGTTACAAGATGCGCCATAGTATCTATGCGCACTATTCTTGAACGTAGATACGCCTGAAATCTGGCATCAGCCAACCGAAGTAAGTCTTATTACGCCATCGTACCTTGGGTGCATATTTACGCTGGACGCTAGGGGCGCTTCCGTAGATTTACGCGTCGAATATGTAAATTAGGTAGATACGCCGATTCACGAACATACTTGCACCCGCTACACCTTTTACGTTAGGCTTACGTCCGGCGTAAAGTTACCCCTGCTATATGAGGCGCAGCCAATGCAAAGTATGGACGTCAGAACAAGCGTATCTTTTTACGTCGTTTACGTAAGTCGTACGTGAATGGGGATGTGCGTAGGTTACGTTCACGTCACAGGCATTGAGCCGGCGTACCTTAGGGAGTAAATTCGATGTGATACTGAGCATGCGCCGTACGATCGGCGGTTCATTTGCATGGGGTCACGGATCATTTTAATAAAACACGCCTACCTCTTCCACATTTGAATTACGCGGTGTGAAGGATATGTCAGTGTAAATCTCCCTGCTTGTTTTAGATATATTGTGTGTGTTAGAGGTAAAAAGGGTTCATGTGTTACAGGCTGATTGATATGTTAATGACCCTTCCTCAGCCAGCTCCCTAGTTCAAATGGTAATTGATTTATTGTGTGTGTGGGAAGGAGACCGGCCTTACTGTTTACAATGATTAGATAAGTGGCTCATGTTAATTATTCTGATTGCTTCATTGTGGTCAGGCTGTTACACCTAGTAATTAACTCCACTGATGTCCTTATCTAAAGAAAATGTGTCTCAGGTCGGCTCCGAATTGTCTGGCTATATTCTGTATGAGAACTCCAGAGTGGGTGAAAAGGGGGTGGAGCTCCCATTGTTCCTTGATTAAGGATTTAGCTTGTAAAACTGTATTTATAACCAGCAGCAAGCTGCCAATAAATCAGTCTTGGTTCCAGCATTCAGTCTTGACTCATGTATGGATGATCCTGTGATGTTCTTGTATGGAGAGGAGGGAATGCTTGATGGGGATATCATACCGATACCGTCACAATTGGATGGCAGCAGCGGGATCTTCCCTTCTACTCTCCCTTACACCAGGATTCCAAGCAGACACTGGGAACAGTGAATGGAAGGCTGCTACACCCTGCTTAAAAGAAATACACTGAAAGAACTACTGGAAGTTCGTGGAAGGATTGCTAGCAACAAAACCAAGCGGGTCATCATAGCAGAATCAATGGAGATAGACCAGGAGGACGTGATTGCAGCAACGCCAGCAGTACAAGAGATGGAGACACCAGTGATTCAGGAGGAGTCACCAACCAACAAGCTAATGAGAGAGAAGCTAGCGTGGTTCGGCCCGAGCCCAACGCCGGATGTGGTGCTGAAAGTGATGGACCTGTTAGCGGAGGAAACTAAACAAATAAGAGACGCAGAGCTACAGTTAAAA
This sequence comes from Rana temporaria, assembly GCF_905171775.1. Lineage (NCBI taxonomy): Eukaryota > Metazoa > Chordata > Amphibia > Anura > Ranidae > Rana > Rana temporaria. The sequence continues at coordinate 90,734,807 of NC_053498.1, forward strand.
CTGGCAGCAGTCCGACAAGCAGCCGCACATTCTCCAAACAGTGAGTACAGCACAGCAGACGCAAGGAAGATTCCGTTTAGCGCTTTTAAAGCTTTTGATGAAAAGGACTGAGATTGATAACTACCTGGCAGACTTTGAGCGACAATGTAACCTGCACCGAATAGCTAGAAGAGAGTGGGTTGCAATATTGTCAGGCAAACTGTCAGGCAAAGCTTCTGATGCTTTCCGGACCGTGCCAGATCAGGATATCCATAGCTACGCCAGGGTTAAAGAAGTGCTCCTGGCTCGTTATGCAGTAACCCCAGAGTCCCACCGACAGAAGTTCAGGGACTCACGCAAAACCACGAAAGACTCTTATGCGGAATGGGCATGCCAGTTGTCCCTGTCGGCCTCTAACTGGGTTAACAGCAGCCAGGCCACCACCGCAGAGGACATTTTGCAACTAATGCTCCTGGAGCAATTTTACAATCACATCCAGACAGATGTCAAAGATTGGGTGAGAGATCGCAGGCCCATGACTCTACCAGAGGCCGCGAAGTTGGCGGATGAATATGCGGATACTCGCAAGACAAACCAGGTCCCACCACGGGTACAACCTCCACGACCAACGGCGCCCTCACACCCACCAGCCGCTAGATACCAACCTCCTAACAGACCGGTGACATCTAGTCCTCGCTATCCACGCCAGGAGGACAACGAACAACGCTGCTTCCGGTGCAAACAGTTGGGTCACTTCAAGCAGAATTGCCCCCTGAATGACAACACCAGATCAAATTGGTCTCAACCTGGGTACCGCCCACCAGCAGCAGCCCATGGTGTAGACTCGGCTTGGGATCCCCAGGAGCTGGGTCGGGAAGAACCATTGGGCACCCCTTACGAAGCCCTCATGGTACAATCTGTTATTACGGACAACAGGGAACACCATTGTCAGCTGGTCATGGGTGACAGCCATGAGCCGGAGGGGCCCTGGAGGGAGCTGGGCAGAAAGAGGCACCGCCAGCTACCCTCCAAAAAGAAGAGGTCCTGGAAGTCATATAACCAGCGAACCTGGGAGGAGAAGAAGCGACTGGAGGAGATGGAATCGCAGCGGGGGCGCCCCAGATGCGGGCCGAGATGTTCGCCAAGGGCCCACCGGTGGCCCCTTACACCACCACCCAGTTCCGGATGATGAAGGACCACGTGGAAAGCCTGCAGGACATGAGCAAGCAGGAGCTGATCCGTGAATACATGGAACTGGAGGAGTGCATAAGCCGCATGGAGGAGGAGAACAACCACCTGAGGTCACAGCAGGCTGACCCCCCCAGGCTCCATGAACTGGAGATGGAGCTGGAGAAGCTCCAAGAGGAGAACCGGCGGCTGCGGAGGGAGCAGGGGGTGGCTGACCTTATGGGGCTCTGATTCCCCTTCCCCCCCCCGGACTCTGAGCACCAGTGCTACAGCATTTCAACAAATATAACTTTTCCTTTTTATGAATCTCCTGTGATTGTCACTTCAGAGCCATAACCTGCCCCTCCCATAGCGGGACACCTAGACGGCAGCGCACAGACCCATTCGCCGTCTTCACACTGACTTCTGGTGACTCTGCAGATCGCACAAAGACTTGGGGACTGACCGGCGTGTGATCTGACGACCCGGTGGCATAGTCTGAAGCAGTTACCAATGGAGGTCAGTCACGCCAAACGGAGTTAACCTCGGACTAAAAGCTCTGAACCCGTCAACCCTACTGGACCAGGGAAGGTCCAACCAAGTTTGCCGGAGCAGGGAGAAAAAGGGGGGCCATTGTGAAGGATATGTCAGTGTAAATCTCCCTGCTTGTTTTAGATATATTGTGTGTGTTAGAGGTAAAAAGGGTTCATGTGTTACAGGCTGATTGATATGTTAATGACCCTTCCTCAGCCAGCTCCCTAGTTCAAATGGTAATTGATTTATTGTGTGTGTGGGAAGGAGACCGGCCTTACTGTTTACAATGATTAGATAAGTGGCTCATGTTAATTATTCTGATTGCTTCATTGTGGTCAGGCTGTTACACCTAGTAATTAACTCCACTGATGTCCTTATCTAAAGAAAATGTGTCTCAGGTCGGCTCCGAATTGTCTGGCTATATTCTGTATGAGAACTCCAGAGTGGGTGAAAAGGGGGTGGAGCTCCCATTGTTCCTTGATTAAGGATTTAGCTTGAAAAACTGTATTTATAACCAGCAGCAAGCTGCCAATAAATCAGTCTTGGTTCCAGCATTCAGTCTTGACTCATGTATGGATGATCCTGTGATGTTCTTGTATGGAGAGGAGGGAATGCTTGACGGGGATATCATACCGATACCGTCACACGCGGGCTTAAGCCAGCCAATTTACGCTACGCCGCCGCATCTTACAGAGCAAGTGCTTTGTGAATACAGCACTTGCCTGTCTAAGTTGCGGAGGCGTAGCATAAATAGGATACACTACGCCCGCAGAAATATACGCTCTCCTACGTGAATCTGGCCCTATAACTTTTGCGCAAACCAATCAATAAAAGCTTATTGTGATTTTTTTTACCAAAATTATGTAGAAGAATACGTATCGGCCTAATCTGAGGAAAACAGTTTTTATATATATTTTTTGTGATATTTATTATAGCAAAAAGTAAAAAATATTGCATTTTCTTCAAAATTGTCGCTCTATTTTTGTTTATAGCGCAACAAATAAAAAACGCAGAGGTGATCAAATACCACCAAAAGAAATCTCTATTTGTGGGAAAAAAAGGATGTAAATATTTTTTGGGAGCCATGTCGCGCAACTGCGCAATTGTCAGTTAAAGCGAAGCCGTTCCGAATCGCAAAAAGTGGCTTGGTCTTTGACAGCAAAATGGTCCGGGGCTTAAGTGGTTAACTGGTATTTAACATTGCGCATGCAATGTTGTACCCAAACAAAATTTGTGTTCTTTTTTCCCTACAAATAGATCTTTCTTTTCATGGTATTTGATTACATCTGCGATATAATTTTTTTGCGATATAAACGGAAAAAGACCGAAAATTTTGAATAAAATTATATTTTCTACTTTTTGTTATAAGAAAAATCCAATAAACTCACTTTTAGTCATACATTTAGGCCAAAATGTATTCAGCCACATGTCTTTGGTAAAAAAAAGTCAGTAAGCGTATATTTATTGGTTTGCGCAAAAGTTATAGGGCCAGATTCACGTAGGGCAGCGGCGGCGTAACGTATCGTAGATACGTTACACCGCCGCAATTTTTCATCGCAAGTGCCTGATTCACCAAGCACTTGCGATGAAAACCTACGCCGGCGGCCTCCGGCGCATGCTCCGTTTCAGAACTCCCGCCGTGCTTTGTGCGAAGTGACGTCATTCTTTCGAACGGTGACGCGTGTAGCATAATTCCGTATTCCCGGATGGCTTACGCAAACGACGTTATTTTTTAAATTTCGACGCAGGAACGACGGCCATACTTTATACAGCAATACGATTGCTGTGTAAAGTTAAGGCACCAAAAAAAACTACTAACTTTGCGACGGGAAACTAGACTAACGGCGACGTAGCGAACGTGGAAAACCGTCGGGAATCGCCGTAACTCCTAATTTGCATACCCGACGCTGGTTTACGACGCGATCTCCCCCCAGCGGCGGCCGCGGTATTGCATCTTAAGATCCGACAGTGTAAAACAATTACACCTGTCGGATCTTATGGCTATCTATGCGTAACTGATTCTATGAATCAGTCGCATAGATAGAACAACAGATACGATGGCGTATCAGGAGATACGCCGTCGTATCTGCTCTGTGAATCTGGCCCATAGCGTCTAAAAACTAGGGTACATTTTCTGGAATTTACACAGCTTATAGTTTATGACTGCCTATCTCATTTTTTGAGGTGCTAAAATGGCAGGGCAGTACAAAATCCCCACAAATTACCCCATTTTGGAAAGTAGACACCCCAAGGAAATTATTGAGAGGCATGTTGAGCTCATTGATTTTTTTTTGTCCCAAGTTATTGAATACTAACAAAAAAATATACCAGTATGTTAGGTAAACTATTACATGTGGTGCCTAAACCGAATACTTGGCAAAATGTATCAATTCTTGCTCAACTCTTTTGTTTTAATCAAATCTCCTTTGTTTCTGCAATATAGCTGTATCTCTGTTGTCTTCAGAATGCTGGTCTGATCATTGATCATTCCAGTTAGCCATTCTTCATTTATGAAATTATCTGCTAATCATGATTCTTTTTGGAACATTGTTCATTTGCTCAAAAATTATTGAGGACTCATTTTACTGAAGCTGGTCCTCAATTTACATTATAAATGATATTACCATTGAAATGTTATTTTGATTTTATGTTTTTTCACTAATATTTTCAATAATTTTACAGCATTTCTTATTTCTTCAATTATATTTACTTTATCTAACAATGAATGAATTGCATTTACCTTTTTTACATTTCCATTTTTATTTGGTTTCCGGTAGGATTTGTCAGTGCGATTAGTTTTTTTGTAAAACAGAAAATTACATTTGCTTTTTCTAGAATGCTGATAGATTCCCTGCATTTTCCTGTGTTGTTTAGAGCTGGAGTAATTTAGTAAATGGATGGAAAAATGGATCGAAAACAAAAGAGATGACTGTATTAGAGTAATCAACATTATAGATCATGAACTACCAGGCTGACTGAACCTTACTTCCTGTGTAAAAGGTTATGCAAACAATGGCAGTTGATTTTATATAGATGTGTCTTTATATACAGATATTGTGTCAGTATAGAGTATTATACTGTACTTGAGATATTAGTTTGTACAACAGGCTCCAATAAAACAAGAAGGATGTAAAAGCGAAGATATAAATGCTGAAACAATGAAATATTATATGGAGATAATTATTCTCCATTCTTTTAAATGATAAATTAAACAACCAACATGTTTCAAAATGAAAAAGGGGCTTTTGCGGTAATGTTAACCGTCTCCTCTGAGCTGCCCCACTTCAGACCTGCTAATCTGTGACCCAAAACTGGTTATCTTCAAGGCTGAATGATACCCAGCATATTCCAACCCACTTGCTTTGAGTCCAGGACCATGAACACAAGCATGTGCTCATAGTATAATTGAACACAATGGTCCATTTAAAGTCAGATTGTCTGCTTTATTTGCCTTTAGTATGATATGTATACAATCCATTTCACCAGATCTGTGGTGATTTTACCATGTGTTTGTATGGTACTTCAGGTTTGGTCACAAGATTCCTTGCTAATATACCTTTTAGAAAATAAGGTTGTTTGCAGCTCTTTATTTTTGTTAAATATATATAGCCATTTTTTTTAGGTTTAGACACAATAGGGAATGGTAAAAACCTTTTTCAGTTTTATTTGTTTATGTATTTAATTGTTTTGCTTTTCCCAGTTAGGGATATTTCCCTTGACTTTCTATTACATATGTAGCCAGGTGAGAGGAACACTGGCTGCAGCTGCTCTCTGTAGCATCTGTCCTGTGGCGCTGAACTGTTATAACAGCTATTTCAGCAAGAGGAGGGAGCTGCTGAGCAGTAAGAGTTTATTAGGCCGAGTCAGGCAGCATTGCACTGGGCAAACTGTAGTCCAGAGGAGGGAGACTCTACCTTTTCTCAGAGGGATATTGCCAGGAGGAGAGAAAATATCTGCATTTTCTCAAGCTGTACAGGGCACAGCTTCCTCTTGCCATGAGGAAGCCTGGAGGGTGCATATTGCATTCACCGCTGTTGCATAACGGCAGCCTGAACAAGATCTAGAGTACTAAGTCCAGCTGTGCCAACAGCCAGATTCCCCTGGATGCAGAACACAGAGTGCAATATTCACTAGTCCCAGGCTTGACTGGGACTATTCTCATGTAACCCAACAGTACAAGTGGGCCCCAATACTAGCAGGCTGAAGATTTAGGACTAAAGACTGTCACTCTGCACTCTAGACTAGTTATAGTATTAATATTCACAGTTAATGCTTATATTCTGTGTTTATTGCTGTCCTTCCTGATATATGTGTTGTTTGCAGTCTAGTGGTATAAAACACTGTTCTAAGTTACTTTGGGATATGGATTATTCTGTCTAAGAGACTGTGTATGAATCTACCTTCCATATGCTCATTTATACTCAATCCACCATTCATTCTAACCCACGCCAATACATGAAGTTAATTTACCACTAAATCTTTTTGTGTCTTTCCTGGTACTAATTCACCCAAGTTAAAGGTATCTATACTTGTGTTCTTAAAAGTTCTTGCAGTAACTTTCATTCAACCAGGTGTGTCAGAGGGACTGAGGTTGTTCTTAGATCAAAGAGCAGAACAGAGAACACAAATTACCAAGCGGCTCCTTCGGGGATAGTACTATTCAGAGATGCAACAGAAAGTTAAATAAAAGATCTATAAAGTGATGGAAACTCGCTCTAAAACAGCTGTGAAATTTTGGATTCACATTTTTTGGGGATATGAAACATTGAACTTTTGGTGACAAAAAAAACATCAAGACAATTAAGGAAAACCCTACAGGGCTTCTTTTAATCCTCTTTTCTCTTATCTATCTAAAAATAAAAAATAAAACGTTTTAGCTTTTGGCTATATACAAATTAAAGTGGTAGTAAACAGCATACAAATTTTCTATTTTTTTTTAATTGGGCCCTGTGCAGTTTAAGTCATAATATGCTAGTATAAGTCGCATGCTAGAACATTATGACAGATTTGGCTGATAACAAAGCCCTCCAGCAGTGCGCTGTCACAGCTGAAGGCACTTCCATCTTCATCCCGTCATCTTTTCAGGTTCATGGGCTTCAGCTATCTGATTGGCTAAGCCGGCGAGGACATCACATGTCGCTGTTTACAGCACGGCTCTGAATGGGTATGCATCCACTTGGCGTTGGGAGGGATCCTGTGATGGGCCTGTGGGGCTCTAAATAGGAGGGCTCAGACACCAGTCTCAGACACCAGTCTATGCAATGCCTCCCAGGGGGTTAGACACACATTATTTTTGGTCAGCATTATCTTGCTCCTGGTAGGCCCTTCCCTCTTTCATTTGTCACACATATTTACTTTTTTTTACCCAATTTGACCTTGTATTGTTGGAGTATTTCTATGCACTGTTGTCACTGCCTCACAAAGTTGCATGTTTTATACTTTTTAAAACATAAACTTCGTTTCACATGTGGATTCTTATTCAGTTCGGTTGTGCAGGTTACATTCACCATTCCCACTTGCACCATGTGGTTGCTCTTGGCCATTCAATCATTATTTTTATATTTTCTCAAATAATTTGTACTTTTTTTCCTAATTTATTAGTGCACATCATTACCCAAATATATTTTCCAGCCACCATCGTGGCAGGCCATACTGGATGGTTCTATTTGCCCGTTTTTCCACCTGTCCTGTTTTGTGCTGCAGGCCCATTTTGGATCATTTACCCACAGCTCCTAGGTCAGAAGTCTCCGGTGGCTACAGGTGCAACATTGTCATGCAGCATTCTGCATCTTTGTGAGTATAGATCCCTTAGTCTGTTTCCTACATTTTAATCTACCTGATACATTTCCATGTTCATTACTACGTTAGATTTTTTAACCCAGTTTTACTTTATAGATTATGGGGCAGATCCACAGAGCGAGTATGCCGGCGTATCTACTGGTACACCGGCGTACTTTCAAATTTCCTGCGTCGTATCTTTGGTTTGAATCCTCAAACCAAGATACAACGTCATCTGGGTTAGATCCGACAGGCGTATGGCTTTGTACGCCTTCGGATCTTAGATGCAATACTTCGGCGTCCGCTGGGTGGAGTTATCGTCGTTTTCCGCGTCGAGTATGCAAATTAGCTATTTCCGACGATCCACGAACGTACGCGCGGCTGTCGCATTCTCTTACGTCGTCTCTAGTCTGCTTTTTCCGGCGTATAGTTAAAGCTGGTGTTTTGCGGCGTATAGTTAGACTTGCCATGTTAAGTATGGTGTAAGTCGTCCGTGAATCGGGATGGACGTAATTCACGTCTATGTTAAAAAATATGACGTCCTTGCTATTTCGCGCAATGCACGGCGGGAAATTTGAATTAGGCGCCCTTACGCCGCGAGAGATAGACTACGCCGCCGTAACTTACGGCGCAAATTCTTTGTGGATTCGAAGTTTAAAAAAGTAAGTTACAGCGGCGTAGCGTATCTCCCATACGCTGCGCCGGTGCAGATCTCTGTGGATCTGCCCCTATGTCTATGCATCAACCCCTAAATAGTGAGACTGAACTCACGAAACGTGTTGGGTCACCAGAGATGTTATGACATATTTACCACGGACTATTTGATTACTGTATGTAACCATGTAATAAATTTGTACATTTGGGCCAACTGTTTTTACACTGGGACATCTTTTGCCAGTTCTATTGCTGGCATATACTTAATAAACTTGTACTATGTTTTTATTACTGGCTGTATGACGCTTCATCTAAAGTCCCAATGGACAAAACTCTGCATTTACCTATAGGTAAAAATCATACAAGGGAGTTTACTCTCACTTTAAATCGTATCTAAACCTAAAAACAAAAATGTATATATTGCAGCTTACAAGATCTTAGATGTGGCTGCCACGACCATTTTCAGCACATGCAAAAAATTCCAGTTGGTCTCACCAGATATGTAGTGTCATTGTTACTTTCTGTGAGTAAATAGAGTGCAAAATGTGCCTTATTTCCAGTAGTGTAAACTACTAGTCCCATCCATCCACCATGTAATGGAGATGAACCAAGGCCAACATGTTTGATGTTTAGCCTGGGTGGCAACCATCATTTACTTCATACATACAATGAAGAAATGAGTGTAGACACAAAAAGACAGGAAGCATGTTATTTCATATTTAAAAAAATGGAAAACCTAAAAAAAAGGAATGCAGCCACTACATTAAAGCACTAGTAGGCTGCAATATATTACATTTTTGTTTTTTGTTTTAGAAACACTTTCATTAAATAAAAATAAGGAGAATTAAAAGCACAGGAATGAGCCAATAGGCCAGACAGCTGTTTAAAATATAACTGGAACAACTTGGTAGATACACTGGGTCATTTCTAAAGGCTTGCTGGGGGGGGATATAAAAAGGCAGATAAACAACGGTTTGAACTCCCCTTGACTACCCCCCTTAAGCTGCAAAGTTTAATACATGCTACAGCTGTGGCAAAGGTTATACTCCATATCAGCAAGTACTACAAAATCTCAATTAACTGTTCTATACCCTTTGCAAAAAAAAAAAAAAAGTTCATATACTGTAATATTGCAATATATGTTGAAGCTGGCCATCTGCATCAAAGTAATCCCTAGATCACCAGTGCAAGTCAGTTACAGAGCAGGGACCGGCCATAGAAGGATTACTTTTGATGTGGTTAAACATGTATTGCAATATATTTAAACTAGAGATACCTGTTTTTTTATTGTTTTGTGTTTTGTTTGTTTTTTGCAAAGTTTGCTAGATATATATCAGTGTGGGTTCATCCAGAATGTTAGGAGCTAACACGTGGTCACAGCCTTTTGGCACCTGATGGATCATATATATGTAGAAGATTTTGGGGTATGAGCACAGGTATGTCCTACTTTGGTTGTATTGCAGGCCAGTGTCCAGTCCTGAGCCTTGTAGCTCTGTAACTTGTGTCTATATCCCCCATGTTGGTACTATATCTATTTTGCAGACCCTTTAACCCTTTAACACCTGAGGCCCCGTACACACGTCCGAGGAACTCGACGCGCCAAACACATCGAGTTCCTCGTCGAGTTCAGTGTGGAAGCCGCCGAGGATCTCGGCGGGCCGACTTTCCTCATTGAACAACGAGGAAATAGAGAACATGTTCTCTTTTCGGCCCGACGAGTTCCTCGTCGGCTTCCTCGCTGAAAAGTGTACACACGAATCCAGCTCCGACCGAGTTTCTGGCTGAATTCTGCCGAGAAACTCGGTCGTGTGTATGGGGCCTGATGGTTTATATGCATGCATGAGCTATTGGGATTTGAGTACAGGCGTGTCTTACTTCTGCCATATCAGTAAGCATTTGGAAGTGAATTTCAAATGTTAGACTCACTGTTGCAGTGTGATATTTCCATTCAAAATCGCTATTCCACTGCCCCCCCCCAAAAAAAAACCTGCTATTAAGTAAGTTGTATATTGTTTCCTGAATGCCTGGCAGGCACATTTGTACCACTCTCTGAAGCCACTCATGTTTCTGTAGTGAGGGGTGGCAATGGCTAACACCCATGTGAGCTAGTTCCAACAGCAATATTTTCATGTTTGATTGGACTGTACAAATAACATTTTATTGTGTCCTTCAAAGAATGTCTTTGGTCTATAAATGGCTTAATGCTTGTTCTTGAAAAAAAACGAATACACACTCCTTCGTAAATACAAAACAGATCTTTATGATGTATAATGGGAATCCATTATTTTTTGTATTTGCTCCAGGCTTACATATGCCTTCCAACACACCTGTTTGAAACTGCATTCTCATTTTGGTATCATTCTATGTAACTATTCAAGCAGAAAAAATCTTGCATCCTAGCCACAAACAGTACATTGATTTATGGTGTTCCCTTTTTTATAAAATAAAGTCCTTTCATACAATGCATAGCATTCATGTATTTACTCTACATCTAGATATAGACCATTATCTTTATTGGAATTGGATTTCCTAGCAATATTAATACAGAGATGCTTCTTGTAAATAGTAACGTTTTATACATTTGTGTATAGCCCCTATCTGGAGTTGTATAGTTCTCAAGATATCGTCTGCTGAATGCAATTTTCCTTCTGTAAAAGCGATCAATAAGTTTAAACCCTCATGTCAATTATGTACATGCTGTAAGCCAGAAGTACAACAGCATTTCAACAGTAAATATCTATGCTTTCTTATAAGAAATGTTTAAAACTGACAGCATTTTTAGAAGAAAACTGAACAAACAAGACAGTTTGCCCACATGGACTGCTGCAAAGGTAATTTACCTAAAGGGTTAATACACTGAAACCTAACATTCATTACCATTATAGGTGGACACAGGTGTGCTAAATTACCCAGCCTAGAATCCTGGCACTATAGAGTTTGTATTCTCATTCCTCTCCAAATTATATAAAAAAAAAACAACAACATTAATTCACTGATAGAGCTATTTAAATGGTGTTAATTTATCTTCCATTAATTTTCTCACCAGAATGTTCAATTCACCTACATACAACCATGTTTAATTTGTGTGGATGGGGTGTTTTATCATTGCAAGCATTTTATCATAAAAATTGGATATCTATCCCATGAATCCAAATGTTATCTCTCCATACAGCTCCATTTCCTGTTCCCCTCTGAAAAATAACTTGGCTTCCTCTTAACACCAAGGAAGAACTAGAATTTATCTAGGTTAGCTTAAATCTTATGTGTTGTGGTACTTAGTTAACATGTATTAAACATAGCACTTTGGGCAGTGTGTTGTGATACTATTAACCCATTTGCACTGGCTCCTGGTGGGCCTTTAAGAGGATCGACATGCCGGGAGGCGAAGCAGGGTTTATGATCATGTGGCCATGGTGATTGGCTGTTACAGCAATCACGCAATCAGAAAGCACCTGATCGCAAGAAATAACAACTCTAATGCCGCGTACACACGATCGAACATTCCAACAACAAAACCGTGTTTTTTTTTCTGACGGATGTTGGCTCAAACTTGTGTTGCATACACACAGTCACACAAATGTTGTGAAATTACGACCGTCAAGAATGCGGTAATGTACAACACGTACAACGGCACTTTAAGACGGAAATTTCATACACAGTGCGCCAAACTTTGGGCTCCTTCTGTGTGCGTGCTGTGTAGGGGCCTGGCGATGGGGTTTTTACTTTGACCCAAGCCCAGTCCATGAACAGGTTGGGGAGAAGTTCATGGAGGAAGAATTGGTTTCTCCAGCATGACCAATTCTCTCATATGCCTTTGCTGCAGGAGATCCAGGAGAATAATGCTGATGATTCCAGGAATTATCTCCGGATGACGGACCCCGTTTTTCACCATTTGTTGGCTTTGCTGTCCCCTTATATTAAGAAGCAGGACACCTGCATGCAAGCCATCACTCCCGAACAAAGGCTAGTTGCCACGTTGCGATACTTGGCGACAGTGAGAAGTCTGCAGGACATAAAGTTCTTGACAGGCATCTCCCCCAGGCTCTGGGGATCATTATCCTACAGAAGGACTATATAAAGATTAGTTTTCTCCTTTAACTTCACATTGTATGTATTTAATGTTTGCTAATGTATTGTATTTCTTTCATCATTCCCTAATTACCATGATTGTAATATGCTGTGAATGCATGCTGTAAGCTTGTATTGCTCCTTTTTTGGCCTACATGCATATTTGCCTTCACTAAAATGTTTACAATGGGCCATCAGAGGGGGTGAGGAATCTGATAAGTGGACCTTGTGTCTAATCTGCTTGCAATGTTATGTGCAAAAGTACAAAAATAAAATTCTGGTTTGACTCCACAGTTCCCTTCAAAGCCACATGAATGGCAGACTGTGGCTTCCCAATTTGTTCAGGGGTGGGACTTTCCCAACTGCAGAGGGGCAATCAATGGGAAACACATCCACATCGTCCCAGCCCCCAACTCGAGGTCATACTATTATAACTACAAGGGGTTTAATAGTATAGTGATGATGGCGGTGGTGTCGGAGACATATGAGTTCTTGTATGTTGACGTGGCAAAGAATGGCAGGATGTTGGATGGTGGAGTCATCGCCCAGACCGAGTTTTACAGATGGCTCCAGAATGGTGGCTTGGGATTGCCACCTGCTGAGGATAATGTGGCAGGACTGCCATTTGTTTTTGTCGCTGATGAAGCGTTTGGGCTGGGTGAACACCTGATGCGGTCATTCCCCATGAGGACCCTCACCCCGGACCAGAGGGTTTTTTAACTACTGGCTGGCCAGAGCCAGAAGAGTGGTGGAGAATGCATTTGGGATAATGGCCAGCCGGTTCTGCCTATTCCTCACAGCAATAAACATGGCGGAATATAAACTCAATCATATTGTGCTTTCATGCTGCATACTGCATAAATAATCTTGAATTTGATTTACTGCTTGTGTTTCTTTTAGCTGTCTCCTAGATTCTCCTAGTGTACTTGTAGTGGCAAGTGGATTTTTCTTTATTAAATAACCCCCATTGTCACTGTAAACACCAACTTACTACAAAAACTGGCATTGAGCATTGAAAGAAGAAGCCACACATTACATGAGTAGAAAACCTTTTACTCCGTGCACACTGACATGTGCGTTAGAATTTTTTTGGGGAAAAAAACAACATCTTTGTTTAATAAAGTTTGACATGCCTAATGTCAACATGTGCTATCTCCCATCATGGGGGATTAATGGACATGTTTCAGGGGTATAACCACTTCTTCTCACCTACTTTAGTTGCGAGGAGGGGGTTGCACCCACAAAACGCATACATTGATATCCCGTGATGGCACACTGTGTGCATCTTCAAAATTTGGCTTTTAAAATGCGTTAAAAAAATTTAAATGGAAAAAATTTACAAAACACTGTAGAATTTTTGTTTGATTTAGATTCTGCCTAAAACATCAATGATGCTCTTCATTTTTTTCAACATCATTGATTTTTTGCTTTATCATGTCTAAATCCCGATTGCACACCATTATCTCCATGATGAGGATGTGTGCACTTGCACTGGTGAAATGAGGTTCTTCTTCCACAACATCCACATAAAATAATATAAAAAAAAAAACATGTACTATAAATGTGCAGGCATGCATCTATTTCCTGAAGCTGTTGTCTCATACACTGACCTGTTGTGATCACTATTTCGCCCACTTCATACACCTCTCCTCCCTCCACACCCTTCTTTCTGAGACTTGTGGTTCCTGGTGTCCTCAGATGTCCCAAGTCTTTTCTTCCTTATGAGAATGAAACAAAAGATATATTTAGCACACAGATATTTGAGGTCAGAAATAGGAATATGAAACATTGCTTGAAAGTGTGGTATAATTGTCTGTTTTGGCAGAGTTCCAAGCTGAAGTCATGATTTTTTCCGTTACCAAAGCTTGAATACTTACCTTTTTTGGACACGTTACACACATGGAAACACCCCAAATATCCACTGGAGCACCTGTGTGGGACACCCTAAAAAAGTCCAGATGTGTAAACAGCTGCTGAGTGTCCTCTCCTTACACTGAATCAAGTTTGCATTTCATTCTAGATGTTACAAACACATCTAGACAACAATGTACTAAAGTTATTTTAATACAAATAGGCATGACCAAATGTAGTTAAACAGGTTGTAAATGTTTTTTTTTTATTTTCTAAATAGGTTCCTTTAAGCTAGTGCATTGTTGGTTCACTTACCTTTTCCTTTCGATTTCCCTTCTAAATGTTTTTTTTTCTTTGTCTAAATTTCTCACTTCCTGTTTCTCCTCAGTAAACTTGACACCATCATCCGAGCAGTGTTTAGTCAGCCAGAACAGCTTACTGAACAGCTTACTGAGGAGAAACAGGAAGTGAGAAAACAAACCTTTACAACCCATTTAACCTGTATCTGCCAAAAAAATCGTATTTAGTGGGTGAACAAACGATGTTTACTACAACCGATTACTGTGCCTACGAACCTGAAAGTTGCTATTTTAAACTGTACAACAGTAAAAAAAGACACGTGGAGCAACATGCAAGTAATAATAATAATAGGAACACAGGACAAATACTTACTTTTTAGAAGCAGTTTCCTGATCCTTCTGTACTGATCGTGCTCCCTCAATTTCAGGTCTGACCAGTGTTTCCTCAATTCACTCCTTGGATCGTTGTACCCCAAAATTCTTGTGCAGACTTCTCACAACTATAGTCATGATCTTGGCCTTTCTCACATTTGGGCTGGGGTACGGTCCATACTTCCCATCATAGTTGGCCCTATTTAAGATATCCACCATCGCCACTATCTCTACAAAAGACATATTTGAGGCCTTATATCTCCTCCTGGATCAGGATGTTTCTGGCTCCGGGCTTTCCTCCTCATTATTAGTATTCTCACACACCTGCTATGTCTCTGCCATGTGCTCTCCCACTGCACCCAAAGAGAAGGTGCGGGGAATATACTATAAAGAACATCAGGGGCGGGCGACGTGGGCGGAGTTTCACGCATGCACAGTGTAAATAATGCTAGCACGCATGTGTCGTACTTACGATATGTGAGCAGAGGAAGGAGTAACAGAAGCGCAGATTGTTATAATGAAGGTAAAATTTTAACTTGGGGCATCAGTGGCCTATAGTGCTTATAGATTAAGGCCTATATTGGGATAAGATTAGGAGAGTTTAGACTGACATTAGGGTTTGTCTTGTGTTTTGTCTTGCAGAGAAAATGAAAACATTCAAAGACCCTGATTTCCTGCCCCTGTTTATAAACAAGTACAGGGAGCTGACCTGTTTGTGGTATGTAAAACACCCTTTATATAAAAACAAAGCAGCTAGGAAGGCAGCCATGGAGAAATTGCTGAAATTGGCGAAGATACAGATCCCCACGGCAGGCATCCCCTATTTGAAAACCAAAATTGGTGGCTTGAGGAGCAATTTATGAGGGAGTGGAATAAGGTCCAGGCTTCCCAAAGATCTGGAACAGCAGTAGAAGACATTTATGTCCACAGTCTGTGATACTATAACAGAATGTATTTTCTGGAAGACTAGACTGAAATCAGGCCATCACTTTCAACTCTTCCTTCCACCCTTCTTTCAACCCCAGCTGAGACTTCCGACGACCAACATGGGCCTTCCAAGTCATGAGCTGAAAAATGAAGTGGAAGAGCCCAGCTTGAGCCAGGTATAGTATTGTTCTACATATGTATTGTCCTAAAATTAATTTTGTTAAAGGGGTTGTAATGGTTTGTCTTTTATTTTCTAAATAGGTTCCTTTAAGCTAGTGCATTGTTGGTTCACTTACCTTTTCCTTCCATTTACCTTCTAAATGTTTTTTTTCTTTGTTTGAATTTCTCACTTCCTGTTTCTCCTCAGTAAGCTTTCCACCATCATCCGAGCGGTGGGAAGTCATTCAGAACAGCTTACTGAACACCTTACTGAGGAGGAACAGGAAGTGAGAAATTCAGACAAAGAAAACAAAGAAAAAAAACATTTAGAAGGGAAATGGAAGGAAAAGGTAAGTAAACCAACTATGCACTAGCTTAAAGTAACCTATTTAGAAAATAAAAAAAACACCTTTACAACCCCTTTAACTAGATGTTATTATTGATAACAAACTTATGATTTAACAAAGTGTTTTACATATCAATAGACAGTAGTGGCCAAAAATGATTGAGACAATAATGAAAAATGCTGAGGTCAGAATGATAGTCTTTTTTATTTATTAACATTCAATTTGCAAAAGTCATGAGCTGAAAATTGTGTGTGATTGATGAACCATAAACTAAAACTATGTCCCTTTTTTATACACAGAAAAACGCCTCAGCCAGGAGGAGGCTCTAGAATGTGACAGTCAGGAGGTGACAGGGGGAAGTGGCAGCCAGAAGGTGGCGGGGGTAAGTGGCAGCCAGAAGGTGGCCGGGCCCAGTAGCCTGACAAAATCACAGGTGCCTCCCCTTCCACCCAAAAGGCCCAGGAAGGGCATGTGATCACAAGTATCGTCACAAGAGAAAAGGGTAGAGGACGGACTCCCCCTCTCTTCTGTGCTCGTCTGTCCGCTTAGTGGATTAACAAATGGGGTAATACGCTCCCTTAGGTAGTTGGGGGGAGGGTGGGGGGAGGGGGGGTGATTGGATACAGGGTTACAAGACGTAGAAGATATCAGGTACATCTGATTATACAGGCTAAGAATATGTT
Source organism: Rana temporaria (assembly GCF_905171775.1). Classification (NCBI taxonomy): domain Eukaryota; kingdom Metazoa; phylum Chordata; class Amphibia; order Anura; family Ranidae; genus Rana; species Rana temporaria. The sequence continues at coordinate 90,751,625 of NC_053498.1, forward strand.
TAGTACTGATTATAGTATGTTGTCTTCTCTTTCTTTTTTCTGTTCGTATAATGCTAGATGGTTACCTGTTAAAATAATTGTCTGATGTATAAGTAATCTTAAAATCAAATAAAAAGAAATTAATTCAAAAGGCCCAGGAAGGGGAGGAACATGGAGGAGGCAGCACTCGGCTTCATTCAGGACCCCCAAACTTCAAGAGGCTTATGCCTGCGTGGCAGCATGTAAAATGCAGAAAATGGAGGAGGGCCAACGCCTCATCTGTGAGGAAATCGTTTTTATGGCCCTAAATAAGGGGTTGAGGGGGCAAACTCACCAGAAAAAGACACATTTGTGAGCTCGACCATCCTCCTCCTTCACTTTTTTTTCAGAAAATACTTGCCTATGTGTTTTTCTTAAAAAAGGACAGGTTGTTTGTGAGTAGGCAGGTACATTTCAAAAATACAAATTCAAATTAACAAGGGACACAATCAACCTCCTTGAGGTTAAAAAATACAAGATAATAATATTGTTATGGTAACTTTACTCACAAAAAAATATGGAGATCACTAGAAAATAATTTTAAAATAATAAAAAAACAGAAGATCTTGATTAAAATAAAAAAGGAAAAAAGATGACTATAAAAAAAATTATAAACATTATTATGGAGATCTGGCTTTAAAAAAGAAAAAGATTATTCAGGAGATCAAGAGAAATAATAAAGAAATACATTTGTCAGACCTGTGTGAATATCAGCAGCAAAACAACTTCATTATTCTAGCATTATAAAGAAGAAAAGAATGCGCTGCATTAAAATCTGCAGCGTGACGAAAGTGCTATCTCCATTACGAATGCTAGTTTTACCAGACCTATCGCTTCCGTCTTGTACTTGATTCAGAGCATGCGTGTTTTTTGGTGCGTCGGAATTGCATACACACGATTGGAATTTCCGACAACAACTTTTGTTGTTGGAAAAATTGAGAACCAGCTCTCAAACATTTCTTGTCGGAAATTCTGACCAAAAGCTCACATCGAACTTGTTGTCGGAAATTCCGATTGTTTGAAGCGGCATAACTGTGCCGGGAGTGTGCAGGGTGCTCGCTCTGGGCACAGCTTTGTTTGCTAATTGGTACGCATATATGTGGTTGCTCGCGGCCAAGGCCCATGCTAACACAATTGTTGATTAGTGATTCTAGCTTGCAACCAGAGTCTGCCCTCAACTCGTTCCCTATATGGGGCCAGACCAAATCCAGGTTTAAGATGAAGACATGTTACATCAGGGGATGGAGCAAAAATGCTTTCATTAAAGGGGTGGTTCCCCTAAAAATAAAGTTTTGACATTGCATTTGCTATAATAATTACAGTTAGAATCGGCTAGTTGTATGTAAAAAATACCTCCGTACGTAGCGTTTGTATTATTCGTTCCCACCGCCACTTCCGGGTACGATGCTGGCGGTGGGCGTTCCTTATTGATGGACAGGCATCCGACCGACGCATCCATCGCGTCACGAGATGCCGAAAGAAGCCGAACGACGTTGCGCATGCGCCGTATAGAGCCGCACCGACGTTCGGCTTATTCGGCGAATAATACAAACGCTACGTACGGAGGTATTTTTTACATAAAACCAGCCGATTCTAACTGTAATTATTATAGCAAATGCAATGTCAAAACTTTATTTTTAGGGGAACCACCGCTTTAAAAAATCTATGTTAATGAGCAGTTTTAAAACACACAGATACAAACTTTTTTTCTGACTTGTTTTATTGTTTCATTATATAATTAGTGCATACAAAACACTATCTTTTGCCTGATACTAACATTGTTACATGCCTATGTAACCTTTAACTCAATGCATATTTTGTTACTGTACAACATATACCAATATTCCTTTATTCGTTTCATACCCTAATAATGTATGGATCCTTGTGAGAATTCAAAAAGGATTAGCTGGTCTCTGTGTGTTTATTTATTTAACTCAGACATGCACTTTAGTTACTTATAGTATATCAGGCTTTTATAATGGTAATGTATTCAATTTTTCTGTATCTACAATTTACTCCAGTATTATGTCAGTAGATTAATATAAAATGGCCTTTAGACTTTTCTGTAGGCACTAATTCTCTGATACTTTCACTTTGCATGACTCACAGTGACAGGTTACTGTATTAACCTGCAGCTATTAATGTAAGCATATGAGTCTCTATGCACATTACCCATGAGAAAGCAAAACATACAAAAGAAACATAAAACAAGATACAAAATAAATGTATTATAGTTGAGAAAATAAACAATACAACAAAAATGTTTCCGTTACAGAGCTAAAACAGATTTTTATACTGGCGTCATAAGGGTATTTCTGAAACCCTCAGAAGCACGAGCCAAATAATTGGATCCTTTAATGATGGAGAAGAAGTTCCAATGTGCAGCTCCTCTTCTAATTCTAATTCCTACATTCAAAAACTCCAAAGTAATCAAGGCTGAATATTTTAAGATTTATACACACAACTCCTACAGTAAGGCCTCGTACACACGACAGAGTTTCTCGGCAGAATTCACCGAGAAACTCGGTCAAAACCCGGATTCTGCCGAGAAACTCTGTCGTCTGTACAGTTTTGGCTCGATGGAGCCGCCGAGGAACTCGACGAGAAAATAGAGAACATGTTCTCTATTTTCTCGTTGTCCTCGTTCTTCTATGGGAGAAGCCGGCCCGCCGAGCTCCTCGGCGGCTTCATCCCAAAACTCGACGAGGAACTCGACGTGCCAAGCACGTCGAGTTTCTCTGTCGTGTGTACGGGGCCTAACAGATGAGTGACCTGTCCACCTGACACACACACAGATCATGGTGGTCTAGTAAAGTGGAGCTAAATCCACCAATGTAATTGTTTTCTAAAGGAAAGTTCAAATTAGAAATGTGCAATACATTTTTAGTCAAACATGACATTTTCATTTTCCGGCAACTGTCAGTGCTTGAAATATCAGTTAGGAGCTGATAAACTGTAAGTCCTAAAATGGCTACTGTCATAGCTGATTGGGTGTGCAGCACCAGACTAACTTCAGATCTAACTAAAGACTAAGGTCCAGATTCAGAAACAAATGCCTATCTTTAGGCGGCATAGCGTATCTCATATACGCTACGCCGCCTTAACTTTGAGAGGCAAGTCCCGTATTCAGAAAGAACTCGCGCCCGAAGTTACGGCGGCATAGCGTATATGGGCCGGCGTAAGCCCGCCTCATTCAAAATAGGCTGGTAGGGGGCGTGTTGTATGCTAATTAATCGTGATCCCACGTAATTGACGCTACTAACGAATGGCGCATGCGCCGTCCGTGAAAGTATCCCAGTGCGCATGCTCCAAATTACTCCGCAAATAGTCAATGCTTTAGACGTGAACGTAACTTACGCACAGCCTTATTCGCGTACGACTTACGTAAACGGCGCAAAATTTGACGCTGGCCTGACGTCCATACTTAACATTGGCTACGCCTCATATAGCAGGGGTAATTTTACGCCGGAAAAAGCCTTACGTAAACAATGTAAATCAATGTGTCGGGCGGACGTACGTTTCTGAATCGGCGTATCTAGCTCATTTGCATATTATACGCGTAAATCTACGGAAGCGCCCCTAGCGGCCAGCGTAAATATGCACCCTAAGATACAACAGCGTAGGAGACTTACGCCGCTCATATCTAGGAAACAGTGAGGCGTATCGGATTCTATGAATCAGGCGCCGAGATGCGACAGCCCTCTTTCCGAGTTACGACGGCGTGTAAGTGCAAATATGCGCCGTCGTATCTGTGCGCCGGACCCACATACTAAGATACGCCTAAAAACAGGCTTCATCCCACCGTCGTAACTTGCCTACGCTGGCGTAGAGTGGGCGCATAGTTACTCTGGATGCATTTGGCACTCCCATTGATTTTCCATTCAAATATGCAAATGAGGGAGATACGGCGATTCACGAATGTACGTGCGCCCGATGCAAGTGCGCGTAAGTTATACGTACGTCGTAAAGTTATGTCCCATAAAGGAGGTGTAACTCAGCAGCATCCATGCAAAGGGCTGCACCAGGGAACACAAGCCGGCGTATTTTATGTAGTTTACGTTGGACACGAATATGACTGAGCGTAGGTTACGTTCACGCCATAGGCAGTGATCCGACGAATCTTAGGGAGTAGTTTGAATGTGATTCTGAGCATGCGCACTGGGATGCGTCCACGGGATGGCGCATGCGCCGTTCGTTATACGTATCTGTCTGGTGCTCGGCCCATCATTTGCATGGGGTCACGCCTCATTTGCATGGCTCACTCCTACTTCCACCTACGCCGTCTTACGCCTAGGAAACCCAGCGCAGTTTTGGGAGCACTGGCTTTGTGAATTCAGTGCTTACCTCTCTGCGCTGCGTTGGCGTAGTGTACAGGAGATACGCTATGGCGGCATAAATGTGCGCCGCTGTCTGTGAATCCGGGCCCTAGTGTCTACCAAAGAAGATGTGTCCCAACCAGCACATGTTGCAAAATATGCTCTAAAACAGTGGAGGGTGAAGTTCACCTTCCAAAAGTGCAATAGTAAACCAATGGTCATGTGATCATTTCCTGGGCACTTTAGAGTGCAGTAATTCTCTGGAGGAAGCATACATGCTCCCTTGCGGTACATAGTAAAATAAAAATACTCATAGGCAGAAAGTTTCAATCATATTGTACAAGTAAACACAGCTAGAATCACTAACATACATACACCCCTATAATATAAATATAGGGGCAGATCCACAAAAGCATTACGCCGGCATATCTCTTGATACGCCGGGGTAATTTTAAATTTCCCGCGTCGTATCTTTGTTTTGTATCCACAAAACAAGATACGACGGCATCTGGGATCGATCCGACAGGCGTACGTCTTAGTACGCCGTCAGATCTTAGATGCAATATTTCGGAGGCTGCTAGGTGGTGTTTCCGTCGATTTCCGTGTCGAGTATGTAAATTAGCTATTTACGGCGATCCACGAAAGTATGTCCGGCCCGCGCATTTTTTTTACGTCGTTTTCGTTCGGCTTTTTCCGGTAAAGCTGCTATATGGTGGCGTACTCAATGTTAAGTATGGCTGTCATTCCCGCGTCCAATTTTGAATTTTTTACGTTGTTTGCGTAAGTCGTTCGCAAATAGGAATTTGCGTAGAATGACGTCACCGTCGTAAGCATTGGCTGGTTCCGGTTTAATTTCGAGCATGTGCACTGGGATACCCCCACGGATGGCGCATGCGCAGTTAAAAAAAATGTTGTTTACGCTGGGTCACGGTGTATTAGCATAAAACACACCCCCATTACATCCATTTGAATTCCGCGCCCTTACGCCACCAGAGATACACTACGCCGCCGTAACTTATAGCGCAAATTCTTTGTGGATTTGAAAAAAAAAAATAAGTTGCGGCGGCATAGGGTATCTTAGATACGCTGCGCCCAGCGTATCAATGCGCCCAGGTACGTGTTGGACAGAGGGAAGAAGAAATAGAACATCCCTCCAGTTCTTTATTATTTGGGTTTCTGTTGGGGTGATTTCCTCTTACACCATTTGCCAAAGGAGACAGAGAGCAAAAAAAAAAAAAATCCAAAACTTCTCCGCTATTTGTTTCTATTAGAAAGTTCAGAGTCCCAGTGGTGGTCACTGTCACTGGGACAGGAGGTTAGAGTAATATTCTCAAATAGTAACAAAGAACCCAATGCAATCCTCAATGAGCCCTTCACTCTTGGCAACTCCTCTATCCAAAAAGAAAAAAAAATGCTTGCTGTAATTTGAGTTAAAAGAATGTTGAAAGAATTTTGAAATCTGTCATTCTGACCTCATTCTGAAGCTGGTAGTTGTTCCAGTATTGAAAGCCCATCTGCTGTATTCTTTTCACCTCCACTTTTCTGCACCTGTTCTCTTTTTCCTATTTTCTGTCTCTGATCTGGTCCTACAGTACTCACTGCATTCTTGTTCCATATCTTCATGCTGCCCACAATCTAGTCTCACTGATACTTTTTCATCACAATGCATTTCATTCACTCCATTACAATGTTCCTTTCACTTCATGTACTTCACCACAATGCCCCCTGCTCTTAGGCCCCGTACACACGACCAGTTTCCTCGGCAGAATTCAGCTTCCGACCGAGTTTCTGGCTGAATTCTGCCGAGAAACCCGGCCGTGTGTACACTTTTGGCCGAGGAAGCCGACGAGGAGCTCGGCGAGGAAATAGAGAACATGTTCTCTATTTCCTTGTTGCTCTATGGGAGCTCTCGTCCCGCCGAGCTCCTCGGCGGCTTCAGTGCTGAACTGGCCGAGGAACTAGATGTGTTTGGCACGTCGAGTTCCTCGGCCGTGTGTACGAGGCCTCAGTCTCCATCTCATATCTCCCACTCCCATCTGATGTCCCAGCTCTCTCATCTGTTCTTCATAATACTAGTCTGCTGACCTCCTCTGATCTTAGGACCCCTTCCCTGCACATCCCACACTCCTTTCTTTCCAGGCTTCCATTAACCCAGTCTATGTGCCTTCCTCCCACATGTTTACCAAATATTAAGTTTCTGCTATTCTCTAACCATTCAGTCTTATTTGAGATACATCTAAAGTCCTGTACACACGATCGGTCCATCCGATGAAAACGGTCTGATGGACCGTTTTCATCGGTTAACCGATGAAGCTGACCGATGGTCAGTCGTGCCTACACACCATCAGTTAAAAAAAACGATTGTGTCGGAAAGCGGTGACGTAAAACACAACAATGTGCTAAAAAAACGAAGTTCAATGCTTCCAAGCATGCGTCGACTTGATTCTGATTATGCGTGGATTTTTAACCGATGGATGTGCCTACAAACGATCGTTTTTTTTTATATCGGTTAGGTATCCATCGGTTAAATTTAAAACAAGTTGGCTTTTTTTTTGACCGATGGATAAATGACCGATGGCGCCCACACACGATCGGTTTGGACCGATGAAAACTGTCCATCAGACCATTCTCATCGGTTTAACCGATCGTGTGTACGCGGCCTTAAACATGAGCTCAAAATTCTCACCTGACCATCAAGCTTTGTAATGCTCCCTCTAACTGTGCACACTCTAAACCTGAATTATTTGTTTATTTTAACTTGATACTGTCTCCTTAAAACAGGATTTTTTAGTGGTAAGAACTGAATCTGATGTCGGCCTACACTGATATGACAGGTTTGAATTGAAACACGTACCCATTCTCAAAAGTGTACATTTTAGGTTTTTATCATTATCTTTAGAGTATTAAAAACAACGGGCCAGATTCAGGTAGAATCGCGTAAATCTGCGGCAGCGTAACATATCACATTTACGTTACACCACCGCAAGTTTTACGGGCAAGTGCTTGATTCACAAAGCACTTGCCTGTAAACTTGCGGCGGCGTAACGTAAATCCGTCCAGCGCAAGCCCGTCTAATTCAAATGGGGCGTGTATCATTTAAATTTGGCGCGTTCCCGCGCCGAACGTACTGCGCATGCTCCGTTTTGACATTTCCCGCTGTGCTTTGCGCATTACGCACCAACGTAATTTTTTGAACGGCGACGTGCGTTGCGTCCTTTCCTATTCACGGACGACTTACGCAAAAAAAATTATTGAAATTCGACGCGGGAACGACGGCCATACTTTAACATGGCTAGTCTAAATATAAGCCATTAAATAGCATCCGTAACTTTACGCCGGGAAAAGCCGACTAGCGACGACGTAAGAGGATGCAACGACCGCGCGTACCTTTGTGGATCACCGTAAACAGCTAATTAGCATACCCAAAGCGGAAAACGAAATCCACCCAGCGGGCACCAAAGTATTGCATCCTAAGATCCGAATGCGTACTCAGACGTACGCCTGTCGGATCTTACCCAAATGCCGTCGTATCTTGGTTTGAGGATTCAAACTAAAGATACGACGCGGAAAATTTGAAAATACGCCGACGTATCAGTAGATACGCCGGCGTATTTCATCTGTGAATCTGGCCCAATATGCCTACCTTTTAAATTTCATGAGTTCTTTGCATTAATAAATATATGGTTTAATGCAAGAACGTTAGCAAAAAGTAAGATGGTTCATTGCAGTGGCAAGGATAAATAATTAAAGTTAAGTATTACATTGTGAGACCTCTGTGTGTCCATTCTCCTGAAAACATCTAGATATAAAACATTTTTCACTGAAGCATAACTCGTCTACTGTACAGTATTATGTCATATCTTACATTTTCCTTTTACTTGTGGTTACAGTAATTGTCAGGTGTCTTTCAGAAAGTTAACTACTGTACACCTTGTTATCTTTAAATGAAACTCCTCTTCACTTAAACCAATTCCTACTGGGACATTCCGCTAGGTTAAAGGGTAGCACCGATTCCATTATTCTTCTTTTATATTAGATCCCCTCAGAGCTGTAAAATGTTTTTTGTTCTGCATACTCCAGTATGTTACTATTATTTTTTGTGCTACACTTTCATTGCCTGTATTAGGTAATCTATTATGTTATATATAAAAAAAAATTATCTGTAATAAAAACCAGCAGGGTAAAATGTTCACATTATTCCTGTGTTTGATTATTAGAACCCGTAAGGAGTTTATAATTGCATTTTACATATTTAAATGATATGAGCATAATGATATACTATAGAAATCCTACAGTTAAGGTAGTAGAAAATGTTATATATGTTGTGCAAATCTCTCTCCAGTGTCTGCTGGCTCGCACAGTAATGGATTGCACATTGTGTTTTTGATGACAATTCCAATATCAGTCACTACAGAGACTGCAAACTGGGCTCATGCTTGGAGATGCTACAAGACCCCAAAGACAGACACAGAGTCCATACAGGATAAGCTCACACAGCTTATAAAACAGGGGGACCCAGATAGACCTAAAAACCAAAGGATGGTATATAGTGCCTGTGGTGGCAGGGGCCCTGGAGAATGGGGCCCACCCCTTGTAATCGTGTCCCAAGTACTCAGCAGTGAGAAATACTCTCTATCAGAGACTCTCCGCCAGTGTTGCCAACCTATAATAAATTTACTGACACAACACCCAAAATTTACTGGCACAGCCAAGTTTTTACTGGCATTTCCAAAAGTTGCAAAATTACAGTTTTAAGTGCAAATTGCCATAATTAGGCTACAAACAAGTACAATATGCAATTAACAATGTGATTTAAGGTTGATATTAAGGCAACAAAAATTTTTCTTATTGAGTCACAGTGACAGTCTCTCTTCATGCCAGGGTGTTCCTTCAGTACTCTCCAGTCCAAACAGCACTGATAGTCCTGCTCCCAGATTGCTTTGCTCCTGTTCTACAGACCTGCACATGAGGCTCTGGCAGCTCTGCTTGGCTCCCTTGCACCATGACGTCACGCAAAACGCTCAGGCACCGCTTCCACCAAACCCGCTCCCTGCCGGTGCCACACAAACATGAACATCTTAGCAATATTTTTTACTGGCAACCTTTTCCTGTCACTGTCATTTACTGGCAGGGGAAAAGTACCAATTTGTTACTGACTGCCAGTAAAATGATGGTTGGCAACACTGCTCTCCACTCTGATCCTAGACTGTACTTCTATAACAAAGAAGAGGGAACTCCAGGAAGAGAGAGAGAGGAAAGGAGGGAGGGAGAAAGGAAATGAGAGAGAAGGGGGGAGAAAGAGAGAAGAAAGGGGGGAGGCAAGTGGGCAGAAAGAGATAGAGGGCGGAAGAGTGATAGAGTTAGAGATAGAGAAAGGGTGGAGGGGGAGAAGGAAAGAGAAAGAGAGATATAGCATATGAGAGAGTTAGGGGAGTGGGAAGAGAGTGGAGGGAAGTAGAGAAAGGTGAGGAAAGGGGAGAGAGGGTTGGGAGGGATGAGGGAAAGTAAGGAGAGGGAGGATAAGAGAAACAAGGGAGGTAGAAAGAGGTAGGAGACAGGAAGAGAGAGAGGATGGGGAGGGAAGGAGGGATAGAGAGAGAGAGAGAGAGAGAGAGAGAAAGAAAAGGAGAAAAGGAGAGAGAGAGAGAAGGAGAAAAGGAGAGAGAGAGAGAGAGAAGGAGAAAAGGAGAGAGAGAGAAAAGGCGAGAGAGTGAAAAGGAGAGAGAGAAAAGGAGAGAGAGAGAGAAAAGGAGAGAGAGAAGGAGAGAGAAAGAGAGAGAGCAAGAGAGAGAGAGAAAAGGAGAGAGAGAGAGAAAAGGAGAGAGAGAGGGAGAAAAGGAGAGAGAGAGAGAAAAGGAGAGAGAGAGATAGAGAGAGAGAAAGAGAGAGGTATTAAGGGGGAGGGAGAAGCGAAGGGAGGAAAGAGAGAGAAAGAGTGTTCAGTGGAGGGGGCGTGGCTGGCCAGCGCGGATGATGGCTGCTTGATCCCTTCGCTCGTCTGCCAGGGAGAGGACCGGAGGGAATAACACCCACCACAGCCGACATCGACAGCCCGAAAATCCGCCTGAGGATGCAGAGACCACAGCGGGACCTGACGCGGAAGCGGCAGACAGAACATCAGCCTCAGAAGCTGACTGCCTTCTTCGGAACGCCGCGCCAGGTCAGTACCTCTCAAAATGGCGCCGCCGGACACACGCTGACAGGGACTTACTCTGATCTTCCCGAGGAGAACGCGGGCACTCAGACCCACGCGAACCACACCGGGTCACCCACAGCTAAAACGGGGGCAAATCCAGTCACAGGGAGCCCGGCGAAAGCGTGGATGCGCATAAACTCGGGGGCCACTTCTCACCTCCCCGCAAATTGAGCCCCAGGCCTGTAGCTACCTCCCATCGAACCAGGCCCTGAACTCCTCCATGGCTGCTTTTCCCACATCAGGCCAGCCAGTGATAGATACGACCCTTAAAGACATGCTGCTCTCCCTCCAGTCCTCCCTAATGTCTGACCTATCCTCCATCTTCACTAAACTTTCAGCTGACATGCACGTTGTGGAGGATAGAGTGACCCACTTAGAGAACAGCATGGAGGACTGTACTGCTACGGTGAATGACTTAGTTGATTCATATGGGGATATACAGACAGAGCAGAAAGGGGTCAGAGCCAAGTTAGCCGATTTGGAAGATCGTTCCAGAAGAAATAACTTAAAATTGCGGGGGGTCCCAGAATCCATTATGCCTGCTGACCTTCCTAAATATGCTAAAGAACTTATGCACCTAATGCTCCCTGACGCATCTCCCAGAGATCTGATAGTTGATCGGATCCACAGGATTGCTAAAACAGCCCACCTTGCTGAGATGGTCCCCAGAGATGTACTGATGAGGGTCCATTTTTTTCATGTAAAAGAAAAGCTCCTGTCGGTCGCCAGGACCAACCCACCGCTGCAAGGCCCGTTTGAAAATGTCCTGTTTTTCCCGGATCTCTCGAAATACACACTGCAGCTTAGACGACAGCTCAATCCAATCACCAAGGGCCTTTCTAACCACAAGATCCTGTATAAATGGTGCTACCCTGCCACATTGCTAATAACCAGGAATGGTACCACTCAGGTGATACAAGATCTATAGAAAGGACTGCGCCTACTCCACTCCTGGGGAATCATCCTGGAACCGCCACGTGACCTCGCACCTCCGAAGGAGCAACGTAGGACCCGCACGCTCTGACATGACCCTGAAATGGGCGAAGATATTTCAGATCAAGTGGCTTAAATGCCTCCGGGTGTACTCATCTACTTGTTAAATGCTCTCCCTGGCATTCAGCTGCCTGCATGTTTTTTTTTTCTTTATTGCTATCTCCAATATTTTTTCTAGTTTTTTTTGCACGTTACTGTGACAGCCAAGTGACACTTGTTCCTCCACACAGTGGTTTAGTGGGATTGTTAGGTCCTTTACTCCACCACCTGACTTTATCGGTGGCATCTCCACCGTTTGTTATTACTGATAGATCTATCTCTTTCACATTCGCCAGTTTTTTTTTGCTTGTTCAAACGTTAACTTTAGTGTTTCAGTTACAGCATATACAGCTCCAGTGCAAAGCACCGCACATTGGTAATCTTCATCTGAAAGCGAATCCGACAGTGGAATCGACTTCCCCGCACTGCTACCGTGGTCTTCATCTCCAACTCTTTTACACCGAAAGTGCAGGGTCCTGCACTCCTAGGATCTACACCTGACAGCGACCTCCAGAGTGATCTTTGGTTAACGCGTACTGACACGCACAACTTCTTCTTCAAACTGTAAGTGACTTCCATCTCATTTTTTGCTCACGCCCAGTCCCCAATGGCGCTCAAGATCCTGTCCCTTAACGCCAATGGGTTGAATCACCCAGCAAAAAGACATTCCCTTTGGAAAACAGCATTAGACCTGATATGTGACATTGTATGTGTTCAAGAAACACATTTTCTATCCACAGGGGCACCTGTATGCGCTAACAGGAACTTTCCTCACGTGTTTTCGGGCCCTTTCACCTCCAAGCAGAGGGGGGTGTATATAGCAGTTAGACATACGGTCAAATTCCTTTTGAAACATGTTGAATTAGACCCTGATGGCAGGTATATTGTTCTTGTATGCAACATGAATGGCATTTTTACACCTTGACTAACATTTACGCTCCTAACGTCAAACAGATTGGATTCCTCCGTAAAGTAATGAAAGTCGTCCTACCCATTAAACAAGGGCGCATTATCCTGTGCGGAGATTTCAAACTGGTCCCGGATGTCCTCCTGGACTCCACCACCGCCTCTAAATGCAGAGAATCTCCTCTAAAACAATTCATGACCTCACAAGATCTGTTTGACGTCTGGAGATGCTACTATGGCTCTGAACGTGACTACACGTTCTTTTCTCCCCTACACAAAACCTATTCACACATTGACCTGTTTCTTACGGATAAATGGCTCTTGCAATCCATCAGCGCATCTGTGATCCACACCACGACCTGGTCGGACCATGCCCCCATAACACTCACGATATCTCACTCACAAAATGCACACCCTACCTTTGTTTGGAGGGCTAATAACTATATATTGCAACACTCTTCTTTTTCCCCAGAAATATCTGATCGCCTAAAAGAATACTTTGACACTAACACAGGCTCTGTGCCCGATCCAGGCGTGGTGTGGAACGCGCATAAGGCGTTTGTAAGAGGCATTTTGATTAAACTTAACTCAGCTCATAAAAAATCCAGATCATTGAAGATTGATACTCTTGTGACGCAATTAGACACCTTGGAACGACTCGACAAATCCAACCCTAACAACTCTGCACGACTGTTGTCCCTGCGACAAGAACTCAGACTCCTCCTCTTACAGTCATTTGAACGCAACCAACGGAGATTAAAGGCGTTCTCCTACTCCACAGCCAACAAAGCGGGTAGAGTCTTAGCACAACGCATTTAAGGGCGGAGGTTGAAGAATAGAATAGACCACATTTTTCACCCACATACGAAAGAGCGACTTAAAAACCCCCAGGACATCGCTGATGCATTCAGCACATATTACAGCGACTTGTATAACCTACACAACGACCCTGACATGCACCAACCTTCTTCTGCAGATATTGACGACTTCCTCAGCCACGTTAGTCTCCCGTCCCTTACCACTGCCCAATTGTCCAAACTGAACGAACCCTTTACCAACGTGGAAATAATAGCTACCATCAATTCCTTACCTTTGGGTAAGTCCCCTGGACCGGATGGTCTAACTGGGGAATACTATAGACAATTTGCTCACCACCTTGCGCCAGCACTGACAGCCCTATTTAACCATGCGGCCACTACCTCCAATCTCCCAAAGGAATCCCTACAAGCACTTGTTGTAACCCTGCCCAAGCCGGGAAAAGAACCAACGACACCCCAAAACTTCCGTCCCATCTCACTGCTCAATTTAGACCTAAAAATGTATGCGAAAGCGATTGCCACGAGACTCCTTACTATTATGCCTACGTTGGTCCACAGAGACCAATCGGGGTTCACTACGGGACGACAGGCGTCCGATGCCACAAGACGGGTAATCGACATCCTACACCATGCTGAAACTAGCGGAACGCCTTCTCTGCTTCTAGCTTTAGATGCAGAGAAGGCGTTCGACAGAATACACTGGGGATATCTCCAGAAAGTTCTCCAGAAATTTGGATTTCAAGGTCAAATAACGAATGCACTGCTCGCCTTATACTCTGCCCCGTCGGCGCGAGTCTTCTCAGCTGACATGCTTTCACAGCCCTTTAATATAACGAACGGTACTAGACAAGGCTGCCCCCTCTCTCCGCTGATTTTTAATTTACTTATTGAACCCCTTGCGGAACATATTAGGCAAAATTCAAACATCTCAGGATTCAACATTGGCACCACTTCCCACAAAATCAGTTTGTTCGCAGATGACGTCATCCTTATGTTGACTAACCCGGCTTCGTCACTGGCGGAAGCACAAAAGACCCTTCAGTGGTTCAGTAAAATATCATTCTATAGAGTCAACGCCACTAAATCCTATGGGCCAAATCCTCAAAAGGGATACGCAGGCGGAACTGCTGTTCAGCCTGCGTATCCCTGTGCCTATCTTTGGAACTGATCCTCAGAAGCAGTTTTCCAAAGATAGGCAGAAGATCTGACATCTGTAAGACACTTACACTGTCAGATCTTAGGATGCAGTACCGCATCCGCCGCTGGGGGCATTTCGCATTGAAATGCCGCTTTGCGTATGCAAATGAGGACTTACGGAGATCCACAAAGCTTTTCAGCTTTGTTTTTTCTGCGTAAGTTTACGTTTGCATACGTAAAATTAGGGCTGCTTTTACAAGGTGTAAATTGTTTACACCTTGTAAAAACAGACCTTTTTTTCGATCGCCGCGATTTTTTTAAAATTTTGAATTTTATTTTTCGGCGCGTAACTTTTTTTTTACCCGACGCAACTTTATTGTCCCGTCGCAATCCACAAAGCCCGGCGTAACGTAATTTTGCGCGCTGCCCGTCGGGAAAATTACGTCACGAGCATGCGCAGTACGGCGGGAGCGCGCCTCATTTAAATTGTCATCGCCCCCTGCAGAAGAGGACCGCCTTGCGCCGGAGACATTTAAGTTACACGGCCAAAAATTTCTAGGTAAGTGCTTTGTGGATCGGGCACTTAGGTAGAAATTTTCCGCCAGTGTAACTTAAATGGTAAAAGTTAAGTTACGCCACCTGGGTGAGGATTTGGCCCTATATCCTTGACTTAGGCCTAGACGCCACCACTAGAAACCTTCTCCAAGCCCAATTCCCCTATGCGTGAGCGGACCACAAAATAACCTACTTGGGAGTTCACCTAACGAGATCCACGAAACACCTCTTTAAGAGCAACTTCAAACCCTTCCTAGCTACACTCCAAACAGAAACTCAATCACTGGCCAAACACTAACTATCCTGGATAGGAAGGCTAGCAGCATTCAAAATGCTACATCTTCCCCAATTGTTGTACTTATTTCGGACAATCCCCATACCCATCCCATTGTCATACTTTCAAGCTCTCCAAACAACCCTAAATAAATTATTGTGGCAAGGCAAAACGCCTCGGTGCGCCAAAAACATTCTCACTAAACACAAAACTGCAGGCGGGGCGGAATCCATAGACTTCAAAGAATATCACTGGGCTACGCTACTCGCCCAGCTTAAAGACTGGTTCCAACCCCGCCCCCTTACTCTTTGGGGGCAACTGGAATCCATGATGGTTAGACATCACACCCTCCGAAACTGGCTACTGGGGGTCCCACACGGCTCTTTAGTATCCGAATCGCTTCCCCCTACGATGAGGGCTTCGGCCCTGGTGTGGAAATTTCTGGTCACACAAGGTGAATTACATCCCCAGCCGTTACAACCTCCTCTTCCACTGACCATACTGGAACAATGCACGACCGACCTTAAGCTGTCACACTGGACAGCCTCTGGTGTACACTATATACAAGACATCTTCAAAGACGATTCACTGCTCTCATTCCCGCAATTACAGGACAAATTTAAACTTTAACAGCTCTTCACGTACATTAGGATTAAACATTGTCTGTCTCGGTTGCCAAAACCTTGCTACTCCATTCCTCCTAAACTTTGGTCATACTTGACCGATACCTCCTCCAAGCTGAAAGGAATTTCCGTATTCTATAACTCTTTTTGCCAAAAACAGGTCTTCACCAAAGCCAAACCTCACGCTCTGTGGGACTTAGATACAGGTCAGACACTCACGGAAGCACACTGGCGCTCAGCACTCAGATCTGTATACAAGTCCACCCGTAATGCAGCCCTGTGGGAACTCACAATAAAAATCTCTCTCCGGTGGTACCTCACGCCTGCTAAAATAGCTAAGTTTGGGAAGGACATTCCCGACTCCTGCTGGAGATGCACCAAACCCAAGGGTGATTTCTTCCACATCTTCTGGTCTTGTCCGTCTATACTGGACCAACATTTTTCGCATCCTATCAGACATTACAGGGACCACCATACCACCCTCGCCAGCAATGGCGTTGCTCAATATGCATGTAGATAGGTTCCCCAACAACTTGAGATTGGTAGTCACCAACATTTTACTTGCAGCCCGACTGAGCATAACTAGACTCTGGAAATCTACTCAAACCCCGACGATTGTAAGTACAATTGACTTGGTAAATTTACACTACAACTATGAGTTGACGATGGCCTCCAGTTCTGGAAAGTACACTGAGATTCACACCAGATGGCTTCCATGGTCACGTTGGACTGGGGCAGCAGCAGTTTTGTGAACCCAGCGTCTTCTTTGTAATTTGTCTTCTTTTTCTCTTTCGGTCATTCGCAGCGAAACCGATCTACCGCTCTTTGATGTATACGTTATATGCATTGAACAATTGCAACTGATTGTAACCTGTTACTTGTCTTAACCACTACATTCTTACTCTTGACGAAAAACTGGATTGTACTATGATATTGTATCTGTGAAAACCCAATAAAAACTATTGTTAAAAAAAAAAAGAAAGAGTGTTCAGTGTACAGAATGTGATGCATCATTTACAACTCACTCACTGATTAAAGAACCCCCAAGGCCCAGACTCAGCTCATCTCAGGCTTAAGCCTCATATATACAGCACTACTAGTGTGGGTTGAATGAAAAAAACTGACAGCTCAGATCTATTAACAATTCAATGTTAGTACAGTGATCTCCCCTGCTGTTCTATTGTGTTCTGCCAGAACACTTCGGTTAATGCCCTCAGCCATTGGTTGAGAGCGTTGATCATGAGTAGGGATGGGCCAAACACCCACCCCTTCAGTTCCCACCAGAACACCTCAAACAGGCAAAAAGTTCTAGCGAACATGCAAACCCAAGTAAAGTCTATGGGACACGAACATGAACAATCAAAAGTCCTAATTTTAAAGTCTTATATGCAATTTATTATCATACAAAGTGTATGGGAGCCTGGGTCCTGCCCTATGGGACATGTATCAATGTGAACACAACGTTTTTTCAGGAGCAGTGATTTTAATGATGCTTAAAGTGAAACAATACAAATTATATATTTCTTTTAAATATTGTGCCTGGGGGTCCCTTTAGTCTGCCTGTAAATTGGTGCATCTGTGTGATGTGTAGAACATGCCGTGCAAATTTTTTTTTAAAGAAAAAATAATAATTTAAATTAAAATTAGTTTAAATTAAATTAGTTTAAATTCATTTAAACTTGCTTGCGGCATTGTCAGCTCCCGGCAATATAGATGAAAAATAAATGAAAAAAAAAACAGCGTGGGGTCGCCCCCCCCCCCCCCAGGCCAAACCAGGCTCTTCAAGTCTGGTATGGATTTTAAGGGAACTCCACAGCAAAACTAAAAAAAAATTGGTGTGGGGTCTGCCCGAAAATCCAATGCCAGACCCTTATCTGAGCTTGCAGCCTGGCAGGTCAGGATAGGGGGGAAGAGAGAGTGCCCCCTCCTGAACCATACCAGGCCACATTTCCTCAAGATGGGGGTGGGTGCTTTGGGGCAGGGGGAGCTATGCTATGCACCCCCACCCCAAAGCACCTTGTCCTCATGTTGATGGGGACAAGGGTCTCTTTCCAACAACCCTGGCCCATGGTTGTCGTGGTCTGCAAGCGGGGGGCTTATTGAAATCTGGAAGCCCCCTTTAGCCTCCAGATCCTGCCTCATCCTATGTGACTGGTATCGGGTACATTGTACCCCTACCCATTCACAAAAAAAATTGCAAAAGGTAAAAACCTCAAGAGAAAGATTTTGACAATTCTTTTCCTTTCCATCAGGAGGCCTCAAGCCACCAGATGGACACAAAAAATAGAAAAACTAAAAAACTGAAGGAGGCCTCCCAACGACTGCTGTATTTTTGCTTTGACAGCTCTTATATAGGCAAGGGTGAGGCCAACCGCTGACATAACCGGATGACCCCGACCCCTCTGACGTCTCATGACATTGAGGCAGAGTTTAAAAAAAAAATTAGGGTCTGTCGGGCGGCGTGATTGAAGATGGATGTACATCACTGGGCACTTTTTGGGTTGTCTGGAAGAGGCCCTTGTCCACATGAACATGGGGACAAGGTGCTTTGGGGGGCTCCCCAAAGCACCCTCCCTATGTTGAGAGCAAGCAGCCTGGTATGGTTCAGGAGGGGGGCACTCCCTTTCTGGCCTGCCAGGCTGCATGCTCAGAAAAGGGCCTGGTATGGACTTTGGGGGGACCCCACACCATTTATTTTCCTTAATTCCGTCATAGGGTTCCCCTTAACCACTTCAATACAGGGCATGTTCACCCCTTCCTGCCCAGACCAATTTTCATCTTTCGGTGTTCTATCACTTTGAATGACAATTACTCAGTCATGCAACACTGTACCCAAACAATTTTTTATCATTTTTTTCACACAAATTGTTGTTCATATATTTGGGCCAAAATTCATAATGCTACATATCTTTGGTAAAAATACCCAAATTAGTGGATATTTAGTCTGTGTGAAAGTTATAGGGGCAGATCCACATAGGGCAGATCCACATACATCTGCCCTGGGCGCAGCGTATCTAAGATACACTACGCCGCTGTAACTTTCTTTGCTTTGGTTTGAATCCACAACGAAATCCGCGCCATAAGTTACGGCGGCGTAGTGTATCTCTCCTGGCGTAAGGGTGCGGAATTCAAATGGCTGTGATGGGGGCGTGTTTTATGTTAATACGTCTTGACCCGATGTAATCAACGTTTTTTTTAACTGCGCATGCGCCGTCCCTGGGGGTATCTCATTGCACATGCTCGAAATTAAACCGGAACCAGCCAATGCTTACGACGGTGACGTCATTCTACGCAAATTCCTATACGCAAACGACTCAAAAAATTCAAAATTGTACGCGGGAAGGACGGCCATACTTAACATTGAGTACGCCACCATATAGCAGCTTTAACTATACGCCGGAAAAAAACGAACGCAAACGACGGAAAAAAATGCACCGGGCAGACGTACGTTCGCGGATCGCCGTAAATAGCTAATTTTCATACTTGACGCGGATCACGACGGAAACGCCACCTAGCGGACGCCGAAAAATTGCATCTAAGATCCGAAGGCGTACGAAGACGTACGCCTGTCGAATCTAGCCGAGATGCCGTCGTATCTTGTTTTGAGGATTCAAAACAAAGATACGACGTGGGAATTTTGAAATTATGCCAGCGTATCAATAGATACGCCAGCGTAATTTCTTTGTGGATCTACCCCATAGAGTCTACAAGCTATGGTGCAAATCATAAAAATTTAGGGCTGTTACTGATTAAAATGTTTGTGTTTGATTAATCTTTTTTTTTTAATAGATTAATCGACTAATTTCGATTAATTATAACGCACATACAGATCCAACTACTTTTAGCTTATCTCCTTGCAGGCTGATTGCCAGTGCAGCTACCAACCACTGGAAAAATGGATAGCAGGATACAAAAACACACAAAGGCAGCGCTCGATGGGAATAGCATTAAAACTTTTATAGTCTTCAAGTAGGTAACAAAATAAATAATGCACTAGAGATAAAATCGATGTAGCTACATAAACTGTAAAAATGGTGCAAGTAATACCAAACGGTAGCAAAAGCAGTCATAAAAACATGTATTGATGGTAATTTAGCGCTACGTGTGAGCCAAAAGCAATGGCTGTATTCACCTAGCGGGGTGTGACCATATATTGTGACACAAAGGATGTAATGGCAAAAATTGCACCACAACAAAATGTGAAATTCAAATCAATAAAGTGAACAATATAAACAAAAATGTAATATAGTGCCCATAAACAATAAATGATGAAGATGTCATGAGATGGTGAGGAACTTCCCAACATAAATCTTCAAATATGAGGTGGAATACATATGCGCTTACCACAACCGTTGGACCCAAATGTCGTACGACAGTGGATTGATCGAGCTTGGAATGTCCCACAGAGATGTCACCGGAAGTCCAGAAGGAAATGGAGTCTACCTCCTAGGCAGTCAGATGCCGTCAACCCAGGCAAGGGTAGGAAGAGCAGATTTTCATCGGCCACCGACTACTCCAATACTGAAGATCCTAGTAAACCGTGGGCATGGCAATCATAAAAGATCCTCCAAGCATCCAAACACGATCTAGTTCAGGTAAGTGAGAACGCTGGCATGGGCACTGGAAACCAACTGGAGAAGGCTCAAAAAAACCTTATCTTCCACAAATTCATGTAAAAAGAAGAAAAAAATGGGAGTTCCAATGGTGTAGGTCATAAAGAGGTTTTAATGAAAAAAACAATATACATAATAAAATATACAAAAAGGTGATCACAATTCATAAGTATTAAAAGCAATATGGGGACCAAAATGCATGGCCCGACGCATTTCCCTCTTACATAAAAACATGTAGCTAAGTATAAAACTGGTATACAAATTTGTACAACTATACCATTGCTGAATCCAGATGAGAAGGGGTTAACATCAGTCCGTCAGCATGTAGATGTCCCGTGAAGCTAACTATCACAACTCCCAGATGGATTGCTGTAGAATCACAGGTTGATCGAGGGAAGTGATAAAGGTAAGTGTAACAGCCCTTGCGTGTGGCAGATAGTAAGATATGTCACAACCATTAGTAGCATTTTGGAGGCGTGGTGGCGGAACAACCTCCAACACTACTGTACCTTGTCCTGCGTCCTTCCCAGCTGCCAGCAGAGTCACCCAATGCGCCGTGAAAGATAGGTAATGTCCCTGTCCATGCCTGCTGGACCATGAGTCAGCGGTAATATGCACCTTACCACTGACCGCCCTGTCCAGCGAGGCATGGACATTGCCTTCCACATGCCGGTAGAGAGCCAGAATCGCCTTCCGTGAGAAAGAGTGGCATTTGGGAACTTGCCACTGAGGTACCACACATTCCACAAACTCACGGAAGGGGGCAGAATCTACCAACTGAAAAGGCAGCAGTTGAAGTGCTAGCAACTTAGCTAAGCTAGCATTCAACCGCTGGGCATGTGGATGGCTGGGAGAGAACTTATTTTGGCGCTGCAGCAGCTGGGGCAGGTAAATTTGCCTGGTACAATCTGCCGTCGGTGTACGGATAGTAGATTGCCCACAATTACTTGGCTGTGACACACCTAATTCTACACCTTCAGTCCTATCAGTGCAGGCTTCAGAGAGGACTGAGGGTATAGTGGGGTTGGAGATCCCAGCTGATGAGGAGCAAGGAGAGGTCCTCTTTGTTCTATGGTGTGGGTCTTTGAGGTACGCTTGCCAATGAACTGCATGGCAGGTCGACATATGTCTGGTCAAGCATATGGTGCCCAAGCGGGTGATGTTTTGGCCACGCGAGATACGCTTGAGACACATGTTGCAAATAGCAGCAGTGAAATCTGATGCACTCGTCTCAAAAAAGGCCCACACCAAAAAACTTTTGAAATAATGCTGAGAGACAGCAGCGCCCTGCACATGCGGAGCTCTGTGTTGTGATGCAGTCGGTGTGCTGCCCTTAAGCTGGCCCCTGGAGGGGATCCTGCCTCATTGGAGATGTGATTCCTCCTCTCTCCTATCAGTCACCCAAGTAGAGTCAGTGACCTCATCATCCCCTCCCTCCTCATCACTGTAGAAAACCTGGCAGTATGCTGCAGTTGGGGGAACATGACTGCCAGATTGCTGTCCTTCTTGGGCACTCCATCACTCTGGGCTCACATTACTGCCTTCCTCTAGCTGTGTACCATCATCAGAGCCTTTAAAACGCTGCACATCCTCCTGCAGCATGTACCCAACACTGTGGTCAAACAGTTCGGGGGACTCCTCAGGAGGACATGGTGGGGATAGGGAAGGAGTGTGATAAAAAATGATCAGCGCATAAATTAAATAGATCAATAATGGATGAATATATGATACTAAAAGTGATGTATAAACTAGTGGTCAAATGCCAAAAAATGCCAAAAAATAATTAGGGCAAAAAATATATACAATAAATATATATATATATATATATATATATATATATATATATATATATATATATATATATATATATATATATATATATATATATATATATATATAATTGTGGAAAGTGTAGCAATGTGCAAAAAATGCTTGAAATGAATAGTAAGCCAAAAAGTGGATAATGAATGTCCTTGTGTAGACAAGAATCAAACAAACGAAGGTGTCTTCACAGTCTTCTTGTGTGACTCTTCTATAAGTTGTGCTCACAGAGCGCTTACCTTATGGCAGGTATGTAACAGCTTGTATGGATGTAAATATATCCAGTGATGGTACCACTGCGTGGGTCTCCAGCTGCTGTCTGTCACTGTGGATGGTTTCACATGATCTCTCCTCTGTGTGTGCCAGAGTATAAAGCAAAAAGACATCCCATCGTGAAGTAAACCATGAACTTTTAATTAATAAAAATGTAGAAACTTACATAAAGGTTTAAAAAGCAATGTGAAACAGAGATTCAGCGTTCAGTTCTTAGTGTTTCCTGGTGCATCAGGTCCTTACTAGTTACGCCATATCACATGGCTTCATCAAAGCTAGGGAAGGAGTGACTGATGCCATTGAGCAGAGGAAAGAGGCTGCGTTGGCAGCTGCTTTGCCAGACAAAGTACCCTGAGCCTGGGTGAGAGAGGATGAGGAGGATGAGGACAGCTTGGCCATCCACTCTACCAAGTCTTCGGCATGTTGCGGCTCATCACGGCCAGCTGCCAAAAAAAAGGACGGGCGTGTCCCACGGCCACGTGCTGATGAGGATGCACCGTGTCCATGACCAGCACTGTTGCCTCTGGACGCAGAGCCTGCTTGCCCTCTTTTATCCTTCCAGACATACTAATGGCCTGCAGAGGACACAGACAGTACACCACATGAAAGTACTTGCAGAAATATCCCCTGCCTGTAATATTAATATGAGCATATCCCTGCCTCTAGGATTAAATATGAGAAACACCAGCTTTACGTAGCTTTAGGTGCACAATGTGTAGAGGACACAGACAGTACATACACCACATAGCTTTAGGTGCATACTGCAGAGGACACAGACAGTACACAACGTGAAAGTATTTGCAGAAATATCCCCTGCCTGTAGTATTAATATGAGCAGATACCTGCCTCTAGGATTAATTATGAGAAACACCAGCTTTACGTAGCTTTAGGTGCACAATGTGCAGAGGACACAGACAGTACACACACACACCACGTAGCTTTAGGTGCACACTGCAGAGGACACAGACAGTACACCACGTGAGAATACTGCAGCTAGCACAATCACCTGCCTGTTTGTCAGTATATTAGGAAGAGCGGATCTAGCTAAACTCAATACAGTATATAAATATATATATACACCTGGGATGCATATATATCCTTTACACACTATAACTCTAACTGACTAGCCTGCCTGCCTGCCTGCTCTATCTACCTGCAAAAAATTACACTCTCTCTCTGTCCTCTCTTAACCACCGCAACACACTACACAAGGCCGACTTGCAGGCGGCCTTTTATAGTGTGGGGCGTGTACTAAACCCCCTGAGCCATAATTGGCCAAAGCCACCCTGGCTTTGGCCAATTATGGTCCTCTGTTTTTTGCAAGCTGTGATTGGCCAAGCATGTGGGTCATAGTGCATGCTTGGCCAATCATCAGCCAGCACTGCTGCAGTGAATTATAGGCCGTGACACGCCACTCAAATTTGGCGCTAACGGCTAGTAACGTTCGTATTTCGACGAACTGTCGAACATACGATGTTCGAGTCGAACGTGAGTTTGACTCAAACACGAAGCTCATCCCTACCAGACAGTAGTCTGTCCATTTTTAGGCCTGGGATTTTCACCATTCCATTGTGTAAGTTATGCCTCAGAGTGAATTCCCCATCAGCAGTTTGGAAGCCATTGTGATTATATTTCTGGAGCCTTTCTCACAACATGTGTCAAATATCTATTTCTTGTACTGCATTATTCAGTTGCCATATGAAAGAATACGAATATAGGATAGTTGATTGATGTTGTTTCCAGGAAAAAAATAAAACATTGTTTTAAAAAATAAAATGTGTGTGTATCTTTTGTAAATAACTCTGATATGCTGCCAATTGTTCTATCTGAATGGATTTTACAAGCTGAAAAGAGCTGAGGTCCTCTGCTCTTCAATAAGAATGGTGAAGTAAAATGAAACATCTGCTTTACAGAGAGTTGGATGGATAGATGAACTGGGCTTAGAGCCAGATTTACCATTAGGCACTGCCGTTTTGTGCCTATAGTTGGCAAAAACATGGCTTTTCCTTGTATAATAATCAGCCATACGTCCTTCTCAAATTATTAGTAGATGCAAAATAATCTCACATACAGTATGTATGCCTATTTATACATTGATCCTAATTTACTAAAGGTGAAATGCATGTTCACTTTCAAAGTGAATTTTCACTAATCTAAGTGAATGATGTAAAAAAGTGAAGAACTTCACCTCATTTACCACAAACGGAAAATATCCTTGTGCTTAGTTTTTTTTTTTCAAATGATTCAGTTGCGTGCTGCAATCAAAAAGCAACTAAAAGAACTAATGGTCCCTAACAAGTATTATTGTGCTTTGAGCGCCCCAAAGTAAAAGAAAAAAACTGTTTTTTGTCCACTGGCCATTTTCTCAGTAGATATGCACGGTAAACAGTTTTGTTATACCTATCTGGCATTGCAAGCCTAATTGACTAATACTTTGCAAGTAAATTCAAAAGGATCCTACAACTTGGCTAGCAGTTTGTTTTCCTTAGTTGGTAGAAACGACAACATTTTCTCATCAGGGTTAAAGCTACATTCCCACTGACAATCATATTATATCATGCTAACTCACTTTTTTCTGACAATTTCTCATGCATATTAGTAAAGTACATCACATGTTGCAGCTCTAAATTACCAACAATTCCAATTCTCTTTGATTATGTCCCGAATATCTCTTGCATGTCTAGCATCTGAGTTCCCAATTATGTGACATATATAACAATCCATAAACTAAGATCAGCCTCACTTGGAGGCAGCTCCTTTCTCCTTTGTGAAAAAAAAGTGAATTTCCACTTTTGCAGTCAAATTGAAGAAACCTCATTATATAGTTGGTATGTGTTCCTATTCACACAGCAAAAAAAAAAAAAGGGTGTTTCCTACCTTTTTGATGTTTATGAGGAAAGGTGTCATGGCTGACTACAAGTATTTCTCATCTAAGATGATCTGTAGTAATAGCTGGTACAGCAACATACCAGAAGCTTAAAGGAGTTTTCCAAGCTAAAACTTTTAACCCCTGCTGTGCCTGGGCTGTAAAACTATACAAAATAAACTTTCACTTACCTGCCTACGATCCCCCGTTGTTCCGATATCGCCGTCCTGTTCTCCGGTCCCGGTCTGTTCCACTTCCTGCGGGTCGGTGACTCACAGTGCGCTCAGCCTATCAGCGGCCGCAGCAATGTCCCGTCGCAGCCGCTGATAGGCTGAGCGCACTGTGAGTCACCGACCCGCAGGAAGTGGAAGAGACCGGGACCGGAGAACGGGACGGCGATATCGGAACAACGGGGGATCGTAGGCAGGTAAGTGAAAGTTTATTTTGTATAGTTTTACAGCCCGGGCACAGCGGGGGTTAAAAGTTTTAGCTTGGAGAACTCCTTTAAGCTTTGCCAGCACAAGGTAAAACACACATTCCCCCCCTCCGCAAGCAGAACATAATAGCACTGTGGGAGGCATTTTCACATTAACACTGACTGTGTTGATGAGGGAATCAAGCCATTTTCTTTCCTTCTTTCCTTCTTGGTCCTGGTTTTAGTTCTAATGTATTCTCCCTGTTTGCTTGGTCACCTGCAATGTGATTGGTGTAGCCAATCTCTGGGTGGAGACCAATCTGATTTAAGCCAGCTAAGCCTGCAGTCTTATTCTTCTGATATTGTGTTTAACAAGTGCTCCAAGCTCCCTGTTTGTCTGCCCTATCTGCTGTTTGGATGCACCTGTCTTCTGACCTCAGATTGGAACACTCTGAATTCTGCCTGTCTTTTTGACTACAGATTGATCCTGACTATTCTGAACCTTGCCTGCCGTGTACCTGGACTGTCATTCATTGAACCACTCCGGTCTGCCTGCCAACCACAAGCACCTGTTTGTGGTGCTCAGTTCATGAATGCCCCTATGCGCTATGGCATTGTATATAAAACCTGTGGGCAACTGAGTACCGACAGGCCTTCTTGCCTTATGGGAAAAGGGGCTGCTATAGGCAAATAACACAGAAGCTAGCTATAGTACCTGACCACCTGTGTTAGGTGTAAGCATAAAACACAGTTACTCAGATCAGTTTAAAGAAAACAAAAGAGGAAAAGGTGCACATGGCCAGAGCAAAGTACAAAACAAAGGTGGTCTCCAGAGGACTATAAAGCTGGCCAAATATAAATATAAAAAATAACTAAACAGTTTTTTTTAACTACAGGGATTTTTGTTACATACATTTGCAAACATTTGTAAAGTTGATGACATTGTAAAATTTACATACACAATGTAAATGTAAAAGAAAGCAGTGACTCACTGACAGCTAGCTCAGATGATGGAGATGAGGTCCCTGCTAAAATCAGCTGGTTTCTGAAGTGATAGAAAAGCTTAATTATGCTTATATGCAGCAGAGTGCAAGTACAGTGCACTTCTTTATGGTGAACTGGCAAGTACCAGCGGCCTAGCACATCATGTCCTTTTAGATACTAGCACTATAGTATGTCATGGTGAAGATGTGTATACGCAACAACAAAACACCTGCATAGACAAGTCCCTTGTAAATTTCACTGGCAGGCTAGCAATAAAACAATATCTCCCCAGCAAGAGTGCCAGAAATGGGGTCAAAGCTGTATAAGCTCTGTGAAAGAGCCACAGGCCATACATATGCTTTGGAATTCATGAGGGAAAGGACAGTCAAGTGGAGCCCCTGAATGCCCAGACTACATGGGGAGAAGTGACAAGATCATATGGGACTTGTTGTCACTCTTGTTTCGTAAGGGGTACCATTTGTCCGTGGATAACTTTTATGGAAGTGTGCCACTTTTTAGACATTTGTTCATTAAAGAAATTGCCTGCTGTGGCAGCGTGTGACCTAATCACAGGGGCTTCCCTCAATGGCTTGTTAACACCCCACTTAGAAAGGGAAAAAAAAACCTGCTTGTGCAAAGAAGAACAACTTGCAACAAAGTAGAAGGACAATTGGGAAGTATTCATCATGTCTTCCATTCATGCAGAAATGACGATCCAAATGAACACAGTGTCAGGTATTGTTGAAAAGCCTCTCTGTGTCTGCAACTATAATCTTTATGTGCTACGTGTAGACTTCACCGATCAAATAATGATGCTGTATTTAGTTTCTCAGTGTTTAGACACTGGTACAAAAAAAAAAGTGTCTATATGCAGTGCTTATGTTATTTATAAAACTACTGGAAGAACTGGATCCTTCCTAAAATTTCAGGAAGCGATCATTACAGCTCATTTGTATCCAGAAGGTGCTGTGGCCCAAAGTCCAAATCCAGATCCAGTTAGCTGGCTGTATAAGAGGCATTTTCTAGATGTTCTCCCAGGTAAAGAAAAAGAAAAAGATGTTGAGTTTTAGTAAACATGGAATGAGGCATAACACCTGTGTTTTTCCCCTCCTATCCTGGCCAACCTGGCCTCTGCACAAGGACTGCTTTCATCGCTACCACACACTAGTGGACTATCAGTCTAATGTACAACATGGCACAGACTAGGATCTCTCACACACACAATTCTTTTCAAAGAAGGGTTGCTATAGATGCTAGGTATCAGTATACCTGTAGCAGTCCTGTCTGCACTGAATGTGTACAGCGCTGGCCGGAGGCTGGGACAGGGATCGTGGAGGCTCTGTGTTGTGATGTTGTCGTCACTTCTGGGATTCAGGCTGGCGGGCGGCCATCAGCCTGAATCCCGGAAGTGACGACAACATCACAACACAGAGCCTCCACGATCCCCCGTCCCAGCTGCCGGCCAGCGCTGTACACATTCAGTGCAGACAGGACTGCTACAGGACTCAGATCTCCACCATCGGCTCGTGATGTACACACTTCACCAGGACTAATGCGGATAAAACACATTTAACCCTTGACATGCCTGATATCTCTACTCAAATATGAGTGTTTTTAATCCCTTTATATTAAAGATGTTTTAAATATGCTGCACTTAGAGGGCGCCGTTCTCGTTCTTCTTGTTGGGAAACGGTCTATTACATGTTGAGAGACCCTAACATAAAAGGCTGGAAATGTTATGGTTCTAGAAAGTTAAGTTACAAAAAAATAAAGTTGTTATTTTGAATTAATGTTATATTGTTACTGTGTGTTTTTGGTAACTGATGTTTTCTGTGCAGGAATGCCATCAGCTGCAGCACTCATCTGTGTAATCTGAGAGCATCAATGTGCAGCCCAAAAAAAGAACATCACGTGTATACACAACATTGGAAGAGTGGGTGGATGTGCGGAGGAAGCTTCCAATGGAGGGCATACCCTACACTTTTTTAAGGCAGAGATTTCTTCATCCACATTGATCAATGTAGTTAGAAGTTAGAAGTTAGAAATTTTGCAGTGTATACTATGTTTACTCGTTTTTCTTTCTCGTTTTTTGGCAGGTCACATTTCTCAATTTCTTTTGTTTGTGCTGGAAGAATTTCTCCCAGGTATCCTGCTTACTTGATAAAATCAATAAGACACCTGGCCAATCCATCAATTTGCAGTGTGATCGACTGGAATTTTTTTCCAGCTGGTCACCCTGTTAGGCCGCCTACACACGGTTGTTCCAAACCGATGAGAATGGTCTGACGGGCCATTTCCATCGGTTCACCGCTGAAGTGGCCTGATGGTCTGATGTGCGTACACACCATCGTTCCAAAAACCGATCGGGTCAGAACGCGGTGACCTCAAACACACGACGTGCTGAATAAAACAAAGTTCAAAGCTTCCAAGCATGCGTCGACTTGATTCTGAGCATGCGCGGGTTTTGAACCGATGCTTTCTGTACTAACCATCGGTTTGGACCGATCGGGCAGGGGGCCATCGGTTCGATTTTAAAGCATGTTTTAAAATTTTGGACCGAAGGACAACAGACCGATGGGCTATACACACGGTCCGTTTGGACCGATGAAACTGAACCTCGGTCCATTCTCATTGGTTTTGTCCGACCGTGTGTACGCAGCCTTAGGGTATTGCATGCATGTACTTTTTGATGCAGTCATATTTTTTATATAGACAACATTGTCTTATTAATGTTACTGTGTTGGATGATGGTGACGGGTACCGAGTGCTTGCTGGTATTTATGTAATTGCTATTTATATATTTTTCTACTAACAAATTTTCATTTTTCATGCAGCGTGGTCCACCCGTGGTTTATTTATCTGGGGGGTCTCTATATATTCTCCCCGGTGGGTTTGTTTTTACATTGTTATTTGACCAACGGAGACCACATCAAATAGATGAGACCGCAATAAATGGGCTACTGTGCTAGGATTTTATATTCTGTACAGTATCTTGATATGTAGTGAGCAGGGGACCACCCCCCCCCCCCCGTTTTTTTCCACTGGGCCAATCGCGGCCCGCGTTCCGGTTTTGAATGGCCCGCCTAGTTGTCTGGACATACATATCTTTTGTGGCCCTCAACGATCTCCCAGCACCGGGGCCACAAAAGATATATAACTTTAACTTAATGGTGCATCGTGGGCCGAATTCTGCCCGCCGCTAACAATACATGGGAGGCACGGCACGTCTCATACATCATTGCATGACTCCCCATTACTCCCCCTCCCCACACACCTTATGTGATTAAGGTAGGGCAGTGTGGGGAGGGGGAATGCTGCCTTGATGAATGGGACAGTCTGAGTCTAATATCGAGGGAGGACTGTGATGGAGGGAGTCTGTAATGGGGAGGGTCTGTAATGGGGAGGGAGTCTGTAATCGGGGAGGGGTCTGAGGTGGAGTGGGGTGTATGAAGTGGGCTCTGTGATGGTCTGGGGGTCTGTGATGGAGTGGGGATCTGTGATGGTCTGGGGATCTGTGATTCACTGGGGATCTGTGATGGTCTGGGGATCTGTGATGGTCTGGGGATCTGTGATGCACTGGGGATCTGTGATGCACTGGGAATCTGTGATGCACTGGGGATCTGTGATGGTCTGGGGATCTGGGAATGCACTGGGGATCTGTGATGATCTGGGGATTGACTGGGGATCTGTGATGCGCTGGGGATCTGTGATGCACTGGGGATCTGTGGTGATCTGCGGATGGACTGGGGATCTGTGATGCGCTGGGGATCTGTGATGCACTGGGGATCTGTGATGCACTGGGGATGCACTGGGGATCTGTAATGCACTGGGGATCTGTGATAGTCTGGGGATCTGTGATGATCTGGGGATGCACTGGGGATCTGTGATGCACTGGGGATCTGTGTTGCATTGGGGATCTGTGATGGTCTGGGGATCTGTGATGGTCTGGGGATCTGGGGATTCACTGGGGATCTGTGATGGTCTGGGATCTGGGGATGCACTGGGGATTTGGGGATGCACTGGGGATCTGTGATGCACTGGGGATCTGGGAATTCACTGGGGATCTGTGATGCACTGGGGATCTGTAATGCACTGGGAATCTGTGATGCACTGGGGATCTGGGATGATCTGGGGATGCACTGGGGATGCACTGGGGATCTGTGATGCACTGAGGATCTGTGATGCACTGGGGATCTGTCATGGACAGCCACAAGGGCAAGAGAATTCTTGTTGGGCAGTGTATTAGTGCTCAAACAAACACACTTAGACTGAATTGTAATGGTTCAAAGAATGTCAGGCAAAATGGTCGGCCCTCACGCATGTTCACTTCATCAAATCTGGCCCTCTTTGAAAAAAGTTTGGACACCCCTGATCTACATATTGCGTAAGTTCCAGTATCCAGCTGGTGATCATTACAGCACCTAGTAGCCTAAAGAGCTTATTCCAGGAATATGTGCACTGGGAATATGGACTGTGTACCCAAACAAATAGAGCTTTTGTTTGGTGGTATTTAAACACTTCTGTGTTTTTTATTTTTTGCAGTATAAACAAAAAAGACAGATATTTTTTTTATTTTCTGCTTTATTCCAAATCCAATATATATATAAACAATTAATTCATTCATCAGTTTAGGCCAATATATATTATTCTACATATTTTTGGTAAAGGAAATTGCAATTAGCGCATATTGACTGGTTAAGATGTATTATGTCTACAAACTACGGGATAGATTTATGGACTTTTATATTTTGTATTGTTTTTACTGGTAATGGTAGCGATCTGAGATTTTTAGCAGGACTGTGACATTGTGTTCCCTGGGTGGGTTCTAACTGTAGGGGGGATGGACTTACTGGAACATGACAGAGATCACTATTTCCGAGCACTGGGAACAGGGAATCACCTTGTTTACATAGGCAGTTCCCCATTCTGCCTCTCTTCACCGCGATCGTGGGTCACCGGAAGACATCGAGTCCAGGGGACCTGCGGGCATGCTGCCATAGCACGCGGCGGGTGTGCGCCCACTATCCTTCTTGCATGGACCAACGTATAGGTATATTCGCTCAGGAGAGAAGACCTGCCGCAGTATATCTGGCTGTAGCTGGTTAGCTAGTCTTGTAGCAGACCCTATCATGAATGCTTCCTCAAAATCCCAGCCCCTATCCCTGGGAAATGTTATTCATGCAGAGGGCATACATAGTGTGTGTCACTGCCAACACACAAATGAACAGAATTTCACATATTTTTTCCCCACAACACAACTCGTACACCCACATTGATATGTTTCTGGTTGACAAATTACTTTTGCAGAAGGTATCCTCGTCTACCATATCTAAAATTACACAGTCTGACCATGCAGCCATATATGTCTTTTGCAGAGGTTGACACATGTTGCAACAATGCTATAATTCATAAAACATAAAATGCAACTTTATAATTCAAAAAACAGAATTCCAAAAAAACATTGCTAACCAAATTAACAAGTTATTTTCGCACTATAGCCTTCCAGACACCAAATCGTATTTATTTTGTGGAACACCCACAAAGCCTTTGTAAGAGGCCTATTGATCCAACTTGGCGCTATGGTTAAAAAACTTTACACAGCCTAATTTGATGCTTTTACAATTTAAAATTCAGCCTTTAGTTACTTTAAATAAATTGTCCACATCTAGTGCTACGGCAGCCACACTATTACGACTGCAAAACCACTTGCGAAGGCTACTGTAAGAACAGCATGACAAGTACCTGTGTCATTTGAAACTGAATTGCTATTCCCTCAACAATAGAGCTTGAAGGTTGCTTGCAAACAGACTGAAATCCCAGAGGACTAAGACCAGGATCCCATACATTTTTCGCCCACAATGAAAAGCTTATAAACTCCCAGGCAGTGGCAGGCACATTTGCTGACTACTAGAAATCACTCTATAACTTGAAAAGTTTGTGGTCCTGGGCAGGATCCGAAGGGAGTCTGCGCTGATAAACAATCAGCACAGACCCCCCTGTCAGGAGAGCAGCCAATCGGATCTCCTCTACTCTCGTCTGTCAGACGCGAGTGAGGAAAAGGCGATCAACGGCTCTTCCTGTTTACATCGTGATCACCCTAGATTGAACACGGCTGATCACGTGGTAAAGAGCCTCTGATCGCCATGATGCATGCCCCCACGGCGGCTGTTATCCTGCTGGATGTCATATGATGTCCAGTCATGATAACGTAACCACCGTCCGACCATCATTTTGCTTTAGGCCGGGCGGTAAGTGGTTAAAGTTGTGTTCCAGCCACAGCTATAAACACTGTAGCTGCTGACTTTTGATAAGGACAATTATCTGTCAAGGGAGCCTGTAAGAATATAATTTACATTACAAACTCCATTTTGATCATGCAGCTTCCATTTTAAGTATTATAGAACGAATCAGTAGGAAAGTAGAATTAGGATTTATTTAGGAGGGACTTTCAAGCTGCTGACAGTGCCTTGTCTATTTACTCTTTAGATAATGATTAGGAATTTTCCCTGAGCAGCGTGACATTGTTACACTGACCACCTAGAGTAAATAGTGAATAGTACATAGACAGGGAATTTAGGTAAAGTCATGGGTTATTAATCATTAAAGTTTCAGTAGCTTCTAATAATCTGTATTGTGATTGGTTTAGAGAGATCGCCTCATTGTACGCCTTAAACACAAAGTTCAATATGATTGACTATATATGCTGTATCCATGGATAATACAAATCAGAGTTCTTGCATCATATTTGTCTCTTGTGGTGTTTGAATTCTCCATGCACATGTCAAGGGAAGATAACAGTGGTGACTTTGAGTGACAGACTTTACCATCTGACAGTAGAAGGAGAAGTCCACATGGGGACTGCAGGCTACCAGGGGAACCCTCTGAGGAGCTCACACTGATCTATCAGCTGGTGTCAGAAGTGGGAAAACTCAGCAATAACAAACACTCATTTATACACAACTTTCTTCTTGATTGATAAAGTCATACAAAAGACTAAGATCCCTAGGTGTTTTGCGGTAAAAAATGTTTTTTTTGGCTCTGCAATGAAAAGATTGTGTATAAAATCGTACCGCCAACGTTTCTGGGGTATGTACCCTGGTAACATTGGTACCCACTGCTTATGTCTCTGAAAATGATATTGACGCTAGCTTCCACTCTTACCTACCTGTTCACCAGTGAAAGGGCTACTTTTTTGAACGGTTATTTGGACTGCCCTGCCGCCACTTTATTACCGCCTCAGCTCCCGGTTGGCTTGTATGTTGTCCCTGGGTGGACAACATACAGGTATGAGTGCAAGGATTAGACATTTTATGTTTCCTCTCTTCCTGTTTTGGTTAATTACCATTAACCATTATTTTTTTACTACTTACTCATTATAGATGACCCCAATTACTGCTCCTGATGAGTGGATATTACTCCACGAAACTCGTCGAGCCTCACTACCAATTGATGTCATATCACAGCAATCATGAAGTCACCATGGGTCATATTGAAAAGTTTGAGTCATTTATCAATGTTATTGTATCCTATTATTTTAATATGTTCAACATTTGAGTATACCACTGACATGTATGAGAATCATGGGTTACTATGCAACTAGTTTTTATCATGTCTGATATGATTTACCAATCATTGTATACCATACCTGGTATTGTTTTATGGATGTACTATGAATGTCATTCTATGTATTATACTCAATGATGCTACTATTAAATGTTTTATTTACCTTATTGATTGACTCATCCTGCCCTAGTGGTTTGTTTCATTGGAAAGTCCCATTGCCCCTTCCCCGCCTATTACAAGGGATGTTTACATTCCTTGTAATAGGAATAAAAGTGATACATTTTTAGATTTTTTTTTTCAGTGTAAAAAATAATAAAATAAAAAAAAAAAAAGAAGAAAAAATAAAAATGTTTAAAGTGCCCCGTCCCGACGAGCTCGTGCGCAGAAGCGAACGCATACGTAAGTAGCGTCCGCATATGAAAACTGTGTTCAAACCACATAAGTGAGGTATCGCCGCGATCGTTAGAGCGAGAGCAATAATTATAGCCCTAGACCTCCTCTGTAGCTCAAAAATTGCAACCTATAGAATTTTTTAAACGTTGCCTATCAAGATTTTTAAGGGTAAAAGTTTGACGCCATGCCACGAGCGGGCGCAATTTTTAAGCGTGACATGTTGGGTATCATTTTACTCGGCGTAACATTATCTTTCACAATATATAAAAAAAATTGGGCCAAATTTATTGCTGTTTTATTTTTTAATTCAAAAAAGTGAATTTTTTCCCAAAAAAGTGCTCTTGTAAGACCGCTGCACAAATATGGTGTGACAAAAAGTATTGCAATGATCGCCATTTTATTCTCTAGGGTGTTAGAAAAAAATATATACAATGTTTGGGGGTTTTAAGTAATTTTCTAGCAAAAAAAAACTGTTTTAGTCTTGTAAACACCAAATCTGAAAAACACCCATGGTACTGAAGTGGTTAAATAGAACAAAAAGGAATAGAAGTAAAATAGAGTAGAAAATAACACAATAGTATAGAAAAAAACAACAGAATAGAATGAGAAAAACCACCTTCATATTCTAATCTATTCTTTTCTATTATATTCAAATGTATTCTATTTGAACTTTTGGGAATGGTTATATTCCTTTTATTCTAATCTATCCTATTCTATTGTTTTTTTTTATTATATTCTTGTTTT
Organism: Rana temporaria; assembly: GCF_905171775.1. Lineage (NCBI taxonomy): Eukaryota > Metazoa > Chordata > Amphibia > Anura > Ranidae > Rana > Rana temporaria. Next base: position 90,787,172 of record NC_053498.1, read on the forward strand.
ATTTGTTAATTCTATTCTATTCTTTTCTAATATTTTTTTTTTCTATTTTATAATTTTCTATTCAAATTCAAGTCTATTGTGTTCAAATTCAATTTAATTAGAATTTTGGTAAATGGTTATATTCTTTGTATTCTATTATATTCTATTATTTTTTTTATTCTATTCTTTTCTATTATATTTGTATTTATATTCTATTTTCTTATGTATTCAAATTCTATTTGAACATCAAATTTCAGAAGATGGTTATATTCTATATTATTCTATATTATTCTATTCTGTTTGTTTCTATTATATTCTAGTCTATTCTGTTCTTTTATTTTCTATTCTATTATGTTCTGTGTTACGCTATTCTATTCTATTATTTTATTTTCTGTTATATTTTTTTCTATTCTATTCTTTTTTTCTATTCTATTCCTTTATTTTCTATTTTATTCTCTTTGGAAATCGAAAAACTATTTGAATTCGAAAACGTTTCGAATTCAAATTTGAAAACTATTTGAATTTGAAAAGTATTCGAAAAGTATTTGAAAACAATTTGAATTTGAATTTTGTCTGAATTTTTATTTCCGTTATTTGGGATTTGTTTAAATTTGGTACTATTGTAATTCGGAAATTTGCATAACATCCAAATTTTAATTTGAAGAGAAACAAACTGAAAATCTAACCCAAAAGACTTACATACCATTGGAGGTTCAACCTGAGCTGGTACTGGTGTGAGAGGGTTGCCACATTTGTGTCTCCCGGAAACGGATCTGTGTTAGGATCTGCAGGAAAACTGGGCAACACATATAAGTGTCCCCAGAAAAATGAAGGTCATTGTGATATAGTAAAGATTGTGCAAATATACCGTACTTACCTATATTGCATATGTGTTATACTGTCCTATTATGGTCCCATTGTTTTGTGTGTTTGTGTTTTTTTGCTATTTTTTGTTCTGCATGTTCAGGATTGTATCCTCTATGGGCCAGATTCACATAGAACTTCGGCGGCGTAACGTATCGTAGATACGTTACACCGCCGCAATTTTTCATCGCAAGTGCCTGATTCACAAAGCACTTGCGATGAAAACTACTCTGGCAGCCTCCGGCGCAAAGCGGGCCAATTCAAATGGGCGTGTGCCATTTAAATTAGGCTCGCACCCGCGCCGGACCTACTGCGCATGCTCAGTTTCGAAATTCCCGTCGTGCTTTGCGCGCCGTGATGTCATTTCTTCGAACGGCGACGCGCGTAGCATACTTCCGTATTCCCGGACGTGTTACGCAAACGACGTTAAATTTTAAATTTCGACGCGGGAACGACGGCCATACTTTAAACAGCAATACGATTCCTGAGGAAAGTTAGGGCAGGTCAAACGATGACTAACTTTGCGACGGGAAACTAGACTAGCAGCGAACGCGAAAATCTGTCGGGAATCGCCGTAACTCCTAGTTTGCATACCCAACGCTGGTTTACGACGCAAACTCCCCCCAGCGGCGGCCGCGGTACTGCATCCTAAAACAATTACACCTGTCGGATCTTATGGATATCTATGCGTAACTGATTCTATGAATCAGTCGCATAGATAGAAACAGAGATACGACGGCGTATCAGGAGATACGCCATCGTATCTCTTTGGTGAATCTGGCCCTATGTACCTACTTGTGGTCGTCGGTCTTTATTGCCCATGTTAATAAACATATCATGTATCTTTTACTTCTGTGTTATTACTTGCCTTATTCAAAGTCCAAAACCTTTTATTATGAATAGAGGTGAGCGGACACCTGGATGTTCGGGTTCGAGGGGTTCGGCGGAACTTCGGGAAAATGTCCGGGTTCGGGACCCGAACTTGACCCGAACTTATCCCCGAACCCGAACCCCATTGAAGTCAATGGGGACCCGGACTTTTGACTACCAAAATGTCTCTAAAAAACGAATGGAAAGGGCTAGAGGGCTGCAGATGGCAGCAAAATGTTGGTAAGAGCTCTGCAAATAAATTTGGATAGGGAAATAACTTAAAATAACATAAAAAAATAATATTGACCTAGGAGGACGAGGTCAGGGTTAGGGTTAGGGTTAGGGTTTATCTCACACGTACAGATATGGAGGAAACACTTCAAAAACTGGAGGAAACACTGCAAAATATATATTTTTGCCCTAAATGGGTGATTTTTGAATAGAACAATAGAAGAACACTGGCTAAAGTGTTTATCTCACACGTACAGATATGGAGGAAACACTGCAAACACTGGAAGAAACACTGCAAACATTTTTTTCCCCTAAATGGATGTTTTTTGAATAGCACAATAGAAGAAAAGTATATAAAGGGTGTATCTCACAGTAACATATGCAGTGCTGGTGTAATATGCAGAGTATCTCAGAGGAACCTATGCAGTGCTGGTGTAATATGCAGAGTATCTCACAGGAACCTATGCAGTGCTGGTGCAATATGCAGAGTATCTCAGAGGAAACTAGGCAGTGCTGGTGTAATATGCAGAGTATCTCACAGGAACCTAGGCAGTGCTGGTGTAATATGCAGAGTATCTCAGAGGAACCTATGCAGTGCTGGTGTAATATGCAGAGTATCTCACAGGAACCTATGCAGTGCTGGTGCAATATGCAGAGTATCTCAGAGGAAACTAGGCAGTGCTGGTGTAATATGCAGAGTATCTCACGGGAACCTAGGCAGTGCTGGTGTAATATGCAGAGTATCTCACAGGAACCTATGCAGTGCTGGTGTAATATGCAGATTATCTCACAGGAACCTAGGCAGTGCTGGTGTAGTATGCAGAGTATCTCACAGGAACCTAGGCAGTGCTGGTGTAATATGCAGAGTATCTCACAGGAACCTATGCAGTGCTGGTGTAATATGCAGAGTATCTCACAGGAAAATATGCAATGCTGCTGCAATTTGATTTGTGAAGCGGGACTGACTCCTATATATTTCTCTCCCTATAAGAACAATCTGGAACATTTCCCTAAACTATCTAATGCAGAGTATCTCACAGGAACATATGCAGTGCTGGTGCAATATGCAGAGTATCTCAGAGGAACCTATGCAGTGCTGGTGTAATATGCAGAGTATCTCACAGGAACTTAGGCAGTGCTGGTGTAATATGCAGAGTATCTCACAGAAACCTAGGCAGTGCTGGTGTAATATGCAGAGTATCTCACAGGAACCTTGGCAGTGCTGGTGTAATACGCAGAGTATCTCACAGGAACCTAGGCAGTGCTGGTGTAATATGCAGAGTATCTCACAGGAACCTATGCAGTGTTGGTGTAATATGCAGAGTATCTCACAGGAACCTAGGCAGTGCTGGTGTAATATGCAGAGTATCTCACAGGAACCTAGGCAGTGCTGGTGTAATATGCAGAGTATCTCACAGGAACCTAGGCAGTGCTGGTGTAATATGCAGAGTGTCTCACAGGAACCTAGGCTGTGCTGGTGTAATATGCAGAGTATCTCACAGGAAAATATGCAATGCTGCTGCAATTCGATTTGTGAAGCAGGACTGACTCCTATATATTTCTCTCCCTATAAGAACAATCTGGAACATTTCCCTAAACTATCTAATGCAGAGTATCTCACAGGAACATATGCAGTGCTGGTGCAATATGCAGAGTATCTCAGAGGAACCTATGCAGTGCTGGTGTAATATGCAGAGTATCTCACAGGAACATATGCAGCGCTGGTGTAATATGATTTCTGAAGCAGGACTGACTCCTATATATTTCTGTTCCTATAAGAACAATCTGGAACCTTTTCCTAAAGTATCTAATGCAGAGTATCTCACAGGAACCTATTCAGCACTGGTGTAATATGATTTCTGTAGCAGGACAGTCTGACTCCTATCTAAATCTCTCCCTCAGATCAGATCAGCAGCAGCCTTTCCCTACCCTATATAAAGCAGAGTGACGAGCTGTGCTATGTCCCTCTAGCTTATATAGAGTCTGGGTCACATGCTGGGTCACATGCTGCACTGGCCATTCACAGCCATGCCATTAGTAGGCATGGCTGTGATGCCTTCTTAGTCACAGTAGCAAAACAAATGGCGATTGGCTGCCCTGCAGCCTGCCATTACATTGCCAAACACTGGGCCCGAACCCGAACTTTCAGCAAATTGTTTGGTTTCGGGACCGGGTCCAAAAAAAAAAAAAGTTTGTACCGAACCTGAACTTTACAGTTCGGGTTCGCTCAGCCCTAATTATGAATCAAGAGCCTGTGCATTGCACCTGCAATGCACTGATTACAGTCACAATACTCTACAGGCATCAACACATACATTTTATAAATGCATAATATTTTTTTCAATAAAGGAAAAGGGCCAGCAGAGTTTGGCCATAGGGTTATGAACTAAACTTTTCAGCTGCCTGCTCTTACCCAGAGGCCTCGTACACACGGGCAAGAATCTCGTCAGGAAAAAATGTTGTTTTTCCAGACGAGATTCTTGGCAAGAATCTCTTGCCGCCTGAGTGTACACACCGACCTTTCAAAAGAACCGCGGTTCTCTTGAAAGGCAAGAACGCGGTGACGTCATCGCACACGACGAGCATGCGCTCGTCACATTCGTCGCCGTCGCCGCGATCTTGCTTCACCCTACCTATGCCGTGGAAGCTATCACACATGCGTCAAAGTCATTTTGAGCATGCGCGGGTTTCCGCGGCGACAGGTAGGTATGCACACTCTTGGGTTTTTCGTCGGGAACCGGGCCGACAAGAATCTCGATGAGAAAATAGAGAGCAGGATCTCTATTTTTCTCGTCGAGATTCTGGCCAGATTTGCAGACAAGAAACCTGAAAGCCTCGTACACACGCTCGGTTTACTCGGCAAGAAAGCTCTGCCAGCAGTTTTCTTGCTGGTTCTTGCCGAGAAAACCGAGCGTGTGTGCGAGGCTTTAGCTTTAGGATTTTCCACGTGTAATTTTGACTTTAGTGCTGGGGATCTTATTACTATTATGCTGCATACACACGGTCACTTTTTGTGATGAAAAAAAATGTCATTTTTTATCATGAAAAAAATAACATTTTTCCAACTTCATCATTAAAAATGATGTTGCCCACACACCATCGTTTTTGAAAAATGATGAACAAAGTGACGGCACTCTAAAGGGGAAGTTCTATTCGCCTTGAGGCTGCTTTTAGCTGGTTATTTGTTAGTAAAAGACGATTCATGCTTTTTTGTTTTGCCCACACACAATCATTTTAAATGACATTTTTAAAAATGTCATTTTATTTCATCACAAAAAGGGATCGTGTGTACAGGGCATTAGACAATGTGGCAAAGAAATTGTTGCTATGCACTCTTAAAGGAGGAGGAAAGTGACACATTAGCAGCATTCCCAGGCAAGTGACTTTTCTGTGCTCTGGGAAGAGGAAAAAGAGAAGAGCTTTATCAGTTATTTCTACCTCTTGTGTGATTCACCACTAGTGAGGTGGAAAAAATAACAGCTCCAGAGCCTCTCTAGTCTGCGTCTTCTATATATTTGCCATTGAAAGAAGATTTGAGGAAGGGCAGGTAGCCTATAGTTACAGTGTTCAATGCATAACTTTTTTCTGCTGCCTGCCCTTCCCTAAGGCTGTAGAATTTTGCCCCTCTGTTTGCTGCTGCCTGCTCCTCCCCCTGCATTGATGATAGTCATAGATGTTCCCCCCAAAACATTGTTCTAGAGTAACAGAATAAACCAGGAGAGGAGGCAGAAGATGGTAATAGAAGCAACATGGCAGCACTTAGCCTAGGATCTGCTCTAGAATGCTTGGGGGGACCACTGGTTCAGAGAATGCTAAGGATGAAGTCATGCTGTCATCATCCTAAAATTATGCAGAGTTTTAGGCCATTGCTTGACAATTTTTAGTGTGGCCCCATGATCCTCTTTATTGGCGTATACTAAACCTTTTGAGACTTCTCTCCAATCACTAGAGGCCACAAATGTTGTGGTGGATGCAGCGGGGGTATGTTGTGGATGGGGGAGATGTGAAAAGTTAGGTAGGGGTTGGATTAGTCTCATTAAGGTGCTGTTCACACCAACCTCAGGATCTATTAATGGAGGATGGGCAGATAAATGAAAGGTCCACCCCTCTATTCATAAATCATGTTTCATTCATTGAAGCTGTGCCACAGCACTTATGAATGGAAAAGCTGGGCAGAAAGGGCGGGTATAATTGGGCTCTCTTGATTAATTCCTGTGAGATCCCCTCAGTTCTATTAACCCCCACTTCACTGGAATATTAAAGCAGAGATGGTGAGGGTGGTTCATCTGAGGAAAAAAATGACTACCTAACTAGAAGACAGAAGCAAAGGGGACACATAGTACTAAAGGTGTGTAATGTTTCTGTATTTGTATTTTTTTAGGTAAAGTTTCATACCACGAGGCAATATTTCTATATCTCATGACCTAAAGCTTTTATATATCCTAGGTGTCTTGCCCATCTCTGTTCCATCTTATGTTTTTTGCATTTGCAATGAGATATCAATAAATTCATATAGAGCCCAGCCATGTTAAGGATAAGCATACCATGTACCAATCAAAACCATATGAGGGAAATTGGGAGTTTTTAATCTCTCCAAATATTTTAGGGTAGCAAATTATTATTATTATTCCATTTTAAAATGTAACTTCTACTTGTCCATTAATACTCTGTACTGGGCCAAATTTGAACTGTTTATGGTACATCTGGCTTTATCTACTCTGTTAAAATAACTTGTATATACCCTGCTATACTCTACCTAAAACCAATAAAAAGTTTGTAAAAGCCAGAATATGTTTTCAAGATTTGCCCCCATTGATTTCAATGGGGTTTCATTTAAAGTTCAAGGTCAAGTTTAAATTCACTCATTTCTACTAGTGGATTGAATCAGCAACGATAGGTAGGGAGACCGCCGCTCCAGGTGAGCACAGGCAGGTAATCAATGTCCACTCAGGAATCACACGGGTGCTGGCAATGCATAGAATTAAGCAAGTGGGAGAATGGATGGACAGCCGCACTCCAAAAAGTCTTGTTGAAAAAAGACGTGCTCTTTTTTGTAAAAAGGAAAAAATGCACAGCACACAACAGCATACAGTGGGATAGACAGCTGACGCGTTTCGCATTAACAACTAATGCTTAGTCATAGCTACAAATGAAATACAAAATTCTCAATATATACATATGAGGGTGTAAACTTTCCAGGTCCCACCCAGCCTCTGATTAGCTCCAGTAATTAGCTGGATGCAAACCACATGCAGGGGGGGAGGGAAAGAAAAGAAAAACCCAATGTCCAAAACATATGTGCAAGATGTAAAGCTCATAAACAAACAAGATACAATATATGTAAAATATATAAAAAAGGATTATATATATAGATGAAGGGCATAAAAGTGAATATGAACACACAAAACCACAAGAAGGCCGACAACCTATTAATAAACCCTACAAGTGAGGTTGCATATTAGATAAAAAGTCAAAATATGGTACACCTGTATAAAAATAAAGTAAAGTAAAATAAACAGAAGTAAAGGTGATGAACAGTGATGTGTGTAAACCATAAAGACCATGGGAAGTGTCAAAATATATGCAATGATGCAGTGAATGTGAAAAGTATAGCTGTATTCAATGCGTGTCAAAAAATTACAGTGGTGATAGTAATCGTGGTCATAAAGACCACCAAGTAAATGAGCATTGGGGTACATCGTGAAAAAAAGAAGTAAAAAAGACTGAACTACTGTGACGGCGGTGGGCATGAGAAATGGAAATAAAACGTCTGTGTATATATAGCCAATGAAAAGTTCCAAGAAGAGAGAACAATATCAAAGCAATGATATGTGCGGGAGGATTCCCAGCACAGAGCGTGTGGCTAATTGCCGGTAAATAAAATATATATACATGTGGTGAATGAAGTGTGTCCTGTGATATGTTTTATGGTCGGAAAACAAAGAACAAGTTAGTTCGAAGTGACCGACAGTATCGTTTGAAGGAACTAATAAGTGAGATGCCTACAATATGTAGGCATAATGAAAATGGAGTAAAGAATGCACCGTGATGATGAACATAAGAAGTATGAGTCCAACCAATGGTGGTATACATATGTGATATTGTGTATGAAATAGTGAAAAACACAGTAAAAAGTCAATAATAATAAAGCAAAAAGTAACAGGGTTTGAAACAATTTATATCACTGTAGCAGTGTAACATCCCACAGATATGCTTATGTGTATCTCAATAGAGATGATTATTCGGTTGTGCAAGCTAGTAAAAATAAAACCAATAAGGCTGTTATGTTACGGCACAGGGAATGTGTATGGTATGCATAAAAGTTTTTGTTGGGAAGAGTAAAATATCTTAAAACCCTGAAACTGATGGGATTGCCATGAGTATTCAAAAATTAAAATCTTGTTTATATATCATTTTATATTTGTGGGTAAAACAAAGTAAAAAGGTTTAATAAAGCAGAAGCCTCAAACCAGGGGACAATATACAGGCTCTATAAGTGTTCATGCAAAAAATGGGCTATGTGGACACATATAGAGACAAAGTATACCTGAGAGAATATATATAAGCAATGAAGTGGGACATATCAAGAGATGAGGACCTGAGAATGTATACTTGTCGAAGATGGTGAAAAATTAGTGTGTGAGATCTAGTGGTGTCTGTAAAGACCACATAGACCTTATCATGTATAAGGCATCATATAAATAGATGAGCACGTGCACAGTTATTATATGTAAGAATTGTAAGAATAAGACAAGTATATTGGTAGATCAAAGACATGTGTGTGGTGTCTATCCACCTCACGCATACATAATTATGTGCGTGCTGCTGGAGGAGACATACCAACACACATGGTATGCACAGATGTGCATCAAAGAAAATACCAGTCCAGATTGCAAAATATGAGAAATGGGTGGGTGAAACAAGGAAAAGAAAAAAAAAGGGAGGTAAAAAAAGAGGGGGGGGGGAAATGGGAGGTAAAAAAAAAATATATATATAAAAAAAAGGAGGTAAAAAAAGAGGGGGGGGGAAATGGAAGGTAAAAAAAAAATATATATATATATATATATATATATATATATATATATATATATATATATATATATATATATATATATATATATCTATATATATATATATATATATATATATATATATATATATAAAAGGGAGGTAAAAAAAGAGGGGGGGAAATGGGAGGTAAAAAAATATATATATAAAAAAAGGGAGGTAAAAAAAAAAGAGGGGGGGGAAATGGGAGGTAAAAAAATATATATATAAAAAAAGGGAGGTAAAAAAAAAAGAGGGGGGGAAATGGGAGGTAAAAAAAAATATATATAACAAAAGGGAGGTAAAAAAAAAAAGAGGGGGGGGGGAATGGGAGGTAAAAAAATATATATATATATATATAAAAAAGGGAGGTAAAAAAAAGAGGGGGGGAGGATTGAATCAGCACCTGGCTTCTTATGTGTCCAAAGTACTGCAGTGGTAAGATCTGCCAAGTGGATTCAGTCTATATTTTCTTGTGCCTTTTCTGTCATACAAAGTAAATATAAAAATAATGTTCAGAGTTGTCTGTTTGAGATACATACTTCTAAATAAAATCACCTGATTGGAGATTGCCATTTAATTACTAATTTTTCTTCATAATTAATATAGAATTAAACTTGAGTGCATGATTTATTTACATACTTTTCCCATTATACATAGGAGTGATGCCAAGGTTAAAACACTTTCTGCTATGATGTGCGTAAAAGCTATTAGATAGGAAGACACTTTTAAAAAATGTTGTAAATGGTGACACATTTATTTAAATCATTTTCTGTGCATATTCTACCCATAAGATCTTTTCATAGAGGTCTAGAATTGCAGTAAGGCCCCGTACACATGAGAGGATCCTTCCGCTGAAAAATCTCAGCGGATCGGTTTCAGCGGATAGATCCCCTGGTGTGTACATTCCAGCGGATATTTATCCGCGGATATTTCCGATTTCCAGCAGATAAAAATTTGTTAGCATGCTAACAAATCTATCCGCTGGAATCGGCTCCAGCGGATCGATCCGGTGGTCTGTACAGACTCACTGGATCGATCCGTCCGAACCCGTCCCTCGCATGCGTCGTAATGATTCGACGCATGCGTGGATTTCCTTATATGACAGCGTCGCGCACGTCGCCGCGTCATCATCGCGGCGACGGCGCGACACGTCACCGCGGTTGAATTCCGCGCAGATTTGGATCCGATGGTGAGTACATGCCAACGGATCCAAATCTGCCAGAGGATTTATCCGGGGATACGGTCCGGAGGACCGTATCCGTGGATCAATCCTATCGTGTGTACCAGGCCTTAGCCATAGCACAACTGTTGACCAGAGCTTACCAAGAAGGGGTCCTAAACTGAGTATGTGCTAGTAAGCATTTTTGTTTGTAGTTCAAGTGCAATTTCAAAAGACGTCAGGCAAACTTGAAGCAACATTTCAATCATTTCAATTTTTTAAGCTCTGGTGGAATCTAGATGGATTGTAAAGGTTAAGCCACACTTGCTCTGATGTTGGTGTCCTGTTGTCTGACATGTTGCAGCTGGAAAATGCAGCAACCGATTTCTTCACATATTGCATATCTGTTTTGCCATTTAAAGTATGCTGTAATTCTACCTAAAGTTGATAATTTTAAGCTGCATGTTATTCAGTTCACCTGCTTGGCAACTTTTTACAACAGGACAATAACTGGAAAACCACCAAATATTAACCCCCCTGGCGGTGTTCCCGAGTCTGACTCGGGGTGGGATTTTTTGGCTACGATCGGTAACCCCGAGTCAGACTCGGGCTTGCCTCTCTGAATCCACAGGCTTGGTTTACTTACCTTGTCCCTGGATCCAGCAATGCCACCGCGCTGTGTGAGCGAGCGGGACCTTGCTCGATTCACACAGTGTCCTCCTGTGCCGCCGATCTCCGTTCCCTGCGACGTTACGTCGCACAGGAGCGGAGAACGGCTCCAAATTCAAAAAAGTAAACAAACACAATACATACAGTATACTGTAATCTTATAGATTTCAGTACTGTATGTAAAAAACATGCACCCCCCTTGTCCCTAGTGGTCTGCCCAGTGTCCTACATGTACTTTTATATAATAAAAACGGTTCTTTCTCCCTGCAAACTGTAGATTGTCCATAGCAACCAAAAGTGTCCCTTTATGTCAAAAATGGTTTTAGAGCAGCTAGAAAACAGCGATAATAAATTATAATCACTTGCAGAATTGTGCGATAGCGATTTGTGGGGAAATTCGTCATAAAAAAATAAAAGTAATGACATCGACAATTATGCAACTGAGCAAATTTCAGTGATTTTGAGTTGATTACATTATTGAATAATTTTTATTATAATTATATTATTATTTGTTATAATTATTTATAATTATTTATTATATTATAATTTATCATTTTGTTTTTAAAAAAATTTCATACCCGGGATGACTACTAGACTCTTGTTTGGTCAGATTTAAGTGAGTTATTCCTAAGAATTACAGGCCTACAGTATAACACACCAAATTTCCATGCAAAATAAGGGTACCGCTTTCAGCACCTTTTTTCTGAAAGAATCATACCCCTGGGGAGGTTAAATAAAGTTGTAACCACTAATATAGGATATCCCTTTTAATATAAAACTGTAAATCAAAATGTTGCACTACAATCAACCAAATATAAATTAATTTCCTATAATCCATTAAACCTGAAAGCATTTAGACAAAGTATAGAAAACACATAAAAACATTAATTAAAGGTGAAGAACAATGTCCATAGAAAATCACAAAACCAAAAAAAGTCCCATATTATGCGTGTCAACAATCCAAAATATTCATAATTTGAAAAGTGTGCCAATATAATTCACCAACACACAATAATTTGTTAAGGTGTCGGCTTACCAAACCACAGTGGCCCCCTTTTTCAGAGTGGTCAACATAAGCATTAACCAGCAGCATTAACACCTCTCCCTCATGGAACACCAAGATGGATGCCTATACCCAGCACTGAGTAGCCTCCTCCAGATCTCTATCAGCTCATTTGGGAACAAAGGGATAAATACTCCTCATGGTTTAATACGTTAAGATATACAGGCCCGGATTCATGTAGAATCCCGTATCTTTGTGTGGGCGTAACATATCCTATTTACGTTACGCCTCCGCAACTTTGACAGGCAAGTGCCGTATTCCCAAACCAAAGTTGCGGCGGCGTAGCGTAAATAGGCCGGCGTAAGCCCGCCTAATTCAAATGTGGTAGATGTGGGCATGTGTTATGTTAATTTTATGTTACCCCCACGTAAATGACGCTTTTTACGAACGGCGCATGTGCCGTCCGTGAAAGTATCCCAGTGCGCATGCTCCAAATTAACCCGCAAGAAGCCAATGCTTTCGACGTGAACGTAAATGACGCCCAGCCCTTTTCGCGAACGACTTACGCAAACGACGTAAAATGTTCAAAATTCGACGCGGGAACGACGTCCAAACTTAACATTGGTACGCCTCATCTACGCCTTATATAGCAGGGGTAACTTTACGCCGGGAAAAGCCTAACGTAAACGGCATATCTGTACTGTACTCAGGTAAGACATATCTCATTAAGCTCTGGTTCCTTACTGTAATTATTAAAAGAAAGACCTAAGGAGGATTCAGCAACTGGCCTGATCTCTAGGTTGAAGGTTGGAGCCAGCATCTTCATAGGATACTTTTCTTCAAGAGCCTGAAGCTTTATATGCTTGCAACCAAAACTGGATTACCACATTTAAATGGACCCAATGTTTAAATTCAAATAAGAGTTCGCAAGCTTCAGTCTTTCCTTGGAAATCTTCCTTCTGGTTTTAGTGATTACTAAAAATAAGATTTATGGCTTGCAAGATACAGCCTCTTATTAAAGCGGAGTTCCACCAAAAATGGAACTTCCGCTTTTCCAAATCCTCCGGTGTCACATTTGCCACTTTTCAGGGGGCAGGGGGGAGCAGATACCTGTGTAATCCAGGTATTTACTCCCACTTCCGGCATAGATTGACGCATTATCCGTGGCGATCTACGCCATGTCTGCCCCCCCTCTGTCCCCCTGCTGCCTTCTGTGAGACACACAAGTCAAATAAGATAGCAAGGACCAGTGAAACTGTGCAGTGTGACTCATGAATGTGCAGTAGGGAACCAAGAAGTGAAGCCACAAGACTTCACTTCCTGATTACCTTAACAAAGATGGTGGCTCCTCCACCCGAGAGCTGAGGGGCAGATCGGCTTTGGGTGCCGACATTGTAAATGTCCTTATATTAAAAGTCAGCAGCTGCAGTATTTGTAGCTGCTGACTTTTAATTATTTTTTTTTTTTGGCGGAACTCTGCTTTAAAATAAACAAACACAATGGTGCCTTACATTAAAATGTATTTATAACCTGTCAGGGTGTAATACTGTGGGCTAGATTATGATGAACTACTCTGCTGTCAGCTTCCCCAACTTCCTCACCTCCACATTACACAACCACAGAAAGCAAAAGTCTTTCTTTTCAAACATTTCTCTCAGCAGAGACTCTTTTGTAGCCTCAATATAAATAAAAATTTTCTTTATTAGACTCGGTATGATTATGATCGGCGAGAGATGATAAATGGATCTTGCCAGCAGAGGTACACAAAGCAAAGAACATGTGGACGTGCATGTGTGATTTTGACGGGATGATCATGTTAGCCTATATTTTACTGCAAAGGTTATACAAGTTGAAGACATGCTTACTGATTATTTACAATATGATCTTAAATTCTTTGAGATGCAATTTAATTTTAGAAACCTATAAGAGTTATGACATGGTTTATGGTAAATATGGCATTTCTTTATTTCATGATCTACTCTGTACATTGCAGAGTTTATTCAACATTTGCAGAGAACAAGACAAGGTGTTTGCTATGGGACCCTAGCAGTGTCTAATGTAGACATGTGGGTGTTTTCCCTGCAGCACCACACCAATGAGTTGTTTTAGACTATACTAATAGAAACTCCAGTATTGGCAAATTCAAATTTTTATTTATTTTTTTGCATTTAAAGCTCTGGACTTAGGGAGGCTTTTACAATTTTTTGAAAAAGTACCATTTGTTAAAGTGTAGCTCCATTTTTGTTGAGAAAAAAAAAACATTCCCCTCTGGGTGATCTATGTACATGTACAAGGATTACAACAAACTTTGTTGCAGATTCCTACCTTTTGTTATTCTGAAGAAGCCCATGTGTGTTTGTCTGTGTCTGCTGAGTGGGTCTAATGGGAGAGGTTTCATAATTATGAGTCAGCTGTGGCAGCTGCAGAGCAATAATGAGGAAAGTTGCTGGGCCTGCATCCCTTTAGATGTGTTCATATTAGAAATCTTTCCAAAGATGACATTTTTGTTGCAGGGGATTCCCCAAATCTGACTTGTATCTTAGGCAGACTTCTGACAATCACACAAGCAAAAAATTATGTTTCTGGGGAGTGGTCAGTACACATTCTGTGTACAGAACAACTCCATGTAGCCATATTTCTTTGCATTTATAGAAAATTACAGTGGCTGCAGATTGAAAGGGAAAGGTTATTTTTAATAACATTAAATTACAATATGACTTGTTTCACAATTGTATACGCTATGTTATTTTTTCTTTATTTGCTCCCCCCCCCCCACAAAACTGGTGTTACCCTTCAAATAAACAGAATTCATACTTTTTTAAGAACACGAAACAAACTGTTCATATGTTCAATATGAATTGCAGAATTATTGCATTTCAGTTTTGTGTGAGATTTGGTAATCAAATGCAAACAGCATATTAGGTGTCATGATTCATGGACCCACTTTACTAAAACTGATGCAGCTGTACATGGTAGCCAATATGCTTCCAACTTAAGCTTGCTCAATTAAGCTTCTGCAATAAAACCAGGAAGCTGATTGGTTTCTGTGCAGACCTGCACCAGATTTTGCACTGTCCGGCTGTAGTAAATAAACCCCACTGTGTCACCTCTAGGTAAAGACCTGAAAGTACAAAACCAGTGCAGTGGGTTTTAATCAGGGCTGGTGGTACAGATGAGTGCTTCTGATGTTTCATGGTGCAGCTCACAGAAGGTTCAATGGTGAAAGTCATCAAATGGGCAGGCAGACAGAGTGGGTCCAGATGGTTCCAGATGGATCGTCAAAGTATGGTCAAAGTATCGCAAGAAGACCACCAGAGCAGAAGTTTGGATATTCCCGCATATATGAATTTATTAATTCATAGTGCAACTCACAAAAAGTTGAGCATTGATTTTTTTTTATCAACTTTTGAAGAAAAGGGCTGAATAGCACCTGTGGTAGAGTTAGCTAAATGGGATTTTTTTAAATAAAGAAATAAAGTAGGTGAAATGAAAACATACAGTATGTTAGGATAAATTATTTAAACTCCATGGGGTTGATTTACGAAATTTACGAAAACAAATAGATTGTTCGCTTTGCTAGGAAATGTTCTCTTAAAGCATGGGTCTTCAAACCATGGCCCTCCAGTTGTTCAGGAACTACAATTCCCATCATGTCTAGTCATGTCTGTAAATGTCAGAGTTTTACAATGCCTCATGGGATGTGTAGTTCCGCAACAGCTGGAGGCCCGTAGTTTGAGGATCCCTGCCTTAAAGGGTCACTAAAGGATTTTTTTTTTAGCTAAATAGCTTCCTTTACCTTACTGCAGTCCTGGTTTCATGTCCTCATTGTTCGTTTTTGCTTTGATGTTGCTGTAATTCCTCTCTGTTCTGGACACTTCCTGGTTGTCTGTTTCCTGATCACTATCAATACTTCCTGCTGACACCACTGACTGTGGAAGAGAGTTCCACATCCTTACCGCCCTGACAATGAAAAACCCCTTATACAACTTAAAGCGGGGGTTCACCCTAAAAACAAATTTCTAACATTAGAGCCAGCATACTAAGGACATTTACTGTATGCAGTTATTTTTTTTTTCTCCGTACATACCGTTATATTCTGATTTTGTCCAGGGCTTCCGGGTTCTGATGACTGCGGTACTGGGCGTTCCTTTCCCTGCCTCAGGGTTCTGATGACTGCGGGACTGGACGTTCCTATCCTTGGGTTAGATGATTGACGGCATGTGAAACAGTTCCCCTGTCGCACAACGCGCTTCACCAGATTTCCAGAAATAAAGCATTGGAAAACCTTTACACACTGTCTGGACCTTCGCTCACTGCTTTGCTTCTCCAACTACACCCCTAGACAACTCCAAGGTAACTTAAAACGCCGATCCCAACAACAAATCAGCGGCTCCTTCGGGGGTAGCGCTACACAAGTATGAAGCAATCCTGCTTGAATTGGGAGAAATAAAAGTGAAAGGTTGTATTTACCATCAATCCTGACAGGTTTTTACTAGAGAGAAAAGAAGACCTTGAAGATGAGGGTGACCACATCTGCTTAAAACTCATGGAAGAAGAAATGCAGCAAATCTTCCCAGTAAAGGACACTCCTCTTGAAAATTCTGATCTGATCTTGTTTGTAGATGGTTCACACCTGTACAAAGATGGAGTCCCAAAACGTCATATGCGGTGACAACATTGGAGGAAGTGATTGAGACACAACTACTCCCTTCATCACAGGTTGCCAAAATGATAGCACTCACAAGTGTCTGTGAGGCCATAAAAGATCAAACAGCCAACATCAACACTGATAGCAAGTATACTCTTGGAGTAGTCCATGATTATGGACCTGTATGGAAGAACAGAGTATTCACAACTGCTGCAGAAGAACCAAATCAAAACTGGAAATATGTTCAAGAACTTTTTGAAGCAGTCACCCTCCCAAAGGAAGTAGCCATCCTGAAGGTCAAGGCATATACTGAAGGACAACCGATGGAAGCAGGGCTGTCTTAATGAGAGGGCACACCTGGGCACTGCCCAGGGGCCCCAGCTGCAAGGGGGGCCCCTGCCCTTTCTCCAAAGCAGCTGGTCCTTGAGCCCGGGCTGCCCCTTTACATCCCAGATATCTCCCCAGCACTCTGATCCCTCTAAACCCTAGATATCCCCTACCTCCTACCTACAGTTGTGTTCAAAATTATTCAACCCCCCAATGCTGTAAAGGGTTTTAGGGAATTTAGTGTACATTTGTAATTGTATTCAGAATGAAATCCTACAAGGACTTCTTAAAGAACCATATGCGACTAAAATGACATCAATTGGTTTTGTAATACAGTAGTAAATGTTTATTTTGTGAATTCTTCATTTACACAATTATTCAACCCCTTAAAGACTACCACTCTGAAGAACAGAGGTTCATTGAAGTGTTTTCAATCAGGTATTGAAAACACCTGTGGATGTCAGGGAGCAGCAATGAAGCCTAATAAGCACCAATCAGGCAGCTTTAAAATGACTGTGATACTCAGCTCCTTCTAGACATTTACTGGTGTGGTTACAAACATGGTGAAGTCATGGCTAGATGCTGGTTTACCGCGCAAACTCCCCCCAGCGGCGGCCGCGGTATTGCATCCTAAGATCCGACAGTGTAAGTCCATTACACCTGTCGGATCTAAGGGATATCTATGCGTAACTGATTCTATGAATCAGTCGCATAGATACTCTGAGAGATACGATGGTGTATCTGAGATAATCCGTCGTATCTCTTTTGTGAATCTGGCCCCTAGTACCCATTTTAATAAAACACCTGGAAAACTGTATCCTTATGAGGCAAGCCAGAAATTGGCCTTACCAAGGCCCCAGACGTTACACCCATTTATCTTCATTCTGATTTTAAGCAATACAAAGCTGCCCAAATACCAATGTCTAGAAATTCCACAAATGTTCTATTATTGTGAAAATACATTTTATGCTAAATATATCTTAAGGCCATTGGGAATATCCCCTTGTTTAGTAAAGGAAAATGTATGCAATGTGGCATGATGATAGAAAATATGACAAACCCAGATTACACTCGGTTTAGAAATGGTACATTTTTATGGATTCAAAAGATTATTTTTGTCCTCATAGGAATCATTGTCATAGGATTGCTTGTTTATTAGTTTTTTTATGTGTGCTAAATGTGAAATACAAAATATTACTACAATGACATTTAGAATTGAGGAAGATGACCCCAATGAAGAAATAGAGTGTTATCAGATAGTCAGATTAGCAGATTCAAATGATGCAGAGATGGGTAATACCAATGAGTAAAGATATGTATCCACATACACCCTAAGAAGTTTTTTACTCCACTTAGATGTGAAGTAGTACTGTGGACCCTCTGGTATCATACTAGGTAGGAAAGCTATGGTATCTATATGGGGTCAAGAGGAGGGAAATTAGTAGAATTATAGTGGTGTGAATGGTGAGTTGTTATATATATATATACACTGCTCAAAAAAATGTAAGGAACACTTTTAATTTAGAACTCCTGGAATATTGATCTGGTCAGTTAAGTAGCAGAGGGGGATGGATGTATACAGAGGGGGTTGTTTATCAGTTTCAGCTGCTTTGCTGTTAATTGAAATTAACAACAGGTGCACTAGATGGGCAACAATGAGACGACCTCCAAAATAGGAATGGTTTTTCAGGTGGAGGTGTCTGACATTTTTTTTTTCCTACTCATCTTTTCTGACTGTATTTCACTAGTTTTGCATTTGGCTAGGGTCAGTGTCACTACTGGTATCACAAGGCGATACTTGTACTCTATAAGGGTTGCACAGTTAGTTCAACTCCTCCATGATGGCACATCAATGCGTGTCATTGCCAGAAGGTTTGTCGTGTCTCCCAGCACAGTCTCAAGAGCATGGAGGAGATTCCAGGAGACAGGCAGTTACTCTAGCAGAGCTGCACAGAGCCGTAGAAGGTCCTTAACCCATCAGCAGGACTGGTATCTGCTCCTTTGTGCAAGGAGGAACAGGATGAGCACTGCCAAAGCCCTACAAAATGACCTCCAGCAGGCTACTGGTGTGAATGTCTCTGACCAAACAATCAAAAACAGACTTCACGGGGGTGGCCTGAGGGCCTGACACCTCTAGTGTGCTCTATGCTCACTGCCGGACACTGTGGAGGTCGATTGGCATTTTCTATTGAACACCAGAATTGGCAGGTCCGCCACTGGTGCCCCATGCTTTTTACAGATGAGAGCAGGTTCACCCTGAGCATATGTGACAGACGTGAAAGGGTCTGGAGAAGCCGCGGAGAACTTTATGTTGCCTGTAACATTGTTCAGCATGACTGGTTTGGTGGTGGGCCAGTGGTGGTCTGGGGCGGCATATCAATGGAGGGACGCACAGACCTCTACAGGCTACACAATGGCACCCTGACTGCCAATAGGTATCGGGATTAAATCCTAGGACCCCTTGTCAGACCCTACGCTGGTGTAGTGGGTCCTGGGTTCCTTTTGGTGCATGACAATGCACGGCCTCATGTGGCAAGAGCATGCAGCCAGTTCCTGGTGGATGAAGAAATTGATACTATTGAATGGCCCCCACGCTCACCTGACCTAAATCCAAAAGAACACCTCTGGGACATTATGTTTCGGTCCATACGGTGCCGCCAGGTTACACCTCAGTCTGTTCAGGAGCTCAGTGATGCTCTGGTCCAGATCTGGGAGGAAATATCTCAGGACACCATCCATCCTCTCATTAGGAGCATGACCTGATGTTGTCAGGCATGCATTCAAGCACTTGGGGGCCATGCAAACTACTGAGGACCATTTTGAGTTGTTGCAATTAAATTTAAGCAAAATGGACTAGCTTGCTGCATAATTTTTTCACTTTGATTTTCGGGGTGTCTTTGAATTCAGCCCTCTGTAGGTGGATAATTTTCATTTAATTCCTAACACATTACCCAGTCCATATTAGTATGGATATCCAGCATGAGATTTTTGCCCGTTGAGATCTGATATGTTTTCAAAGTGTTCCTTAAATTTTTTTGAGCAGTTTATATAACCCAATAACCCCAGTCCTACCGACATACTTTACCAACTGGAGGGGGTGTCTTTGGTTGGGGGTTTGTTGAAATCTGGAACCCCCTTCAACAACAAGGGGGCCTCCAAATAGCACCCCCTACGTAAATGAATGAGGGGTAAATAGTTATATGTTCTGTGTAAAATGTAATGTTTTTTACAGCTACTGCCACCCTGATGTTCTTGTATATGGGCATTTTTAATAAACTTGGTATTGTTCAAAAATAAAAGGTCTAACAGAGCATTATGACTAGTTATGTCTATAATAATCTGTACCATAAAATTGTCTTGAAATCCCAAGAAAATCCTGAGTGCCGTACTTCTACCGCTATAACCCTCTCACTCCTTCCTTTAGGCCGCGTACACACGATCGGTCAAAACCGATGAAAACGGACTGAAGGACCATTTCATCGGTCCAAACCAATCGTATGTGGGCCCCATCGGTCAGTTATCCTTCGGTCAAAAAAAAGAGAACTTGCTTTAAAATTGAACCGATGGACGCCTTACCGATAGGTCAAAACCGATCGTTAGTATGCAAAAGCATCGGTCAAAAAGCCGTGTATGCTCAGAATCAAGTCGATGCATGCTTAGCAGTCTAAGGCCGCGTTCTGACACAATCTTTTTTTTAACCGATGGTGTGTAGGCACATTGGACCATCAGTCAGCTTCATCGGTTAACCGATAAAACGGTCCTTCAGTCCGTTTTCATCAGATATGACCGATCGTGTGTACGCGGCCTTAGACTATCAACACATGGATAAGAACCTGGAAGTCCCTGCTCCACCAAGCTCAAAGCATACCACTGGAACTTCTTTCGCATTTGCCCCTTTCCTCCCTGGAGCTCTTGATTACTGATACTGATGTTAATCTTTTAAGCTCCTTTCAACACCTATGTCAACAATATCAACTAAACCAGGGGTCTTCAAACTACGGCCCTCCAGTTGTTCAGGGACTACAATTCCCATCATGCCTAGTCATGTCTGTGAATGTCAGTGTGTTACAATGCCTCATGGGATGTGTAGTTCTACAACAGCTGGAGGGCCGTAGTTTGAGGATCCCTGAACTAAACCATAGGAACTTTTACATGTATCTTCAGATCCTCTCAGCTCTCCCTCATACACGATGGACTAATCAGCCTCTACTTTGGGACTTAGTGAAATTCTACAACCATCCTAACCCAATCTCCAAAGGCATTGCATTCATCTACAAGCTACTGATAAATCCAATAACGGTGTCCAAAAAAATCGTCAATGCAATACTGGGAGTGGATAACCAACCTTTCTTTCACTACCTCACAATGGCATTGGGCTCTGGCCTCCACTCTAAAAGCATCCCACTGTATTACCTATTGGGAATTGATGCAAAAAATATTTTACAGTATTCTTAAACAGGAAAAAAACATGCTTAAAATTGATCCAGATAAATTCAGCAAGTAGTAAATGGATAAGCAGTAACTCTACTGTGTGATATTAGTATGAAACAGAGTCGGGCAAAACACAAATGATATTAGATCTCGCAAAATGATAAAGTATAACATAAACGTCCCAATCATGTGATAAAACAGATTTTCAAAATTGAATAGAAAAAAAGCTGGGACAGCCGCACTCCTGACACGTTTCGCACTGTGCTTCAGTGCTTATTCATAGCTAATGTGCATAGCAAACAGAAAGAAAATATATATTCTACCAAACAATAAAATGGGAGTTCTGAGAACGAATTAGTTGATCAGAATCTCTTGTGAACACAGGTATGTCCCAACATGTGATTAAAGATGCTTCACACAAACCCACTGCAAGCCTGCATCCGCCAAATGATGTGATTGAAGGTGTGTGTGTTAACCCTAAGGTGTAATGTGAGGAACAAAACATTGTATGTGTGAGTGAGAAAAGGCAAGGAAAAAGTGGGTGAAGAAAATTAAACAATGAAAAAAAAGGGGGGGGGGGAGATGAAAGCAAGGGACGAAAGAAAAAAGAAGAAAATGGTGAGGAAGTGTGAAGTGAAAAGATGAAAAGAATGTGTGTGTGTGTGGGTGGGCAGAACGAGTGAGTGTGAGTAATGAAATGTGAATGACAATATGATACTGGGTGGTGCGTGTGTATTAAATGAATATTAATGAACTAATATTTACGTGTGAGTAGTGTGTCAGTGGTTAACAAGGTGAAAAACCCTAAGCCTAATGAGTATGGTGGTATACAGGGGATGTGAAGGTGTGGAGGAATTTATTTAAATGAAAAGGATTTATTTGTAAAAATCCTAGTGTAAAAAAAGGGGTGTTCCGACATGTAAATGATAGTTGAGATCCTTAGATGAGGGGTCATATGAGAAAAACGGTTTTAATGATAAGTTGAATGTACAGGATAAATTCCTGTTCCAAGAAAGCCTAAGACTTATCAAACAACTCATCGTGCGTACAAAAAGCCAGTGGTCATTAATAAAATAATGAAAAACCTTCAAGAGAACTAGCACGGCTGCGGGAGGTTTGAGCCGGGACTTCTCCTATAGAGGCACGCCACACGGAGACCGCTGTAGAAGTGGTGGTCTCTGATGTGGTTTCGGCCTGTGTGCTGGTCACATTGGTTGGGTCGTCATCCCAGTCAGGTTCAGTCATGGGGCTTACCTCCGGTGAGTGAGATGGCGAGGTAGCCGTTCATAGAGTCAGAGTCGACAAGACCGAGATGACCTCAAGGTTTTGAGCCTCCGGCTCTACGATTTCCACTGACGGGGAGGGCTCTGGCCATGTGGCTTCTTCCTCTGCGGTGACGACTCCGGTGAGATAGTTCACCCGGTACTCCCGAGGAGCTCTGGCGGGTGGTTTCACCGTAAATAGGTAGGCCCGGCATTTCTGGCACTGAGCGAACGGCTGGAGCCGGACTGATAGCTCCTCGCAACTAGGCCAGGACAGGACCAAAGTCTTCGATCCTCCGCTGGATAACAGAACAAATTGTCCCTCTGTGGGCATCCGAATGCCCGTGTCAATTACTGGCACTCCAGGCGAGGCAAGCATGCTGGAGCCTCCCGGTGAGGTCGCTGGGGGCCTCAATCGCTGAGCAGCAGTACACAATAACGAGGAAGCAGACATTACGCACGTGGTCTCTCTCTTTCTCGCAGGTGGGCGGTGATCTGTTGAATTGGCGCGAAGACTTTGCTATACGCAGGGGTGGGTGACTCCTTCCACTTGGAAACTTGTCTGGACACGTTGCAGGCGCGTGCTGTGCTGCACGTACGCCCAGGCTTTAGCCGCTTGAGGTTAACTCCCTTGTTGCCAGACAGTTCAATACACGACACTCCTTGCTCTCAATAAATCTTTTACTCACGATTTCCGTTGCCAGAGGTAACAGCCGAATCCCGGACGAGCCCCCACGTGTAGCGCTACCCCCGGAGGAGCCGCTGATTAGATTTGGGATTGGCGTGTTTAGGTTACCTCTATTCTGTGTCTAGGGGTGATGGTGGTGCTGAGAGCAAGGAAAGAATGTCCAGCACCGTTGGTTGGTGTTTTCAAATGCTTTATTTTCCCAGTCAAACACGACCAACATGTGAACTTGAGATAGACAGGATAGGTTGGTGAAGGAAGAGCAACTTCACAGTATCAGGCTATGGATAGTAAAGTCAGTCCTGCCCTTTAGCAATGGTATTTGTATGTGTCGCCACTCCGGCCGGAGTGGGTGAAGTGCCCCCGGACAGACCTCTCTCACAGGCCTGGCAGCCAGAGAGCCACTTAAAGCTTCTGGGAAAGGAAACAAGTCTCTGCCACAGACTTGGCTCTAAATTAAGTTTGGATGTCCAGATGAGACCTCTGCCCCAGGCCTAGTGCTTGGAAGTTAGGATGGTAGAGCAAATCCTCCCAGTATGTCTTTGGAGTCCCCGACTGACAGCTTGAATGTGACCTGTCAGTGTCCGGTGCCCAGATCCCCGGTGGTTCGTTCAAGCCCTGTTGGATCACCTGCCTCCGGGTTCTCCTCAGACCGATCCCCCACTGAACAGCACCCAGCTTGGGATCTTCTCAATAGAAGTGGGGACCCAGTAAGTCACTGGGGCCCCTCTGTAGTTTCAGTGCTCCAGGCCATGAAAGCCCAGAGTCAGGAACTCCACGTAGCCTCCAGGTAGGCCATAGTGGTGGGGCCCATGATGTGCGCACACCCTAAAGGTAGGTGCCGCACCTGGAACCAGGAACCCGCGAAGAACCCCGAACCACGGCCTCCGCCACAGAAATACCCCTCCCCAGCATGCCCCGCGAGGGAAAACTCCTCCAATTGGCTGCTGGGAAGAAGAGGCTCTGCCTGGACCCCTCTGGTGCCACCTGCCACCCAGAGATGAGACTGCATCTCTGGGGCACAGACTGACCCACAGAACAATCCAGATTTGGCGACAGATAAATTTGTCAGATCAAAGAATGAGAGTAACATAACTCTCTCATTCTCCCACTAAATTTAAACATAGCACCTTTACGAAAGTACACAGGCGCTACATTAGGATAACTGTCCTTCCCTCTCACACTTTACTATCAATATGTGTGAAGAACACATTACTAACAACAAACTCCACTGTCTTTTCTTTCCTATATTTAGTTGCATATAGTTTATATGTACCACTCTACTGGTATTAATATAATTCTGTTATACCATTAATGTTTTCCCCCAGCTCCATTAGTTGTTATCCTACTGGTGAACCTCCACTGTTCTTTGCTTTTTCCGCACTTGCATAAATACCTTAACCACCGGACAAAAATGCAGCTAAAAGACCAGGCCAGGTTTTACGATTCGGCACTGCGTCGCTTTAACAGACAATTGTGCGGTCGTGCGACGTGGCTCCCAAACAAAATTGATGTCCTTTTTTCCCACAAATAGAGCTTTCTTTTGGTGGTATTTGATCACCTCTGCGGTTTTTATTTTTTGCGCTATAAACAAAAATAGAGCGACAGTTTTGAAAAAAATGCAATATTTTTTACTTTTTTCTATAATAAATATCCCCCAAAAATATATAAAAAAACATATTTTTCCTCAGTTTAGGCCGATAAGTATTCTTCTACATATTTTTGGTAAAAAAAATCGCAATAAGCGTTTATCGGTTGGTTTGCGCAAAATGTATAGCGTTTACAAAATAGGGGATAGTTTTATTGCATTTTTATAAAAAAAATATTTTACTACTAATGGCAGCGATTATCGTTTTTTTTTGTGACTGCGACATTATGGCGGACATTTCGGACAATTTTGACACATTTTTGGGACCATTGTCATTTTCACAGCAAAAAATGCATTTAAATTGCATTGTTTATTGTGAAAATGACAGTTGCAGTTTGGGAGTTAACCACAGGGGGCGCTGAAGGAGTTATGTTTCACCTAGTGTGTGTTTACAACTGTAGGGGGGTGTGGCTGTAGGTCTGACGTCATCGATTGTGTCTCCCTATAAAAGGGATGACACATTCGATGCAGCCACCACAGTGAAGCACGGGGAAGCCGTGTTTACACACGGCTCTCCCCGTTCTTCAGCTCCGGGGAGCGATCGCGGGGGGTGGCTAGAAACGAATAGCTGCCCCCTCATCCCGGATCGCTCCCAGACGATTACCGACCGCCGCATGTACTGGCCCGATCGGACCCCCGACCCACGTCTAGGCAGGGACGTACGGGTACGCCCATCTGCCTGTACGTGCCATTCTGTGGACGTATATGTACATGCGGCGGTCGTTAAGTGGTTAATAAAGCATTATGATAAAAAAAAATTGTCTTATAAAAACATTATGCATCGTCCTTTTTTACTATTCCAGCAGTGCCATTACAATATTCAACTTTAGGATAGTCAAAATCTATAATTATTACCAGCATCATAGTTCTTACAATCCTTTCTTTGTAAGGAGCGGTGTCTCTACCTCCCCATAAAAACTGGGTGGCCTGTAAAAATCTACTGCAAAGAACTTTGTAGTATGCACACTCATATGCAACTCGACCCATAATGCCTCAGCACATCACACTCTCCATCAACAGGGTCCTCCTTCATACTTTCTTTTAGATTACCACACTCATTTTCACTTACAAAAAGACAGACATTATGACCTTTTTGTTTTACCCTACCTCTACAAAAGAGAGCAGGGTCAGGTATATTACCAGTCCTATACCATGAATAATGAAGTAAATATCCAGCAATAAACCAATTCAAGCTTGTCTGGCTGTACTTCTCCTGTAGATCACAGGATTGCAGTTTATTCTACAGTCCTGTGACCCATTTTCAGAAGACAGTGGGTCGAGATCCACCCACATGCCTGGACCAGCACCCGGCTCAGCCTCTCAGTGAGCCACTGAGAGCCTGAATCCTAAATTGAGTTGGTAAAAGGACACAGAAGTGATATAACAATGCACTCATCCACTACCACCACACTTTATCAGCCATCTACTAAATTTGCAAGAAGCTGCCCTTTAAGTACTAATGTATGTTGTCAAAGACATTACCATACATAAAGCCTTTATCCACATAAACTGAGGATAATTTGGGTAATCCTTTCCATGGGTTCCTAAACCAACCTTTTAACACAACTCTCTTTTTTTCCTCATTAGATTCTCTTCCAAGCTAACTGAATTGCTTTCATCCGAATAGTTTGTCGACATAACAATTACAGAGAGAAATCCTTAGCCATGTTTAAGTGGGTAAATAACATAATCTGACAGTTGTCTCAGCACAAGATGCAAATCACTGGCTTATTTTCCTTTCTTTTTTCCTCTTCTTTCTACTCCTACTAATCTATAAAAAGACTAGATCCTCGAACATTAAAAAAAAGCAATCTGTAGAATGCCTCCTTTTAAATTTCTTAATTATCTTTTTTTTTTGTGGTTACTATGAAAGATAATTGGAAAACAGGAAATGCACTGAGTCTTGTTATAAGCTGAGTACTTTAATTGTGGTACAACACACATACGCCATTGAATCCCTTTTTGCAATCTTAAGGCTTAAGAGGAGAAATGGGCTGCTCTTGCAGTGAATTGCGACACTACCTTTTTAAAAGCAAGTTCTTCTGCTACAAGGCATCTAAAATAGAGAATATGACATCTTTTTGACTTGGTTTTAAGTTTTATTTATGAACTGCAAATAAAAGAGCTTATTTTATTTATGCACCTATTTGAGTGTGTATTGTATTACAAAGGTCCTCATTTTGTAAATGTCCTTCCCATTCTTTGGTAAAGGAATAACGAATACAATGCTTTCATTACAAATTCTGTCACTATAGCCACAAACATACCGTGTTTTCCCGAAAGTAAGACCTACCCCAAAAATAAGACCTACTGCGATTTTCGGGAAGGGCTGCAATATAAGCCCTACCCCGAAAATAAGCCCTAGTGTAGAGTTGTGTGTGTGTGTGTATAGTGCATACACTACTCTGTTGCAGGAGTGTATAGTGTACTGTGTGTGTCTATGTGATACAAATGTGCCATGTACCTGCGCCGCTCTGCGATCAGCTGATCTCCTGCTCCTCTCCTTCCAGCTGTCAGCGGGGGATTTTGCCCCCCTCCCGTGCAGAGCTCCGGCAGTCTAAAAAAGTGTGAGCTGCACTCAGCTGATCTCTCCCTCCTTGAGATGCCAGTGGGGGTTTGCGGTTCCCCTCCTTGTGCAGAGATCCGGCAGGTTAAGGAATTTGTGAGCTGTTACACAGTTTCATGACCAAACACCCGTTGAGAGCCAAGTGGGAGGGGGACGTGGGCCCGATGGATGGTGAACAGTGGGATGATGCTCTACAGGCGGTACCAATCTGCTCCCTGAATGTATCCCATAAGGTGTCGCAATTATACCTATTACTGAGAGTGTACTACACCCCCCACAGACTGTTTGCCATGGGGTTATGACCCACCCCGTTGTGCACCAGGTGTAAGAGAGACCATGGTGACCTGATTCACCTACTGTGGAGATGCCCGAAGCTTCACCCGTATTGGGTGGGCGTAGTGGACACCATTAACAGGGTGTTCCAGATAACGCTGCCTATTGATCCAAAACATTGCTTGCTCCTTATATTAGATGAACTTGAATGGGAGGGAGGCACTAAAGTGGTGGTCATTAGGTCTCTATTTATGGCTCGCAAACTCATAATGTCTCACTGGATAGCGGAGGAGCCTCCCAGTCTGAGGGAATGGATCAATCTATTGGGGGAAATGCTGCGCAAAGAGAAAGTGATATACCAACATAGAGGGTGCTCCCAGAAGTTCGAGAAGCTATGGGGCAGGTGGCTGGATGTACCGGGCTTGGCACCGGTGGACCTGGTCACGGGTAGGTTACTCGGTTTGAGCAATCCAACTTGATTTCTGTATTGTCAATGAGATTGGTCTAAGGGACGGGAGAATCATTTATGCGGGGGGGGGGGTGGCCAGGGGGGGGGGGGGGACTGGATTGGACTGGATTTTGACATATTTGTTGATGATGTAAAGTTATGGTTTATCAAAACTGAAATGTGTAATGGATTGCTGTTCAATGATCTATGACTGAAAGTAATCTCGATGTATGTAAGTTTCTACTGGTGCTTCAATAAACTTTTATTTTGGATTAAAAAAAAAAGGAATTTGTGAGCTGCATTCAGCATATCTCTTTCTCCGTGAGATTGCACTGGCAGGTTAAGGAAGTGACAAGCTGCACTCAGCTTATCTTCACCTCTGCAAGTAGCCAGCGGGGAATCTCGGGCCCCCCTTCCCCTGCAGACCTCCAGCGTGACACAGGCACTATAAGAAGGTATGTGGCATACATCTCAGCATGCAGCAGTTTTGCATTGTGATTCCAACATTCTACAAGCACTTTTACCCAGGGGATTTGTGACAGGCAGGGAGGGAGAGAGACAGCACATGGCATGATAAGACCTACCCCGAAAATAAGCCCTACTGTGTCTTTTGTTGCCAAAATTAATATAAGACCCGGGCTTATTTTTGGGGAAACACGGTAGGTACATAATTAATCAGGTTGATAAAAAGACACAAGCCCATCTAGTTTAACAAATTAATAATTACCTTATTGTAAATAACTTTTCACCAAGTTCACAATTTGAGCCACCAATGTGTTTACGGTAATCATATGCCTACTCAATCACCTCTTCTGAGGCTCCATTCACATCTAGGCGTTTTCACGCCAGACGCCCGATGCTCGTGCCGCTGGAGGGGAGATTTCACATTGGTGTCTATGGAGATGGTTCACATCTCACTCCGAACGCCGTACGCCTGCCGCCTGAAAAAAAGACTTGTCACGCAAATTTGCTATAAAACTGAAAAGTGTTAACTAGAGCTTGTGCTTTAAGTGTCTGCAAGTGTACAACTTGCCAGTGAAAATTTGCAGAACGTTAACAAGACTTACAATTCAACACTGCCACACATTTGTGGCAAGTTATCCTTGCTATCTGGGTTCTTTCCTTTATTTTCACTTGGTGATCCAGCCTGTAAGTCAGTTGTTTTTCAACAGAACAAGCTCTTCTGAAAATGTAACAGTTATGCCGGGTACACACAAGAGGATTTATCCGCGGAAACGGTCCTCCTAACCAGGAGATCAAAATCCCCGCGGAATTCCGTCCGCGGTGACGTGTCGCGCCGTTGCCGCTGTCATATAAGGATATCCATGCATGCGTTGAATCATTACGACGCATGCGAGGGATGGTTTCGGAT